>NC_085138.1:388321041-388973531 GCF_035046485.1 Aedes albopictus | reverse complement strand
GACGCTTCCATACCGCAGATTCAGTGGTACAGTTCATTCCATATCACACCAAATTCATGATAAAAACAGAGTGTACAACATCATTGCAATCTCCACACCTGGATTGCAGTACGGTCCTGGCATGGAAGATTTTCCTCCCAAACGATAAAGAGAAACTATGATCGAAAAGAAAAACAACAATAGTTGGTGGCACTCCACAAACAGTGGGAACAACTTTCCATCTATTGCATGTCGGTTTCGGCTTCTGGTCTTTGAATATGCAACAACAATTAAAAGGAGTTGTTTTCTCGTTGTTTTCAGGCAGAAATAATCGCTTGCGGTGAACTCAATTTCGAATAACAATATAAGCCAATTAAACGGGCATTTTGAAGGGTACCCTGACCTACCACTATCGACCCATTATCATAGAATACAATGCGATGAAGTTCTAATTTGAATGTAAATTACATCTGTCGTCCAACCACTAATCAGAACAGCTTGAACCAATTAGCAACACCGACCTGACTGCCTGACGAGCATCTCACCATGGTGCTGGCCAACGATGTCGTTGGAGGAAGAGCACGATAATGGATTCGCAGCAGACCGTAAACTATCCACCCGACCATAATCCGACCTCTAAAGATGCTCACGCTCAATTTCCTATTTACGCTTCGCCGCGACAGGTGATACGATTAGAAAGGTTGAAACTACCAGCATATCAGTAGTGCACGCGCCCAACCAACCAACGGGACCAACATTCCGTGGAAGCCTATTGAGCGACACCTACCTTCTCGAAGATATGGGTGGATTAACTGCGCCGGACTAACCCACCCCAGCAGCAGCGGGTATTACAATGACACGACAATTACATCTGGAAATGCTCTAGCAACGTCTAACGGGCGTATGAACTTTCTCAGAAGCTTCCTGAATTGGATGATTGTGTCCACTCAAGTGGAAAATCTTGCCCTCAGTTACAAGGGGTCGCACTCCGAAGTTATTGACCATTTGTCGAGCTAGACGAACACCGACACGGAGGGAACCGAGAGAGGATATCAATTACTGAAATCGTACGTAGCGTTGCAGAAGGTTGAATGATAGTTTTGCTGGAAAATCAATATTATTCCTTTGCTGATGGCTGGCAGATGGGCATTGGGCAAGTTAGTCAATAATCAATCCATCCTTCTCCATCGGTAAGATTGTTAACACCCAAAATGCCAAGGTCATTTTGGCATTATATTTTCAAATTGAAACATTTAGAACCCTGTTGGTTTTTTTTTTATCTAGTTCATTTATTTGGATTCTGGCAGAATTTCTCCCAGGATTCTGGGAGAATCCCTCCCAGGATTCTGGGAGAATCCCCCGTTGGAGATTCATTCAGGATTCATCAAAAAAAAAAAATCTGAAATATTTGCAGGAAAAAGATTTTCGCAAAAATTTCTAGAATGATTCTAACAAGAATTCCTCTAAATATTTCTTTAGGAATCCCTTCAGAACGCATTACTATAAAAAATCGATGAATCCAGAAGAATTTCTTTTAGGGATTCCTCTAAAAATATTTCTTAGGATGTCTTCAGGACTTTCTCGAGAATTTTCTCAAACAATTTATCTTGAAACTGGTCAACGAGTTTTCTCGAAAAATCCTTAAAAAAATACTCGGGAAGGATTCTCCCAGAATCCTGGGAGTGATTTTCCCAGAATCCTGGGAGGGATTCTCCCAGAACCCTGGGAGGGATTCTCCCAGAGTCCTGGGAGGGATTCTCCCAGAATCCTAGGAGGGATTCTCTCAAAATCCTGGGAGGGATTCTCCCAGAATCCTGGGAGAGATTCTCCCAGAATCCTGGGAGGGATTGTCCTAGAATCCTGGGAGGGATTGTCCCAGAATCCTGGGAGGGATTCTCCCAGAATCCTGGGAGGGATTGTCCCAGAATCCTGGGAGGGATTGTCCCAGAATCCTGGGAGGGAGTCTCCCAGAATCCTGGGAGGGATTCTCCCACAATCCTGGGAGGGATTCTCCCACAATCCTGGGAGGGATTCTCCCAAAATCCTGGGAGGGCTTCTGCCAGAATCCTGGGAGGGATTCTCCCAGAATCCTGGGAGGGGTTCTCTCAGAATCCTGGGAGGGCTTCTGCCAGAATCCTGGGAGGGATTCTCCCAGAATCCTGGGAAGGATTCTCCCAGTATCCTGGGAGGGATTCTCCCAGAATCCTGGGAGGGATTCTCCCAGAATCCTGGGAGGGATTCTCCCAGAATCCTAGGAGGGATTCTGCTAAACTTATTAAAGAAATTGCTGCTAGAATGTACCTTCCACGATAATTACAGAACTAAATCTTGAAAAAATAATGCATGGAGGAATTTTCCCGAATAATTCACAATTTGGCGCAATGATAAAGTCATTTCCTTGGTTGCGTACAAGTATAGGAAGCGCTGATGTTTTAAGCCTTGAGTTATCAGCTCTGCAAACATAAACATTCGATTTCTGGCAACGTTCTTCTCAAATGTTACTTTCTGATACTCCTCATCGAGAAAGAGGAAGAAAGAATTATGAAATAACAAGAATTACCACATATTGTTTTCTATCAATTTGAATTCACGTTATGGTGACATTAGGCTCGTCATAATATGGGGAATGATATTGTAAAAGTAAAAACGTTTGAAATGTATGCTCATGAGATGTCCTCCTATCCTCAAACTTACTGTCAATCTCGATCCAAGCTGACAACTGAAGCTTCAGTCGTCGAATGAGCCACCAAGCTAGGTAATGCAAGGTGTGTGTATGTTTCTGGTCCGATAAAAAGTGACACTTACGACGACGACAACATGGTAATGAAATTCAAAGCAGAAAAGGTTACGAACAGGGGAAAAGCTCTTTAGCTACCGAAAACCATAGCGCTGGCGCTGGCTGGGAACTGGTTGACATAAAACTGGATTTTATACGATATTCGATAATTGATGTACGAGGTGTCGTTCTTCGGTACCAAAGTGAAGCAAGGAACGAAAGAAGAGAATTTTGCATAAATTTGATGTGACCCCCTCGCAAAGGTGCAGCCATGGGAGCTTTTGTGGCAGTATTTTCTTTCACTTACCTTCAACAGCTTGGCGGCGAAACCATCGCCATAGGGTTTATGAATATTTCATGGAGCTTTAAACCTGAAGTGCTTTGAAATCAAATTTTACATACCACCTCGCGCATAATGACCCAAGGGCAACCCAAGTCGGTAAAAATGCCCTTAATTTTAACGTCACTTGCATTATTCTTCCGGACCGAGTGACACCACTCTCGTCCGTGCGCCCGGAAAGGAGAACAACCCGAAAAGCCGAGCAAGAGCATAACACTTCCCAAACTCAATAAATCTTGCCGGTAGGCTTCGTTTCCCATGGTGGCGAGCCGCACATATTTCCGCAACCCGGGCAGCTTAATTCCGTGATCTACAGTCTCAATTCGGGCCACTTCTCACCAATGTACCATGATGACTTTGGCTCGCACCATCATCAGCCTTGTGCCCCCGTTTCGTTTCCACTCGAAGCTCATTCAGGAGGGTCTCTCTGTTGACTTTCGGTGTTATTTACTGCCACATTTTATAATCCCACTGGCGTTTCCACCTCACACAATCGAGCTGCATGCGATGCAACTGCACTGGTGGGGAAACGGGGCAGGATGAGCATTTTCTAAGGTTAATCGTGAGTTTTGCTCATTTTGGTCTAAACTGAATTGATATGTAAAAGAAGAATTTTCTATGTTCCTTCCTTCATTCCTTTCTTCCTTCCTAACTTTCTTGATTTCTTATTTCCTTTTTTAGTATCTTCTCTCTTTCTCGTAGAAAGAAATAATCCTTTCCTAAATTTTCTGATTCTCCATCAGAATGCCCATCTTGCCCCGTCTCCCTCGATTCCCATTTCCCAGGGACGACGACGTTGATGGCGTTGACTGAGACGAAACATGGTGGGCTCTTCCTACTACTGGCTGCCGTTCGTTAGTAGGTAGGTAGGTATGCTGCTGCATGCAGCCGAACTGAGAGCCGGGAAAATAGTTTGTTTATTTATGGTGAAACAACATGACAACAGACTTTCGCTTAGCAGTAGTACCAGCAGTTGTACCCTAGGTACATATACCTAGAGCTCTAGCTAACTCTCTACACCGCATTCAGGCTCGATCCGTTTGTCGGACGGGAATAAAAGATTGTCGGTTTGTCTTGCTTGACGCCATAGTGCCATGGCTGCACTACTAGGAACACTATAGGCAAGAGTTAGTTGTTTACCGAGGAACAGCCTAGCTAGACCGTTAAGAAGATCTTTCAAACTATAGGATTGTAGTATTGGGGCGACTGTGGCCGGGGAATGGAGAAAGGACGTGTTGCACGTGTGAGAGTGTTTCTGCAATGCTACTCGGTTTCCGGTTGGCAATAGTGAACTAAGAATAGTGACTAAGAATTCATTTTAGCAGCTTTTCGTGGGAAAGTGGGATGAGCTGTTCCTCCGGAAGATGCTATTTGCAAGATGAGGCAACACACAGAAAGGATGCGTGGCGGCAAGAACTGCAAAATTTGTGTGAAAAGAATATACCAAGTCATACAAAACTAAATATTATACGCCTTTATTTTGAACCGGAATTCTCTGCCATGTCCCATCAGGCTAATGTATGTACTAATCGAAAAAAAGGCAACAATAATCCATGGTGCCAACTCCTGTGTTAAAAGAGAAACATAATCTACGTTTCAAAGCACGAGCGCGTTGGTTTTTGAGACCTAAAATTAAACATGCGCTGGAAAGTTGAAACATTCTTGGAATCTCATTTTGATATAAATTTTATCTTGTACAGACTTTTCGAACCCTCTAAGCAGAATACCCTGGGGTATCCAGTTAGCCTAGTGGTTAAGGCTATGGATCGCCAATCCGGAGACGGCGGGTTCGATTCCCGTTCCGGTCGGGAACATTTTCTCGACTCCCTGGGCATAATGTATCATTGTACTTGCCTCACAATACACAAATTCATGCAATGGCAGGCAAAGAAAGCCCTTCAATTAATAACTGTGGAAGTGCTCAAAGAACACTAAGTTGAAGCGAGGCAGGCCCAAGCCCCAGTGGGGACGTCAAGCCATAAAGAAGAAGAAGAAGAAGAAGAAGAAGCAGAATACCCTCTTCGAATGAGTGTAATCAGTTTATACCTGAATTTCAAATAACTCAAAGTACATATGTACAGATGGGTAAATTATTATTGGTTAAATTGGGAAAAAAACCACAGCTCAGGTGAGATTTGAACTCACGACCCTTATTCGCTAGACAAGTGCTTTACCAACTAAGCTACCGAGCCAATTAATGACCCGGCAACTACTTGGCTCGGTAGCTTAGTTGGTAAAGCACTTGTCTAGCGACGAATAAGGGGCGTGAGTTCAAATCTCACCTGAGCTGTGGATTTTTTCCCAATTTAACCAATAATATACCCATCTGTACATATGTACGTTGAGTTATTTGAAATTCATAATTGACCACACGGATTGGTATTACCGAAAATTTGCACTTTGAGTGAGTAGTTATATTATTATTAGATCTATCTGGTAGAAGTTTTAACCTAATACCTAGAGATGATTGTGTTCTATTTTTCTAATAAGTTTGGGGATGCCATCATATTTGATGAGTGCCGCACATATTTCTTAAGTATTCTTTTCAATTCCTATGTGGTTTTTACTTGTATTTTTCTTCGAATGAGTGTAATCAGTTTCGTACCTTTTAATTCCGCCCTATTTTACTTATGCTTTGACAGATACGCGTATTTCGAATACGCGTACCACTTGTAATCTTCCTCAGTGTCAGTTATCCACAATCCCAAAAATTACCTATGCAAGAGCAGATCAACCAGATTTATTTTCATTTTCGACAAAGCAGTCTCTTCAGTCGTTCTCTCTCCAGAAATGAATGGAGGAACAATGAATGCATCCTTCTATATGAATTGATGAGCTTGTTCCATGCTTTACTGAATCACAAAAAAATGAATACATTAATCCTTTATTATGTATCTTGAAAAGTGTGGGTGCTGTTGTTTAGCAAAAGAT
The DNA here is from genome assembly GCF_035046485.1 of Aedes albopictus. NCBI lineage: Eukaryota > Metazoa > Arthropoda > Insecta > Diptera > Culicidae > Aedes > Aedes albopictus. The sequence continues at coordinate 388,967,505 of NC_085138.1, read as the reverse complement.
CCGTCCAGAAATCTATCGAAAAGTTACAAAACATCCTGTTTGAGAAACTTAAAATGCCTTTCATAGAACTTATGAATAGGTGAGCCCATAAGGCCCAGGAGTTTTTTTTGCATATTTGATTGTTACAAGTAGTTTCTGTTCTCGAATTGGATTAGTTGTGTCCTATCAGAGTCTGAATTTTAAGCTGAGGAGTACTGAATCTACACTTCATAGATGGCTGTACCTTATTTTGAATCGCAACCGTCGCTCTTCAATACCGACAAGTTCTGACTTCACACTGCTCATCTTTTCTTGTACGTTCAAACAATAAGATTGTTGTCGCATTAAGTCACTTAACTGCCTACAGCAATTTCACTTTGTGCTTAAGGACAGACTTGTTAGAATCCCAAAATGGCCGCCACAATGGTCGACTTTGGTACCTACTCACGATGCGTGTTAAACGCCGTTGAGAAGATATAAGACCGGATGAATTGGTCCCTGTTGTAAGTGGTACGCAGACGATCGATCTTTAATGGACAGGTCCAACTGTCTCTACCATCTATCACGAAAGCCAAGATGCCTGAACATTTCTGATGGTGCTGAGGTTGCGCGCCAATTTTCGGTCCCGCTGTGATTGGAGCTTCAGAAATAGTCGTAAAGTAACAGGTGCTGGTGTGCTCATAGTTGAGTAGAAGACATATAAGGCCACCGCAATGACCTTTGGAGAAAGCGTCGAGCAAGTACGTGTGCGTATCCAGCTGTCCCACCGCACTATTTACCTTCATGGATACTACATTCCGCCAAATTGTCGACGTGATGATCCATTGATTGATACTAACACCCTGTCAATTATGTCTGTTCAAAGAAAAGATAATATTGTAATAAGTGTTAAGATTAAGTGTTTTGTGCCGGAAGTATTTGTTCGAGTGTTTAAATGTTCAATGACCACTACTCAACAAGAGCCTCCTGACAAAATTGCTAATGTTTCTAATCCTTGAAAAAGGTGTTAAATACATCGAAACGTCGGACATTGAAACAAACTAGCTTTTGATTTTAATTTAAGGAAATATTTCAACTCTTCAAGATTCAATAGGATATAGATACAGCCTTAAGTATATATGTAGTAGAGTGGGTCAACGTTGTATGGGGAAAGTTTAAATTTGATCGCATCAACCCGGAACAAAGCTTTTTCAATCTGTATTGGCGGCCAAATTAACTGTGCAAAATTTGGAACCGATTGTTTGCGTCCCCGTATTCCGCATTGCGATTGAAATTTTTGTGGAAGTTAGTAGGGGGAAAACGTACTTTTTTGCATTTTATTCATAAGTTGAATTCTTTTGTCTAACACTATGTAACTAATTACGTTAAAGTATAGCCTAGAATATGCCGAAAAACTTTGCCGAAGACCGCCAAGGTATCCGATGCTATACTCTAACGTAATAGTTAGATAGTTTAAGACAAAAAAAACAATTTAGGAGAAAAATGCAAAAAAGTACGTTTTCCCATACTAAATTCAATACAAATTTCAATCGCAATGCGAAATACGGGGACGCAACCAATCGCTCCCAAATTTTGCACAGTTGGTTTGGACGCCAAAAGGAATCGAAAAAGCTTTGTTCCAAAAAATCGACTTTGTTGACCCAGTCTGATATGTAGTCTACGTTATGATTGACAAAATATATAAATAAATTTCCGTAAGTCCCTCAGTTGATAGAATTCCTCCCTGTGATTGGGAACTTCAGCTTACCAGGACTGTCATGGCGGTAGCTGGCGGTCATGGTCGTGCTGATTTTTGCCATGCTAAAAGTATTCAGCAATTGCTGAAATTCAGTTCAATTTTCTGGAACATCAAGCAATTAGTGATGATTGGGCACAAAGTTGTGCTGTATTCCAGCAATATTTTACTAAAAGTTCAGAAATTCATTTTGCTGGCTTTTGCTTTGCAGTAAACGTTTGGTGTAAAATATTTGTGTTTCATTAGCGCTCAAGACGTTGCTCTGCTTATTACTTTGAGAGAGAAATTTCTAAAAGTAAAATAAAATAAAATTCCGGTAAGTTCAAAAAAAAAATAAAGAAGTTCTTATGTAATATGCCGGAGATACTCCTAAAAACATAACGGAGGACTTCCTAAAGTAATTATTGTTAAACAAACTGTAGAAGAAATAATTACAAATAATAACAAGATACGAAAAAACATACAACGATAAAGAGGGGTGTCAAAAGTCGGATAAAAAGCTACGTCATTTATGTACTTACCTTACCGATCAGGCTAAGGCCGGGGTGGCCTCTGCTGTACATAGTAGCCTCCTCCATTCCACTCGGTCCATGGTTGTTTGTCTACAGTTCCGCACTCTGCGTAGGGTCCGCAGATCGTCCTCCACTTGGTCGACCCACCTAGCTCGCTGCGCTCCACGTCTTTTTGTACCGGTCGGATGACTCTCCAGAACCATTTTAGTCGGGTTGCTATCCGACATCCTGATGACGTGAGCATTTGAACCGCAGTTAGTTTTGAGAAATTAAGAAATTATGTTTTTAGACTAAATCAGTACTGTTTTTTTATGTTTAATGGATAAGATTATGTATATTGTAAATGAATTGGCGTAGTAGATACTCGCGGCTTCGAGGTTAGGGATAAAATAAAAAAAACACACACAATTGAGAAAGAAGAATTGAGGGTTCTTAAACTAAACTATTTATATTGAAAACATTGGCGGGACAAATTTTCCAGATCCATAACGCAACCAAAAAGAAAGGACTTTATCAGTAGACATCGACAAGAAGAGAACAAATGGAAGCAGAACGACGAAAGACAGGAACAATTAAACCAAATGGCACTCAACGAGAAGGAACAGGAACAAGGAACGTACTACATCAAACTCTGAGATCAACACGTTTCAAAAACTGATAAATCAGATTCAAGTATTACAGTTCAAGGTCTGTCTATTGTTGTCCTCGGAACCGAAGAATTTCATGCAGCTCAGATCTGACCTCACGATACTCATCGCATCCCCACACGACATGTTCGATATCCTGGTAAGCCCCGCCGCAAATACAGATATTGTTTCCCGAGAGCCTAATACGGAAGGTAAGTCTGAGAAGTTGTCACGATTGGTTTTAACCGGAGATGTATAATTGTGAGAGGAAAATATGACGAAACTGTTTCTGAGAGAATGCAAAGGGCCCTAAACTATACACATTCATGGTGTATTAAGGAGGGCCCCCGCACCAACCCGTCAGAAGTCGTAATTGTCCCTTTCACTAGGAGAAGGAAGATTAACCTAAAAGCTTTTCTGCTTGGAGGGATACAAATTCATCCTAGTGATCGAGTCAAATACTTAGGTTTGATTCTGGATGCCAAACTGAACTGGAATGCTCAAATTGAGTCCGTGGTTGGTAAGGCAACAAGTGCGTTTTGGTTATGCTGCAAAACTATTGGCAGGAAGTGGGGCTTGAAACCAAAAATGATAATGTGGATTTATGCTGCAATAATCCGCCCAAAAGTGACGTATGCTTCGTTTGTCTAGTGACCAAAAACAAAAGAGGCTACCACTCAATCAAAGCTTGCGAAAATTTAACGTCTTGCGTCCATTGCTGTTACAGGAGCGATGCAAAGCACTCCATCAAAAGCTTTAGATGCGATTCTCAATCTGATACCTTTGCACGAGTACGTGTAATAAGAAGCAGAAAAGGATGAGGCTTAAACGAGTTGAAAAGTTTATGTCAGGTGATCTTGTTGGTCACCTGAGCATTTCACAATACCTCCAAAATAGACCATTATAAAAATGATTAAAGAGTGGATTAAACCTGTGGAGAACCATGATGTTCCCTGGGAAGTCGGAGGTCCCACTGTTCGTCAAGGGTCAATCAAATTCTTTACTGATGGCTCAAAAGTTGGAATAAACACGGGAGCAGGAATCTACGGCCCTGGAATACAAATTTCAGTGGCGATGGGACACTATCCGACGGTGTTTCAAGCGGAGATTCTTGCTACTTTGAAATGCTCAATTAGGGTGACAATGGGTATTATCGGCAGGTTTGTTCTCTTCGTCATGGGGGGTTTTTGTCAGCCAAATTGCCTGAAACTTGGCCATATCATTCAGCTTAGTTGGGAAGGATTTGAGACCAACTCTGAGTTCAAAAGGTTTCAGAAAACCCCCAAAGACGAAGAGAACAAACCGGCCGAGAATAGGTAATTTCCCCTATCTGCCTTGAGAGAAAATACAGATATGCAAATATTTTTATTTTCTCAGATAGTCAAGCTGCACTAAAAGCATTGTGCGCTTACAAATGTACTTCAAAGCTTGTCTGGGAATGCATTCTTTGACTGCGCAGGTTGTGCCAAGGAAACTCAGTAAACTCATACTGGGTTCCAGGTCACTTGTGGCATTGAAGTGAATGAAATGGCAGACGAGCTTGCTAAAAATGGTTCCAATTTACAGTTTGCTGGTCCAGAACCATTCTGTGGTATATAAAACTGTACAATTAAAATGGACTTGAAACGCTAGACTGAGCAGAGGGTGATATCGAATTGGATGGATGTAAAAAATTGCAATCAGTCAAAACGATTTATAACACCAAATGCTTAAAAAAATAAAAAGCTCTTAGAGCTCAACAAGAGAGCTCTATGTACATACACTGACCTAGAAACTGGAAACTGCCCGAGCAGGTATCACTTGAAAAATATTGGCCAGATTCAGAGTGATATCTGTCGTTTCTGTAATACGGAACGTGAAACCTCGGAACATCTGCTTTGCAGTTGTGGTGCTTTATACATTAGCGTGGGTCATCGGAACCGTTTTCTCAGATCAAAGCTTTTTTGGTTCCGTTTTGAGTCCTGAGTATCTGTGCAAAATTTGAGCACCATCGGTTGCGTCTACACTTTGCGCATTGCAATTGAAATTTGTATGGGATTTTGTATGGTAAAACATACTTTTTTGCATTTTTGTCATAAATTGAAAAAGTTTGTCTGAAACTTTTTAACCGTTACTGTAAAATGATAGCCTAGGATGTTCTGAAAAACTTTGCCGAAGACCGCAAAGCGATCCGATGCTTGTGAAAATAGTTATAACCAACGAACCGCATGCATGTGTTTATGTTTTAACATGTAAAGGAATAATAATAGCAACAAAATTATGCTGTTTTGGCAAGCAATGCCAACGCTATAACTTTTTCCATGAGCATCAGATCACTTCGTGGTCTTCGACAAAGTTTTTCAGGGCACCCTAGGCTATGTTTCCACATTTTCGGTTATATGGTTTTAGAAAAATTTGAGCTTGTCATGAGAGAAATGCAAAAAAGTATGTTTTCCCATGTAAAATCCCATACAAACTTCAAACGCGATGCGCAAAACGTAGACATAGCCGATCGTGCCCAAATTAAGCACAGTTATTTGGGTCCTGAAATTGGATCATGAAAGCTTTAATCTGAGGGGATGCCATTGAATTTTTCATTTTTCCATATAAACGATGTCCCACTCTATTATACATGCGCAGGCAAAGATTTCTTAATAGGTTGAGGATTAAAGGCCGATTCTGCAACTACAGCATAATAAACGTGCACAGCCCACACTCCGGGAGCACTGATGATGACAAGGACGCATTTTACGCGCAGCTCGAACGCGAGTACGATCGTTGCCCAAGCCACGACGTCAAGATCATCATAGGAGATTTAAACGCTCAGATAGTCCAGAAGGAGGAATTCAGACCGACGATTGGTAAGTTCTGCAGCGCCCACCAGCAGACGAACGAAAACGGCCTACGACTTATTGATTTCGCCGCCTCCAAAAATATGTCCATACGTAGCACCTTTTTCCAACACAGCCTCCCTTATCGTTACACCTGGAGATCATCACAGCAGACGGAATCTCAAATCGACTACGTTCTGATTGACGGACGGCACTTCTCCGACATTATCGACGTTAGGACCTATCGTGGCGCCAACATCGACTCCGACCACTATTTGGTGATGGTCAAACTGCGCCCAAAACTCGCCGTCATCAACAATGTACGGTACCGGCGACCGCCACGGTACAACCTAGAGTGACTGAAACAACCGGATGTCGCCTCAGCATACGCGCAGAATCTTAAGGCCGCGTTGCCAGACGAGGGCGAGCTCGATGCGGCCCCTCTAGAGCATTGCTGGAGTACAGTGAAAGCAGCCATCAACGACGCAGCCGAGAGCACCATCGGGTACGTGGAACGGAATCGACGGAACGAATGGTTCGACAAAGAGTGCAGAACGGTTTTGGAGAAGAAGAACACAGCGAGGGCGGTAATGCTGCAGTAGGGGACCCGACAGAACGTGGAACGTTATAAACAGCAGACCCGCCTCTTTTGGGAGAAAAAGTGCCGCCTGGAAGAAGCGGAGTGCGTAGAAATGGAACTTCTATGCCGTTCCCAAGAAACACGGAAGTTCTATCAGAAGCTCAACGCATCCCGCAACGATTTCGTGCCGCGAGGCCTCTTGACGGACGGACGTGAGGGATCGAAAGGTGGAAGCAGCATTTCGATCAGCACCTGAAAGGCGTGGAGAACGTAGGCACGGCAGACCACGGCAACCGAGAAAACGACGACGCCAGTGCAGCGGAGGACAGAAATGAACCAATTCCCACGCTGAGGGGAGTTGAGGATGCCATTCACCAGCTCAAAACCAAAAAAGCAGCTAGTAAGGACGGTATCGCAGCTGAACACGCCAAGATGGACCCAGAAAAGTTGGCCACCTGTCTGCATCGGCTGATAGTCAGGATATGGGAAACCGAACAGCTATCGGAGGAGTGGAAGGAAGGGGTAATCTGCCCCATTCACAAGAAAGGCGACCATTTGGAATGTGAGAACATCAGGGCGATTACAATTTTGAATGCTGCTTACAAAGTGCTATCCCAGATCATCTTCCGTCGTCTGTCATCTAAAACGAATGAGTTCATGGGAAGTTATCAAGCCGGCTTCATCGACGGTCGGTCGACAACGGACCAGATCTTCACCGTACGGCAAATCCTCCAGAAATGCCGTGAATACCAGGTCCCAACGCATCACCTGTTCATCGACTTCAAGGCGGCATACGACTGTATCGACCGCGCAGAGCTTTGGAGAATCATGGACCCAGGCTTTCCTGGGAAGCTGACTAGACTGATTAAAGCAACGATGGACGGTGTGCAAAACTGCGTAAGGGTTTCGGATGAACTATCCAGTTCATTCGAATCTCGCCGGGGACTGAGACAAGGTGACGGACTCTCATGCCTACTCTTTAACATCGCTCTGGAAGGTGTGATGCGACGAGCCGGGCTCAACAGCCGGGGAACGATTTTCACAAAATCCGGTCAATTTGTGTGCTTTGCGGACGACATGGACATTATTGCCAGAACATTTGGAACGGTGGCAGAGCTGTACACCCGCCTGAAACGCGAAGCAGCAAAGGTCGGACTGGTGGTGAATGCCTCAAAAACAAAGTACATGCTGGTAAGCGGAACCGAAAACGACTGGATCCGTCTGGGTAGTAATGTTACGATAGACGGGAATACTTTCGAGGTGGTGGAGGAATTTGTCTACTTCGGATCCTTACTGACGGCTGACAACAACGTGAGTCGTGAAATTCGTAGGTGCATCATCAGTGGAAGTCAGGCCTACTAAGGGCTCCAGAAGAAGCTGCGGTCTAAAAAGATTTACCCACGCATCAAATGCAACGCTAATAAGACTGGTGGTCCTCTACGGACACGAGACATTGACCATGAGTTTTCGAGCAACGCGTGCTAAGGACGATCTTCGGCGGTGTGTAGGAGAACGGTGTGTGGCGGAGAAGGATGAACCACGAGCTCGCTGCACTTTACGGCGAATCCATCATCCAGAAGGTGGCCAAAGCCGGAGGTATATGATGGGCAGGGCATGTTGCAAGAATGCCACACAACAACCCTGCAAGGTTGGTGTTCGCGACAGATCCGGTTGGCACAAGAAGACGTGGACCGCAGAGAGCTCGATGGGCGGGTCAGGTGGAGCGTGACTTGGCGTGCATCGGGCGTGACCGAGGATGGAGAACGTCAGTCACAAATCGTGTATAATGGGGATTATTGATTCAATTTTATCTTGAATTTGATGTAATCCTAAATAAATGAAATTAATGATAATGAATGATGCCTAACACAATATGTAATGCTCTACATACTTGCACTAAACATCCCAATGTCAGAAGGAAACTGTAAGGACATGTAAGAAATTCCCTAGATACTGTCGGTGGAATTACCACAAGAATTCCTCAATAAATTTCCGGTGGATTTCATAAACAAACTGGTGAAAATTCTCAAACACTTGGAGGAGATATCCCGGAAAACCCTAATAGACTGGCTGGAGAATTTCCAGATAAATTGCCGGAGGAATTCATCAAACTGTTGGAATTCTGAATGTTGTTATAAAATAATGTGTAGATATATTTTAATCGCAGATTTCAAACATCGCAAAAGACCAACGCAGAGTAAGCTCTTGATACTACAATTTCAGCAGTAAAGTAAAGCTCGTTTAACGGAGTAGCCTTTCGGGCTAAACCTGGTTAACATTTATGGTAGCACATTTCCCACCTCGTTACCGACATAACCGGAAGCTTTTCAGCCCAAGTATCGTCCAGTCGTAAATTTACAATCTTTTCCCCATCAAAACCGAAATGATCTTCCATCCAGCCAAAAACTGTTTGGGTGCACCATCCCCCAAACGACAAAGGCGACGGACCGCGCGGGAAAGATATGTGGCTCCATCGCACAATAAGGTGGCAATCTTGCGGTGGGTAAAGCTTTTAGAGCGCGCTGAAGAGATGTATTCCTCCTTTTTTGCTGCTCGGATACCCCCGCGGCCGGAGATAGGCAAACAGTTCGAGTGCTGAGAAACAAAATCTTATACCTAAACTACACAGTACAAACCGGGCCGATCCGGGCCAGGCGGGTGCATTGACTGCAATCACACTCTGTCGACGATGCATTGCTGCATCCCAAACTGTAGAGGAAGTCGGGTTTTAACAAGTGCGGAAAGGATTTCGCTTCGCCATTTTTTTCTTCCTCGCCAGGCAGTCAGTGCATTCGGGAAATAAAGCCTGCATCCACAATAATCGGGACACAGAAGTACGGCTGTAGCTCTGCAATGAATCAGCAAAATTGGCCAAATAATGAACTGAGAACTCTTTGGTGTATGTTTATTATTTGTACCAAATTTTATGAAAATCGATGCATTACTTTTAACTGTGGATGAAAAACAATCAGACGCGGTTTTAAGCATTTTGTACAATGATGACCAATTTTCATTCGCATGATAGATGGTTCTTTTACGCTACAGTTCAAAGATCTGTGATGATAATTATGAAATTTCGTTAGCAGTTATGATACTTATAGAGACGCTTTCTTGCAAAATTTCATGAACTTCGATCAATTAGTTTGAAAGCTACTGGTGTTAATAGGGGTGAGTGTTAGTGTAAATTTTTCGTGTTTTTCATGTGCGATGTTTGCCTATTCATAACTTTTGAATTTCTCTGCCAATATTCATGAAATCTTCACAAAAGATAGTTAATTATGTGTTTACTATGCCTGCAAAATTTGATGATTATTGGTATAGTACTTTCAATGGTACAATCGAAACAATAGAGGGTGCTGACTAATTGCTGTTTGAGGGGCTAAAATCTCGTTCAGTTCCAATACAGGTTTCGACTATAAAATTGTTGAAAGTGCATCGATTTTTTTGAAATTTTACCTATACAACAAATGTAGTTTAAAAGGTTTGTGTTCAAAATTTCAGCCATTTTCTTTGCCAAATTCAAAAGTTACAGCGCTGACTAGCAAAACTAGGGGCTGTACAAAATTCAGCGGCGCACATTCTATTCTTCCATTGCTACAACAAAAAGTACTGCACCGATTCATATGAAGTTTTGTAGGTGAAATGAACACATCTTAAGATGTTGTTAGGCCGAATTTGAGCAATTTTAATGTATCTATTGCGGAGCTGCAGCTGTATTTCTGTGTCCCGATTATTGCGGATACAGGCTTTATGTGCGGTTTCTGGTTTATTTATGTTACAACATAATGCACTTTGTTTGGCGGAATTGAATGAGCGGAAGCGTTTTTAAATTTCAATTCTCGACTTTCCGTGCCGTGATTCCCTTGGATGATGGCGCTGAGCTCTGATCGTATAAATCTGACTCATCTGACTGAGTGGTAGTGGTGATGCAACCGAGTGCGTTCGGGATGGAGAGCTTTTGATGGGATGCCTCAATGCCAGTGCGGCGTCATTAATTTCGCAATTACTGGGGAAAAGAAAAATTCCTATGATTTATGGCAGCTTGTGGTTTGTGTTGTGCCATCATGTGGAGATTTTTGAGCTCAGGGTATTAATGGGTAGCTCTGAACACTGATATGCAAAAGAAGATGCTGTTTCAAGCGTCTAAAGTGCTCTATTGAGAAGGAAGTATTGTAAATGATTTCATGCTTTTGCCAGAAATGTGAACAAAAGCTGCTTTGCACCGTTGTTGTGCGCACGACTGTGAATCTCCGCGGATGGAAATTTAAATCATTGCATCATTAGCCATCTCAGTGCAGTCCAAGAATGTAGCAGGGGCGGATCATTGACGTGTTTGAATTAATTATTCAATCCTATTGAATAAAACATCACTTATTCAAATGTTATATAATCAATACCAACTTATGTTGTGGAGTTTTGCTCTGTTGAATCTATACGGCGAATGAAGCATCCTATTCCACTGGGTCTGGCAATATGCCATTTGCTTCTAGTATCTCTGGACTTAAATAGAGACAAATTTGTTCATAAATTAAGTTTGGGCTTAGTTTGCGAGAACAGGTCTTGCTCCTGGACATTTGAAATGGAGGTTTCTAGGAAGTTCATAGAGAGTTCGAAAAAGGGGGTTGTAAGCGGCTTTAGGAGCATTGCGAGGTAATGAACGTCCATAAATTACGTCACGCTTTGAGGGGGGAGGGGGGGTTCAGCAAAGTGTGACGACCCATACAAAAATTTCAGAGGTCCCATACAAAAAGTGTGACATAGGGGGAGGGGGGGTTGAAAATGGTCGATTTTTGCGTGACGTAATTTATGGACGTTCCCTGACGGTATACTCAAACCTCCATTTAGGTAGATTCCAAGTTCAATGTTTGTCTGAGAATCTCTAAAAGCCCCCCCCCCCCCCCCCCCCCTGAGTATATGTCAACGGATCTACAATCGTAAACAGTGTGGGACGTCTTGAATCTCTTCTGAAACTGCCTGAATCATTTATGGAACGCTTTAAATTAAATCGTCGCTGAAATCTCCCTGAAGCTCACTAAATGGCAGTGATCCAAAAAGTATTTTAAGAAATTTTAGCCCCCTTTAATCCCCTCAAAATATCCTGTAATGCTCCTGAGACCCTCCGCAACTGCCCAGAATGCCTACGTAACGCCTCTGAACCCGCCAAAAATCCTCTGAATCCTGAGATGCCTTCGAAATTCCCCTAAAACCCCCGCGGTCCACATGTAACGCACCTGAAATCCCCAAAAACGCTAGCGTAAGCTCTAAAGCATTCTGAAATGCCTTCTAAATCCCCCTAAAGCCCCCTCGAACTGCATGTAACGCACCTCAGACCCTCAGAGACCCCCGAAAACACCTAAGTAACGCCTGAGTAACGCATCTGAAACTCTCAAAAAATGCTCTGAAGCTCTCTGAAATGCATTCGAAATGCCCCTAAAACACACTCGGACTCCAAGTAACGCACCTCAGACCCTCCGAAGCCTCCGAAAACGTCTACATAACGCCAGCATAACGCCTCTGAAACTCGTCCAAAATGCTCTGAAGCTTTCTGAAATGCCCCTTGAACTCCATTTAACGCACCTGAGACCATCAGAAACCACCCCCTGAAACGCCTGCGTAACACCTCTGAAACGTGCCAAAAATCCTCTGAAGCTTCTTGAAATGCCTTCGAAATTCCCCTAAAACTCTCTCGGATCCCATGTAATGCACCTTAGACTCCTCCAACTTTCTGAAATGCCTTCATAACCCCCCAAAATCTCCTCGGAGCCCATGTAACGTACTTGAGACCCTCAGAAACCTTTTGAATCGCCTACATATCGCCTCTGAAACGTGCCTAAAATACTCTGGTGACGCCTGAAGACTTTGATTTACAGCTACAAAGCATCAAGGAGGCTCTCTCTCAGGCACGAGAGCAGCATATACCAGTAGAAATCCGTCAGGTAAGCAACACCCTTGCTATTGATAGAATCACCAAACATATGATCTGTTTACGAAACAACACTCGCCAGCTATACCAACGTACTATTGGTCTGCCTGCTTTGAAAACTCATGTCAATCGCTTGACAAAAATCATATACTTCAAAAATAACGATTTCTCAAATAAGACACCCAGACTGTGCTTAGCACTTATAGAAGATGACAAAAATTTTGAAAACAAAGCCCAGGTCCAGTCCGACGACGATCCCGCTAGGCAACAATAGCTCAGTGAATATAACATCTTGCTCAACGAAAAATTTGGCTTTCGACGTGGACGATCTGCCGTGAATCAATTGTCCCGAGTCAACAACGTCCTAAGACGGATCAAGTCTGTCTCTTAAACCTCTGCCATGGCTCTGCTCGACGTACGTCGAAAAAGCGTTCAACAATATCTGGGACGGTGGCCTGGTGTACAAGCTGCATCGATTCGGATTTCCCAGTTGTCTGGTAAAAATAATCAAAAACTATCTGTCAGTTAGGACCTTCCGGGTCTTATTTAGTGGGGTTACCGCCAACACGCATCAAAGAGTCTCAGGGGGTTTAAGGAAAGTTCCTGAGGGTCTCAGGGGCGTTTCATGTGGTTTCAGGAGTACCATTAAATCTCAGGAGCGTTTCAAAAATGACCCAGGAGTTCTCAGAGGCGTGTCAAGCGGTTCCCATGGGGTTTCAAGAGGAACCTGAAGATTACAAGTGGCTTCAGGGATGTTTTAATGGCTCTCGGAGGTCCGGGAATGTTCCAGAGACCTCAGGGGCGATTAATGGTGCCGTAGGGGTTCCAGGAGGTATCATCTAAGGGAGCATCCATTTAGTATGTCACGCTAAAATTGGGAAATTTCGACCCCCTCTCTCCCCTTCGTACGGGATTTTCCCGTACTTAAAACATTGTTTGTCACACTTTCGCCAGCCTCTCCCCTCTAAGCGTGACGTACTTTATGGATGACCCCTAAGGTGCATTTCAGTAGGTCTATGGGTTGTCTCAGTGGGTTTCAGAGGCGTTTCAGGGAGTATCAGGGGGATTCCTGGGGCTTTAGGGACGCTTCAAAAGATCTCAGAGACTTCTGGTCAAGTTCCAGAGGGTATTTCAGAAGGTATCAGGAGGATTCCAGGGAGGCCTTAGGTCACTTCAGAGGGACTCCCTTGAGAACGCTTGTGGCCGCTCCAGTGGCCACCTTTAACCCATCTAGGACCTCCCTGGATGTGTATGTATGTATGTATGTACAATCCATCTCCCACTGACCGGCAGTGCTTTTATGGAAGAAAAATGTCTGCGCCTATTTTTAACTTTTATCCATAGACGCAAACACTTTTAGTCCTGGAGATGGAAGGTGATAGCTCTACTGCACGTCCAACGACCCATTTCAAGTATGACAGGGCTTCCACGTACATCTTGAGGTCGTTTTCTGAAACAGTAAGCCCCGCATTGATGCATCCGGATAGCAATTGGATATCTGAAATGCATTAACACTTCCTGAATCAAAAATTTGCATTTTTGTTTCTGGCGTGTATTTGGTAAGGTAAATATCACATGTATGAATGTTTTTTAATTAGAAAGATCTCACCAAGTTCTTCATAGTCTGCCGTGATGTAGTTGTATTCTTATTTCTCCAGCGGTGCAGCAACGACCCAAATAGGATTGATTTCATTGCCGCGTTCACTTAAAACCACGTGGAGCGATCAACCGAGTCAACGATTACTGGCATCACATCGAAACTCCCGAATGATACTACGCTGAATATACACTTTCATACGCGTAAAACTGACTGGGTGGCGTAATACCTCCCTCGGGCACTGAAATCGCCGGCGTCATCGTTTATTCTGGGCCGAAAATGAAAAACACAAACGAACGCGTACCGAAACTAGCTCCTGCTGTCTTGAACCTCCCTCGCGCACTCTCATTCAGTTTGGCGAGTAAGTGCTCATAAATTGCCATGCAAGGCGAACCAAATCAGACCGAGTCGAGTAGTCTAATTGAATTATAAACGTTCGTCCTAGTTTGTGTGGCATTACAGATGCATTGCACTGCACATCTCACCCATCTAGGACCTCCCTGGATGCCCCTGAAACCCTATCGGACTCTCCTAAAGGCTTCTAAAACTCCTTGAAACGCCCCTGAGACATCCAGGTAACTCTCTGACCGCCGGAAACGCTCCTGAGATCCCCCTGAAACCCCCTGAAGCCCCCTGGGATCTCCTTGAAACGCCCCTGAAATCTCCGGTACCGTCTGAAACGACCAGAAACGTCCATGAGACCCTCTGGAACTCTTTTAAATGACCCTAAGGCCATCTAAAACAAGGCCTTAAACACCCCTGAAACCCCATCATCAGACTTTCTTTAAGACCCCTGAAAACGGGTTAAGAACAACAGAAGATTCAGATTTCTGATGTCAGTTTCACTTAATAAGTGTTTACCGAGTAACACGGAAACGCAGTTGCACAAAAACAGAACAGTTACATATCAAATGATACGAAATTCCATAATCGGATTGACAACTACCACATACAAATTAGCTTGCTGAATATTCGCCACGTGATAGCTTAGTCGGCAGTGACCAGTCAATACTTTTTAAAGTATGCTGCAACTCTGCCTAGATACTTTCCCACCCCTGGAGATAGCTTAGTACAGTACAATTTTGTTTGACGACATGACTCCAAACTATTCCTGTATTGTTTGTGCTGAGTAGCAGCCCTGGTGTCAATCTGAAGCCTAACTCAACACTTCGATATCGGAATAGCTAGCTCAGGGCCAATGAAGTCATGTGATGCTCCAGTGCGAGCTAACTCATCCACCATTTCATTTGCAGTGATGGAAGAATGACCAGGTACTCATACAAGGTGAACAGCATTAGCTGAATTCAGCTCCTTGAGTTGAGTTCGACAAGCGAAAACTAACTTTGATCTGGAGTTGGCCGAAGCAAGTGCTTTAATAGCAGCCTGGCTATCTGAACAGAAGTATATTACTCTGCCCATTACGTGCTGCTGAAGTGTCGTTTGCACTCTGCACATAAGAGCAAAGATTTCGGCCTGAAAAATGGTGCAGTGTCTACCAAGTGAGTAAGACTGATACAGCCTTAGCTCACGAGAATATACACCAGCACCTGCTCGACCTTCGAGAAGGGAGCCATCAATGTAACATACGATGCCGTCTGAAATACTTCTCTCCAGATAACCAGATTTCCACTCTTCCTGGGAAAGGAATTTCGTGAAAAATTGCCTATATAGAAAATTACAAGCAATCATAAGATCACTTGGAGCATGGACCACTTTGTCTAAATTCACCAAAAGTGGACACAAAAAGGTGTGTGTTGATCTGCGGTTCACAGGAGTTTCCTTTAGTAGACCGAGTGGCCGTAGACGCTAAGTGCAAGAAAGTGCTTCTTGTTTGAGATGAATGTGTAGTGGAACAACATGTCAGGTGTTCAGGAAAGCTTGGAATCAAGAATGACTCCAACGTACTTTACCTGTTCAGTCACATCGATTTCAAAATCAAAGAGACGTAAATGTCGAACGCCATTACGGTTTCGCCTTTCCGTAAAAGAACAATAGATGTTTGACTCGGATTAACCAAAAGGCCACAGCAGCACCAACCCTCAACTACCTAAAGGGCGCTTTGAATCAGGTCGAAAAGGGTGCTGATGCACATACCGACTAACAATGTTAGGTAGTCTTCGGCAAAACCATAAGTAGGAAAACCGCTATTATTGAGTTGCCTCAATAGCGTATCTGCTACAAGATTCCACAAAATCGGTGGCAAAACTCCTTCTTGGGGGCATCTACAAACACTCAATTTCCTAATCCCTGCTAGACGCAATGTCGAGAAGAGATATCGGTTTTTGAGCATTTCATGAATCCAATTGGAAAACATTATTGGAGATATACCATGACTCCATGCGGCTTCCAATATGGCGTCGAAAAGCACATTGTCAAAGGCACCCTCGATATTTAGGAAAATACCCAAAAAGATTGCTTTTGAGCGAATGCTTTCTCGATATCGTAAACAACCTTGTGTAAAAGAGTCACAGTGGACTTACCAGATTGGTAGTCATGTTGGTTCACATGAAGAGGCACGTTGGCCAGATGAACATCACGGATGTGATGATCCACAATGCGTTCTAAGCATTTCAGAAGTAAAAAGGTCAAACTGATAGGTCTGAAACTCTTTGCTTCTTCATACGACGCACGACCCACTATTGGAATAAACTTCTCGGTAATATCCCGCCAAGATTTGGGAATATACCCTGTAGCAAAACTGGCAAACGAAGTTCTTTCACTCGGAACTCCTTAGACTTCGCAAGGATTTTGTTTAACCGACTGACTTCACTTAAACTGGAAACATTTGTACAAAGGTTTTTCCAGCCGGATCGTTCAGCAGCTTTCCTGTAGGCCTTGCGAGCCGACCTGAAAGCCTCCGAACCAGCCGAACGTCGTCTGTTCCAACTCTTTCTACATTGTTTCCTGAGTTTCGCCAGATCAGAGTTTCACCAAGGAGTTCTCTTCACAGACTGTTGAGGGCATGCTTCTTCAAAAGCTTAGTAGTATCAACGACATCATCTAAATCACTTAGAGTGTCGATGGATGGTGAGTATCCATGAAATTTGGTCACAACCAAATCGGTGAAAAGATCCCATGCGATGGTCAGATAAATCTTCTTTATCTAAAACCTGCCAATTGGTCAGCTCGTGACTGATTCTACTAGAGCAAAGCATTATGTCTAACACTTCCTCTCTAGCAGATACCATGAAGGTTGGGCGGTTGCCTATGTTAAGTAATGCAAGATCTGTACTACTTAAGTACTCCATCAAACTGGAGCCTCTCAAGTTATTGTCTGAGCTGCCCCAGATGGTATGATGAGCATTAGCATCACTGCCAACAATAAGCGGAAGGCCTTTTGAAGTACAGTATGCGATGACTTGTTTGAAAGCAACCGTAGGGGATGGTTTGTCATGCGGTAAATACACCGAACAATAGACGTATTTCCTGTTATGGTTTCCAACAGATACATCAATTGTGATAGCGCATACATTACTGTTGGTTAGTTCAGAGATGAGTGTAGCAGCTATTGCGTTGTTGACAAGCACACAGGCTCGAGGCATGACACGCGAGTTTGCTATTTCATGTTTACTGAAAGAAGCAAACACCGGGTTCACAAAGTATCCTAAATATAAATTCCCCTAACGAAAGTAAGGTTCTTGGACCAAGGCCACTTGGGCTGTACCAGTCTGCAAAGATTGATCGTTGCTGTTCTTTTATGCTGAAGATTGATCTGAGCTATCCTAACCGTAGCCACTACTCAAACTAGGTAAGATTAAACTCTTCGCAATAACAGCACAACAAAGAACAACAGCAATAAAACCAGATCGGTATCGATTGGAAAACGTCAAAGGCGGGGATACACAGAATACACTGTGTAAATCGCATAATGCGAAACCATATAGGTGAAAATTTAAACTAATTAACAACATCTTCATAATCCCGCCCTTATTTAGCCTCAAGTGAGACTGAAGAAGGACAGTCGATTTTCTCGGAGAAACACAAGGGCCACTGCATCATTGCTCCGGTTAGCGCAGTAAGGGCTATCTACTGTGGAGGGCGTCCTGGTACTCCACAGGCTCCGTTAGCGCTTAGGTCCTTTAGTCCCCTTTAGTCATTCATTCCTAGGCGCGGTAAGCATAAAGCCGCACCACACCATGAATTAGGGGTCACCTGTTGGTGGATTCTTACCACCGGAACAGGCGGTCCGTAGTGCTATTCTTAGCCAATTGAGACAATTGCCTAGAGGGTAGCAGTACACAGAACCTTTGATCACCTGCGACCTCGCCTAGCTACGCCCACCGGCATAAATCGCACCGAGTCTGCCTGTCATCGTGCAGTCAACGTGGCGTGGTGAGCAATTGCTGGCATGTTGTATGTACGAGATTCATACCTACAGCCAGCGCCAGCGGTTGGCTGGTCGTCGGAGTTGTGGAAAACCATCAGCATCAGCACAAAAGACAGCAACCGGTTGAATTAATTGGCAAATTCTGACTTGGCATACTAATTCCGGTGTCATTAGTTTTGATAAAATTTATAAAATGAAACATCACAACGAGGACGACGATGACGACAACAACAACGAAATGATATAAACGGGGAAAGTTGAGGTGATGTTCTCGTCGTCGACGACGTGGGTTGCAGCACCGTCTCCCGTTTCATTTGTTGGAAACGTTCGCTTTGCTGTTGTCAGACAGGGAATTTCCCGTTCGGTTGACTGATGCTGATGAGCGAAAGGTGAATACTGAAAGCATTGCCGGATGAAAATATGCATTACAATGCCGGTCGTGCCTTCATGCAAGGTAGCGATATATGGGGTGCCTTAGATCCTTGTACGATCCGTACCCTACCCAGCCAACCTACCCCAGCAGATTTTCAATCTGTTTCGCGTAATATCAGGATTGTTGTTTTAACCCGTTGGCATTGCGTCGATGTACGGGAACTTGATTATGCGGCGTGGCTCCGTTCCGTATTCTGAGACGGATTAATCTCTGGAGTCTCGGATGGTGGGTCTATGGTGTTCTGGGAGGTTCCATTAGGTACAGGGTGTGACAACACGAGAGTTGATAGTTTTTGATAAACTCAAATCAATACTGTCCACTCCCAGCCTTGCTAATGATCTAATTGATGTTTCGGCTGTTAACTGGGTCAGTAAAATCACGATTCATTGTATGAAAGATAATAATGTAAATTTTCATAAAGTATTCAGTATGTTGTACCATTATCGTATCAAAGCTAAATTTTGCCACCTTCCCCCACGGTAACTCATCACCGACCAAAACTGCTCTGCTTCCATGACGTTGTTGGCGGCGGGGTATCCTAAAGAGAAGCGTCACACCGGGTAAAATTGTGTTTGACAAGGATTTATGCAAACAATTTCAGCGTCATCGCTTCCTCTCCTGCTGTTAGTATGAAAGACAAAATATTTAATTAAATTTGACGATTTTTTCTTCCACGCAAAACACGTTTCCGCCGTTTATGTCTCACCAACCAAAACACCAACCAGTTGCAACCCGCAGTCAGCACAACCAGCGCACCGTTGTCTAAGAAAGCAAAAATAATTGACGCGAAGCGGACTTCGTCGATGGCGCTACAGTGTCTCCAAAAAGGACGACAAGCAGCATGCCACCGCCCACGCCACCAGCCCCTGAAGTATCGTCACAAACATACAGCAATGATGACACTTTCGGTAATTTACTTACAACGGCGACGACGATGACAACGACGCAAACGGGTGCTAATTAAAAATGAAAAACAGTTTTCGGAGGGGTTGTAATTGGATTTCTGTTGACGATTTTGTTTGTCGTTTTGTGTTTCGGGAAATCAGCTGGATTTGTAATGGCAAAGAGGATGAGTTATTCCATTTTTTAACAGCTAATAATATGCATATTGCAGTTATTACTGAAACTTATCTAAAACCTGGGTATTCAATCAAACGAAACCCAAACTATTTTATTTATGGAAATGATCGCCTAGATGGAGCATGTGGTGGAGTTGCTATCATCGTTGACAGGCGCATCAAGCACCTAATTTTTTCATCATTCGAAACCAAAGTTTTTGAAACTTTGGGTGTTTCTGTTGAAACAAACTTTGGTAAACATACTTTCATTGCGGCCTACTTGCCTTTTCAATGCACTGGCCAGCAAATAGATTTTCTTAAATCTGATTTGCGAAAATTAACTCGCAACAGGACCAAATTTTTCATAATAGGTGATTTTAATGCGAAACACCGTTCGTGGAATAATCTTCAGTCCAATTCAAACGGCAGGATTTTATTTGATCAGTGCTCTTCAGGATATTTTTCTATTCTATATCCCGATAGACCCACTTGTTTTTCTTCTGCTAGAAATCCCTCAACAATTGATTTGGTCTTAACTGACTCAAGTCAGCATTGTAGCCAATTGATTACTCATGCTAATTTTGATTCTGACCATCTTCCTGTAACATTTCAAATTTCCCATGAAGCGAATTTTAATCCCATCAGCTCTACTTTCAATTACCACAGAGCTGACTGGGATACATATAAAACATACATCGATAGCCATTTAGATGTTAATGTTTCATTGGAAACACATTTTTTGATATTGACAATGCCCTCGAAACTTTGACTACATAGTACTATAGTCGAAGCTAGAAGCGCATCAATACCAAAGTGTGAAGTCAAATTCGACTCAGTTATTATTGACGACGATCTGAAACTTCTGATCCGTCTTAAAAACGTGAGAAGAAGACAATTCCAACGAACTCGAGATCCTGCTTTGAAAGTAATCTGGCAGGATCTTCAGAAGGAAATTAAAAAACGTTTCACCGAATTAAGAAACAAAAATTTTGCAAATAAAGTTTCTCAATTAAACCCCGGCTCTAAGCCGTTTTGGAAATTGACAAAAATTTTGAAAAAATCTCAGAAGCATATTCCTGCGCTGAAAGAGGATAACAAAATATTATTAACTAATTCTGAAAAAGCACAAAAACTTGCCAAACAGTTTGAAAGTGCGCATAATTTCAGTATAGGTCTCACTAGTCCAATAGAACATCAGGTTGCCCGCGAATTCGAAAACATTCTCAATCATGAGAACATTTTCGACAATTCATTGGGCACTGATTTGGACGAAGTGAGATCTATTATAAAGAAGTTTAAGAATATGAAAGCTCCGGGTGATGACGGAATTTTCTATATTCTCATCAAAAAACTTCCAGAAAGTTGCTTATCATTTTTGGTTAATATATTTAACAAATGTTTTCAGTTAGCATATTTTCCTGAAAATGGAAAAATGCTAAAGTTGTTCCAATTTTGAAACCTGACAAAAATCCTGCCGAAGCTTCTAGTTATCGTCCAATTAGCTTACTGTCATCTATCAGTAAACTTTTTGAAAAACTTATTTTAAATAGAATGATGATTCATATTGATGAAAATTCTATTTTTGCCAATGAGCAGTTCGGATTCCGCCATGGTCATTCGACTACTCATCAACTTTTACGGGTAACGAATTTCATTCGTTCCAATAAATCTGAAGGTTACTCCACTGGTGTAGCACTTCTTGACATAGAAAAAGCATTCAATAGTGTTTGGCACGAAGGCTTGATCGTAAAATTGAAACATTTTAATTTTCCACTATATACAAGGGGGAAGACAGCTTTTGCTCGAAGCCTGCTCCTGAGCAAGATTTTGAGCAGCTCTGTGCAACTCGAGTAACTCGATCTTGGAATGTGCATAGCAACCTGCTGTTATGTTGAAACCGTGACTGTCAATGAGCGGTTGTATCTGCAACATGATGTTTGATGTGCGTGAATATGAAACGTAGAAAAGTTATTGAACGAGACGTGGGACTATGTTCAAGCGTGTTTTACTACGACAGAGTGGGATGAAGGTCGAAGCCCTGCAAAGTTCCAGATTCTGATGCAAAAGTATTGCGACTCTTTTGGCGTGCTTTGCAGATAAACGCTTCTTTGGGTTTACAAAAGATGAAAACTTCGTGCAGTTCCGTGTCTGATGTAGTGCCGTAGAACCCGTAGAAATAACCCGTAAAACGGGGGCTTGGGAGTACCTATCGCTACTGCTGCCTACATTCAAAACCTACTCGCAATCTGACCAACGGACTGGCGGTACTAATTGTGTAGTAAAAAAGTGTCTGATTCCAGAAAAGATGTCTTCAGAAGGCGAGAACAATGAGACAAATCCTAGCAAGGAGCAATTAATCTTACTTTAAGAAAAGATGATCATATTTCAACTGTGCAAAACTCGCAAACATGAGGGGGCTCAGGACACATTCCGATTTGTTGACGTAGGTACGATTAACCTACGGAAACTAATAGTTCTCCGCAGCTATCGCATCCGTTGCTGGTATCCCATACGTTTATTACTTCATCTCATCGTCGTCGGGATCAAATATTTAAGGTGCCTCACCAAGCAAATAGGTACATACCACAAGATGTCTGAGAAAATTTTATGGAAAATCCGACGCATTTTTTGGTTGCCTTTTCACTTCCACACTTCTCGCAAAACTGTCATTGTTATGGTGGGTTTGATGAATGATGATCGAAGCAGTCGCATGCATTAATTTTTCGGAGCAAAATGTGAGCAACTCAAAGCTGCTCCATCTACAAAGTGTTGCTCTGGAGTGAGCTGTCTCCCCCCTTGACTATATATTATTAAAATTATTCAAAACTAAATATTTATCGGATCGAACACTTCAGGTAAACTATCAAAATTCCAAGTCAGATAGATTACCTGTAAGAGCTGGTGTTCCACAAGGCAGCATACTGGGACCAATCTTATACAATATTTTTACCTCAGACTTACCTGATTTGCCACAGGGATGTCAAAAATCGTTATTTGCAGATGGCACAGGTATCTCAGCCAAGGGGCGAAGTTTGCGTGTCATTTGTAGTAGATTGCAAAAAAGTTTAGATATTTTTTCTTCTTATTTGCAAAAATGGAAGATTTCTCCAAATGCTTCCAAAACTCAACTTATCATGTTCCCACATAAGCCAAGAGCTCTTTATTTGAAACCCTCAAGTAGACATGTTGTCACTATGAGGGGCACTCCAATAAATTGGTCGGAAGAAGTTAAGTATCTAGGGCTCTTACTAGATAAAAACTTAACTTTTAAAAACCACATAGAAAGTATTCAAACTAAGTGCAATAAATACATTAGGTGTTTATACCCACTTATTAATAGAAAATCAAAACTTTGTCGCAAAAATAAATTTTTGATTTATAAACAAATTTTCAGACCGGCCATGTTGTACGCTGTCCCAATATGGTCGAGCTGTTGCAATACCAGAAAGAAGCAACTTCAGAGGATTCAAAATAAAATTTTGAAAATGATTCTGAAGTTGCCTCCCTGGTATAGCACTAATGAGTTGCATCAAATTTCTAATATTGAAACATTGGAACAGATGTCAACTAAAATCATTGCCAACTTTCGTCAAAAATCATTGCAGTCTTCTATTGCTACGATTAGTTCTTTGACACGCAGGTGAAAAATAAAGCCTGCAAAAAATCTTAACTGCTACAGCAAATGAAATGTAATATGTTATTAATTAGTATTGATAATAGCTTAAATTTATTTCACCAAATTAGGATGATAGTGTGTTATAATACACAGAACACCTAGATTAAGTTGAATTTAGACCGCCATCTTGGTTATTCAATGTAAAAATTGATTGAGATACTAATAAAGATTATTAAAAAAAAAAAAAAAAAAAAAAAAAAAAAAAAAAAAAAAAAAAAAAAAAACTGGATTTGTAATTGTATCGATCTCCTTCAAATGGTAGATGATGATGACCTGAATAGACTCTTACCGTTACCTGGTGGCGGTTAAGCTGCAATCAACACGTTTTTTCATCGATTGTGTACGGTACCAACGGCTGCTTTGGTTTCGATTCATCCTAGATCGAAACTAAGCAAGGGAAGTTAACCTCGATTTAGTGAATGAAGACATTGCCACAACTGTTAGGCTTCAGTTTATCCTTAAATCTCCGAAGGCAGTGCCATTTAACCCTTAGAATCAAAGCTGACAACTGCGCGACGACATGGGGCGCGCTATTGAAAAAAGTTATGACGACAGGAAGTACCGTAAACTGGGGTGTAGTTGATCCTACCCCAATTTCAGAAAGCAGCTCTTCAGGTTTTAGGTACAGCAAGTAAATGAGCAGTTCAGTGTTCTACTGAAGTGTTGACCTTAACATTGGTTGTGAAATTTACTAAGAACTCTACACGGGACGGAAGATTCCTCTGGGTACCCGAGTAGAGGAAAAGAGCTCAATAATAGCATATTTTGATACGAAGATCAAAAAGTGATATGGGTTTGATTGACATAAGAGATAAAAGATCTAAAAATAAAATCAAAAATTTACTACTGGTACATCATCATCAAATCATATTTAGATTTTGTAAGATCTAACCAATAGCAGCGAGCTATTCGTATGATCTTGAAATATCAAATTTTGATATTGTTTAGATGTTCCAGGAACATTTTCCAGATATTATTTTCAGATCTTTTATCTCTTATATCAATCAAACCAATATCATGTTTTGATCGTCAGTATTTTACCTCTACCCGGGTAAACGTTTTCCGTGGGTGGCCGATACTCCACTTAGTTATGCGGTCGCTAGTCCCACCTCTACTTCTACTCTATCTAATCTACATGAGGTTCCAAACGCGAATCATAGTTGTCGCAGCATTTGTCGAGTGTGCACCATCCCGAGGATCAAAAACTCCTCTGAAAACGTCATACCATCGAGAAGGTGTACGAACTACAGATCGTCATATACGGCACCGCGAACGCACCGTATCTTGCAACGAAGACACTTCAGCAACTTGCCAATGATCAAGCACAATTGTATCCATCTGCCGTCGAACCAATCATGTCTTCGTCGACGTCTAGCGCACGGACGTCAAATATGTTACAGTTCTCCGACAACATGTCACTTCTATGCTTAGATTCGCTGGGTTCATCCTTACGAAATTGGCATCGAACTGCTAGGTCCAGCTAACCCGAAGGCAAAACTGTTCATGCAACAATGCTGCATCTATGAGCACTGAATCAGGACATCGTTCTCAGCGAGTAAGATTATCCGTTGCTAGGAAATCATCAGCACGAATGGAAACTTCCAAACTACGGTTTTCATTATTTATAAGTTCATGTTCCTAGTTAGCTCCATTTATACGCCAATGCATCCTTCATTGCGTACGGATCCTGTTGCTTTGTTCGCACGGTGTTGGTAAGAGTCAATCATATTGACATCAAAGTCAGAAGTTGCTCCGCAGTTCGCAATCAACACACTATTCCATTATCAAATTAGGACTCTCTATCTCTGGAAAAGTACTTCAAGAAGATAGAATAATCTTTGAAGATCACTTCTACCACCTATTTCTGATCAGATTCCAGTATCGAGAATCCTGCAGATGATATTTCACGCAGACTCAATTCAATATGCATCATCAATTCCTCTCTTTAGTGACAAAGGCTGTCCTTGTATGGTGTAGATTTAGTCAACCGTATCATCAAGCCGCATTACAGACGATACGCTTGATGGTCGTCTGCGTAACGCAGCAGTGTCCATTGCTAACGAACACCCGAACAATCTGTGTGCTGTCTGCTCTGCTGGTAGACAGTTACCATATAATTCGGTTACATGCGGAGTCACTGCTCCTGCTTGCCACTTTCCACTAAGAATTTTGGTTCTTTGGCGGTACCGTAAACCGGGGTCAAATTGATCAGCGGGGTGAAATTGATCATTGGGATACTACATTGTAATTCCATACTAAGAACTCTTAAGCATCATAATTAGCTTAGCTTAGCTTAGACTGACTGCACACATCTATGGTTGCTATTCCGTGATTGACCCGAACCAATGACAGTTGCACAATGAATCAACTGAATAATTGACTGGGAGTGGTCAACATTCTCACTGTGCACGCTTCAGAGACTCTCTTTAACGGTACAATAACGGCGCCGGCCACGTCCTTGCAGTCAGGTTGGAAGAGGGAAGGAATATTAGTAACAACCTTTGTTAAGTGAAGGACCGCGTTTACCGCTGCGACTCCACCAAAGGCTGCAGGAAGGAATGTTTGTTAGTAGGAAAGGTAACGTTGGGTCTGGATTCACTTTGATAAGTAATATGACCTTCGTGCCATGCTGGTTGCCGCGCTATTGTTTGCTTTACACGAAAGCAAACAATCGACCACCCGCATCAGGTGGTCGCTTAATATTTACAGCAAACCACGCGACGAAGTATGCTATCTAACACGCTATTATTCGCTTCACTCGGAAAGCAAACAATCGATCACCCACGTCAGGTGGTCACTTACTATATTTAGTACAATCGAACCGCGGAAGCTAGTCGCCAAATATTTAACTGCAAATGACACGACCGTACATGAAAGCTGACGCACTATTGTTCACTTCATATGAGAAGCAAACAACTGATCACCCACGTCAGGTGATCGTTCAGTGTTGCTACAAAAGACGCAACACAACATAAAAAACTGACTAACTCTTGATCGCTTCACACGGGAAGCAAACAATCGGTCACCCCCGTCGGGTGAATGCTCTCATCAAAAACAACAAAAAAAAACCTACGAGTGACGAACTATTCAAAACTGTTTCAAAAGTAAACAAACACCCATTAAACTAACTAGATGCAAGTTATCACCTGCGCTAAAATATTGAAGTTATACAATAATGAAAACAGAATGCACATAAATGAAAATAAAAAAAGAACGAACTCATCGGATAATCCTATTCAACTGGTTTTCTGTGTGTGCCACTGGCTCTCGAGCTGCTGAGCCACTGAAAATCACTAGATCTCTCGTCCCGCTGTCAAACTATGAATCCGAAGGCGAAAAAAAATCGAAGCACCGAAAGCGAAACGCGCGCGATTCTGGCTCTTGAGCTGCTGCGCCACCGCACAATAAAGAACGCTCGACCTCTCGCTGTCACACTATGTACAAATTCGAGGGCAGAAAAAAAAACCGACTTACCGAAAGCGAAACGCGCGCGATTCTCAAGGAATTTTTAGTAGGGAGGGATAGATAGTTGCATAGATCAGAATTCACTTTGGTAAGCAACATGATTTATGCAACTGTTTCATCACCTGGGCTGGTGTACCCACTTTGGGGCTGTCCATAAACCACGTGGTCATTAGGGGGGGGGGGGGGGGGGGTTCGGCCAATGACCATTTTGTATGGACAAATAAATTTTTTTGTATGGACTAATGACCACGCGGGGGGGGGGGGGGTTGAAAAGTCCCAAAAAAATGACCACGTGGTTTATGGACAGCCCCTTTGGGCACCTGCCGCTATAGCTAAGTCAATTTCATACCTAATAATCTACTTTTTGGCACATAATGAGATACGCACAGTATCTAACCCTTTAAAAAATGAAATCAATTGATATGAAATTGACTTAGTCACCGAGGCAAGCCCCTAAAATAGGCACACCCGCCCAAGTGGTACAAGACCCTATTATAAATTAAACATGAATATGGAACGAACTCACCCATTAGGATCCATCTTTGAGTCTACCGGATAGCATGCAATTACACCAGTCATCATGAAGACCATTCGATGCCACGGAAGTACAGTCGAGTCTCTTACTAAACGAATTCCTATTAAACGGACTCCTATTAAACGAACTAGACAGGGGTGAGCGTTATAGGAGACTAAGAGCTTATGGGATTTCGGCATTCTGGGGGTGTGGTCTATTATCTCGGTTGTGTTAAGAGTTAACGCAATACTTTTTTCGGCAAAGTTTTAGGGCTTGATAAGATCTACCATTTAGAACTTTGGTTCATATGATTAGTTGGCAATTTGGCCGCTAGAGGGACCAGCAACAATTTGATGCTAAATTGCACTACGGGAACCATATCAGGTTGTCAAACAAACGTTACGATATGCGACAGCTCAAGACCCTGATAATTTGGAAGGATAGTGTCTTCGGGAAAGTTGTTGGGTACGCCAATAACTTACTGACGATGAGTTGCGAAGTTCGAAATTCCTCCACTGGGCGGCGCTAGTGAGCAAGTAAAATTTCAAAACCTCATATCTCAGAATCCCGATAACTTAAGAAGATGGTGTCTTCGGCAAAGTTGATCAGTTTGACATGAACTTACATAAAAATAAACACTTGTTTCGCAATTCTGCCACTAGGCGGCGCTAGTGAACATGCAAGTTTTAGAAATCTCATAGCTCAGAATCCTGATAACTTAGAAAGTTGGTGTCTTCGGCAAAGTTGATCAGTATAACATAAACTTACATAAAAATAAACACTTGGTTCGCAATTCTGCCACTAGGCGGCGTTTACCGGATTTTTTCGTCTTTTTTCGATATTTTTGGCTGTTTTTCGGCTTGGCAAAACTAGTGTCGCTCCCCCCGATAACTTAGAAAGTTGATGTCTTCGGAAAAGTTGATCAGAATGACAAGAACTTACATAAAAATAAACACTTGGTTCAAAATTCTGCCACTAGGAGGCGCTAGTGAACTTTCAAATTTTAGAAATCTCATAGCTCAGAATCCTGATAATTTAGGAAGTTGGTGTTTTCGGCAAAGTTGGTCAGTATGACATAAACTTACATAAAAATAAACATTTGTTTCGCAATTCTGCCACTAGGCGGAGTTTACCGGGGTTTTTCGTCTTTTTTCGATTTTTTTGGTGGTTTTTCGGCTCAGCAAAACTAGTGTCGCTCCCCCCCCCGATAACTTAGAAAGATGGTGTCTTTGGCAAAGTTGATCAGGATGACATAAACTTACATAAAAATAAACAATTGTTTCGCAATTCTGCCACTAGGCGGCGCTAGTGAATATACAAATTTTAGAAATCTCATAGCTCAGAATCCTGATAACTTAGAAAGTTGGTGTCTTCGGCAAAGTTGATCAGAATGACATAAACTTACATAAAAATAAACACTAAATTCGCAATTCTGCCACTAGGCGGCGCTAGTGAACATGCAAAGCCGAAAAACCACCAAAAAAGTCGAAAAAAGACGAAAAAACCCGGTAAACGCCGCCTAGTGGCAGAATTGCGAAACAAATGTTTATTTTTATGTAAGTTTATGTCATACTGATCAACTTTGCCGAAAACACCAACTTCCTAAGTTATCGGGATTCTGAGATATGAGGTTTTGAAATTTTACTTGCTCACTAGCGCCGCCCAGTGGAGGAATTTCGAACTTCGCAACTCATCGTCAGTAAGTTATTGGCGTACCCAACAACTTTCCCGAAGACACTATCCTTCCAAATTATCAGGGTCTTGAGCTGTCGCATATCGTAACGTTTGCTTGACAACCTGATATGGCTCCCGTAGTGCAATTTAGCATTAAATTGTTGATGGTCCCCAAATTGCCAACTAATCATATGAACCAAAGTTCTAAATGGTAGATCTTATCAAGCCCTAAAACTTTGCCGAAGAAAGTATTGCGTTAACTCTTAACACACCCGAGATAATAGGCCACACCCCCAAAATGCCGAAATCCCATAAGCTCTTAGTCTCCTATTAAGCGGATTCCTATTGCGCCCCCCGACCAGTGATCTTATAAGAGTCTACACGACCGAGCATCACAAACGGAACTTGATACTTCCACTTAGCAGCACGCACACACAACGTCCGACGACTAAGAAAAAAAAAACATCACACCGGCGAACACGAGTGGAAATGCAACCCACTTGTCCGAGTCTTTCTTCGCACTCCTAAGAACTCTTAAGCATCATAATGATCTAAAACTTTTTACGTCACCTTGTTCATAGATGTCTAGAGTTGAGAGTAGCCTCTTAACTTTTTAAATAAGCGGTTGGGAAGTTATGTAGCTATTCTGAACATGAAATAGTTAAAACAAAGATAATTTTATGACGAAATAGCTATTTATTGTGATAGAAATCACTTATTTCAATTGAAATTGCCTACCTTTAGGCTTTTAGAAGGAAATTTCTAAATTTAATTTTGCATTTTATGTATCAAATTCACTAGTTGTAAGAGTTTAAATGCGTTATTCAGTTTTAGAAGAGCAAAATTAAGCGGAGAAGGAAGTTTACCTTTCTAACCGATGCTTAATTGTATGTTGATCAGTTTCGCCCCAAAGGGGCATTTCCATTTTTTTGACTTTTGAAGTTATTTAACTTAAAGTTTGAATTTGTTGAACAACGTTCTTTCACATGATTCCATGGAGATTCACTGGGTACTGATTTTACAGAAATTATTTTGGCAATATTTGAATTGCCACTAATGTTATCCGCAAAAGTTGTTTTAAAGTGATCAATTTGACCCCGGATTACGGTACATAATCACGTTAAGTCCATCTTCCATCAATGTCATTCTTGTTTCCAGGCTAAACATATTTTACTTTGTGAGGTTTTAGCCACCAGCCATCATCAGATCTTTAAACATTTATTGAGTCAAGTTAATACATTTTTTTCTTTTTGATCTACAATTCGCAATAGGATACGTTCAGTGTAGTACTGGAATAGTAGTAGTTCGCTGAATTTTTGTATGGTGAGTAGGTTAATTATTCTCCATTTCTGCAACGGAATGGTGGAAAAAGCGTATGTATTATGATTCCATGCCTGATTTGAGTAAATATGGGGTAACCGTGTTGTTGTTTTCAACATTTCTTGCAACTTAAACACAGCTAAACGAGCAACACCACATTGAAGAAGGACACAAACAATCTCAGAGGCCTTTTTTACGTGAATTGCTACTACTATTCATTAAAGAAATGTCATCACAGAGCAATTTGTTTTGTGTGCCAAAAGTCCATTTTTCGCCAACCTTGTTATGCTTTATACCAGTGCTATCATGGCATAATCACAGATGGTTACTTAGGGTTTTTAAATTCCAGTGCGCCATATACTAGCTTCTAAGGAAATAAATTTAATTAAGAATCATATGCACATAATTTGAATGATTTTTATTTAAGAAAAGGCCATTATTTATGTTAGAATAAACGTTCTCAACTTTCCGCCCAGAAGAACCAGACGGGCTGACTTTAATGAAGTGTCTGTAAATTTTGATTTTAATGTGACTAAGCATATGTTTAAAAGTAGTATAAGTTCTAGTTCATAGTATTAACTGTCTGTACGATGTATTCGAAGACTAGTAAATAAATAAATAAATAAAAATAAATAATGTAGTCTCTCTAACATATGTCATATTAATTTATGAAATGGCGTACTATCGGTCTAAATTTTTCTAATCATAAGAAAAATAAATCACTAAGGAAAAGTGTACAGGCCGCTTTTTCGGAATTCAGTGTGCGGTGGACGCGTCGTGGCTCGAGTCAGCTCCGAATTTTTCGCTTCCCGTCGGCGCTAGTTCCCAATACACTTTTAGTTGAAAATAAATATTTTCTTTCATTTTTTGCATTTACAAAAAAGAGTGAAAAGTGTTAGTTCGGGCTCGCCGGTGGAGAAAAAAATCCGGGCGCCGACAAGTGAGTCGCGTTCAGTGTATTTCTATGTGGAATAGACTAAAGGTTTCTGCTCCCTAGTGGAGTGGAGACGCGCGATAGAATTTTCTTTTTGGCTAGGTTTTGCGTCGAAAAGTGGTCGGTTGTTAACGGCGGTTTGTGTATATTGATCCATTGTCAAATCATATCACCAACCATAGGTGACTCCCGGACTGACAATGTACCTTACCCTACTAACAAAAAATCCTTCCTGAGACAAACGTGGATATGCAGCGATCCGCGGTCTTTATAACAACGTTTGTCTTACTTACATTCCCTCCCATCCTCGATGACCGTAAGGACGTGGCCGGCGCTGTTATTGACGTTATTGAAGTTGAGAGCTCTCGAATTGTGTACATTGAGAATAGTAAGCTAGTCCCAAGCCCTATTCATTGGTTCCTTGTGCAATTTCGATTGCTCTGGTCAATCACGGAGTAGCAACTACGAATTGTGCGGTCATCTATGCTCATGCTCATGCTCATGCTTATAAGAAAAACAAATCACTAAGTCTTATGAAATGTTAAGTGACAATTTTACCGCTCCTCAAAACAAAATATGATTTTGTAATTTTCATTTTACATTAACGAAAATATCTATCCAAGGCCTACAAAGTTTAAAGATCCAAGGACTTAGAGGTTGGTTCATGATTCCTTCTTAAATTTCTCCAATAATGAAAGTTGGGTATTCTGGGTGAAATATTTTTCACGATTCTTTACTGGAATTATTGCAGGAAAAATATTAAGAAAATCCTTCAGATTTCCTTTAAAAAAATCTTTTCCTAAAGAAATTGCTCAACAGATGAAAAGGAGTTCCTCTAGCGATTCCTTCACAAGTTGTATCGAAGATTCCTTCAGTTATTTTTAAAGTAATTTCTCAATAGATTTTTGTTGGAAATTCTTCACAGGTTCTTCCGGGTATTCATCTCGAAATTACTCTACCGTTTTCTTTAAAAAACGGATTTCTTTTTGCCGAAATCCTTTCTGAAACTTTTGTTAAAATGTCACTTCAGGAATTACTCTAAACATTCCTCCAGCGTTCTTTTTTGAAACTTCTCCGGGATTCTCTCAGGCATTACTTCAGAAATTAAAAAAAATAAAAGAAAAATACGCCAACTGTACATAATTGTAAAAAATCGCCACTTCTATTATTATTAGATCTACACAGGTGTTCTGTAAATGCGGTCGAGAAAAAAATCTTTGTCGTTTCCTCATTAAAGTGGAATATTTATTTCGGCAGCGCCTAAAAATATAAACAGCGGCGCACTGCGTTTGCTAGCAGTGCGGCGACGCACACGTCTACTACCAGGTTCCTTGCTGTAGCTATACTGTTACTATAGCCCTGCAGTCCTTTAGAGAGGCCTGATCGAGGCTCATCTGGCAACGCTGCCTTGAGATTGTGTACGTGTTCTGAAGTGACATCTGGTGATTTCAACTGCTCTAGACTGTACCCCCGAGCAGTTGGGAATATCAAAATAACAACAACGGAATCACAAAATCTGTTTTTATATCTTGATTTGTCTAGTCTAGTCTAGTCTAGTCTACACATACACAGCCATTCATTGATAGATTCCTGGAAAATGATAGAACCGACTAATTCTACCATTTTTCTTGTCATTATTAATGCGTGCAGTGCATCGGAAATGCATTACAAACATTAAAGTGGCCAGGCCTACTGTGCAGCGTTATTGGTTTTACAAGATAGCTATAGAGCGGGGTCATCTCGTACCAACCGTTCAGCCTTTTAGAAAGCAAAAAAACTTGAGAATTGGTGGAGGTGACGATGCTAAGAAGGTTAATGTCACCCCTTGGTACTTGGTTTCCAGGGATAGAACACAGGTATTTACTCTGTATCCTGGCCCTTATGCCTAGGCTTAAGCGCCATTACTCGCTCTCTGTTTTTATATCTTGGTTTGTTATTACTAACTTATTGAGACATAATCGTTCCATACCATGTTTTGTGGACAATCTTGTTTTGTGATGAACGAGCTATGTGTATATTTTATATAAATAACATTTCAATTACATGTATTGTTGTAACACAAATTCAGATATTATTGGGTTATTGAGACTGCACAAATATTTGATCATTAATAACAATAACAAGCTTTGCAATAAAAACTACACCATTCGGAATTTACTTTGTTTACAGAATTCCATGAGGAACTGATGAGAAAATATTATTTTCTCATGAGTTTTTCATCCACTTCTTTCTGACATTACTTTCCAACTGTGACACTGCCAACTTATCAGCCTTTTGTTTTGGTCGTGGTTACTGAATTATGGTTAATTCCTCATACATTCAATCTGGTATGGCCAGGGCGTTACAACTGAAGACCCTAAGGGCCAATTTCTTCACCTCGGCTTAACCGGTAAGCCAGGCTTACCCATATAATTAAGCCTGGCTTGACGCTTAAGCCAAGGTGAAGAAATCGCCCCTAAGTACTCTAAATTAACGTTTTATTTGATGTTGCCTCCTAAGGGGGCGGTCGTGATTTTCGAATGCGTAAGCCATGATTATCTGCTTAGTGAAATGCTTCATTAAATTGGGAATGAAAATTTAAGATCACTTTGGCGATCGCGATGTTTACGCAGGATAATATTAAATCAGCTGTTTAATGAATCACCCTACTGTATGACTTATTATTCACACTTGTTCTGTAACTACTGTAATAGCAGAACCATGCGCGTAACTACTGCCTATTTGGCCCCTTAGCTTCAATTCCGTGCGCGCTTCTTGTGCACTACAACCAGTGTGCACGACTTCGGAACTGGGGTCCATGATGATTATAACTTTTTTTTTTTTGGGAGAGATCTGGCTATTCTACATGAAGTTAGAAATATTGTAGGAAAAGGCATAACTATCTGATGTTCTTTTGGTTGCTTCTGGTAGATGACATGATTACCTTTGAACGTTCACACCGTGGATCCTGTCCAACAATGCATCGAGAATGGACCGAGAAGTATGCGGTTTAGGCTTGTTCACTTTTTCAACAATGTTCTCTGATTCTAGAGTCCACCCCCATATTTTTAATGGCGACTGGTAAAAAATTCAGTCAAATGCATTGAAATTTAAAAGGCCATCAAATCAAATTTGCGTTTTTGACTATTTTCGAACCTCAAAAAATCATAACTACACTAAAACTTGTCGTAAACTAATTCTTAAAGCACAAATTGAAAGATATGTTTGTTTGCTACAGGTTTTCTGAACAACGTATGCCGATAAAACTAAAGGAAACATATGTGATTACCACATTTGTAGTTCAAAAAACCATAAAAAAGTGGATTTTTATAATGGAATTTGTTCTGGAACACACTAATATAGGGCAACTTACGTATTTTCGGCAGTTTTGTTCTCTTCGTCATAGTGGGTTTTGTGAAACCTGTTGAACTCAGAGTTGGCCTCAAACCCTTCTCAATCAGGCTGAGTTATAAGTTCAAATTCCAGGCAATTCGGCCCGCAAAAAGTCGAAGAGAACAAATCATTCTAGAATACATGAACGATTGGAAGACTGTATAGAGCGAATGTGGGAAGTGCTTCAGGTTGCGAACCAAGTATCAATACAGTAAAAGGTTGATTCAGTTTTCTAAAAATTTGCCATTCATAAATAGCAAAAACTGCGACATCTGCTTTCTAATAAAGTACAGTGCATCCGAAAGCAAAACAATTACAATAAAAAGAAGACAGCTTGAAAAAATTCCAGCCTGCAACAGACACTAACCCGGTGAGTAACTGAAAGCCTCTTAGTCGGTACTATTTTTCATACAACAAGCTCGTCCGCACAGTTGGCACATCTTCCCGTCCGGTGCAAAGTGCACTTACTGCGACGCAATCCATCCAAGTTATTGATTACTTTTTTTTACCTCGTTTCTCGTCCTGGTCTCCCGCTATCCCGATCCAAGTGGTTGCAAAGTCAAGTAATCACCTCCTCTGTCTCCCTCCCTTCCGGAAAGCCGAGAAAAATCATTGTACCGCGAGAAAGGCAGAACCTTGAACGTAAATTTTCGATTATATTACGCGAACCGTTCGTTCGTTCCTTCGCTTCCGACGTCGGCGACTGTCTCCGCTCTCTGTGCATTATTGGCACAAGAGTCGCGCTGTCATTTCCGCGTGGTACGGCGTGAAAGCCCCTGTTCGGTCGCACTCTGTGTCGTCGCATTGTAACAAAGTGCCTTATGCCGTTGGAAGATTTAAGATGATTTTCAGCCGTTAGTGGAAAAGAGTGTTCACGAAAAATATACGTTAAATCGAGGTATCGGAGATTAAGCTCTTGACGGCCCAGTTAACCGAAGTGGTAAACACACGAGTATTCAGCAAGACAATGCTGAGGAAGCAGCTGGAAGCTTTGTCCCAGCGCAGTCTGGTGCTGTGATTCATTAACGTTTGCAAAAAATCTCCGCATATCGTTTCGTTCCGTATACTAGTAGCATTCGACTCCTGCCGGTACTCGTTGGTCTATACAGCTTCAGCTAACAAGTGCTAGATATTCAGAAGTATAGTTCGGTTCTCAGTTCAAGAAACTCGTGACGCCAGATATAGCAAAAAAAATATAGTGATCTGAGTCAATATGTGGGCCTTCATAGGACCTCGCAACCACAGAAACAAAGTTTTATTATACCACGTAATTTTAAGCATTCATAGTATGTATCCCATATTGTCGTGAACACTCTTCGCCCAGAAAATGCATCAAAAAACTCCCGACCCGCAGTTTGACTACGTAGATAAAGTTGTGCATAATCTGAAATTTATCAAAGATAATAATGCACAGATTAGCATATTTTATCCCTCATCCCAGGAAAAGTGAAGTCAGCAGCAGCGGTAAAGTACTCTCGGGGTGCATCAGTGCTGTACACACATCGTGTGCACTTATTTCAGCCGATTTCCTGCCCGGAGAAAGTTTCCACTGACTGTGTATAGATGCGTCGAGCCAAGATCTTCCCCACGACGATGACGACAAGCCAGGCCGCCAGCAGAACAGAATGAGTCAGGGCTTTTCGCTGGCGAGAGCTAGCTTGAGAAACGTTCGGCGGCGTGATAAAACACTTGCACATGCAAGGCCCAAGCGCGAACGAGCGAAGGGTTGCACTTTCGAAGATGATCACCCCGTTCGTTCGTTCGTTCGTCCTTTCGAAGCGTGCAACCAGAGATAATCAGATGACGATGCTACAACTGAGCTGGCGACATAATGCATTTACGCTATTATTGCGTTGTAGACACTTCTGTAACCTACCGCCTTGCCTGCCTTTGCTGCTTCGCGTGTGTACGTTAGAGTGGCCTAAAGTTGAAGTCATGCCACGCTTGTGAAGACCAGATGTTATGTAATTCGTTTTGAAATAGCTTTATTACAGATTTCTGGAAAAACCTCATAAGCTGAGCTGACAGAAAACTATTTTTGATCTGTACGATATTTTGGAAAAAAAATCCTAGTTAATCCACCTTGCGCTGATGGTGTTTTCTCGTGCCTTCGAAACCCCATTTCAACAAGCTCAATTCACATGTTGATGAATATCGCACTCTCATCCGTTTTCAAAAATCTATTTCATGGCACAAAAAATCATATCGTTCATCTGGCCTTTGATTTTTGAGTCTTAATCTATATATATAAAAATGAGTTTGAAGTTCCTTTGAGGCAACAAAACTCAAGAACGGATGAACCGATCAGCACGACTCTTGAACGGTTCGGTTCGTATTCGTGGCGGCTGTGTTTATATGTACAAAAAGCTACGAAAATCAACTAGAAAAGTAAGAATATTGATAAAATACTGATTTTGCATGAGATGGGAAGGAAATCAACACGATCGAAATGAAACCAATCTAGAGTGCGGTGCAATTTTGAGCTCAACAGTTGTCAAACCACCACAAGACGGCAAGACAAAGTTTGCCGGGACAGCTAGTTTTCTATAAAACAGCTGCCATCTAAAATATTGAACCGCCATCTTGGATGTTCTGGTCACCATTTTGAACTCCAGATATCTTCCCTATATCAAGTACACTTTAGTGCACGAGAAAGGCAAAACGCTTTATCAGCAGTGCTGTCGTGGTAGAATCAGAGCTGGTTACTCAAGGTTTCCAAATTTCATTACCTCTTTGACTAGTACGCCTCCGTAGGAATGACTTCAATATGGTGCTTAACAAAAAAATATTCCGGAAAACCCCTCTTCTTCAAGGTTTATTCAAGAAATTTCTCAAAATATTCCTTCAAAAATTCTCTTCTGGTTTCCTTCAGTGATTCAAATACTTCTGAAGAAATTGCTCCAGAAGTTTTTCTTTGGAGTTTCTCTAGGAATTGTTCTGGAAATTTCTCAAGTAAATTTTTGATGGTGTATTTCAGAAATTTTCCTGGGGTTTTCTTTTAAAAATCAGACATTTTCTCAGAAGCTTGTTCAGAAATTATTGTTGAAATATCTCCAGAGGTTTCTTCAGGTTTTTCTCCATATAATCAAGGATTCTTTCAGGCGTTTATGAAGAAACGCCTCTAAAAAGCCTTTAAGGTATTCCTCTAGATATTTCGCCAGCGTTTTCTCTCAAAGTTCCTCCAGGGATTGCTTAGGATTTATTGAGACCTTTCATCAGGGTTTCATTCAGATTTTTTTTCGGTGATCCTTCAGGAACTTCTCTTAAGATTCTTTGAGTAATTCCTGCAAAAGTTACTCAATTCTTCCATAAATACCTGCAAATCGTTCTTCCAAGAATTATTTTAACCTTTCAGGACGCGCACCATCAAGCAGCTGAAACTGCACTGCGCTCGCGCTGTATACGACGTGCGAGATTTTTTGGTAGTGTTGTACTTTTTACAACGGCGCGCGCGCTGAAGGGTTAAAACTTCCTTCGAAAATGTTGATTTGTTTGGTTTGGTTCTATTTGAAATTCTGATATGAATTCCTGCAGTATTTCTTAAAAGAAATCCTTCAGAAATTACTCCAGGGATCCCTCAGAACTCCACTAGCATCTGTATCTGCAATTTTCGAAGAGATTTCTGTAGATTTTTTTCAGAAATTGCTTCAGAACACCAATATAGTTTTTTTTTCCAGGAAACTATTCAGAAATATCTCAAGCAATTTTTCCTTGGAACTACTTTTTTCTAGAACTGAAGGATGAAAGAGTTTTTCATGTGTTCTTCCAGGCATTCATCTAAGAATTCTCCAGAGAAAACTTCAGAAATTGTATCAGGAATCCCCACATACATGTTAAAGAATTTCTTCAGGGAATCTTAAAAGGTATAATCAGATGCTTTTTAAGGCATTTCTCCCGATGATCCTCCTGTGATTTTTTTTAGAAATTCCTTCAGATATTCTTTCGAGGATTCCTCCAACTATTTTCAAGAAATTTCTAGAAGATATTTTGAAAAAAATCTTGAGGAATTTCTGAAACAATTCCAGAAGGAATCTGTGAATGAATCCCAGAATATATTTCTGATGGAACCACAGAACCCAGGGAGAAATTTCTCAAGGAATTTTTGGAGATACCATTGGAAGAATAGTTTTTAAGAGAAGTTTCTAATAAACTCCATGAAAAAAACTTTTGAAGGCATTCCTCTGCTGAAATCCTTAGAACTCTGAAGAAGTCTCGATAGATAGTTTTGAAGGAATACCTGAAGGAGTTTCAGAAGGGCAGAAATTACTGAAAGAATCACTGAATGAAGTTCTGAAGAAACATTCGGTGGAATCCCTGTGGTATTTCATGAATTACTCTTTTATGAACCAGTAGAGGATGATCTGAAAAAATCTCAGGCAAATTCTTGAAGGTGTCTCAGAAAGAATTTCTGAAGAACTTCTGGGATAAAAACTGTTCGGGAAGCCGTTGTGGAATTCCTGGAAAAAAAAAACATTGAGGAATATTTAAGAAAATTTTGAAGAAAAACTTGAGTACAATTTTTGGATGATTTTCAAAAAGAAGATATTCCTGAAAGTTTCTTAAGATATGTCTGAAGAATTTTATAGGAAATATGTATTAATGAATCTCTTAAATATTTTTTGGAGAAATTCTAAGAGTTATTCTTGGAGAAAATAGCGGATAAAATTCTTGCGATATACATAGAGCAATATCTTGATAAAATCTTGTAGGAACTCCTGTAGATATCTCTGGAGGATTTATTTTCCAAATCATTAAAAGCAATTATGCAAAATCCTCTGGACGGATTCTTGGAGGAATTGCTGGATTAATCCCTGAAGAAATTCTGTACACATGCCTGTGTGAATTTTCAAAGGAATTCCGAGAACAATATCTGATGGGCTTCTTGAAGAAATACGTGCAAGAGTTTCCAGAGGGATCTCTCGAAGAATTCCTGAACCAGAATAATTTACGAAAAATCCTATGAAATAATTTCTGGAAGGATCTCTGTAGAAATTCCTAAAAAATGTTCTAAACGACTTCCTAGAAAAATTTCCAAAGTAATCCCTGGTAGAGTTTCAAAAAAAAAACACGGAAATTAACCGGAAAGGATTCTTGGACAAAAAATCTGTAGAAATTCTTGAGAAAATATCTGAAGCAAGCACTGAAGAAATTTCCTAAATAATTCCTGAGAATTTTTTGAAAAAAAAAAACACTGGCAGAGTTTCTGAAAGAAACCTTCGTGGATATTCAGACCGAGATCCTGGAGGAATTTCGGATGGAACGCATTGAGCAATTTTGGAAGGAATCCATCTAAGATTTCCTTTAGAAATTCTTGGACAAATTTATGCAGGTATCTTATACATAATTTCTGAAGGAATCTGCATAGAAATCTGTAAAAAAAAGTCCGTGAAGGATTATGTTGGTGGAACTTTTCTAAAAATATTAATTTCTGAAGGGGTCTGAAAGATTTTCTGAAGGTGAAACGTCGTAAGATCGCATTGCAATTTTTCATACAAACTTCAGAAGCACAAATGTGATGAACGAAGCATCAAACCAAGCCGCACTTGTTTAACCTGGCTTTGCTCACTTGTAAAAAGAGGCAGATTTTCCAAATCGAGCGCATTTATTTACGAACTTTAAATATTGGTGCTCTTGAAAGCGTGAGTAGGGGTCCAAGTCGGCCATTGTGGCAGCCATATTAGGATACAAATATGGCCTTTGTTTCACAGTAAATCTGTCCTTTTCCTCGCCAGATTACTGCGTTACTTTTAAGCATAACTGTCCATTACGCCAGCTAGCTAATAATCACTCCACTGTTTGATACTTACTAATTTGAGGGAGATTACGCTGCGCCAATTGTCGTGACCAGAGCTACTAACTCTGTCACTTGCCCACAGCTTTAAATAGCCGCAGTGAGGAAATTCCAAAAATCCTCACTGCCGCTAAACTGTGATATGGCTGCTGTTGCCGACTTTCCAACGCTCCGACTTGCAGAAAGCGGTTCCACCCGCTTGCTTTTTGTCGGAGCGAAGTTATTCCTGTCGAGCCTGTCCGTCGTCGTTTGCTTCAGTCTATCAACTGACTCGCACACTGCTCAGCGCACAGTTTGCATGAGGCTCGCTCACACGTTGCCACGTTTTTTTCTCGATTCTGACAAGCGCTCACATTATCAAGCAATGGGCGATCTCGCTAGTACGTTATAGGGGTGTTTATCTATTTTTATTTCGATGTATTTTTTTCTCTTCCGTATCAGTATTTAATTCTACAATTCTTATACTTTTCAATGCCATTAGTTTTATATTATTCAATACCCAATCTCTTATCCTACACTACCCAAGATGTTTTAGAAGAATTTTCCAAAAAAAAATCCGCCAAAAGCTTCCTTAGAGGAACTTTTGGGGGATTTTCTGAAGGAATATATGGCGCAATTTCAGAAGACATCCAAGGAAGGTTTTTATTGAATTTTCTGAAAAAATGCCTGAAAGAAGTTTTAAGATTATCCATGGATGATTTTCCAAAATAATCATCCGACAAATTTCTGCACGAATCTCGCCAGAATTTCTTAAGAAACTCATAGAGGACTTTTAAAAGTAATTCATGTTAGATTCTCTGAAATAATCCTTTAAGAAATATTAGAGGAGTAGGGTCTTGTACCATTTGGGCAGGTGTACCTATTTTGGGCACTTGCCGCTATAACTAAGTCAATTTCAAACCGATTGATTTGAATTTCTGTGTAGAGTTAGGTACGCATAGTATCTAACTCTGAACAAAATTTCAAATCAATCGGTTGGAAATTGACTTAGTTATAGAGGCAAGTGCCCAAAATAGGTACACCTGCTCAAATGGTACAAGACCCTATTTAGTGAAATGTCTGGATTTTTTTTTATATGAATAGTAGGACGGAAACAATTGCTAATTTCACTGAGACTAAAGTACATATTGTCTTACATATATAAAAGCGCAAAAATGCAAAAAGTGTATAGGTCTTAGGTTCCCAAACTATTTGGATGGCGACCCCTCTAGCTAGCTACCAGAAGAAATTTCACGACTAACCACCAGGCAAAAATCTAAACAGGAATTGAACTATCCGTTAACTCCACCAGAAGTGTAGTGCAAAAAAATTAATTGCTTCGTTAAGTGAAATTAAGAAAAAAAAAACCGCTACGTTTCACTTAATAACCAAATATCCAGTAGTTTTATAGTTCAGACACCGACAGTTAGATGTCACCTCAAACGAAGAGCCAGAATTATCCCCTGAAGAAGACTCTAACACGATTCGAAACGTTGGGAATTCTAAAACATTCGATTTAATTCCCCAAGACTGCATTGCCGAACTTAGTAGCACTATAGGAATTGAAGAACTGTAAGTGTTTACCGACGGAGTGACACACGAAATTGGGCAAAACGAACAACGAGAATAAAAACCGACGAGAAAACTACTGAAAACTAGAATATTCTGGAAATTGAGCAATTTTACAAAAATAGGGTTCTATTCGTTTCGCGTATCTCTTACTCATAATAATACATGACATTTTTCTTAGCGGAAGCCGTCGCCTCCGTCTCGACTCGGCTCACTTGACCATCATTCCCATACATTGTATTTTATTGCAAACGATCATCCATGTTTGGCCAAGTGATCAGCAACGGTAAGGTTGCTTTTTTCTGATTTTATTAGGTTGTACACGATCATAAATACGGACTTCTCTATTTCTCAGCGTTTAAGTCAAATAACACCAATTTCGAAAAAAATATGTACGAAATATTTATGGTTCTTGAAGCTTTGAACGATTTTAATATTAATTTTTCAGGACGCGCGCCATAAAGCAGCTGAAACTGCACCACGCTCGCGCTGTATACGACGAGCAAAGTTTTTTTTGTAGTGTTGTACTTTTTACAACTGTGCGCGTCCAGAAAAGCGACCATTTGCTTAATAATTTATTATTCTTATTCTCATTTCGGGGCCACCCTACTATACACTATCTCCCGAGATGCTGATGCTGATGGTGATGATGAAGTTGTGAAAGAGGTTGCGGTCGTTTTTTTTTTTCTTTTCTCCTCAGCTGCACCACCAAAGAAGGTGCGCGCTGTGCAACCACTCCAGCTCTAGCGAGTAGCTGTTATCTCTCACTTATCTCCTTCCTATCTTCCCCGATACACGGGATCTGCATTATCTGTGCTGCAGTTGCAACTTTCGGTCATGGTTGAGAAGATCGCTTGCTGCTGCTGAAGCACTACTTACTAGTGCGGTGCGCGTGGTGGTCTGGTTGCGCCCATTGTTGGATGCTAGAATGACGTAGAAAAATGACGCTGCTTGGGACTGATGGAACCGGGGAGAAGAGTCTGAGAATCATTAATTTTTCCTTGGTGGGATGTGATGAGCTTTTTTAGACCTTCAGAAAAAGTAAGCATTAGTATTACAAACTTTTCCAAACTCTACGTGTTGGAGATACCACCTTCGAATGGACGATCTACACGTTTTGAAAGCAGAATTTCTGTCATGCAGCTTCAAAAATGTAATAATTGTGTTATTATTTATAAAAACAAACA
Organism: Aedes albopictus; assembly: GCF_035046485.1. NCBI lineage: Eukaryota > Metazoa > Arthropoda > Insecta > Diptera > Culicidae > Aedes > Aedes albopictus. The sequence goes on along the minus strand of NC_085138.1, from coordinate 388,924,444 downwards.
ATATCAATACCATTTTGTAACATAAAGTGTACAATTCCGCAATTTACAAAGGCTAAACCTTCCAACCTTCATAACAGTGTATACGTTTTCTACTGCCTCTAATTCGTTCGTCAGTGTTACCAGTTTCACAAATTTCACCCCAACAGGAATCTTTCAGCAATCAACCAGAGATTTACGTTATTATTGAACTAAAAATTTATATGGGAACTTTGTCAGAAATTGTATCGCCATATTTGTCCACTAACGTTTATTGATGTTTTTTCAGAAGTTTGGAAAAAAAAAATGGATTTTTGAAAGAAATCTTGGAATTGTTCAGAAGCCCAGTCCAGAAATAATGTGATAACTTACGAAATGCTGATGGGTTTCTGAATTCTACTATTGATGCTCAGAGATTCTTTTTGATGAGCTATTGCATGGACTTCGGTCGGTAAAAAAATACCAGTAAATTCGTGTGCTGCAGAGCAGTATTCCGCCAGAAACTCCTTCTATTTTTTTTCCTATTTTCAAATTCTTCTGCCATTCAACCAAGAGTCCCTTCTGAGATCTTTTCATAAATTCCTTTTACTTTCCAGAAGTTTCTTCTGAGATTACTCATACTATTCTTTCTGAGAATCCAATTCTAGATTCCTGCAGGAGAAATTTATACTGGAGTTTCTTCCAGGATTCCTGCAAGAGTTCCTTCAAAGAACTCTCCAGGAGTTCTTTCTGCAATAACTACAGGAGTTTCTCTTGAGATTCTTCCAAGAGTGTGTTTTGGGACTCCTCAAGAAGTTCCATTTATGATTCCATTTTTTGAGAATTCGTGGTTCTGGAGTTCCTTCTGGGATTTCTTAAAAGTGTCCCTTTCGGGATTCTCCCAGGAATTCCATCTAAAACAACTACATGATTAATCCAGGAATTCCTTTAGAATTTCCTCCAAATATTATTTTTTTGGAATTTCTCCATGGATTTCTTCGTGAGTTCCTTCCATTATTTCTCAAGAGTTCCTTGTGGGATTCTTCGAGGCTTTCCTTCTTGGACTCCTCAAGGCGTTCCTTCTGGGTTTCCCTAAAAATTTCTTCCGGAATCCTTTCTGGGATTGATCAAGGAAATTTCTCCAGGAGCCTTTTTCGGAATTTCTTTAATAAATCATTTCGGTATTCCTCCAGGAACTTATCTCGGGTTTCATCAGCAGATCCTTCTGGAATTCCTGCAGAATCATCTGGAATGCTTTCGGAAGTTCAATCTGGAATTCACGCAGATGTTTCTAAGGGAAACCCTGCAGTAGGCTTTTACTAAGTTCCTCTAGGACTTTTTTTGTATATAATTCCATAAATCCAGAACACGTTATGTCCAAGAAGATTTGTTATGACAGATAAATTTGACTATTTTTTTCGCTAGAATCGTGTTTTTGGGCATATTTGTACTTTTCACAATAAATGCGGTTAGAAATATATCATCTTTGGATCTTCAGCACTATATATTTAGTAAGCATTCGCCCTACCATCATTTCAAATGTTTCATATGGTTTTGTTTTTTGCTAGTTGACACCTCTAAAAATTCTAAATCTCAAGCAGCTCCAGACATACGTGCATACTCTGTTATATTTCATAGTCGGGGATTTCTACAAGCGAGCTATTACTTAGGTCGTTTTCAGCGGATATGCACTTATTTGGTCCAAATTTGTAACAGTTTTAAAAATTTAGAACGCTAAAAATAGACCGAACTCCACTCAGTTGTAGGATTTCCTCCGGGAAATTTTCCAGAAGATCCCCTGGAATTTGCGGGATTATCCTTGGATAATGTTACTAGGAGTTCTTTCGAGAGCTCCTTCGGGAGTTCCTCCAGGAGTTCCTTCAAGAATTCATCTAATGGCTCTGCTGCGAATTACGGTGGTATTCTCTGAGCATTTCTCTAGGAGTTCTTCCGTGAATTCCTTTAGGAGTTTCTCTAGAAATTTCTTCAGGATTTCTTCCGATAATTCTTCTAGAAGTTCCTTTGGGAATTTCTTTAGGAGTTTTCTTCGGGAATTCCTCTAGGAGTTCCTCTGAGAATTCATCTACAAGTTCTTTTAGGAAAACTTGGAGTTTTCTCTAAAAGTTCTACCGAAAGTTCCATGAGGAGTTGCTTAGGGATTTTTTTTATCTGTATTAACGAGATTTTTAGCCCTAGGCTAGTTTATCTCGGGACCCACGCTTTACTTCCCTTCCGAAGGAAGAACTCACATTTTGCGAGATTGTCGGGAGTGGGATTCGATCCCAGGTCCTCTGCGTGATAGTCAAGTGTTCTAACCATCACACCAGGTCTGCTCCGCTTAGGGAATTCCTCTTGAAGTTCCTCCGAAAATTCCAGCAAGAGTTTCTCCGTAAATTCTTCATAGAGTTCCTCCAGGAATTTCTCTAGCAAACCCACTGTAAAATCTTCTAGGAGTTCCTCCGGATTTTTTCATGAAGTTCCACGGAAATTCCTCCATGAGCTCTTCCAAGAGTTCGTTCAAGAATGCCTCGAAAAGTTTTTCTGGGAATTCCACGATTGCTCGGGTCTCCAGTTAGCCTAGTGGTTAAGGCTATGGATTGCCAATCCGGAGACTGCGGGTTCGATTCCCGTTCCTGTCGGGAAAATTTTCTCGACTTCCTGGGCATAGTGTATCATTGTATTTGCCTCACAATATACAAATTCATGCAATGGAAGGCATAGAAAGCCCTTCAATTAATAACTGTGGAAGTGCTCAAAGAACAGTTGAAGTTGAAGAGAGGCAGGCCAAGTTCCAGTGAGAACGTCGAGCCATAAAAAAGAAGGATTTTGCTCTAGGAGTTCATTCGGAAATTCCTAAGAGAATTCCTCAAGGAGTTTCACTGGAAATTCCTCTATTGGACACATGAGTTCCTTTAAAAGTTTTTCTGGATTTTTCTTCAGGGAGCTCCTCTAGGAATTTTTCCAGTGGTTCCTCCAAGAATTTCTCGAAAAGATCTGCCGGAAATTCCAGAAGTTCCGGAAATTCCTTTATGATTGGGAATTTATTTGGCGTCACTAAGTGAAATGCCTAGACCCCCCGTATTAATACCAATGGAATTTCTATTAGAGTTTCACTGTGAGCTCCAGTTCAAGTTCCACTAATGTGCTGTGAAATATACTATTAGCAGTTCTGCTAGGAATTTCTGACATTTGGAGTGCAACACCTTCAGTTTCCCTCAGAACAGCCCCACACTGGTAAGCAATTGTTACATACGTCGCACAGGCCATTGCTAACAGGGCATTGCGCCTGTCGGGTGATAGCTTGTACAAGTCCAACAAGTGCAAAGGCATTCCTGTAGCATTTCCAGAAGCATCTACGGAATTTCTCCCACAAGTTTTTTTTTTCTAAAGTTTTCTTAAGAATTCTCCGGGAGATTCCTTCTAGGTTATTCCAGTTATTCCGGGATGATCTACCGTATGTTTTTCTCAGAACTTTCTTAAGAAATTTCAAGAGTTGCCCTTGGAATTTACCAGAAGTTCTTTCCAGAAGGTCCTGTAGGAATATCAAATAAGTTTCTCCAATCATCGCTACGTCAATTCCTCTGGAAAACTTTCAGGGATATCGACCGAAAGTTTCTTCACGAATTTTATATGGAAACTTCTCCCGATTTGTATTTCTTCCGGATATTTTCCCAGAATTTTTTCTTCCTAACTTTTTGTTACAGTTGCTTGGATAAATCTGTCAGAATCTCATTCAAAAACTAGTCCAAAAAATTGAAAAAAACTTGTGTTAAGTTCCTCTGGAAACACTCAAGCTTTGCTTCGCGAAAGTTTCCAAGAATTTCTTTGGGGCTTCTTATAGAAGCTCTAGCGCTACACGTAGTTGGAAATTAACTGAACAGTATTTAACTTGATTTTCTTTTAAGTTGCTGACAGAGTTCTCGGAGAAACTTTTGGTGAAATTCTCGGATAAGCTTTCGGATGAATCGTCAGAGGAACTTCTAGAAGACTTACGGAGCAACTTGTGGAAGTATTCTCAAAAGAGCTTCTGTGGCATTTTTTAGGCAACTCTTGGAATTCCTTAAGGAAGCGTCTGTGGATAACTGGAATAAATTTTAAGCAACATCTTTAAGGAACTTCTAGAAAAATTGCTTGAAGAACTCCTAAAGAAACTTCCTGTAGAAATTCCGAAGGTGCTTCTTGAAAGATAAGATAAGAATTTCTACATAAATTTCGAGAAAAACTTCATAAAGATTTTCTAGGGAAACACTTTAAGGAATTCCTAGTAGAACTCCCAAAGATATTCTGGATTGATCTTCAGTGAAACGCCAAGAGAAATTCGCAATGAAACTCCTATAGAAACAGACGAAACTCCTAGAATTCCTGGAAAATCTAGAATTTCTGGAAGAATTCTCGGAGGAGTTCCTAGGAGAATTTCCGAAAAAAAAAACTACTGGAGAAATTCTCGAAGGAAACTTCTGCAATTTTCAGCAGAATTTCTAGAAGAATTCCCTGATAAAATCCTACAGGAATATTATGAAGAACACTTTAAGGAAGTTCCCAGTGAAACTTCTGGAAGAATTCTTGGAGGGATTCCTATAGGAATTCCTGGAAGAAATATTATAGAAATTCCAGGAGAAATTCTTGGGGAAATTTGCCAAGGAACTTCTAGAAAAATTACCGGTCTAATAGGAATTCCTAGAAAAAGTCCAAAGGAATTTCCTAAGGGCCTGTCCTTAAACTTTGTAGAATCTTACACGGTAGGGAAGAGCTCTGGCCAGAGTCTACGCTCCATGCAAATTTCGAAAACTTGGTATAAACAAAAGTCAACCAAGGGAGGGGGAGGTATGTGGCCTGAGATGTCGGAAACTCCCATAATTTCCAGAGGAATTTCTAGAAAAAAAAAATCAAGAGCAACTTATGGGAGATTTTACGGAGAAACTGCTAGAAGAATTCCTGCAGGAATTTTTAGAACATTTCTTGAAGGAAGCTCCCGAGTTTCCCAGAGTTTTATGATCCATAGAGTCTCCTGAAGGAATTTCCGGAGAAATTCACGGAGGAATTCCGATAGAAGTTCCTGGAGAAACTCCTGGAGAAACTCTTGGAGAAACTCTCGGAGGAACTCCTGAAAGAACTACTAAAGGAATTTCCGCAGAAACTCCCACAGGGATTCGCAGAGGAACTCCTAAAGGAATTTCCGGAAAAAATACTGGAGCGGCTCCCAGAGATACTCCCGGTGGATCTTCTAGAGGAATTCGAAGAGGAACTCTGTGAAGCTTTCAGAAGAAAACTTCTGGAGTCCCTATAGAAAATTCCGAATAAATTTCTGGAGAAAATCCTTAAGGAATTTCCGGAGAAACTCCTACTGAAACTACAAGAGGAATTTACGGAGGAACTCCCACAGGAATTCACGTAGGAACTCCTTGATGAATTTCCGAAGGAACTCCTGGAGCGACTCCTAAAGATATTCTCGGAGAAACTCCTAGAGGAATTCCCGCAGAAACTGTTAGAAGAATTCTCGAAGAAACTCCCAGAAGAATTTCAGAAGGAACTCCCAGAGAAATTTGTAGAGGAATTCCTAGAGGAATTTCGGGAGAAATTCCAGGAGAATCTCCTAGGAAAACTCCTGGAGGACCTCCTGGTGGAACTCCTTAAGGAACTCCTGGAGGAACTTTTGGAGCAATTCTTGGAAGAACTTCTGAAGGAACTCCTGGAGGAACTGTAAGAGAAATTCTCGGAGGAACTGTTCCCGGAGGCACTACCGAAGAAATTTCCGAAGAAACTTCCACAGGGATTCGAGGATGAATTTCCAGAGGCATTTGTGAAGAATCTCCTAGAGGAATTTCAGAAGAAATTGTGGAGAATCTCCTAAAGGAAATTGAGGAGACATTTCCGGAGAAACTCGTGGAGGAACTCCTGGTGGAACTCCTGAAGAAACACCTGGAGGAACTCCTGGTGGAACTCCTGAAGAAACACCTGGAGGAACTCCTGGAAGAACTCCTGAAGGAACTCCTGGAGGAATTCTTGGAGCAACTTCTGAAGGAACTTCTGGAGGAAATACAAAAGAAACCCCCGGAGGAAGTGTTAGCGAAATTCTCGGAAAAACTACTAGAGGAATTTCCGGATAAATTCTCACAGGGGTCCGCGAAGGAACTCCCATAAGAATTGCCGGAGTAATTCCTGTTGTGACTCCACGAGGGATTCCCGGAGGAACTCCTGCAAGAATTTTCGGAAGAACTCCATTCCTCTAAGACGATACTTGATACTTGATACTTGATGGGCTACAACTCGTAGCGGTGAGTCTACGCCGAATGAAGTATCCGCCTCCACTGGCCTCGGTCCTGGGCCAATCGCTTCCAGTCGCCCTGAACGTCCTTAGGTCCTCCTCAACTGCAAAAAGCCAACGTGTGCGCGGCCTCCCACGAAGCCGATGACCCCTTCCTGGTTCTCTGCTGAATATAATTTTAGCTTGTCGTTTCTCTGGCATACGAGCTACGTGCCCAGTCCACCACAGCCTGCTGTGTTGTATTCGCTTCACTATATCCAATCCATCTCTTTATATACCTGGTGCAATTCATAGTTCATGCGACGCCGCCAGATGCCGTCCTCCAGTTTACCGCCGAGTATTGTTCGCAGCACTTTACGTTCGAAGACTCCAAAGGCTCTCCGATCAACTTCTTTTAGCGTCCACGTTTCATTACCGTATAGAGCGACCGGGAGAATCAGAGACTTGTACAACGCGAGTTTTGTCTTCGTTTGCAGCCTGCGGGACCTCAGCTGGTTTCGCAGACCGAAAAAGGCCCGATTTGCAGCCGCACTCCGTTTTTTCACCTCGCGGGTAACATCATTATCGCACGTCACTAGAGTACCAAGATAAACAAATTCATCCACAACTTCAAACTTTTCCCCACCTAGCACCACTTCGTCACCACTACCACGGCCGGACTGACGTTGAACACCAGCAATCATGTACTTAGTCTTTGTGGTGTTGATCGTAAGTCCAATCCTCGCAGTCTCCCTCTTAAACGGTACGAACGCCTCTTCCACGGCCCGACGGTCGATTCCGATGATGTCGACATCGTCCGCGAAGCCCAGGAGCATATGCGACTTCGTGACAATGGTTCCGCTCCTGTGAACACCAGCTCTCCTTATCGCTCCTTCCAGTTCTATGTTGAACAGTAAGTTCGAAAGAGCATCGCCCTGCTTCAGTCCGTCAAAGGTTACGAACGGTGACGAAATTTCATCCGCAACCCGTACACTTGATTTCGATCCGTCAAGCGTCGCACGAATCAGTCTAATCAGCTTCGCCGGAAAACCATGTTCGATCATAATCTGCCATTACTCGTTTCTCTTCACTGAATCGTACGCCGCCTTGAAATCAATAAACAAATGATGGGTCTGCAAGTTGTACTCCCGAAACTTATCGAGAATCTGCCGCAGGGTGAACATCTGGTCCGTCGTTTATCAGCCCTTACGAAATCCTGATATTCGCCGACGAAGGACTCCTCAATCGACCTGAGCCTGTGGAATAGAACTCCGGACAAAATTTTGTACGCTGAATTGAGGAGTGCTATTCTTCTGTAATTCGCGCACTCCGGTCTTGAAAAGAGGGCAAATGAGACCATCCAACCAACTAGCGGGCAGTTCTTCCTCCTCCCATATCTTCAATACAATACGGTGTAAGAGTTGGTACAGCTGCTCACTACCGTGCTTGAGAAGCTCGGCCGGGATTTCGTCCTTCCCAGCAGCCTTGTTGTTCTTCAGTCCCCTAATGGCTGTCTTGACCTCGTCTAGCGTTGGAGGTTTCACAGCTTGCCCGTCGTCGTCGATTCGAATTCTGTCCATCGCTCTTCCGCTCCCACCGTTCAACAATACCTCGAAGTGCTCTCTCCACCTGGCAGCCACCATTGTCTTGTCTGTCAGCAAGTTTCCATTACGGTCGTTGCACATGACGGGAGAAGGCGCCGTTTTTCTCCGCACGCCATTGACAGTTTCGTAATATATCCGCACATCATTCTGTTCCATACTCTCTTGCGCCTGAGCAATCACATTTTCCTCGTACTCTTTTATCTTTTTGCGGTGGATTCGTTTTTCGGCTAGTCTTGCTTCACTATATCGCTCCCTGCTCTGCCGGGTCCCCGACACCAACATCCGGCTTCTGGCAACATTCTTCTCGTCCGTTACCCTCTGGCACTACTCGTCGAACCACCTGTTTCTAGGTCGTCTTTGAGCAGTACCTATCACCTCCCGCGCTGCTGTACTCATCGCTCCGTGGATAGACTCCCACAGAGTGTTGAGATTATCGCTCTCGTTGATCTCACTTATCCGCTCGTCCAGCTTCTGGTGATAGTCAGCTACCGTACCGTCTGCTGAAAACCGCTGGATGTTGAAACGCATCGATCGCCGGTTTCTAGAGTCCGACACGGTTGATAACCGAGCTCGAATCTTACTAACTACGAGATAGTGATCTGAGTCGATGTTGGGACCTCGAAAAGTTCTAACATCAATTACGTCCGAGAAATGTCGGCCATCTACCAGCACATGGTCGATTTGGTTGCAAGTTTCGCCGTTTGGGTGTCTCCAGGTGTGCTTGCGGATGTACTTGCGAGCAAAGTAGGTGCTACTAATGGCCATCCCCCTGGCGGCAGCAAAGTTGACTAATCTCAGGCCGTTGTCATTAGTGACGGAGTGAAGGCTCTCCATACCGATGATTGGACGGAAAAAGTCCTCTCTTCCGACCTGTGCATTGGCGTCACCGATTACAATCTTAACGTCGTGTTTTGGGCATTCTCCATAGGTCTTGTCAAGACATTTATAAGGCGCATCCTTCACATCATCGGTTTTCTCGTTTGTCGGCGCATAGACATTGATCAGGCTGTAGTTAAAGAATTTGCCCTGGATCCTCAATACGCAGATCCGCTCGTTGATCGGCTTCCACCTCATAACTCGCTTCATCTGTTTCCCGATCACTGTGAATCCGACACCATGTTCTGCCTTATCGCTGCCGCTGTGGTACCTGGATGTTAAATTTGAACGATGTGTTGGCGACGGGATCCACCACCCTGAATTCACGTTCAGCAGTTTTGGGCCACCGCACTTCCTGTATAGCAGCCACGCACACACCAACTTTCTGTAATTCACGAGCCAAAAGGCTCACTCGTCCAGGTTCATTTAAGGTCCTGACGTTCCAGGTACCTGTGGAGTTTGGGATTTCTCTGGGAAGGAATCACCCCTCACGTGCAGCACACACAACTTACCAAGGCTGACGTTGGTTCGCAAGTGACAACAGTGAACGCGGTTGGGTGACGCCTGGAGTTGTTGCTACGCAAGCAGGGATGCTAACATTGTCTGCTTGACAGTTCGCATCACATCCAAATGCGCTAATCGCCTGCTGTGATCATTCTCTTTATCACAGCTTTATTCAGTACATCTTATATCTCACAGTACCGAGTTTCCAATCATAGTCCTTATTTCGATGCCGGGTCGGTTTCCGAGAGTATCGTTCGCATGTTTTATTTCTTACTTCATTTTTCGTGGTGTTGAAAGGCTTCGACAGGCTACCTTACCGGGGTCGCGCTGCCTACATCGCGTTGGTGGGGCTGCCACCTTAGGTATAGCTGACGCGATAGAGCGTTTCATATTCAGCCGCTGGATGCCAGAACCAGGGATGGCAAAAATACTTTTTTCTCTTTTCCGTTCATCGATACTGGCAGTAAAATAAAAACAAAACAACGACAGCACCAATACCATCAGACGCCGCGCCGACGGCAGTCAAGCAGACGCTTGATGGTTTTCGCCTCCCCACGAAAATATTTATATATATTGTGCAAACTTTTCCGCACGCATCAACCTACAACAAAGCATTCGATGACATTTCCTATGTTTTGTCAATGTTGAGACCGATGTTGGCCTGCTGGATTATGCGTGCGGAAATTTGCACACTTGACAAAGCGTGTACTGATAGCTTTATTTAGATACGCCACCAGATGCCATTTTCTTCTTTACGTCGAGTACCTACTGTTCGGAGCATTTCATGTTCAAAAACAATCGGGCAATCGTGGATGCCTTGTAAAAGAATAGAGCTCAATAATAGCATATTTTGATTCCGGAATGCTGGCTTTCTCAATCTTGAATAAATCAAAACGGCAAGTTTTGCTTTTCCCGACGTTTCGGCTTTTTATTAAGCCGATCTGATATTGAGATCAAAAAGTTATACCACGGTGTGTTGTGTAGAACAACTTTATAATAAAAAATAAGTAAGTCTGAAATTTTGCCCAATGGTACTTTGGGCCATTCCCTTCAATTTGCTAGGTCGGTGGAAAACATCCATCGGGGGGTCTAGAACAAAATTTTTTTTGAAGGTTTTTCATGCAAAAACTGTTAAAAGCGCATATTGTAAATTATTGCATCTCCTACAAATGGTCACAACTTTTTTGTCTTTGAAGATAGAACCATAAAATTTTCAAGCGTTCCAAAGTAGTATGCGTAGATGACTGTGTGAAAATTTCATTAAAATATGTTGAATGGTTTTCAAATAATAGCAAAACTATCAAACGCATTCTAAAATACTAAGCTTAGTAGCAATAATATAATAATACATGAAAAATATTTAATTCTAAGCACCTTGAGTCATTATGATGGCGGTACTGTGGAAACTTGTTTTTCAAATGATGAACAGATACTTAGTCAAATACATGAAAGGAAAACAAACGCACTCTCATTATGTAGCTTTTCACTAAATTATTAATTATTTATTTCAAGAACGTGGTTTTGCGTATACATGTTAATTTTTTCCATTTTTTTTAAATGATTAAGGTCTTGTCTAAGTATAAAATTGCAAGCGAAAGGCTTAAGCAGAGCGTGGCGCAATAATTTGGATTACAAAAAAAACTGTTTGTTATTTTTTCGAAAGATATAGATTTATGTTGAAAATATTCTAAAGCCTGTATCCGCAATAATCGGGACACAGAAATACACCTGTAACTCTGCAATAGATACATTAAAGTTGCTCAAATTTGGCCTAATAACATCTTGAGATGTGTTCATTTCACCTACAAAATTTCATGTAAATCGTTGCAGTACTTTTTGTTGTAGCAACGAAAGAGTAGAATGTGCGCCATTGAATTTTGTACAGACCCTAGTTTTGCTTGTCAGCGCTGTAACTTTTGAATTTGGCGAAGAAAATGGCTGAAATTTTGAACACAAACCTCTCAATTTACATTTGTAGCATAGACAAAATTTCAAAAAAATCGATGCACTATCAACAATTTTATAGTCGAAACATGTATTGGGACTGAACGAGATTTAAGCCCCTCAGACAGCAATTAGTCAGCACCCCTTATTGTTTCAATTGTACTATTGAAAGTACTATATCAATAACCATCAAATTTTGCAGGCATAATATACACATAATCAACTATCTTCAGTAAAAATTTCATGAAAATTGGCAGAGAAATTCAAAAGTTATGAATAGACAAACATCGCACATGAAAAACACGAAAAAAGTTTACTAACACTCACCCCTATCAACACCAGTAACTTTCAAATCAATTGATCAAAGTTGATGAAATTTTGCAAGAAAGTTTCTTTATAAGTATCAGAACTGCTAACGAAATTTCATTATTATCATCACAGAACTTTGAACTGTAGCGTAAAAGAGCCATCTATCAAGCGAATGAAAATTGGTCATGATTGTACAAAATTCTTAAAACCACGTCTGCTTGTTTTTTATCCACAGTTCAAAGTAATGCATCGATTTTTATGAAATTTGACACACATAACAAACATACACCGAAGAGTTCTCGGTCAATTATTTGGCCAATTTTACCGATTCATTACAGTGCTACAGCCGTACTTCTGTGTCCCGATTATTGCGGATACAGGCTTTACTATTAAACGACGCCCTAACAATGATCAATCACTCTTCCTCATGCTTGGAGGTTTTAAATTACACAGAAAATATTTTTTGAGACATCATATGCAAACCGATAAGACTGTTTAAATCATTGTTATCAAATTGTTTTTCCTAGGCTTTATGCTGAACAGCCTAATTTTCATGCTTAATGTAGAAATTTTTTCAATAAGTACTCCGTTCTTTCAACTATTCATTCAGTAGTTATTATCAGTTATTTGTTAATAAATGGTGGCATAAGCAATAAGCATCATATTGCTGTTAAATTCAAAGAGAAACTTAAGTTTAGGTCCAACTGCTATGTCAAATATCGTGGAATAATCCGGAAACTATGTTTTTAGTACCGTAAAGTTGCCTTTAATGGAATATTGCCCAGCTGAATTCTGTTTTGAATTCAGTTCTCGTTATTGTGTCCTTCAAGACGACTGTAGACTCATACCCACAACTTCAATGATATTATGAGGTCTTTAACAGAGTTAACTTGTTTTTATTCTTTGACTAAGGTGAAATACTATTTAATTTTGTACTTGTGAACATTAATTCCAAAATAATTTAGTTTCTGTACTTTTTCCTCGAAACAGAGATGTTTCCCAATCCTCGAGTGCTTTTCTTGGCTTACCAAAAACATTCAAATATTTGTTTTGGGGAAGACCGACATGCTGAGCAATCATGATAATTCTGTTTATTATAGGATTCGTAATAGAGGCATACTTGTACTTGTGAACATGTATACGCAAAACCATGTTCATGAAATAAATAATTAATACTTTAGTGAAAAGCTACATAATGGCAGTGTGTGTGTTTTCCTTTTATGTATTTGACTATGTATCGTTCATCATTTGAAAAACAAGTTTTCACAATACCGCCATCATAATGACTCAAGGTGCTTAGAATTAAATATTTTTCATGTACATATTATTATATTATTGCTACTAAGCTTAGTATTTTGGAATGCATTTGATAGTTTTGCTATTATTTGAACATATTTCAATGAAATTTTCACACAGTCATCTACGCATACTGCTTTGAAACGCCTGGAAATTTTATGGTTCTATCTTCAAACCAAAAAGTTGTGACCATTTGTAGGAGAAGCAATAATTTGCAATATGCGATTTTAACAGTTTTTGCATGAAAAACCTTCAAAAATTTTTTTGTTCTAGACCCCCCGATGGATGTTTTCCACCGACCCAGCAAATTGAAGAGAATGGCCCAAAGTATCACTGGGCAAAATTTCAGACTTACTTTTTTTTTCTGTAGGGTTTTAGTCACCGTCCAATGGTATATTTATTGGTTGTTGATATTTTTCGGTGATTCGCGAATGTGGAGGTATAGACTCGCGTACAACGGCCCAATGGGTAAGATACGATCGTGTACAACACATAGACGAACGAACAGAAACGAATGACGTAGCAAACCGAACCAACACGAAGATTGTACATGTAGTAAAAGGGGGTTAGTAATAGAGCCACACTAGTGGCGAGTGTATCGATTTAGACAAGTGGGTGATTGAAAATTAATTGGGAAAATTATGTAACATTGTAACTAATAGAAATATATTTTAGATCTGATGATGGCTGAAGAAGAGTAAGCCGAAACGTAATAAATCGAGGCGTTAGTGTGTAGCAATCACCGAAAAATATCAACAACCAATAAATATTACTTATTTTTTGTTTTAAAGTTGCTCTATAAACACACCGTGTATATTGGTTTGATTGATATAAGAAAATAATACCAAAAATAATAGCTAGCAAATATCTCCCGACACATGTTCACCGTACTCTCCACCGTGATTGATTTGCACATCCGGCCACTTGTTGTACACGTCGACCAGGATAAAGAAAAAATAATGGTGTGGGCTCGTGAAATTCACGTGGACCCGGAGGAACGGTATCGTCTTCCAGCAGTTCAGTCTAGTTTTCGCCGATTCCGGCCTAACCGATTGACACTCGGCGCAGTTGGAAACCATGTTCTCAATGCCGTGGTCCATTCCTACCCACTAGTTGTGTCTAATGTGGTAATGACTTCGTCCGGGTTGATCCGAAACCGGTAGAGTGCAGCTCGTCCAGCACTTTTCTACTCATTGCCGGCTATACGTAGACGCGTTTTCCTCGCAAAAGGCAACCTTCCTGGAGTGAAAACTCGGTTAGTTCGACCCCAAAGCGATCTTTGGAATCCATTGACTGGCCATGTTTAACTTCTTGGATGAGATTCCGCACCGACCGGTTGACTCCGCCGCAGTCACTGGCAACGCTTCGATCTGGTTCAGCTCGATGACGTCGGCCTCGTCAATCACGTTCGCCGTGTCTGCTTGAGAAAGAAGTATCCGGGACATTGCATTCGCGTTGGCGTGGTCTCCAGACTTCCTAAAACGGAGCTCGTAGTCAAACGCCTGTGTATAATCAGGTTGCGTAATATCACATTCGAAGAGCTAACATCACTGACAGTTCCTTGTGGTATACAGGAACTGGAAAATGTTCTTGACGCCAAAAATAATCGCGTATGCTTCCTTATCGTTCCTACGCCATAGAGTGGCGCGTCTGTAGCAAGGATAAACGGCAAATCAGGTGAGTAGCGAGCAAGGTATTTTTCCGACTGCATCTGATTTCTCACGCTTTTGAACGATTCCTCACACTGCCTAGTTCACTTAAACGTCACGTCGTTCTTGAGAAGGTTGTTCAAAGTAATTAACGAATAACCTTCCATAATAGTTTATCGGTCCAACAAACGACCGCACTTGATCCTTGTTTTAGGCTGAAGCATTTGCTGGATCTCAGCAACTTTCTTCCGTATCTTAAATATACCATCATTATCGATGGGATAGCCACAGTACCCAAGCTGACCCATAAAAACTCGCATTTGTCCTTATTTACCCGAATACAATGCTGGTCTAGCCGCCACAGAACGTCTTCCAAACGTCGGAGGTGTGTTGCATTATCAGGCCCGTGACTTTGATATCGTCCAGAAATACGCTGACTCCCTCGATCCCCTGAAGAATCACTTCCATCTGGCGTTGCCAGCCGAAACGACGCCGTACATCAATCGATTTGGATGATACAGGCCATGGTGAGTATTCAGTGGAGTAGAGTATCCTCTGGGGCGACTTCCAGTTGCAGATAGGCCTGAACGAAGTCGATTTTGGAAGCTAGAGGGTAGTTCTTCTTCGTCCCACATCTTCAACAGAGTCTAGTGAAGTATTTCGTGCAGCTACTCACTACCGTGTTTGAAAAATTCAGCCAGGTGACCTATTGCAAAGAGCCTTACGGTTTTTCAGTTCGTTGTGAATTTTTACCACACATGACCTAGAAGAGTCCCGGCAGCATAGATTTTGGACACGCAGAAGTCATTGTGATTTACTTCTTGCATTTATTTGTTAGAAGTAAATCACTGTTACTTCTGCGCAACTGAACCTTACGCTGCTGTCACTCTTCTGTGACATATGTGTTGCTTGGGGTCCAGGCACACTATGAAGCCTATCATCACTGATGCTAAATCTATTCGCCGACGCGCCAAAATATTGATGTGCTCTATTCAATTGGCTGGCAGCTACCATAGTATTGTCGATCAACAAGTTCCTTTAATGACCATTGCACATGACGTGGGAGGGCGCATTTTTTTTTTCGCTTGTCCTTAACAGATTCGTAAAGTTTCCGCATATCTTTTCGTTCCATACTGTTTTGCGCCTCAATAATGATACATACATTTATTTATTTAGCATCACATTTAATATTAGATATAATCTTTTATAGTACGCCACAATGCCACAATACTCGGTTTGTGGCTGACACTCTCCATCCTCGGTCACTCCCAGTGTTCGCCAAGTCACGCACCACCTGGCCCACCTATCGTGCTATCTGCGCTCCACGCCTTCTTGTGCCAACCGGATGGGACGCGAACACCAACTTTGCAGGGTTGTTGTTAGGCATTCTTGTAACATGCCCTGCCCACCGTTTCCTTCCGGCTTCCGGCCTCAGTAATGGTACTCTTTCTAGATTTCTTGTACTGATTTCTCTATACGCTATGCCCAAGAAAGTCAAGGAAATTTTCATAACGAAAAGCTCCTGAACCGACCGGGAATCAAATTCGTCCCGCCTCAGCATGGTCAATAGAGTGGGTCAACGTTGTATTGAGAAAACTAAAATTTGATCGCATCAACCCGGAACAAAGCTTTTTCAATCTGTATTAGCATCCAAAACAACTGTGCAAAATTTGGAAGCGATTGGTTGCGTCCCCGTATTTCGAATTGCGATTGAAATTTATATGGAAGTTACTATGGAAAAACGTTTTTTGCTTGTTAGGTTAGGCCAAAAATTGAGATTTTATTATTGATTTTATTCCTTTACATGTTAAATGTTAAGCACCACCGTGCAATCTGTACGTTACAACTTTTTTCACAAGTGTCGCATCACTTTGCGGTCAGTGGCAATATTTTTCGGCATATCCTAGGCCAGGCCCGTGCACAGAAGTGGCGTCAAGGGAGGGGTTTTTGCCAATTTCGGCAAGAGGCGGAGGGGCGCCTAGTGTATGAAGTGTCGGTAATGGGGGGGTTAACACCCAAACACCCCCTCCCCCTTGTTCACGGGCTTGTCCTAGGCTATACTTCAACTTCATTGGTTAAATAGTTTTAGACAAAAAAAAATCAATTTAGGAGAAAAACGCAAAAAAGCACGTTTTCCCATACTAAATTTCATTCGCAATGCGGAATACGGGGACGGAACCAATCGCTCCCAAATTTTGGACAGTTGTTTTGGACGCCAAAAGGAATCGAAAAAGCTTTGTTCCAAAAAATCTACTTTGTTGACCCATGGATCATGCTGAATACTCACGCCTTTACAACTGTAGCTATTTATATGAGCTCACATACATGCCAAATGTGTAAGCATGAAGGAGTAATGAGTTCAGCAAAAAAAAAAACAAATAAAGAAAAAAGTTCAAGAGATGATTGAAAAGCTTTTAAAATTGAAACATTGAATCAAAAACATTATAATCAAACATTACGACGTCTGCATTAAGCCGGTAGTGAGTAATTAAATAAAGGTTACACTAAGATTACAATTATTGATTAACTGAAAACTGAAAAAAAATCATGCTGCTCAACTCAGAAGCCTCCCTTTTTCTCTTATCTTCAACTAATCTTATTCTCTGATGCAGCTGACCTTTCGCAAACTCACAGAAAATCGATGTGGCAGCGGCACGTCCCGGCAGTACCAATTAAATCTAGATTAAAGCATCCCTGCAATCATCAGGTAGCCCAAACTCATTAAATAACCCATCCCGGGTCCGGGTGGTTGCCATGCGAGGACCAAAGGTATTGATTATTATTTGCTTTATGCTTTTTTTTCTCTCTCTTGGGCAGCGAGGGTTTCCACCAAAACTTCCTGACCAACCCCATTCAAGTGTTGAAGCAACGAAGTCGTCTTCAGTCAGAGGATACCTACTCTGGTGAACGGCAGTACATCCTGTGAGAAGATTCATTAATTTAAGTACCGGCTCGATAAAAAAGTCGGCTGTCAAGTACCTGACCATCATCATCCAGTGCAGGAGTTTATGTCTGCTGGGAAACTCTTGGATATTACGACGATACGTAGGTAAGGTCAGGTGACTGCACCAGACAGTGCAGGTCATGAAAGCCTACCGAACGCGATCCGTAATCGAAGATAATCAATGGTTTCGACTTACAGGCGGGTGATTGCGAAAAATGTCAAATATTTTCTACTGCCAATAACTCACTTGTTTTAATAAATAATTTAAATCAATTTGCACAAATAGCTAGAGCACACTCCTAGCTTTGTGATGCATGTAAAGAAGTTTGTCTAGAAGCGGTTTGAAACGCAGAAAAATGCGAAAACGGGAAAGACAGAAATTTTTGTCGTCGTTGTGCTCGAGTACTGGCGCTCTCGCGCTTGGAAACCGTTTCGAGGAAGAAGGCTGCACGAAAAAATAATGTTATGACATTTATTTTTCGAACAGTTTGAGTTTGGCTGGGCCTATGATGTTCGTGTGGAAAAATGTCAAATGTACAGCCGGTAACCGGTTTTTGCAGTACATTTCTCATCCCTGGCCAGAACAGACGCTGTTTGAGCCGCACCTCCTTGATGAACAGACGCTCGGCACGTACCTCCTCAATCTAGCTGAAGTCAGAAGGACAACACTGCCCATGCTGCACTACCAACTAAGCACACAACTCTTAGCTGGCGGTCTTTGTCATCGTTTGACCCGTGGAAGCATGAGGTAGGAACTTGTGAGGACCAGAGCTATGTTGGACGCTCTCCTTATCGACTCACCGTTTTGCAGCCCTCCTCTAAGACGAAACTCCCGCAATTCTCAGGGGAACTTCTAGAAGAGTTCGCGAGGGACTCTTAGAGTAATTCTCAGAGAAATTACCGGTGGATATGAGTTGAAATGAGTTCCTGGAGGAACTCTTAGAAGAACTCCGGGAAGAACTCCTAGAGAAGTTCTCGGATGAGCAGCGCATTGATAAAGAGGAGAAAAAATGAAGGAATGCTTGCAGAAACTCCGAAAACATCGCGGAGTAACCCATGAAGAAATTTGCGGAAGACCTTCTTGAACGAATTCCAGAAGCAACTCATGAAGAAATTACAGTATCAATTCCTGAACAATTTCCCAATGAATAATTTCCTGGTGAGTAAAGTATTGGCCTCAGTTAAGCTTCACGTAAATAAAGAGAAAATAATGAATTTCCAGGGAATTTTCTAATGAAATTCGTTAGAAATCTCCTGAAAAAAATCTCGGAGGAAGTTTCAAAGGAATTCCCGGACAAACTCTTGAAGGAATTCCCTGTTGGATTCCCTAAGGAATTTGCGGAATTTCTAGAGGACTTCTGAAAAAAAAAATCCCGGAGAAACTGAGCAAGGCATCAAGATGAATTTCTCGAAAAACTGAAAACGGAAGACTGAAAGAAATAGCCAAAGAAACCTTTGAAGGCATTGTTGGACAGCTTCCACAATTCTCGAACATACTTTTAAGCTAAATGCCTCTGTAGCCGGTTGAAACTCCTGCCCTGGTAGGAATTTCTTAAGAATTTTGTTTTCGAAAAAAACTCCTCAATTTGGAATCCCCAAAGAAACTTTTTAAACAGGAAAACTTTTAAAAACTTTTTAAAAAGAGCCTTCCTCTAGAAATCTCGGAGAAATCACTAGAACAATTGTAGAATTAGCTTTAGTTAAAATACACAGAAATAAAAACCAAAAAAAAAAAATAGAACAATTCCTGGAGGAATTTTTCAAAATTGTCACTTTTTCAGAACACTCTGAATGAACAAGCGTATAATATACTCCACACAGGATCGTCCAGCATGGAGTCCTGCTTGCTGCCGCTGGAGAGTTGCGCCAATTTTCTCGTAGATTTTCAATGTGACGATATCATTAATTCCCAGTCACATTTCTCGTGAAATCTAGTGTGGGTTTTCCTTTTGCACGCGGATTATTCTCAAAAGTAAGTACAGCTGTGCCAATAATTCAATTTGAATAAGCTTTCATTCTTGTCTTTCTCCAACCGCCAAATGCTGTTGCCAAACAAGATAATCACCGCAAAACTTGCCTGCTCAAACATGGACACCAGTTGTGCAGCGCAAGTTGAAAACCCTTATGATAATTTGCCCACAAGATGTAGTTCTCTAATTTGCAACTTGGTTCCACCAACTTTCGCGCCCAATGGAAGCTCAGCCTCCTTCATCTTGCGACAACGCCAAACAACGTGCTTTTATTTGAGTTTAAACTTTAGAGAACGCTGGTACGCTGCGTTGCCTCTCTGTCTTAATATTGAATTAAATAATATCAACAACCGCCGAGGAGGATAGTCACGAAAAGTGTTCCATCTTGTGAGAGAACATTGACTAACTTTTTGGTCGAATGAATAGGGTTTCTCTCCTTTTGTACGACTGCTTTCTGGAAATTTCTAATCTTACTTAATCATCAACAATTAATGTCCTATAGTTGGTCATTGCCACGTTAATCAAAAGAAGTTTTTAGTTTTTGGTTATACAGAAGACTTGATAAAGCTATGATACATCCTAATCAATCCTTCTTTTACGGTTCATTTTAGACGAAACTGTAAATTATGAAAATAATAGAGCGATGCAACTGATACAGCAAATCACTTCAGGGTCTGTGGATTAAAATTAAATTTTGAAAAATACCGTTTTCTCGGACTTCAAGAACTCAGGAATATATTTAATAAATTCTCATACAACTGTCTGTTACTGAGTAAGCATAACTCTATTTTACACACCGCCTAAAAAGATACATGCATCCAAGCCAATGAGCGCATCGGTTAGGTTTACTTTTTGTGTGGTTCTTTTTCCAGTATGTTAAATAGCAAGAACTACCAGCAGTCTAGTGACGCACCTTCGGGAAAATTGTGGAAAACCAACCATCGCATCCTTTTTGGCGCCCGACGACGACAACGACGACGACGATTTCCTCGAGTCCCTCGCTCTAGTTTGGCTTATTTACATATCTTCTACCTTAACGCTTTCGCGCAAATGAATGGGTTTTGGGTTTCTGTTGAAGCAACTGAAGAAGGTAGGTAACTTACGTCGCCGCCGTGGTTGGGCGCTGGGGAAAGTTTGCTCCGGTAAGAGGATCCTCCACATCGTCTGTGTGGTGCAATCCCTGAGCGCCACTTTTTCCCCCCAGAAGAAGCTTAGTTAGTCACTTGATTCAGATGTATTCAACGGTAGTGCTGCTGATGTGGAAGCTCACGAATAGGTGCCAGGTTCTGTGATTCCTTGTACGGAAGTACCTACCTACCTAGAGTCAACGAAATGCTCGTCCTTTTTTGTGTAAGCGAGGTTGCAAACAAACGGCGCGAATTGAAACCATATGCGGATTGTGGAGGGATGGAGCTATGAGAGAGTTTCCTTTTTTTTTGTCCTAGGATACCAAATGGCAAACAAGCATCATCAGCGCGCGCGCTCCGTGGCGGTTGTGATATATGCTCGCATGATGCACGTAAAATTATTATGCAAAATGGGAACCTGGGATGAAAAAGTACGTGTCAGATAGGTTTGTTTTCGGAATATTCATGTACGATTGCCATTTGTCAAGAGAAAGGAGAAGGATTGATGATGACGATATCGCATAACAAGCGGTATGTGTCCTGTTCGTAAAATTGATTGGAATAAATTTTAATATCTGAAAAAAAAATCCATCATAAATTTATAACTTGACTCAACAGTGAACAGTCGAGTCAGTACTAGACACTGAAAATGGGAAGTTCATTACCCCCCAATACCATGAAAAGTGAATGATGATTGAGATTTGGAAGACCCAAGGGCGTAGCCAGCTTTTCGGTCAGGGGGGGGCAAGCACCCTTAGTAAATATGTACCTGCTAGCTTTTATAACTAAACGCAAACCGATGAAATTGAATATAATAACACTATATTCTAAAAGCTTTGTTTAACCCTTAACCCTGTTGTATTTTGTAAAATACGTTCAAAAAAGCTCGCCTGATCTACACAAATCAACGTGATGCTGGTAGGGGTGACCAATTTCTGAAAGATTAAGGATTTTTATTTACTCGTGCATCATTTTGCTCTGATTTTTTTTTTGTCAATGTCTACAAAACATTCATCAGAAATTATAGCTGAACTCTTTTGGAAATTACGAACTCTTTTGAGGATAAGCCTAAAATGTTCTGGTTCCTGTATGCGTCCATTTAGCTTCCAATACTGTTTGCTGGAGAAATTCCTCCAGAAATTTTTGATTTCCAGTCAATTTCCAGTAGAAATTCCTGTAAGAATTTCAGAAAATAAACCTGTACGAATTCCTGGATAAATTATGGGAGGAATACCTAGTAAAATTTCTGAAGAGATCTCATGAGGAACTTCTAGAAGAAATCCTAGATAATTTTTTGGATGATTCCTTGGAGGAAACTCTGGAGAAATTCCTAGAGGAATTCTGGACGGAATCCCTAGTAAAATTTCATAAGAAATCTCTTTAAAAAATCCTAGAGAAAATCTTAGAAAAAATTGTTTAGGCATCCTTGGAGGAATGCCTGTAGAAACTTCCGAGCAAATTCCTGGCTTAATTCCTGGAGGAATTCTTGGATTAGACCCAGCAGGAATTCCTGGAGAATTTCCTTGAGCAATTTTTTGGGTGAATTCTTGGAAACCCTAGGAGAATTCCGGGAGAAATTCCTGAAGAAATCTCAAGAGGAATTCTGGGAGGAATTGCTGGAGAAATTTCTGAAAAAAAAAACCCTTGAGAAATTCCAGGAAGATTTCCTCAAAAAACCCTTGTAGGAATTTCTGGATGATTCCCTGGTGGAATCTCTGGGAATATCCTTCGAAAAATTCGTGGAGAAATCCCTGAAGTAATTTCTGGAGGAATCCTGGAGAAATTCCTGAAGAAATTTCCTGGGGAAATTCCTAGATAACATCCCGGAGGAATGTAGCTTTGTGGTCGTGTGGCTAGTGTCATCAAGCATTCAGTCGCATCGTGCTAGGAGCGCGGGTTCGATTCCCGCCGCAGCTATCAGGAAAAGTTTTCGGCTGTGCCACTGGGCGTTGCATGCTAGTCCGTTGTCTAGTGTCGCGCTTCCTTCAAAGAGCGAATAGCTCATTGGAAGTATTAAACGTGTCCGTGTCTTTAAATGGAGGAGTTCCTAGTGGAAATTTCTGGAGGAATCTCTAGAGGAATTCTTGAAAGTATTACTGGATGAATATCTAGAGGAATCTCCAGAAGAATTCTGAGAGATTTCCGTTATTATTTTTATTTCTGAAAGAATCCCTGGGGAAGGGATCCCTGGGGTTATCCTTGAATAAATTTGTGAAGAAATCCCTCGAGGAATACCTGGAGGAATCCCTGAAAAAATCCTGAAGGAATTCCTGGAGAATATTCTTGGAGAATTTCTGAAGAAACTACTAGAGGATTTCCTGGAAGAATCCTTGGACAAACTTCTGGAGGACTTCCTGGAGGAATTTTCAAAGAATTTCCTGAAGAAATTTTTCATGGAGAAATCTCTGGAGGAATCCCTTAAGCAATTCCTGATGAATCTCGGGAGAAATTCATGGAGAAATACCTAGAGGAATTGCTGACATAATTTCTGAGAGATGTCCAGGAGCAATTCCTAGAGAAATTCCTGGAGAAATTCCTGGGGGAATTCATGTAGAAAATCCTGGGGTAATTCCTAGAGGTATTCCTTTGGGAATTTCTGGAGGAATCTCTTGAAGAATTCTTGGAAGAATTACAGGATGAATTTCTAGAAGAATTCTGGGAAATTTCTATTTCTATTATATTATTTTTCTATTTCTGAAAAAATAAATCCTTGAGAAAATCCTGGAGGAATCTAGCGAAATTTCTGGATGAATTCTTGCATAAATCCTCGAAGGAATTCCTGAAGAAATCCTTGGAGGAATCCTAGAAGTCTGTTAAGAAGTCCCTGGGGGATCCCTGAAAAAATACTGATGGTATTCCGCCAGGAATTTCCTGGAAGAATTTATGAAGAAATCCCTAGAGGATTTCCAGGAAGAATCTTCAGAGGAACTTCTGTGGGATTTCCTGGAGGAATCTTCGAAGGATTTCCTGGAGGAATCCCTGAAAAATTCCTGAGGGTATTCCTGGAGAATTTCCTGGAAGAATTTCTGAAAAAATCTCCAGAAGAATTTCTTGAAAAATTCCTGGAGAAATTGTTGACATTACTTCTGAAGGATGTCCAGGAGAAATTCCTGGATCAATTCCAAGAGAAATTGCTGGAGCTTCTCCTTTGGGAATTGCTGGTGGAATCCTTGAAGGAATTCTAGGAGGAATCTCAGTAGGCATTTCTTCAACAATTTATGGATAAATTTCTGGGGGAATCTTTAGAGGGGCTCTGAAAAAAATTTCTGAAAAAATCGCCTGAGAAATTCCCGAAGGGATTTCAAGAGAAATCTGTGGAGGAATTCCTGGAAAAATCCTCGAACGAACTTCTGAAGAAATCCCTGGAAAAATTACTAAAAAAGTTTCTGAATGAGTTTTTAGTGCAAGTCCTGGAGGAATGCCTGTAGCATTTCCTGGAGGGGATACTGGAAGATTTCTTGGTGGAATTTCTGGAAAAATTCCAGAAGGTATTCCTAGAAAAAATCCTGGAAGAATTTCTGAAGGAATCCCTAAAAGATTTCCTGGAGTAATTCCTAGAGGAATTCCTGAAGAAATTCGTGGATGAATCTCTTAGGGAATTCGTACAGGAATACCAGAAATAATTCCTTAGGAAATCGCAGATGAAGTTCTTGAACAATTTCGGGAGGAATCCTTAGGAGAGTTTCTGAAGAAACTCCAGAAGGAATCCCGGAAGAAATTTCAAAAGGAATCACTAAGGGAATCCCTAAGCAGTTCCTGGAGGAAGTACTGAATCAATTCCTAGAAAAGTTCCTTAAAAATACAAAGAGGCATTGCTGAAGGAACCCTAAAAAGAGTTCGTGGGAGAATCTTTAGAGCAATGGTTCCCAAACTTGTCGGAGCAATCGCCCCCTTGAAGCTGTTGAAAAATATTTTCGCCCCCCTAAGCTTGCTTTTTTTTTAAATACGATTTGAAATTTTGGAATTGCATTAAAATCTACAAATTCTGTCTATTTTGTAAGCCACTAACAAAACCTGCTTTTTTCACTGTATTTTTTTTTAAATTTTCTTAATGTTTTGACGTGCGCAAAAAAATATTACATTTTCATTTAATTTTCAGCTTTAAATTGAGGGAGTTAGAAGCAAAGGGATGTAAGTGACAAAAACCCACTTTCAAGTAAATGAGGTTTAAAGTTTTTCACCAATTTTTCATAACATACAAAATGTATGGAGTTCCAAAATCAACCAAATTTTCTCCGATTTATTGTATTTTTTTTAATCACCATAAAAATAATCTTAAGACAGTTCATGGAAGAAAGCTTGAAATCGGAAGTAGAGGGCTCCTCAATTTATAATATAAAATCGTGAATAAATAGCATTCAGAATTATATTTTTTTTGCTAGAATTTCAAGGAAATGTAACTTTGAAATAAAATTATTCCCAAATATCGAAGAAGGAAGAATAGATGGTAGGGTTTTAGGATTCAGCTTTATAAGTCGTCTTGGTTTTCTCAAAGAAACTCAAAAAGTTCGACGAAGATTGAAATTTCACCGTAAATTAGATAATTCCGTAATTAATATGCCAAATAATAAAACAAAATACTTTCAAGTAGAGTGGAAAATTTCAGCAATTTTACTAAATATGATATTTGTAAAATCAAAGGAAGAAAATGGCATAAGAATCTTAAATAAAATCTTAAAATCCCAAATTTTGTTTAAAATTCTATCAGAAAATCTCAAAATACGATTCAAAAACTTTGGTAAAATCAAAATACTTTCAGAGCTTCTCTATATCTTGGAATACATGAATGCTTTAAAAAAAACGCGTTTTCAATTTACACCTGAGACAAATCGAGGACACACAAGTTTTGTATTTCTTTAAACATGAAGAATGTATCAAATCATATTGTTGTACACTTGCGATAATCAACGAGTATAATTTCTGTATTTACTTCATTTTTTAAAATACCAGGTAACAACAAATGTACTTCATAAACGTAAAATTTCAAGCATGTATTCGAGTATTAAGTGCATTAAGTAGATTTATTATATTAAATCAGATGTTATTTGATAGTTGGCATTTTAAATTATTCACAACTAAAAAATATAGGTTTTGCCGTGTTTTCAAAAAAAACGAAAACTGTTGTTTCAAAAGAGATCTGTTTTTACTTAATGGTTGATGGCTCAAGAAAAGCACATGATCAAATTCTCCGAAATAGTTGTACTTGAGTTCAGATTAGGTTTTCAAAATAAATCTTTCCGAAAATAATTACAACCCGTTTAAGGGGAACTTATTCTATTGTTTGGTAAGGTATAATAAGCCTGTTAAATCCCAAATTGACATAGAAACTTTTCCAATCGAGCTGATTTGTTCGACCAACTTTCAGACAATGACAAAAGCTCCTCTTGACAAAGAGACCGAAACTGTCAAAAATACCCAAAATCACTTCAAATAGTTTTCGGAAAATCGCCCCCTTGTTGGTTTTTTCGCCCCCCAAATTCCAATTTTAAAATTTTCGCCCCCTTCGATGTCGTTTTCGCCCCCAAGGGGGCGATTTCGCCCACTTTGGGAATCACTGCTTTAGAGGATGTTTGAAATAAGTTACTCCAGAAAGAATCACAGAAGGAAGCCCCGAGTTAGGCCCTGCAGAAATTCTTGGTGGAATCCCTGGAGGATACCCTAGAAGAATACCCGTAGAGATTAATGGAGGAATCCCTAGAAATACTCCTGGAGGAATCTCTAGAAGGAACTCCTGGAGGAATTTCTGGAGAAATCTCTATACGCATTTCTGAATTAATCCTTGGATGAATTTTTAGAGGAATCACTGCAATAATTCCCAGAGGATTCCTGGAATAAATCTTGGAGGAACCTCTGGAGAAATTCATGGAGAAATCCCAGTAAAAATTTCTGAAGAAATTGAAGATGGAATCCTTGGAGAAATCCTGAAGGAATTCAAAGAAGAGTTCGTGGAAGAACTTCTTGGGGAATCCCTGTAGCAGTTCCTGAAGAAACCCCAGGAGAAATCCTGGGGAATTCCTAAACAGTTCCTGGAAGAAACATTGTATTATTTTTTGCAATAGAAAAACTCCTGAAGGAATTCTAATAAGTTTTCCTCGGGAAACCCTTGGAGGTTTTTTTTAATAATTCCTGGAGTTGTTTCAGAAACAAACACAGATGATATTCCCGAGTGAATCCTTGGAGGAATGCTTGAAGGAAAACCTGGAGGAATCCCGGAAGCAATCCCATGAGGAATTCCTTAGGAAATCCCAGGAAAGTTTTCTTAACAAATTCCTGGAAGAATTTCTGTAGGAAAAAAATAAAGGCATCCATGTATGCAATAATTTTTGGACGAATTATTGTTGGTATCTTTGGATGGACTCCCAAAAGAATGTTTTGTACAATGATTTAAGGAACTCCTGGAAATTTCTGTAGTAATCATCGAAAAAAGCACTGGAACAATCACTGAAGGAACTTCTAAAGATATCCCAGGAGAAATTCCCGGACGAATGTCTGGTGAAACCCATACAGGAATTTTATAAAAACTCTCTGAAGCAATCCACTGAAGGAAGCTATGGAAAATTCCTGAAGGAATTCATCGATGTGTCCTTGCAGAAATATCTGTAAACTGAAGGAATTGTGGGAGGAATTCTTGAATCATTTCTTGGAACAAACCCTAAAAAACTATCTGAACCCTGCAAGATGTCCATGGAAGAATTCACGAAAAAGAAACTCCTGGACATGTCCCTTGAGGAATTTCTGAAAGAATCCTTGGAGAAGTTCCTGAATAAATGCCTGAAGGAATTTCTGGAGATGTCCTTGAAAGAATTTGTGAAGAAATCCCAGGTATTATTCTCTTAGCATGACGTTTGTTTGAATTGAATACTAGTGAAAATTCATGTAGCAGTAGAGCATAACTGCGTACTCTATAGCAGCATACAATTGTACAAAGTGCTTCTTTTTCCCTACCAGAAACTTGGCATGCTGTTTTTGTATTCTATAAATAAACATCACAAAATTTAACCAATCAACCAAGCTTGTTATTTGATAAAATTCCATGATAAGATTGAAATAGATCTCTTGGAGAAATACTTGGTGAAATTTCCTGTGATTCTCAAGAAAAAAAAAAGTTTGATAATTGTGGATAAAAACCTCAATTATTAGAAAAGTCTAGAGAATAGTTTTTTTAAGTATTTTTTTTCTGGAACTCTTGAATTATTGATGATCTTTGAGTCGCCTCGAATTAAAAAAAAATCTGTCGGCCAGGGGGGGAGGGGGGGGGGGGTCACGGCCAGAAATTTGTCCAGAAGTTCCTCCATGCATCCTGAGGTTTCTCCAGAAATTGATTCAAATATTCCTTCAGCAATTCCTCCAGGGATTTTTCCATGAATTCTCACAGGAATTCTTCCAAGAATTTCTTCAGAAATTTCTCTAAGCATTCCTCCAGGAATTGCTCAAGAGGTAGCTTCAGAAATTGTTCCAAAGATTCCTCCCGGATTTCCTCTAGGGAATCCTCCAGGAATTGATGCAGAGTTTCCTTCAGGATTTCTTTCAGGGTTTGCTTCAGCAATTCATTCAGGAATTCCTTCAGAGAGTAACTCAGGAATTTCTGCATGGATTCCTCAAGGGTTTCCTTCAGGTATTTTTTTCAGAAATTCCTCCATGATTTCTTTTAGGATTTTCTTAATGAATTAATCCAGAGATTCCTCCAGAGATTTCTCTAGGAATTCATGTAGAGATTGCTCCGGAATTCTACCAGAGGTGCCTCCCAGAATTTCTCTAGAGATTTCACTAGGAATTTATCTAGGAATTTATCCAGGGATTGCTCCAGGCATTCGTCCAGGATTTTCTCTAAGGATGCTTCCAGGAAGTCCTTAAAATATTCTTTCAGAAATTCCTCCAGGGATTCCTCCAAGAATTCCTCTAGCGATTTCTCCAGGAACTCCTCCAGGAATACTTTCAAAAATTCCTCCAGGAATTTCTCCAGGGGTTCCGTCAAGAATTTATCTAGAAAGTCCTCCAGGATTTCCTCCGGGGATTCTTCAAGGAGTTGCTCCAGGAGTTTCTCCAGAAATTCCGCCAGAGGTTTCTCCAATATTTCTTAGCTCTTGGAATTCATCTTCCAGTGATTCCTCCAGAAATTTAGAAACTCCTTTAGGGATTCCTCAAGCGATTTCTCCTGTGAATGTTCCCATAATTGCTCTAGAAATCCTCCTTTCAGAAATTCCTCCAGGGATTTCTTCAGGGTTTGCGCCAGGCATACCTGCAGGAATTTCTCCAGGAATTCCTTAAGAGATTGCTTTGAGATTTCTTTCAGAAATTGCTCCAAGAATTCCTGTAGTGATTCTTCAGAAATCCCTCACGGGATCTTTTCAAAAGTTTATCCAGGGGTTAGGTCAGAAATTCGTCCATTATCTTTTACAGGAATTCACCAATTTATTATTTAAGGATTACTTATTTTAATAACTTGAAGGATTTCTAGAGGATTTCTTCCAGCGATTTGTATTGGAATTCTTTAAGATAAATTTTTAGGGATACTGGAGCCAGGAAACTTTCCAAGAAGTCATTGAAAAATTATTTTATAAATACACTGCTCGACAAAATTTTACAAAATTTGGTGTTATGGGATGAGAAAAAAATAACAGGGTAGAGACGAACCAGCCAAGGGCTGGAAGTCTCTTTAATAAAGACAAATCAATCAATCAATAACAGGGGTTTGGGACCCTAGAAGTTTTCGGTATTTGGATTAGTTTCGTTATTGTCTAACGCCTAAGGGGCTGTCCATAAACCACGTGGTCATTTTTTTGGGACTTTTCAAAGCATACACCCACCCCCCCCCCCCGTTTTCATTAGTCCATACAAAAATTTTTATTTGTCCATACAAAATGGTCATTGGCCGAACAAACCCCCCCCCCCCCATGACCACGTGGTTTATGGACAGCCCCTAAATATATGCACAGCGAGTGCTAATGCACATATCAATTGAACACCCCAAGTTCTCCATACAAACTTCGGTTTTGAACTGTGAAGGCCCGGTCCAATATTTTTCAAAAACTCTATCACTATGACACTTCTAGGGTCCCAAACCCCTGTTATTTTTTTTCTCATCCCATAACAAAATATAGTGTTGAACGGTGTTATCACCGAGAAATTTTTAAGGAGTTCATCCACCGATTTATTCTGGAATCCATCCATGAATGCCTTTAAGAAGACCCTCTGCAGCTCCTGCAAAGTAGTTTCTTCAGAAATCCGTTCTGTGATTCTTTCAGGAATATAACCTGTGATTTTTTCATAGTAACTGTTACCTACTTCAAACAAATAAGTACTTGCATGCTAGAAGCGGTTTCAGACATTTCCCTAGGAAATCCTTCAGGGTTTCACCGAGAGAAGACTCTTTCGGAATTCTCCCAGGATACTTCCCGGAACTTCTCTAGAAAATGCACCACGGATTCGTCTATAGGAATTCCTTCTTAAATTCCTGCAGACATTTTTTTTTGAATACATTCCAGCTATCCGTTCAGGTATTCTTTGAGGCGAATTTCAGGGTTTTTCCCACAATTCCATTATTTGAGAGTTCTCCGGAAATACCTCCAAGAAATTTCAAGAGTTTAAAACTTCCAAAAGAGTTCAGCTATGATTTATATGGTTTTGTTAATAAGATCAATATTACAAGCTCCAGAAGAAAAAATGCGCGAGTAAAGAAAACTCCCTAAACTTCCAGAAATTGGCCAGAAGCACCACGTTGATGTGTGCAGAATAGGTAAGGTTTTTGTAACGAAATGAACAAAATATAACAGCGTGACTTCTCAGTGAATAATGCTTATAGAATATAGTTTTATATTTTCCATTTCATCGTGTTACATTCAGTTATAAAAGGTAGTTGGTAAAATCAGCTAAGGTTGCTCATTACACTCGCGTTTACGCTTCAACAATATGGGCCCTTTCTTGTTATGTGCCATCTATTTTCTCTAGGAGTTCAAAAACTTCTGCTGGAATTCCATTGCAAATTCTTCCAGATTTTTCCACATTATCCTTGAATTCTACAAGGAAGCACTTAACAATATTTTGCAGTATCAGAAGGCAGGCGAGCATTCTACCATTAATAATATCTCACCGGAATGCTGTAAGAAGCTGAAATTTTGACTGATCACTAATCAAAGCTGATAAGACAAGATGTCAAAATTTCAGCCTCATAAATCATATCGTTCCCCAGATATGTTTTTGAGAAGCATCAGAACCCGGCTCTGGATAATCGAGTCCGACCTGTAATGCTGCTAGAAAATTCAGAGAATCTTTGTGATACCCATCAAAGAACATCTTTGAGAACTATCATTTCGATATGAAAAAGAAGTTGTACAAAGTATTGTTACTTATATAATTCGGGTTATATCATATTTCCAAACAAAACTAACAGTCCATTTTGGACAATGATCTTGTAAAATGTGACAAGTTCAGAATAGTCTCCAATAACTAACAAATTTATCACATATTATGCCAAATAAATATCTACTATAGAACTAAGTCAAGAAAATGTTCTGGGGGTGGGTCTGGTGGATTCTGAGGGGGGCTGGCCCCTCATCAGGCCCTACCTGTAGCTACGCCAATGGTTGCTGACGGCGCTCTTCCAAGGATTTCTCCAAAAATCCTATTCGAAACCCTTCAGGAATTCGTGAGGAAACTCCTTCGGAAATCATTACTGAGGTTCCTTCAGGAATTGCTGCATGGGTTGTTCGCAAGGGTTGTTTTACAAAGAACTCCTCTCAGTTTGGATATTCTACGATTTGTTGAATTTTTTAAACATCGTGAAAAAAAAGTTATGTAATTTCCAGCTTTTCTGATTTTTTTTTATATACTCAACTCAAATCCGATCAAAATAGCATTTAAACCTTATGGTTCTGGGCCTTTTGCATTAGCGGGGATTCAAATTTGGCTCACGTGGATTTGTCGCGGTTTTTCTTAACGGTCTTTTCATAACAATCGTGCACGTCCTTTCGGTCATCTGGATTGCTACCCGGCGGGTCGGATGAACCTGCCCTAGCACAAGAGACTCATAGGGTCGGCGTGAGCTCATCAAAGGTTCAAGGAAACGCACTCTTCTTTCTTAAATTGATTTATTTGACTTACGAGGTGTGTGAGTGTGGGAGGTGTGGCGTGTAATTAGTCTCGATGAGGCCGGCCTGCGGAAGTGCAGCACGTGGAGGGGTTCTTGACGTTCTGGTGGGGCTTCGGGCTGTCCACGGGTCCAGGACGTCTTCGTAGGATTCCGGAGGTCTTCAGAGGGCTCCAAACGGTCGTCCGGGAGGCGGGTTGACGGACGAGGCCGATGTTTGCGGTGTACCAGGGTTCTTCAACGTGGCGGACTCTCAAACCGATCGAAGTGCGGGGCACTGAGGCGGACCTTCTAGGCTGCTTTCAGTGGTTCACCACGGAATTTGCGGCTCGTGGGAGACCTTTAGCAGGCCAACGCTAATGGGTCCTAGTAAAGAGGTTAGGAAATCATTTTACGTTCGAGGGGCTACTGGGTGTTGTTGGAACACCGTAAAACGGGTCTCTGCCGGTTAGCATACCTGATTCCAACTTCGGTAATCGCGCACTGTTTACTAAAAAATCTTAGTACTCAAAAAACGTACCACTAACGGTCAACTAAAACTTTGAATTTGGTAATTTTCCGTGTCTCGATCAGAATAGACCTTAGCTCTAGCGCTATTCGACCCAGTAGCCTGCTCCCCCTTTTCCTTCCTTTTCCCTCTTCAACCTTTATTTATTGTCTTTTTGACGTGGCATTCATCTGGCAACTCTCTTATCCCTTTTTTTCAACCCTCCGTGTTTTTAGATTGTTAGGCGTGTTCAAGGTGTTTTCGTGTTTTAACAATTTTTGTCCCTAACTCTATCGGAGTGATTATACAGTACTTACAATTTTTAACAATTATTAACAAACAAATAACAATTTTACTAGCAATTAACAAGAACAACTAACCAATAGTCATATACTTCATTATATTTTTAACTATCATTACTAACATTACTAACATCAAATCTAACTATATTCTAAATAATACAAATAAACAAACGCAGATCATCGCAACGGTAACAGGATAGGGTGGCGCACGAGATGCCCTCTATGCCTATCACGGAAAGATTCTGTTACTAAGAATTTGATTTAATCCTAGACAAAGCAGTGTTGATGACCACTGATCAGCTGAGAATGAAGATAATTGTATTAGCAGCAACTCCCTCATACCCAAATCTGAAAGAAGTATGATAGGGTAAGTCTATAGTTTACGGTAATGAGAAAGCACCCTAATTAGACTCTCAAATTCAAACTGCAGTTGAAGAAATTCTTCGAAACCTTATGGATGCAAGTGCTTGCACTGAGAAAGATTAGTGAGTAAAATTTAATTGCAATAAGTGTATACTAATTAAACATTAGCCTATTTTGTTAAGGCTGGTCAACACAATACAGATAGTCTACTGCATAAAAAACAAAATCGATTGTCTGATTGATTTGTTTTTTTTTTTACAGAGACTTTTAGCCCTTGGCTGGTTCGGCTCTATCCTAAACTCGAAATCGAACATTTTATATCAATGTCGCAAGAAATCGTTATTAATACTGGAACACTTGTTATAAAGATAGTATTAATGAAGATATAAAGCTACTCAATGTTGTTATTGTTTTAATCGCCGCGATTTGATGGGCTTGTAGTTCATCGATTGGTTTTCGGCGAGAAATAATTAAAAACTTATTTGCCAGACTGTCCGGACGTTTCGGTCGATTTTACTGGCCTTCGACCATCTTCTGCGGACTCTAAAACCAACTAATTAAATTCCTTACAATCTTCCAGCCGTCTCTTCACTATCAGACGGCCATAACTTTACAAACATTGAAATACATACAAATTACATACATTCTATCATTCCATACATATCAAGTGTCATTGGTAGTCGTTTTTAATTTCGTTATAATAGAGTCATACGCCGTCTTAAAGTTTGCAGAGTCTATCTGTTTGTTCACAACATTTTCGTCACCTCTTATTTTAATGTAAAAGGTTTCTGTTATTAGTCGTGTGTAGCTGTTTGTAACTTTGTCAAGTATTTTTGTCTTGTCAAAGTCGAAAACATGCCCCTCTTCTATGGCGTGTTGTGACAAACCAGTACCAGATATGTTTTTTGTTCTAACGTTATACTTATGTTGGTTAAGACGTTTGCACAAAAATTGACTTGTTTCACCAATGTACGACTTTTCACATGCACCACATGGAATTTCATATACTACATTTATGTTTTTGTCCTTTGCTATTTTGTCTTTGGTTTTTGTAAATAGAACATCTTTAATTTTGTCAATTGGTTTGTAAGCTACTTTAAAGTCATGTTGTCTCAAATATCTAGATAGTTTTTCTTCTAGTCCTCTAATGTATGGTATAGTTATAAATTTGTTTGTAGCTGTTTCATTGTCTTGCTGTAGTGTGTTGTACATTTTGTGTAGTCTTTCTCTAATCACCTTTTCTACCAGGAAACACGGATAATTGTTGTGTTTGAGAATTTGTTTTACAGTTTTTAGTGTGTTTTCTCGGTATTTAGCGTGTGTTAATTTCAAAGCTCTATCCACTAGAGCAATTATTGTGTTGTTTTTGTGAATGAATTGGCTGATAGAGTCAAAATCTAGATATCTACCGTTTACGTCTTTCGGGAACCACTCCGTTGTGATTGCGTTATTCTCACGTCGTAGGATCATATCCAGAAATTTGAGTTTTCCTTCAACTTCCATTTCGACCGTAAACTGCAACCGTTGGTGGAAACCATTGAAAACGTTCAAGATCGCTGCTACGTCCTGCTCTCTCGCACACAACAGGCAATCATCCACATATCGCCTGAAGAAACGGGGCACAATTCCCCGAGCACGTAGTTCCTCCAGCGCAGTCGTTTCTATTCTCTCCAAAACGATGTTTGCTACCACCGGTGATATTGGTGAGCCCATTGGAATACCAAATTTCTGCTTGTAAAATTTCCCCTGATGCTGGAAGAACGTGGAGTTCAGTACAATCTCCACCATTTCGGTGAAACTTTCTTCATCCAGCGTGGTGTGATCTTTAATTTCATCCCACCTCAGGCGTATCGATTCCAATGCGAAATCGACCGGTACATTAGTGAAGAGTGAAACCACATCCAGTGAGAACAACACATTATCCTCACTTATTTGCTGCTCACGCATCTCCTCTGCAAACTGGAAACTGTTTGCGATGTGGTGTTCCGTCCTACCCGTCACGTGGTGGAGTATTTTAGACAAATACTTTGCCATTTTATAGGTTGCTGTCCCAATTGCGGAGTTTATAATCCTCAATGGCCTACCGTTCTTGTGTGTCTTCGGCAGACCATACACACGGGGTGGGTTACAGTTAAACACCTTCAGTTTCATTCGGTCCGAGCTTTGGATGAAACCTTTCTCATGCCAAATATCAATTAGAGCATTGATTTTTCTCAGTGTCTTCTTGGTAGGATCGCTTGCGATCGGCTCATACGTGTCGCCGTCGTTGACCAACGTTTGCATTTTTTCATCATACTCGTCCCTCTTCATCACCACGATCGTTTTCCCCTTGTCGGCTTTGGTGACGACTAGGTCATCTCTTTCCCTGAGATACTTTTTCGTTTGTTGAACTTGTTTTTGTATACATTCGTGCTCATCGTGGAACGGTTGTTTGGTGTAGTTTACGTGGTTGATGATTGCGTTCGACACGTCGTGACGTATGACGTCAGCGGACGGATGACGGTGTATTGCAGATTCAATCTCTGACAGCACCTTCACATATGGAGCCGAATGTGGATCGGGATTGTTGAATCCACTACCAAGCTGCAGCGATCGTGTAACGAAATCGGGAATAACTTCGTCTGTGCAGTTCAGCACCCAATTGTCGGATGACGCATTGTGTTCGAGCTGGTGTGTTGTCAGTTTCTGCAGTTTCATCTGTTGGCGCGTTCGGTAGCGTTCAAAAGTGTGTTTGTGCTTGCTCGCGACGTAACGCACACACTGGTCGAAATCAGCTGGTTCGACAATTCTCTCCAGCTTATGTTGGTTCGCTTCTGCTGCTCGTTCGGTTCGGCTGATGCTGGTGATGGTGTCCGAAATCAATGTGCTGAGTAGTTGTTGTTTGAACCTGGTTATCAGCTTGTTTACTTTAACAGCTGATCGGTTGTTCTCCACGCAGATGTGAATGGCGAAATTCAGGAACGACGGTAATAGCTTCAGTCGCCTGCAGTTTAGAAGAAACACCTTGGTGTTTTTCAATTTCGCCTGTTTTACCTGCAGTTTTACTAGGGCCCGGTGGGACATCTCCGCTGCCCTGCCATATTTGTTTCGTAATGACCTCGGGAAGATCATTCTCTCAATACTTTATCGAACGTTGTTGATGTTGTTGTTGTTATTGTTTAAATGTCAGAGATTGAATCTGCAATACACCGTCATCCGTCCGCTGACGTCATACGTCACGACGTGTCGAACGCAATCATCAACCACGTAAACTACACCAAACAACCGTTCCACGATGAGCACGAATGTATACGAAAACAAGTTCAACAAACGAAAAAGTATCTCAGGGAAAGAGATGACCAAGTCGTCACCAAAGCCGACAAGGGGAAAACGATCGTGGTGATGAAGAGGGACGAGTATGATGAAAAAATGCAAACGTTGGTCAACGACGGCGACACGTATGAGCCGATCGCAAGCGATCCTACCAAGAAGACACTGAGAAAAATCAATGCTCTAATTGATATTTGGCATGAGAAAGGTTTCATCCAAAGCTCGGACCGAATGAAACTGAAGGTGTTTAACTGTAACCCACCCCGTGTGTATGGTCTGCCAAAGACACACAAGGACGGTAGGCCATTGAGGATTATAAACTCCGCAATTGGGACAGCAACCTATAAAATGGCAAAGTATTTGTCTAAAATACTCCGCCACGTGACGGGTAGGACGGAACACCACATCGCAAACAGTTTCCAGTTTGCAGAGGAGATGCGTGAGCAGCAAATAAGTGAGGATAATGTGTTGTTCTCACTGGATGTGGTTTCACTCTTCACCAATGTACCGGTCGATTTCGCATTGGAATCGATACGCCTGAGGTGGGATGAAATTAAAGATCACACCACGCTGGATGAAGAAAGTTTCACCGAAATGGTGGAGATTGTACTGAACTCCACGTTCTTCCAGCATCAGGGGAAATTTTACAAGCAGAATTTTGGCATTCCAATGGGCTCACCAATATCACCGGTGGTAGCAAACATCGTT
This sequence comes from Aedes albopictus, assembly GCF_035046485.1. Taxonomy (NCBI): domain Eukaryota; kingdom Metazoa; phylum Arthropoda; class Insecta; order Diptera; family Culicidae; genus Aedes; species Aedes albopictus. The sequence continues at coordinate 388,887,767 of NC_085138.1, read as the reverse complement.
TTGGAGAGAATAGAAACGGCTGCGCTGGAGGAACTAGGGTAAAAGCCCCCTTCTTCGGCCTAGTACCTATATTCATCTCATTTTGTCACAAAGACTAGAGATGTGCGCCGTCGAGATTTATTACTTCACGCCGCCGGATGTTTTGGTTTTCTAGCACGCCGCCAGCCTAAAACTCATCACGCCGCCGAACTTAGAATTTCCCCAATAATCTTCAGAAAATAATCGATTTAAGTTTAAACGCTCCCAAAATGAATGCATGTCATTCATTGCCGAATAAACTAAATATTTCGTTCAATGATCCTGTTGAGATTTTAGTTACTTTTTAGTAACTTATATATCATCATATAAAAATCCTAGCAAATATCATATTCTTCACACAAGGTGTATAAAGCATGCAATGACAGCATGCATGCTTTTCTCCGCGTGACGTCATAACGACGTTCGTTTATAATTGAGGGGGTTAGAAGCAAAGGGGTGTAAGTGACAAAAACCCACTTTCGAGCAAATGAGGTTTAAAGTTTTTCGTCAATTTTTCATTACGTACATATAAAATGTGAGGAATTTCAAAATCAACCCAATTTTCTCCGATTTATTATAAGTTTTTTTTAATCATCGTAAAAATAATCTTAAAAATGTTCCTGAAAGCTTGAAATCTGAAGAATTTAGGTCCTAATAATTCAATTCATGCCATAACTTAAGAATTATTTAGTCAGCATCCATTTATTACGTAACGCTAAAATTGATATTTTTGCGACGCTTTTTTGGATGGAAATCCAAAATTTTTTGTATGGGCCGTAACGCTTGGCCATACTACCCCCCTCCCCCGAGAGCGTTACGTAATTTGTGGACTGCGCCTTATGGATTTTTTTTATTTATTATGGAACGTTTAATTGTCTGCCGCGATGCTGGGTCATTAGGCCGAAGGTCATTAGGCCGAAGGCCATTAGGCCGAAGGTCATTAGGCCGAATGGTCATTAGGCCGAATGGTCACTAGGCCGAATGGTCATTAGGCCGAATGGTCATCAGGACGAATTGAAAATCAGCCGTTATGAGCCTGTAAAGAGATCTGTTGTTTTTACTTTTTCCAAAATTTTTTTGCCGAAAACTACTTTAAGAATGAAACTAGAAAGAATAGCCTATGTTTTAAAGAAGGAAAAATTTATGAATTGAATATCAGCAGTTTCTGCGCCAAAAACTATTTTAGCAATGATACTAGAAAGAACAGCCTATGTTTAAAAGAAGGAAAAATTCATGGGTAAAATATCAGTAGATTCAGCATCAATAAAGTATCTTCGTGCCTGTCACACGATATACACATGCAAAATGGTCATTTGCCGAGGAAGCTCTCAGTTAATAACTGTGGAAGTGTTCATAGAACACTAAGCTGAGAAGCAGGCTTTGTCTCAGTGGGGACGTAACGGCAAGAAGAAGACCCAATTCGGCCTGATGACCATTCGGCCTAATGACCATTCGGCCTAATGACCATTCGGCCTAATGACCATTCGGCCTAATGACCTTCGGCCTAATGACCTTCGGCCTAATGACCTTCGGCCTAATGACCTTCGGCCGAATGGCCTGACACCGTCTGCCGCACTATATACGAGTGCGCAATTACAAGTTACTACACTAAAACCTCAATTTATGCACATGGCTGGAGGTGCATAAATTAAAAAAGGCATAAAATGAGGGAAATTTGTGCATAAAAAAAAACTCCTCCATAACGCTTCCGTAACGCCTCTGAATCCCGCCGAAAATGCTCTGAAACTTCCTGAAATGGTTCCAAAATTCCCCTTAAACCGCCTTGGACCCCATGTAACGCACCTGCGACGCTCCAAAACCCCCGAAATCTCCTCCGTAACGCTTCCGTAACGCCTCTGAATCCCAAACCCCAAAATTCCTCTTAATAAGACGCTCCGAAACCCCCGAAAACGCCTCCGTAAGGTCTCTGGATCGCGCCAAAAATGCTCTGAAACTTCCTGAAATGCCTCCAAAATCCCTCTAAAATCCCCTCGGACCCAATGTCACGCATCTGAACCCCCAAAAACGCCTGCCTAACGCCTCCGAATCCATCTAAGACCCACTTGCACCCGTTTAACGCACGTGAGATCCTCGGAAACCCCCGAAAACGTACCAGTAACGCCTCCAAACCCCGTCAAAAATCCTCTGAAACTCTCTGCAATGCTTTCGAAAACCCCCTCAGACCCCTCGAAAACCCCCCGGAGATCTGGTACCTCGCGGAAACCTCCATTTGCTCATCCTTATGAACACCCTTTAGCCGCCGTTGCAATAGTTACCGTCATTATTAAATATTCTTATGCACAATATTGGTTCTGAGTAGCTTTCCCTTAATTTATTCAGGTCATAAAAAAAGTGCACAAATTAAATAAAAAGTGCATAAAAATAACATGCATAAATTGAGGTTTTAGTGTATTTACATTCTCATATGCAAAGTATAGTTTGTTAAAATGTTTCGCTATATGAGATGTAAAAGAGCGAAATATTGAAATCTCATTTTTAACGCCGCCGCCGCCGACGACCAAAAATGATGTTTTAACCGCGGCGCACATCTCTGCCGAAGCACCATAAAGCAAGCATCACAGCGGTGCCAGACATCGAGAAATAAGTAGTTAATTGAATGAGATTTGGTCACTACAAAACGACGATTTTTCAATCAGAATATGGTCGTTTCTTGGTTTAACATCTTGGTAATCGAACTTCTACGCAAATCGATCAATAATTTCATTTTCCAACGCCATTTCTTTCAAAATATTTGGTTTGGTTTTCATCTAAACATGCTGCTACCGCTCAAGCTTTACGAACTATCATCCAGTTCGGCAGCACTGATTTGCCAATCAGCTGTGAATGTATGCGAGTGCAAAACGTGGGGAGCGAGCATAGACGATTCGTCGCGCCGCACATTGTTGTGACTTCTCCTTTGCGAGAGAGAAAAACAATCACAATGAAACTGTCACTTGCTAGGGAAAGGGAGTGCGTTAGTGGGTGAGTGCAGAATGCTCTACGATGAGAAAATGTGAGAGTGGTTGTGGATTTGCTGTAAAAACTGTTGAGATGAATAAGGGGCCACCCGGTGGACCGCGATGAGATGAAAATTTTACGGTGTGCTGAAGATAGGTGCGAGTGGCTCGCGATTTGTGATCGCAATTAAATCAAAAATTGAAGATAAATCCCACTCTAGTGCATCGTAGGACCAACAGTGGAAGTGAGCACGTGTGTTAAAGGTTTGTATAATTAAGTTTGAAGCGTATACATTGCGCTGTGAGTGATTTTTCATGTTGCACATCCTTAATGAGACTAAGATAGGCACAAATACCCTACGTGCTCGGGGAATTGTGCCCCGTTTCTTCAGGCGATATGTGGATGATTGCCTGTTGTGTGCGAGAGAGCAGGACGTAGCAGCGATCTTGAACGTTTTCAATGGTTTCCACCAACGGTTGCAGTTTACGGTCGAAATGGAAGTTGAAGGAAAACTCAAATTTCTGGATATGATCCTACGACGTGAGAATAACGCAATCACAACGGAGTGGTTCCCGAAAGACGTAAACGGTAGATATCTAGATTTTGACTCTATCAGCCCATTCATTCACAAAAACAACACAATAATTGCTCTAGTGGATAGAGCTTTGAAATTAACACACGCTAAATACCGAGAAAACACACTAAAAACTGTAAAACAAATTCTCAAACACAACAATTATCCGTGTTTCCTGGTAGAAAAGTTGATTAGAGAAAGACTACACAAAATGTACAACACACTACAGCAACACAGAAAGAAATCATGAAAATTAAGCAGCACGTAAGTTAAGCACCGAATGAAAATTATAGCAGAAGCTACAAAATTACAGCCATTTATCGAGAGATGATACTGTCCGCTCAGTAATCAGCCAATCATGCGTACTGTTTACATTTTTTGAGACATATTCGCTTGAAATTTACATGCAGTAACGTAAACGAGGACAACTACGCTCAGTCGTCTGCCTCGCTGCGGAGACTGCTCTCTCGCTCTCTGTGGCCAAAGCGGTACAACAGTTTGTTCCTTTATGGTGGAACATGTTTATCTTTGATTGCCTTCTCTTCAGCTTGGTGAGATAGCCTAGATGGGTTAGGCGTAAACTCTCATTCGGAAGATCTGAGTTCGATTCTCATATAAAGATTTTTTTAAGTTTCTCTGAAAAGTCGGTTTTTAATTAACACTTTTCTCTCAGCAATCAGCAGTGTAATTTTAAGATCACACATAAATTTCTATCGAACACGATGGAGGTCAATTTGTTACATTCAGTTCGTCATAAATTTACAGATTTTGTTCGTACTGTGAAGACAATGAAACAGCTATAAACAAATTTATAACTATACCATACATTAGAGGACTAGGAGAAAAACTATCTAGATATTTGAGACAACATGACTTTAAAGTAGCTTACAAACCAATTGACAAAATTAAAGATGTTCTATTTACAAAAACCAAAGACAAAATAGCAAAGGACAAAAACATAAATGTAGTATATGAAATTCCATGTGGTGCATGTGAAAAGTCGTACATTGGTGAAACAAGTCAATTTTTGTGCAAACGTCTTAACCAACATAAGTATAACGTTAGAACAAAAAACATATCTGGTACTGGTTTGTCACAACACGCCATAGAAGAGGGGCATGTTTTCGACTTTGACAAGACAAAAATACTTGACAAAGTTACAAACAGCTACACAAGACTAATAACAGAAACCTTTTACATTAAAATAAGAGGTGACGAAAATGTTGTGAACAAACAGATAGACTCTGCAAACTTTAAGACGGCGTATGACTCTATTATAACGAAATTAAAAACGACTACCAATGACACTTGATATGTATGTAATGATAGAATGTATGTAATTTGTATGTATTTCAATGTTTGTAAAGTTATGGCCGTCTGATAGTGAAGAGACGGCTGGAAGATTGTAAGGAATTTAATTAGTTGGTTTTGTGTGTTTTTTAAATGTTTTAATATATTTTAGAGTCCGCAGAAGATGGTCGAAGGCCAGTAAAATCGACCGAAACGTCCGGACAGTCTGGCAAATAAGTTTTTAATTGTTTCTCGCCGAAAACCAATCGATGAACTACAAGCACAAAGCTACTCAATGAAGTCGAATAATATCATTTTCGACGAATCGCCGTTTAAATACCCATTGTATCAACTATTGACATGTTTAATTATGCTTACCTTGAAGTCCCTCTTGATTAAACCGCAGCCTGTTCAGTTTGGTCACTTTTTTTAGACCCAGCACACAGAAACTCCAAACCAAACCGCAAACCGATTAGACCATCCCACCACAAAGTTCATGCCATCGTCATCGTCAAACTGGGAATTGTCATCGGTAGCAAGCGCAAACACTAACACAAACAGAAAACCGGCGGTTAACCCAACTTTCTGTTCCAAGCAGGTTGTTCTTTTTTCTTCACTCGCCCTAATTGACTTTTTATTCATCAAAATATCCGTCTTGTACGGAAAGAGATACACAGCATCCGGTAACGAGGGCGGGCTGACGGTGAGACTTACAAACTATATCAAGAAGTACAATATTATTGCTAACGAGAGTGTGTGTGTGTGTTTGTGGATACAGAGCAAGTTTCGTCTTTATATGTCCCAAAATTATCGTGCAAACGGGATGGTGCGCATTGTCTTTTGTGCCGACATGAGATTGGGGGAGACAAGATGAAGAGAAACCGCTAAATTGACCGCAGGATCTGTCACATTGATTTTTATTAATTTAGTACGAATCAGTCAAATAATTCTGGATTTTGCCAAGATTTTAGTTATCAGGTATTCCTTGATATCAGTAGTCTAAACAGTTATGCTGAATTTCAGCAAACGTTGAATAATTGTTCAACTAAATATTCTAACTCTGCTCTATTTTACTAATGATTAACCAGAAGCTTAATTTCTTCGAATACTATATATGTATTGACCTAGCAAAATTCAGAAAAAAAATCTTCAAAAAAGGTATGTATGATTTGCTTCTTTGCTTCCACTTAATTGCGCCTTTGAGTAAGTATCATCACAAACGCAGCCATAAGCACACCCAACACCAGTAACGAACCCTCGAAAATGCCCAGGAAGTTTCTCACACCATCCATGAGCAATTTGAGGGGAAGATTCATGGCTTCAGGTGTGCTTGCTGTCGCCGGTATACCAATATCGTTGAGTTTTGTTTCTAAGAATCCATCAGCTAGCGTGTATGCCGGGAAGTAATCGTTGACCCGTTCCCGGGTCCAGAAGGTAGTGCTGTTCCCGTCGAACCAGGACGTGTAGCTGAAGTGGTACAGTGAAGCTCGGATGAACTTTGGAGGTCTCGAAGGAACGTTATCTTCGTCGAGCAGTTTAACCACTGTTGGTTCGTTTTGTAGTAGTCGTTGAACCAACGGATAGAGCCACTTCTGGTTATGTGGTTTGGAAACGGAAGCATCGTAGAACTTGAAATCAAACCGTGGGAAGTAGACCCAAGCGTAAGGCATGGACCCCCCCTGGCTCCAGGGTTTGTACTGGAAACCGTACTCGTGCCACGGCCCGGTCAGTTCGTCGGAGTATTCCAAGATGATCTCCAGCCGTTTCGGACGCATTTTGATCAGGTGTTGACCGTACTGGTTTACCACGAAGAGGTTGTGAAGGCCCTGGTAGGGCTTTGTGAGGATCGACGAGCTTATTGCTGTGGATTGTGTCAGTTGGAGGTGTGGAACGATCGATGTGAATAGAACCGCAAAAGCTGCTACCGTTGGAAGGAAGAGCTGCCAGTTCTCGCTCAGCTTGCGGATGCCGTCGGCCTGAAATTAAAAAAAGCACATTAAAAAATTGAAAATATTTACATGAATCATTACACAGTGAGTCAAAAAGTAAAATCACGAGCTAAAATCTGAATCTGAAAAAGCCAACAGGGACCCAAATAATAAAATATTACCAACATTTTTCATATTTTTCGTTTTAGGACTGAAAACTTGATGGAAAAGGCAAATGGCTTTTTCAGTATATTAAATCACGAACGATACATTTCCGACGTTTCGGCCTGAGGGTTTGGCCTTTTCCAAGGGTCGCAGCGTCAACCGTCTATCGTTCTTGGGATTTTTGCATATGGAATGCTCTTTTGGATGTTTTTTTTTTCATGTATACCATCTGTTATTTTGGATTTTAAAATTTTCTTTAAATTACTGTACACTAGTATCGACTTTTTTAAAAGAACAAGTGCACAGTGAATTACAATTTTACTTTCAACAATTAGGCTGACACAAATTTTGATTTTCTCTTAAGTCACCACCCCCAAAATTTTTGCCGGAATTCGACATTTGACACAAATAAATTGTTTAAGAAATTTAAAATTCTCGAGAAATTTTCTTAACAAATCCGATGAGTTTGACGATTTTGCCTAATTGTTTGGGTTTTTTTAATTAAATACATTTATTATTTATCATCCTCCCCCTTGACGAGTCAACCAGCAAAGTGACAAAAGAAGAAAATGAGATTTGTTCCGGCCTATGTTGAGATTCCTTCTGTAATTCATTTGTATTTTATTTTGTATCAGGCAATTTCTTAGGAAACTGCTTTGACATTTTCTTAGAGATTCCATCTGCATTTGTTTTGCAGATTGTCTTATACAATTTAGTCAGTAATTCTTTTGGAATTACTTCGACAATTTCTTAGCAAAAACCTTTCATAACGTTGTTTATAAGTATTCTTTGAATATTCCTTAGGATAACTTTTTGGCAATTCCCCCTGAAGTTCTTTCAACCATTCCTTTCATAATTTCTCAGGCAATTTTTAATAAAATACCTTCCATAATTCCTGCTTATTTATTTGTAAATACCTTTACTTTTGCATACTTTTGCAAATATGTAACAGTAATTCAACTGAACCCCTTGATCTACTCAACAACTTTACCGAAACAACCATCTTCCTAAACAATCAGGATCCTGAGATAAATTAAATTAAGGTGAAACGTCGACAAATCCCATTGCAACTTTGCATACAAACTTTAGAGGCACAAATCTGACGAACGAGGGCTCGAACCAAGTCGCACTTGTTTATCCTGGCTTTGCTCACTTGCAAAAAGAGGCAGCTTTTCCAAATCGAGCGCATTTGTTTACGAATTTTCAAGATTGGTGCTCTTGAAAACTTGAGTAGGGGTCCAAGTCGGCCATTGTGGCAGCCATATTGGTATTCTCTGAAGTTTCTCCTTAAAACTTTGAATACCCTTCAGTGCCACCTAGTGGTAGTATTTTGAATCATACGGCCCATCTGGGAGAAACATCAAAATTAGAAAACACAGAATGCTGATTAACATTCACGTACGCGACCCACGCCAACTCATTTGCAAAATGCTGGCATTCCGTCAATTTTCTTCCGATTTTTTTTAATCGCCCTTAATTGATCATGAACTAGGGTTCTATGACAAAAGGTCGAAGTTCAAAAGGTCGAAGCTCATAAGGTCGACGGTCAGAAGGTCGAAAGAACAAAAGGTCATAAGGTCGAAGGGTCAAAAGGTCGAAAGGTCAAAAGTTCGAAATAAAAAAAATAAATAGGACAAAAAGTCGAAAATACAAGTGGTCAAAAGGTCGAAGGTCGAAATGAAAATATATCAAGGACAAAAGGTCGAAAGGTCGATGGGTCAAAAGGTCGAAAGGTTGTCATAAAAAATAACTATCACAGAACGTCGAATGGAAGAAGGTTGAAGGACAAAAGCTCAAAGGCTGAAAGGATCAGGATTCGTTGAGTTCGAGAAGCCGATTTCAGATTTATCCAAGTACCGGCAGCGCGATGATGTTCGCCATTAATATATTTTGTCACTCATAATTAATATGAATATTTGGATGGAATTAAAAGAAATTGTCGAAACGAAAAGTATCGAAAAATTCAATGTCTAATAAGTACAATAAATTAGAGGTAGGTAAAAGTAAATAAAACGTAAAGTTGATATCTACATTTTTTTGATATTTTAGAAGATATTGGAGGAAGATCTTTTTGGAAAATCTAAAATCAGATTAAAAATAACTGCTGCGGTAGTATAACTTGAAAGTACGACCTATTTTAAAAGAAGGCAAAATATTATGAACAATTATATTATTAGTAAGTACGCGAAAAATTGCTGAAAGGCATTACTTAAAAGAACAGCCAATTTTTCAAAGAAGGCCAAATTTTATAGGAAACAGTAATTCTCGGATACTTTTTCAAAACGACGTATAATACACGCCAATCCTATGTTGATACGTCGTTTTGAATAAGTATCCGAGAATTGTAATCACGCCTACAGCCGTAAATAGGTTACTCCAAAGAATCGTCATTGTTCAACTAGTACCAGTTGAACTGATATATGACGCCCAAATTAAAGGATAGATTCCCGTTTCGTTCGGGAATTCCTGGGTATAGTGTAACATTGTGCTTATACACGGAGAAAAATTTCTACTCAATCCTTTGTTTTCTTACTCAGCTTACGTTAAAAGTAGGACAACCCATTGCCAATAGGTTGTCCCACTTTTAGCCGAAACTGAGTACGAAAACAAAGGATTTTTTCAATTTCTGAGTAAGGCCAACTCAGTCATTGAGTAGAATTTTTTCTCGGTGTACAATTTAACGAAATGGCAGGCAAAAAAGCCCTTTATTTAATAACTGTGGCAGTGCTAAAAGAACACTAAGTTGAAAAGATGCAGGCCGAGTTACAATGATAATGTAAAGTAAGAAACAAGACGATAAGAGGGATTTAGGATCGTTTTCGGTCAGTTTTTACCCATTCGACCTTTTGACCACTTGTTCTTTCGACCTTTTGTTCTACTTTGTTTTATATTTCGATCTTTTGACCGTCGACCTTTTGACCTTCGACCTTTTGTCCTTCGACCTTTTGTCCTACAACAAAGTTGAATCTATGACAATTCGATAAGGTCGAAGGACAAAAGGTCGAATGGGACAAAAGGTCGAATGGAACAAAAGGTCAAATGGGACAAAAGGTTAAATAAACAAAAGACAATTTGGAAGACAAGAAGAAGTGATCGGAATTTGGTAGAAAAACGACTAAATAATTCAACAACTTAAAAACATTATTGAAAGATAGGAACCTTGTACATAGTAGATTAAACGGTTCTTTTATTACCGCATCGCATTGCAGTTCCGAATAGATGCCCATAAATGATAGAAAATGATTGTTATTAATTTAAGTGGTAGAAAACAATATTCATTGAATGAAGAAGGATGAATTATAGATTGATATTGTCAGTTGAAACTTTAATCATAACAGTCATTTATTAAAGCCATACAGTCTTTGAATTAGAGAAGGACAAATCGCTGGGTATAATATGAGCACACAAAACCTATAGTAATTCGCAAGAACTGCCTATCAATCCAACAAGGAATGATCACAAAGCATAAGTAGTCAATGATTATTTCTGCAGAATAGTTAGGAAGAACAGCTATTGCATAAAAGAAAGCAAAATTTCTGATTGAAAAATAAGTACATAAAGAGTCAATAATGATTTCAGTAGCAAAACTTAAAAGAACAGCCTAAAAATTTAAGAAGGAAAAATTCATGATAAAAAAACAAACTAAATTGCCATAACATTGACGCAACTTGAAAGAACAGTCCATAAACAAAAGAAGGAAAAATTTCCTATAAAAATATTAGTGACAGAAATGCAAATGATTTCTATAACAGCACCACAGACAAACAGACGTAACACTCTTCAAAACGGCTCGGCACATGCATTTAACGATCAATTCAAAATTCATTTGATTTGCGCGATCGTTCCACCAGATGCACTAGTGTTCGATCACTTTGACGTTTGCTAGTGTACACGTTGCTGAATGATGCAAACGAAAATTACAGGCAATTAATGTAGTAGTGAGCGTGTCAGCAAAACGTCAAATCGAAATCCATCATGGCCGGCAGTGTCGCGCGCGGTTCTACCAACAGGTGACAGTGTGTTTATGAAAATGACTCCGGGCAAAAGTTTTCGATGAATTTCCTCTAAGAGTTACGTCTGTTTGTCTGTGACAGCCTAGCTGACAGCACTATAATGTTTCTTTCAATGAGCAACAACAAAGAATAATCAAATATTTTTTAGTATAAATGAGACACACCAGCTGGTAAATTGGTCCACTAGTTTTTGTGTTCATTCGACCTTTTGTCCATTCGACCTTTTTGACTGAAAAAAAAAACAACAATAAAGTTTCATCTCACTTTAGCTGGGGTACAACTTTATTACCAGTCGTCGGAACGCGTTGCGGTTTTTGAAAAAAAAAGTCTCACCATTTCTCGATGAATCATGCAAAAATAAGACGATGATTTTTTTGTATGGAGCTTTCATTTACGCGGCCGCGTAAACCGCGTAAAAAAGACCTGACTGTATATATTCATAATCGGACGACTAGAAAATATTTCATCGGCGAAAATTTTTCCATAGATTTTGTATGGGACGTTTTTTTGGGCTAAAATAGCAATTGATGATTTTTAGTATGGAAAATAGCTAAAAACTCATCTAACTCAAATTTTCCCCGGCAGAATATTTTAAAATTTTGCATTTATAAATAATAGCCAAAATTCTAACATTCTATGAAGAAAAATCCGAGGTACATGAAATTTCGATAATAATCAAAATTTTGACACCGTGGGAGGTAAGACTTGGTATGTTTTCGATTTTTTTTTGTTTTCATATAAGTGCGGACCACCATAGTGCAAAGTCTTCTGCAAAGCTAATCAAGACTTCAAGAACTATCCGCAAGGTGGCGCCAATAAGTCTATGAAGTTTTAAACTGCTGTATCTCGAGAGTCACTTAGAAGAATTCCGTCTTCGGCAAAGCTCTAGCGAATATGAGGTTTTGTCAAGTGAGTTGCGATGGGGATCTCGGTCGCGTTGCATTGTTCGAAGGAAAGAGTGAAAAATGACGCGAGTTTGTTGTAGTTGCGATGAAAATCTCGGTCGCGTTGCATTGTTCGAAGGAAGAAGCGAAAAATGATGCGTGTTTGAAGCAGTTGCGATGGGGATCTCGATCGGGTTGCATTGTTCAGCGGAAAAAACGAGAAGTGACGCGTGTTTGTAGCAGTTTCGATGATATCTCGGTCGCGTTGGATTGTTCGAAGGAAAAAGTGAAAAGTGACACGTGTTTGGGGCAGGTGCACGTTGTCCTTCCTCGTGAAGTGCTAAAAATGGATGCACACTTGGTAACAGTATTGCAAAAATTAAAGGAGTTAATGAGTGGTTGCGGTCAACCGACGACATGAAACTGGGTGAGATCATTCCGAGTTTTTTTTTTCTTTACATATTAGAAGAAGTTGGGGTAATTTCGCCAATGCGTTTTCGTCTGTAATATCTGCAAATTAATCTTGTATTTCTGGTGCAGGCCTTATATTGAAGCGATAAAAATGTTAGAAGAAAGTAATTGCAGCTCACAACAATCATTGAGCAAATTTAAAATAATTGGCTTAATTACCTCAACGGCTGTCGATTACAGGTAACACATGGGACTACTCTTAGTAAAATACATAGTTCGAAAATAGCTATCTAAGCTTGAAGGTTTATTCTCCGTATACTCTAAGTTCAATACTGTGGGAAACGCGCGACTATTTCCGTGAGTCGACTGGCTTTCTCGGTAGGGAGATGGAGACGCGAATATTGAATGCAAAATCAGAAGCGCGCGATAACTTTCGCGGGAAAGTCGGTTTTCACGGTAGTGTAAACGTTCAATGCGGTGACGCGTTTTTTTTTTTTTTATAGAATGAGGAAACCTGTTGGTTAGCAACACCGTAGGAAAACCACATTCTGCACTACCTGACCTTGCTCCGCGGCACGCCCGTTAGGGATTACTTCGTAGAGGAGGGGGGGACTGTGCTTTCGCACTCTCGCTCATCTGTCAGCCATCACACTCGGCATATCTCTAGGGGGCCAACTCGACTAACTGTTGGTCGGCCCGCCATTTCCTCTGGAGGTGGAACACGATTGTGGATACCGTGGTCGACACGGTATTCCACTTGTCCACCCCCGTACACATCCTCTCAATAATGTTATCGGGAGTAGTATCCCTGCCGCATACCTCTAACATGCTCGACCTCTGTTCCGCAAAACGCGGGCACTCGAAGAGTACATGTTCCGCCGTTTCCGCCCTGTTTGCACACTCCGGGCATGAGGGTGAGTTTGCATGCCCGAACCTGTGCAGGTACCACCTAAAGCACCCATGGCCCGACAGGAATTGTGTCAGGTGAAAGTTCACTTCGCCATGGGGTCTACACGTCCACCGGGACACGCTCGGTATGAGCCTGTGTGTCCACCTTCCCTTTGTTGAAGAGTCCCAGACTCTTTGCCATTTCACCATAGACGAAGTTCTGGCGTTTCGTCGCGCACCTCTCGTACCTCTTTCATCGTAGCACTCAACATCCTCGGCCAACACCAGTGCTATCGGCATCATGCCCGCTAGCACGCATACCGCGTCTTTCGAGACAGTCCGGTATGCACTGGCCACCCTGAGGCACATCAGCCTATGTACACTCTCTAGTCGATCAACATTCCTCTGCAGCTTGAGCGCGTTCGACCATGCGGCGGCGCCATACCGTAGTATGGACACCGCGACTGACGCGAGCAGCTTCCGCTTACTCGAGACAACTGCCGAACTGTTTGACATCATCCTAGACAATGCCCTAACCGCTACACTCGCCCTCTTACAAGCATACTCGATGTGACTACTGAAGCTCAACTTGTCGTCGACCATGACTCCAAGGAGCTTCAGTGAGCGACAGGACTCGATCGAGCACCCGCCCGTGGTGACCACTGCCTGCTGTGCAGACTGGCGGTTGTTCACCACCACCACCTCTGTCTTGTGGTGTGCGAGTGTCAGTTGCCTCGACCTCATCCAGCCCTCCACTATGTCAATCGCATGCGCTGCCGTCAATTCCACCTCTTCGAGCGACTCACCGTATACCACCAGGGTAATGTCGTCGGCGAAGCCAACCAACTTTACTCCCGGTGGTAGTGCTAGCCTCAGTACTCCATCATATGCCGCGTTCCACAGTACCGGACCCAAGATGGATCCTTGCGGTACACCTGCAGTGACATTGTACTGTTTTTGGCCTTCCTCGGTATCGTAAATCAGCACCCTGTTCTGGAAGTAACTACCCAGAATACGCCTTAGGCCAGCCGGGACACCTAAGCGAGATATGGCGCTCTCTATGGCGGCCCAGCTTACACTATTGAAGGCGTTTCTAACGTCTAGCGTTACGATCGCGCAGTACCGTATGCCTCTCCTCTTTTTCTGCAGCGCAATTTCGGCCAATCCAGTCACCGACCTAATGGCATCCACTGTCGATCTACCTTTGCGAAACCCGTACTGGCTGTCTGATAGCCCCGCGTTGTCCGACCTCTCGGTATAGACCAATAACCTTGACAGAATGATCCGCTCTAGGAGTTTCCCGGCCGTGTCTAAGAGGCAAATTGGTCTATAAGCCGACGGGTCGCCTGGTGGCTTCCCGTGCTTGGGCAGTAGAACCAATTTTTGCCTTTTCCACCTCTCCGGAAACTCGCCTCTATCCAAGCATCTCTGCATAGCCGATCTGACCATGTCAGGGCTAGCCTCGATGGCCGCTTTAATAGCCACCGTCGGAATGCCATCCGGGCCCGGGGCCTTGTTCAGCTTAAGTGATTTCGCAATTGCGGCTAACTCCTCATTCGTCACTGGGGGAACCTCACTCGGACCAGGATGGTCTTGTGGTGTGGGTGCCCATGGTCTCACCTCGTGGTGCGGGAACAACGTTTCCACAATCCTCTGCAGCATCGCGGGAGAGCGTTCCGGTGGTGCAGATGTGCCTTTCGTTTTGCACATGACTACGCGGTATGCATCTCCCCAGGGGGTTGTGTTGGCCGTCTGACAGAGATCGTTGAAGCACGCCCGCTTACGCGCCTTGATCTCTTTGTTCAGTGCCAACTTTGCCGCCCTGTATGCCACCTCTCGCTCCGCTCTCGACTCATCGGTCCGGGCTCTCTGCATCCTTCTCCTTGCCCTGTGGCAAGATGCACGGAGCTCCGCGATTTCTTGACACCACCAGTACACCGGTCTTCGTCCATTCCTGGGTATGGATCGCCTCGGCATTGCCGCGTCACACGCTCGTCTCAAGGTACCAACTAGACCGTCGCTAGACAAGTAGTCTGTATTCTGCTCCATGAGCATCCGCTCCACAAATGCCGGCTTATCGAAACTCGAGGTTAGCCATCCTCGGTGAGTGTCGCTTATCCTCGACTGCTGCCGTCTACCGCCCTGTTCGACACTGTATCGAATCGCCAGGTGATCACTATGCGTGTACCCGTTATCAACTCTCCAGTCTGAGCTAGGGTTAAGCCCTGGGCTCCAGAAGGTCACATCAATGATGGACTCCGCACCGTTTCTGCTAAAAGTGCTTACACTGCCGACATTCGCGATCTCAACGTTCAATCCCGCCATAGCTTCGAGTAGAGCCCAACCTCTCTCGTTCGTAGAGCGACTGCCCCACTCGACCGCCCACGCGTTAAAGTCCCCACCGATGACCAAGGGGCTCAGTCCAGCTAGAGCGCTTGACAGCGAATCCAGCATGGACGAGAACTGACCTATCGGCCACCTAGGTGGGGCGGGGCATAGCAGCTGCAGTAGTAGACTCCGCCGATCTTCGCGATCACGAAGCCCTCGCACGTCGTGGAGATTATCTCCTGGACCGGGTACCGACCGGTCGTAAAGATCGCCGCTTTCTTGGCCTTATCCGCAACCCAGTTCCCGTTATTGGGGGGGATGCGATATGTGTGTGTGTGTGTATGTGTGTATGTACAATCCATCTCCCACTGACCGGCAGTGCTTTTATGGAAGAAAAATGTCTGCGTCTATTTTTAACTTTTATCCATAGACGCAAACAGTTTTAGTCCTGGATATGGAAGGTGATAGCTCTACTGCACTTCCAACGACCCATTTCAAGTATGACAGGGCTTCCACGTACATCTTGAGGTCGTTTTCTGAAACAGTAAGCCCCGCATTGATGCATCCGGATATCAATTGGATATCTGAAATGCATTAACACTTCCTGAATCAAAAATTTGCATTTTTGTTTCTGGCGCGTATTTAGGTATAGTAAATATCACATGTATGAATAAAATGACGTTTTTTAATTAGAAAGATCTCACCAAGTTCTTCATAGTCTGCCGTGATATAGTTGAACTCTTATTTCTCCAGCGATGCAGCAACGACCGAAATAGGATTGTTTTCATTGCCGCGTACACTTAAAACGACGTGGACCGATCAACCGAGTCAGCGATTACTGGCATTACGCCGAAACTCCCGAATAATGGATACTACGCTGAAGAATTACACTTTCACACGAAGAAAATTGACGGGGTGGCGTAATACCTGCCAAACCACCAGCGCAATCTTCGAATAAAGTTCGTTTTGAGAACGTGCAAAAAAAAAAATAATAACAAGCGGATTTGACACCCGTTCGCGGCAACGCTTACTCGCCACCCACGTTGTTTTTCTTCTCACTGGTAAGTCAAAATTCACTTTGCTTCGATATTTATTCACAGTTCAGCATTCTAAACTAAGCCAAATCAACGCGTCCACACGTGACAAAACTTTCCGGGTGGCGTAGTACCGACCAAACCACCAGCGGAACCGTGAAATTTGCGAACGCGAAGAAAACGTGACAAGCAAAATAAAAACACCCGTTCGCGGCAACGCCTGCTGCGATTTTTTCTTATTGGGGGGGATGCGATATGGGTCCGAAAGAAGCGCGATGTCTATACTCGACTCCGAGGCGGATTGCCACAACAGCTGCTGCGCGGCTTCACAGTGATTCAGGTTCAACTGTGTGACTTGCGTCATTTTCGGCCGTTACGTCCACTTATGCTTGGGCACTTAGGCCCACCCGTCACATGGCCCTTGTTCGTCGTGCAAATCAGACACTTTGGCGCCGATTTACACTCCCTGACGAAGTGGCCTTCTACTCCGCATCTTCTGCAGAGCTTGCTCCTATCCGGGCCTTTGCATGCCCACGACTTGTGGCCTCGTCCGAAACACCTGAAGCACACTTCCGGCGGCTCACATACACTAAGCGGGCACTCCGACCATCCGACTTCAACCATGCCCTTAGCAGTCGCTTTCTTCGCTTCCCCGACTGGAAGCTTGATCGTCGCGATCTGCGTACCTGCTGGGCCTCGCCTCATGTGGATCGATGCGCTTGGCGCGTCCACATTACACTGCTGTTTAAGAACAGCAGAGAGCTCCTCCGCGGTGGTGATCTCATCCAAGTTCTTGCACTGGATGGTCATCTCCGGCGTCAGAGCCCTCACCCGCACCTTTTCACCAAGCACCTCTTGTGCTAGAGCCGTGTAGGAAGAGCCCTTGTTAACGGCATTCTTCTTCAGCTCTAGCATCATCTCTCCAGTCCTAGTGCGCCGGATGCTTTTAACATCCGCACCTAGTCCCGAGAGACGATCCTCGCTCCGCATAGCCCGCAGCACATCTGCGTAGCTATTGCCCTCTGCTTTGAGCACCAGTGCGTCGCCTTTCGTACGCTTACGCGCCGGCTTCGCCTTGGTTTTGCTCAAAACCTTCTCTCTTTCTACGCGCCCTCTCTTGCCAACCGTGATCCAAGGGTTCACCTTCCCTTGGACCGGTTGGTCACTGCTACCGCTCTTAGCAGTCTCGCCTCGGGGTTTCGGCTCTTTGCCCCGAGCCCGTTTCGCGACCGGCTTGGCGTTACTCGCACTACGCGGGCGTTTGCCACTCACCGGCCGCTCCTCATCCATCGATCTCGGCCGTTTGGTTTGGGCCGAGATTTTTCCACTCTCTGCAGCCCCACCTGGCTGCACCTTGCACACACTCTCTGTGGAGGAGCGGTCCGTTTGCGTGGACCTCTCCTCTCTACCCGCACTACGATCGAACAGGAGATCGTACTCCCTCCGGGCCTGGGCGACCGAATCGCGGAGCCTCAGCAGACCTTTTTTAAGGTCTTTGCTGATGTTGTTCCGCCCACTGGTGTATCCGATCAGCTCGTCGAGCTGTTCGGAGCAGGGCCCTACATTTTCAATTTCAATTGAAATTTTCAGGCGAAGTTTGTAAACAATGTTTTCAATCGTCAATGGAAACAAGGCGCCGTCGTCGTCGCTCAGCCCGACTGTCATCGTCACCGATGAACCGACGCTGCCGCGTCGTCGCAGACGCCACTTTGTTTCGCACTCACAAGCTCACGCACGCTCGTTCGACATCGAATGAATTTCTCTGTTATAACTCAATTATTGAGTGTAACAACCGTCAAATCTGTGTAATGTTAATGTATGCTATGCATATTTTACTAAAATAGTTTATTACCCATGAAAATATTAAGCAAACATACATTTTAGACAATTTGAAAATTTCAATTGAATCCCAGTCGCTGTGAAAATTAGCCGCCACCCGTCGTTGCGTCGAAGAAAGTGACAAGAAGGGCGGATGAAGCGAAGCGCATGCGTTTTGTTTTGAATGTTCCCGTCGTCGGCGTCCGTCCGATGCTGATGGGCGCTCGCTTTCAGCGTCATGTTTTGGTTTCGACGATGTAGGCCCCTGGTTCGGAGACCACCAGCAGCTTCGGAAGTCCATCCCTATTGCGAGTCAGCGCACGCGTGAGCTCTGCTCCACTCATCTGCGTGTCCTCTATTGCCGACCCGACCCTCGGAGTGCCGTACTCCGACACTTGCGGGGATTCTACCCTCGACGCCTGCGTTGGTGATCTGACCAGTCCGCTTTTCGCGAACGGGTTGATCACCTCACCCTCTACGTTCTCAGATTCCCTAATTAAATACGTTTCCATCTCTACTGTAAGGGTCCCCCTTAGAGCCGCTATCCCTCACTGCCACTGAAGTAGTCGCCCAAGGATCCCGGTGGTTATCTATGCAAGCAGGGAGGCCACCCACGGGTTGGCACAAGCCCTTATGGGACCTGAGCTCAGAGCCAGGATCAGCGCAAATCAGGATACTTCAACTGAACCTACCTCCTAGTTTCCTAAGCTGGATGCAGTTCGGGAACGTACTCTAAGGCCTTGCCAAGGTTTTATGGGACGGAAGGCGGCTCCGACATTAGCCCATCCGTCGTTTCAGGTCAGTGTCACCCGGCCCTACTAAGAGGATAGAATGCCGTCACCACCAGCACTCCTCTACTCCGCGGTCCTCTTAGAGTGTACCATCTCATTGACCAGTATCGTCGCGCGCCAGTATATCGTAATCAGGAGCTTACTGACATCGCTCCTGATGTGCCCGAGGCACCCCTGACTAGGCTATGGCACTTTGGAAGCGGTGCCGGTTCGCTTGAACAGAGTTGATGCTTCCGGATGTGTGGTATTTCTGAAGAGGCCCAGCAGAGCCCACTGCTGAACCCCCGCCACGCCTAGGCAAACTCCGCTTGAACAGTTCGTGTGCAGCGCACATGATGCTCGGTCACCTTGCGATGCCAAAGGTGGTGAGTCCTCACTGATGTTAGAACATGCTTCGCCTAAGAAACGCCATCTTAAGCTCCCACCGACGCGGTGACGCGTTTAATATAGAACGATCGTTCACGTATGTGCATTACCCTTACTATCGCGACCAAATAAATCATAATCGTGATGAAGAGCACGAAGTGATCCACGCCTAACCCTGCCCTACTAACAAAGACTCCTTCCCGAGACAACTGTGGGGATGCTGTGGATGCCACGGTTAGGGGCTGTTCATAAACCACGTAGACCAAAATTTGGCCATCTCAGACACCCCCCCCCCTCCCCCTTTCGTAGACTTTTGTCCATACAAAATTTTTGACTTTGGCCAGACCCCCCCCCCCTCCCTCCAAAAAGTCTACGTGGTTTATGAACGGCCCCTTACTAGTAGCAACGGTGGTCAAACTAACATTCCTTCCCTTTTCCGATGACCGTAAGGACGTGGCCATCGCCGTTATTGGCTTTCGAATATTGAATTCTCGAATTGTGCACATTGAGAGTGTGTAGCTAGCCCCAAGTACCATTCATTGGTTCTCTTTTTTTTTTTTTTTTTTTTTATAGAAAGAGGAAATCTGCCTTTACAGATACCCGAGAGGTGGGTCCTCAGGTTATGTGGGGTCGACACTAAAACCTCTTTCTCTCTTCTTCCTTACCTTCGCGGTACGCCCGTTAGGGATGACTTCGAGAAGGGGGGATGACTTCGTACAATGAGTACACTCTAATGGTAAGCGTTCCACCTGCTACCGCCTTAAGTTGTTCGCTCTTCCCCGGAGGCTCGGGCCCTGGCTAGTGCATGGACTACCCGTTGGGCTCAAGCTCCTGGATGGGGAGGGGGAGCCAACTCAACTAGCTGTTGTTCGGCTCGCCATTTTCTCTGTAGTTCAAGGACGATTCGAGATACCGAGGAAGAAACGGCATCCCACTTGTCCTCCCCCGTACACATCCTTTCAACAATGTTGTCGGGAGTGATGTCTCTACCGCATATCTCCTGCATACTCGACCTTTGCTCCACGAAGCGTGGGCATTCAAAGAGCACATGCTCCGCGGTCTCGTCGCAATCTGCACACTCCGGACATGAAGGAGAACCAGCGTGTCCGAATCTGTGCAGATACCACCTAAAGCACCCATGGCTTGACAGAAATTGTGTCAAGTGAAAGTTCACCTCGCCATGGGGCCTGCTCGTCCACTTGGACACGCTCGGTATGAGCCTGTGTGTCCATCTACCCTTGTTGGAGTTTGACCAATCTCTCTGCCATTTCAACATCGACGATGTTCTGGCAATCCGTCTCGCGCCTCTTGTGCCTCGTCTCGCGAAGCACTCCTCATCCTCTGACACCACAAGTGCTATGGGCATCATACCCGCCAGCACGCATACCGCGTCCTTTGACACCGTACGGTATGCGCTGATGACCCTAAGGGCCATCAATCTGTGTGTACTTTCGAGCCTCTCTACGTTTCGCTTGGCCACTAGCGCGCTCGACCATGCAGCGGCACCATACCGTAGTATGGAGACCGCTACTGTCGCGAGAAGTCTACGCTTACTCGAGACAATTACCGAGCTATTTGACATTATCTTCGATAATGCCGCAATCGCCATGCTCGCCCTCTTGCAAGCATATTCCACGTGACTACTAAAGTTCAGCTTATCATCGATCATGACTCCGAGTTGCCTCAATGAGCGCTTGGAGTTGATCTCACACCCGCCTGTGGTAACCACCGCCTGTTGTTCCGACTGACGGTTGTTCACCAACACCACTTCCGTCTTGTGGTGTGCGAGTGCCAGCTGACGTGACCTCATCCAGTCCTCTATTACGCCAATTGCATGCTCCGCTGTCAGTTCCACTTCCTCTATCGACTCGCCGCATACCGTGAGGGTAATGTCATCAGCGAAGCCGACCAGCTTAACGCCCGGTGGAAGTGTGAGCCTCAATACACCATCGTACGCCGCGTTCCATAGTACCGGGCCCAGGATTGACCCTTGTGGTACTCCCGCGGTGATGTTGTACCTCTTTTCGCCCTCGTCTGTGTCATAGAGTAGCACCCTATTCTGGAAATAACTCTCCAGTATCCGGCGTAAACTATTCGGGACACCTAGGTGTTGAATGGCACATTCAATAGCCGCCCAACTGACGCTATTGAAAGCATTCTTCACATCCAACGTGACTACCGTGCAGTAACGAATTCCTCTACGGTTATTCTGGAACGCTATCTCGGCCGCTTTAGTTACGGCCTTAATAGCGTCCACCGTCGATCGACCCTTACGGAAGCCAAACTGGTTATCCGAGAGCCCAGAGTCATCTGGTTTCTCGGTGTAGACCAGTAGCCTCGACAGGATGATTCGTTCCAACAGTTTCCCGGAGGTGTCTAGTAGGCAGATAGGTCTGTATGCCGACGGGTCGCCGGGTGGCTTCCAGTGCTTTGGCAACAGAACCACACAGATCGAAAAAAGAATGTAAAATTCTGTGACATATGATGCACATAATTGGAGCGTGGGATATCACAGAAGTTTACATGACATATCATGTAAAAGTCATGAAATATCATGTAAACTTCCATTATATGTCATGTAATTCAGCATGACACTGAGAGTTTACATGACATATAACACAAATTTACATGATATATCATGTAAACCGTCATAACAATAAGTTTACATGACTAAAATGAAGTTTACATGACGTGTAAATATCATTATTTTTATCTGTGCAATCTTTGCCTTTTCCACCTCTCCGGAAATTCGCCTCTATCCAGGCACATCTGCATAGCCATTCTGAACATATCAGGGCATGCCTCGATGGCCGACTTGATGGCTACCGTTGGGATACCGTCCGGACCCGGAGCCTTGTTCAACTTGAGCGACTTCGCAATTACGATGAGCTCATCGTTCGTCACTGGGGCTACCTCCCCCTGGTCTATTCGGCCAGGGGGGATGGCAGCCCATGGTCTTGTATCGTGGCGTGGAAACAGCGTTTCCACGATCCTCTGTAGCATCACGGGTGAACGTTCCGGGGGCGCAGACGCCCCTTTCGTTTTGGCCATGACTACCCTGTAGGCATCGCCCCAAGGTGTCGTGTTGGCTGCCTGGCAGAGATTTTCGAAACACGCTCGTTTTCGTGCCTTAATCTCTTTGCTCAGTGCCAGTTTAGCCGCCCTATAGACCTCGCCTCTTTCCGCTCTACCCTCATCGGTACGAGCTCTTTGCATCCTCCTCCTCGCTCTTAGGCAGGACGCTCTGAGCTCTGCGATTTCAGGACACCACCAGTATACCGGTTTTCGTCCATTCCTGGGTAGCGCGCGTCTAGGCATCGCGGCATCGCATGCACGGCTTAGAGATCCGACTAGATCATCACTGGACAGATCGTCGATGTTAGGCTCCATACGCAACCTTTCGACGAATGACGCCTTATCGAAGCGCGAAGTCAGCCATCCTCGATGGTTGTCTATGACCTTCGGCTGCGTCCTCCTACCACCATGTTCCACCCTATATCGTACCGCTAGATGGTCACTGTGCGTGTACCCATCATCGACCCTCCAATCTGAGCTAGGGTTTAAACCCGGGCTCCAGAAGGTCACGTCAATGATGGACTCTCGACCGTTCCTACTGTAGGTCATATTTTCACCTACGTTCGCGACCTCTACATTCAGTCTAGCCATGGCTTCGAGTAGTGTCCAGCCTCTCGCGTTAGTCGATCGGCTACCCCACTCAATCGCCCAGGCGTTGAAGTCTCCGCCGATGACCAAGGGACTCAACCCTACTAGCGCGTTTGTTAACGCATCCAGCATTGCTGAGAACTGGTCTATCGGCCACCTGGGTGGGGCATAACAACTACAGTAATACACCCCATTTATCTTCGCTATTGCGAAGCCCTCGTGCGACCTAGAAATTACTTCCTGGATCGGGAAACGACCGGTTGTACAGATCGCTGCTAGCTTAGCCTTATCCGCTACCCAGTTCCCGTTGTCGGGTGGGATGCAGTAGGGGTCAGCTAGCAGGGCGATGTCTGTACTAGACTCCGAGACTGACTGCCACATCAGCTGCTGCGCAGCTTCACAGTGATTCAGGTTTAACTGTGTAACCTGCATTATCGCCTAACACTTCGACCTCCTCGCGTGGCTGGGCATTTAGGCCCGCCCGTCATGTGGCCCTTGTTCGCCGTGCAAATCAGGCATTTTGGTGCCGAGTTGCACTCCCTGGCGAAGTGGCCTTCTACTCCGCACCTTCTGCAGAGTTTGCTCCGGTCCGGGCCTTTGCAAGCCCAGGACTTATGTCCTTGCTCGAAGCACTTGAAGCACGCCAGCGGCGGCTCGTGTATGCTGAGCGGACACACTGACCAAGCTAACTTGACGCTGCCGACTGTTACCGCCTTGTTCGCCTCCCCTACGGGGAGTTTGAACGTGGCAATCTGCGTACCAGCCGGACCCTTTCGCATGTGGATCGATGCACTTGGTACATCTAAATCGCACTGCTCATTGGTTCTCTGTGCAACTTCGATTGTTCTAGTCTATCACGGAGTAGCAACTACGATGTGTTTGGTTATCTTTGCTTATTGTTTTGCTTCCGGCAAAGCTCTAGCGAATATGAAGTCGTGAGTTCGAATCCCACCAGAACGCGATTTTTTCACAAATTTCATCTCTCAATTTGTCCATTAGCAACCTTTCATGCCTATTAATTACAAGTTTTTTTTTCAGTGTGTTTAAAACATACCAGCATATCTGGTAAAATGCCAGTATAGGGCAATAGGTATGTATCATTGTAATTCGTAGAAAGTAGATTGAAAAAAAACTTACCACTGTTTTCACACCCGCCTGTTTGTTTACGATCTTCAGGAACTTCTGCACCATCAAACTCAACACCAGCAGCGGTGCAGCTCGCAGCATCATCTGCATCATGTTCAAATACTGCGACCGGTTGAACAGCAACTTGAATGCAAGTTCGCCATTTTTGTACCCCACCCCGAACATCAACCAGGTCCCTATGACCATTGAAATGGAAATCACCTTCACCGTCAGAGCTCCTCTTTTGTCTTCCTTCCGTGGTTCCTTCTTAACTTGCGTCCTAACCAGCTCGCGATCATCCACCAGCGTAAGTAACAATGTCAGCACGATCAAACTCAAGAACCCGTAGTTTCCACTGCCTATAATGTTCAAATGCAGGAACACCTGCCACCACATGGCGAACATTCGGACTTTCTGATTTGGAGCGAAAAACAGCCACGAACATACCAGTTCGCTCAGATACACGTAGATCGTACTCAACCGGTGCAGTCCATCCGGTTGCTGATAGGTGTACCAACTGTACGAAGTGGGCAGCGGCATCGTTTCAAAATGCCTCTTCAGCCCGGTCAAGTCCCACCACAAAGGGCATCCACTCGCCAGCTTCACCGATCCGGAAGCAAACACGAACCTAAACAGAAGCCACTTCATCAACAGGAGGGCCAGATCTTCGATCGGACTTCGGGGATCGCTTAGTTTCGATGGCGCCAGGAGGATACATAGGAAGCCGGCTTCCAGCAGTAGCTCGTCTGATTGCTGTCGAAAGGATTGTGAGATCTGGACCAGTGAGAAGTAAAAAGTCCACATGGCTATGAAACTCTGAAGGCGACAGAGATCGCTGAACACCAGGCCGAGGAAGGCGATCACGCTGCCGGCTAAGCAAAAGAGATCAACCATGGAAAATGAGTCAAGTCCCAGGAGTGGTGCAAGCCGGAGCAGGTTGAATTGTTCCTGTATGGTGCCATTGGCGAGGACACGACTTGCTGGTAGTATACCGGAGTTACTGTAGAGACCTGTGGATGGATAAAAAAAGAAAAGAGATTTGTAGTTCTGCGTTCTGCTGCTCTTTGTCGGTGAATTGTTCACGGGCGTTAAAATTGATTAAAATCGTCCAAGTTAGGTAAAAACATTAAAAAACCTTATTCTAATTGTATCGTCATGGCAAAGTATAAGACTTTAGTATTGACAATTCTTTCCAACTTAATTCATTATTTTCGATAGATACAGTAAATACAGTCTAACCAACGAGCAAATATGGTAGACTTGTATCCATGGGCGTAGCCAGAGGGGGGCAGGCCGCCAGATTTATTTTTTAATATAGAGGCAACTCAAAGATTATCAATAATTCAAAGTTCAGAAAACATATCTAAAAAAATATATATTTTTATAATTTAGGTTATCCACAATTATCAAACCTTTTTTTACTCGAGAACCACAGGAAATTAAGCCAAATATTTCTCCAAGACAACCTCTTCAATCATATCTTAGGTTTTTTACCAAATAACAAGCTTGATTGAATGGCTAAATTTTGTGATGGCAATACAAGAACAGCATACCAAATTTTCCAGATATGCCGGAACCGGTTCCGGTAGGAAAAAGGAAGGACTTTGTAGAACCATATGCTGCTATAGAGTACAGTTATGTGCTACTGCAACACGAATTTTCACTAGTACTCAATTAAAAAAAAAAACGTCGTGTTAAGAGCAACATACCTGGGATTTCTTTACGAATATTTTCAAGGGCACCTTAAAAAATTCCTTTAGGCATTTATTCAATAACTTCTTCAGGAATTCATTCAGAAATTCCACAATGCACTTCTCCAGGATTTTCTCCTTCGTGAATTCTTCCATGGGCATCTTGCAGGGTTCTAATAGTGATTGTTTCAGGGTTTTTTCCAAGAAATCCATCAAATTCCCACGATTCCTTCATATTTTTATAGATACTTCTGTAAGGATTCCTCCAGGATTTTTTTTTTCCATAGCTGCCATATTGCTCCAGAGAAATTTTCAAGAGATCCTCTATGGGTTACACCAGACATTCCTCCGGGAAATTATTCTGGGATATCTATAGAGATTCCCCCCGTGATTGTTCCAGTGTATTTTCGAGGATTCCTCCAGGAATTTCTTCAGTGATTCCCAAAGGAATGTCAATAGAAATTCTTTTAGGTATTTCTATAAGTGTTCCTTCAGCGATTTCTTCAGGAATTTCTCCATATATTCCTTCGAAAATTCCACTAGAGATATAATTCAATGTGGATTAATTTGAAGTATTTCAGTAGGAATATCTTCCAGAAACGCTTACTGTAATTTTTTCAGAGATGCACTAAAAAAATCCAGGAGTTTTTTTAAACATTGTACAAAATATTATTTTATGAGTCCATCCAAAGATTCCAACAATAATTCGACCAAAAATTATTGCAGACATGCATTCCTCCATATTTTATTCGAACATATTTTTTTCCAGTGATTTGATAAAAAAGTTTTCCTGCGATTTCCTAAGAAATTCCTCATGGGATTGCTTCCTGGATTCCTCATGGATTTTTTCAGGAATTCTTCCATGTTTTCTTCAAGAATTCCTCCAGGGATTTACGCGGGAATTTCTTCTGTGTTTCTTTCAGGAACAGCTCAAGGGATTATTTGAAAATTCCTCGAACGATTCCCCCAGGAACACTTTTTAAGGAGTTCCTTTTGAAATTCTTTCAGGAAATAATCCAGTACATACTGCCTCCAGGGACTGTTTAAGGATTCCTTTAGCAATGCCTCTAGAAAGTGCTTCCGGGATTCCTCTTGGGGTAACTTCAGGAGCTCCTGCAGGGATTCCTTCAGGAACTGCTACAGGGATTCCTCACGGAGTTCCTCCAATAATTCTTCTTAGAACTCCTTCAGGATTTCTCCAAGGATTCCATCTAAAATTTCTTCAGGAATTCTTCCTGGGGTGGAGCGGACCTGGTGTGGTGGTTAGAACGCAAGACTATCATGCTGAGGATCTGGGATCGAATCCCACTCCCTACATACTCACAAAATGTGGGTTCTTCCTTCGGAAGGGAAGTAAAGCGTGGGTCCCGAGATGAACTAGCCTAGGGTTAAAAATCTCGTTAATACAGACAAAAAAAATATCTTCCTGGGATTCATACATGAATTTCTCAAGGAATTATTCCCCGAATTTCTTTAGAGATTTCTCCAGGAATTATTCCAGGGATTCCTCTGGGACTTGCTGCAGGGATTCCTCTATACAATCATCCAGGGATTCCTTCACAAATGTCTCTAGAGATTCTTCCAGAAACTTCTCCAGGAATTCTTCTAGAGATTCCGCCGTTAATCCTACAGGCATTTCTCTAGGATATCCTTCAGGAGCTCCTCCATGGATTCCTCCAAGATTTTCTGCAGGGCTTAACTCGGAAATTCCTTCTGTGATTCTTTCTGGAACAACTTATTTTAAAAATTTCCACAAAGATTCTCCCAGGAACTCTTCTTAAGTTTCCTTCATGAAATCCTCCTTGTATTCTTTAAGGAACTTCTCCAGGAAATAATTCAGTATTTCCCCCTGGAACTGTTGGCTTTGCTGAGTATTGGGTTGTTCTTTACAGAGAAGAACATTAATCAGTACGCTGATCATTGTATATAGTTTTGTAAATAGTTTTAGATTTGTAAATAGTTAGAACTAAGCAACTAAACAAAACAACCTACACAACACACAATGAATTTGTACCCGTCACCAAACCTACACACTACACTGTAACCCAAAGAAACCCATCCCATTGAATTGTAAAAAAGCCATACCCAACCAAGCAATAACCAGTACAAAATAGACACCCAAAACGATCGGTCGCGTTCTATTTTTCATCCCATCCACGTCTCGCGCAATAAATCAAGTGCAGTGCAAATCAGATCAACCCAATTTCTTTCACGATCCGAACCTACATCTGCGGTGGTGGCCAACGGTGGCAATAATCAAATTAACCGTCGATTGAACCTATCGTGCGCGGGTGTAAAGTGAGAAATTTGGGAGAAACAGGTGTTGTGACGCACCTGAAAGGCGATCAGTGATTAGCCAGTGAAGAGAACCTAGTGGGATTATCATCGTTCCCGTGATTTGGTGCACCGCTGTTGCTACAGCGGATAAGTAAAACCTCCGGTGGCCGGCAATAGAGCTCTACGCTCGAACAAACATTAATCAAGACAATTAGATGATCGGCATTGAACCACAAAAACCCCACAACAATTGGTGAGATATTTTCAATATTATTTATTTATAAATAATTCTACTTCAGTATATTTACTTTATCACTGCATATAAGTTGAAAATTCGCTATTTTCAACATCCTTTCATCTATTGCAAGATGCTTCAGTTCTGGGCTCTTTCTAAGTTGATAAAAGGATTTATAAATGCTTGCAAGGACTTGGCCAGGTGTGTGGAGCTGAGTGAATCTATGACATTGTAGATAGTAGCGACATCAGCAATGTCAATGGAAATATTCAACTTTGCAACTCCATCCAAGATTTGTGCAAGTATTCATGCTATGCTATGCTATGCTATGCTATGCTATTTCCCCCTGGAACTGTTTAGGAATTTCCTTAAGAATTCCTTTTAAAATTGCTTCCGGGATTCCTTCTGGAGTTTCTTCAGGAACTCTTCTGAGGATTCCTCCAGACTTTCTCCAAGAATTTCTCTGCAATTTCTTCAGGAATTATTCCCGGTATTTCTCTACGAAGTTCTAAAGAGATTCATCTACGAATTCCTTCAGGAATTCCTCTAACAGTTTTATTTCATCTTGAGATTCCTGCAGAAACTCCGCCAAAAATTCCTCTAGAGATTTCTCCAGGAGTTCTTCTGGAGATTTCTTCAGGAATTCCTACTGGCATGCCTCTAGGATATCCTCCAGGGATCCCTCCAAAAATTCCTACAAGATTATGTTTTTCAGAAATTCTTTCAAAAAATCCTCCAGGTTTTCCTCAATGCATTCCTTCAGGACTTCCTCCAGGCATTCCTCCAGAGAAACCTATAATTATTGCTTCCGGGATTCTTCCAAGAATTCCTACAGAAATTTATCCAGGAAATCTTCAAGGCATTCCTCCAAGATTTTTTTTACAGAGACTCCTACAGGAATTTATTCAAAGATTTCTCCAGGAATAACTTCAGAGAATCCTCCATGAATTCCACTAGGAACTCTCCTAGGCATTCTTCCAGGAAATTTTCCAGACATCTTCCAGATATTCATCCTTGAATTCCTGCAGAGATTTTTCCAGAAATGTTTCAGCGATTTCTCCAGAAATTCCACCAGATATTGCTCCAGGAATTCTCCATGAGTTGTTCCAGGAGTTTCTACTGGGATTGTTTCATCCTGGGATTCCTTCGAAAAATCCACGCCGGCTTTCCTTTAGGACTTCATCCAGGAATTGCTCCAGGGTCTTCTCAATTAATTTCTACAGGAATTTCACTAGGGAATAATCAAGGAATTCCATCATAAATAATGTGAGTAATTCATCCAGGAATTTCTCTAGGAAATCCTTCAGGGATCCCTTCAATAATTCTACCAGAGAAAATCTAGAAATACATGGGATAGACAAAATGATAGGGACAGGCAAAATTTTCACTTTTCAAAAAATGTTCGACTAGCTGTAACTTTTTGAAAAGTGCATCAAAGATTCTCAAATTTTTACTGTAAGTTCATCAACTAGTTGTGTATCAGTGGTACAAGTTTGGGAAAGATCGGGCCATTCTCCACGAAGTTATAAAGATTCTTGGAAAAGGTAAAATTATCCGATAGCCAAATTTGAGCTGTTATATCTCCGGATTCAATGAACCGAATGCAATGAAATTTTAGCCATTTATGACTTGTATAATGAGCTATGAAAAACCGGTGACGCAACTTAAAATTCTCAACACGGAAGAAAACTATATCGATTAGAATATTTTTCTTATAAAACACCAAATTATCCAAAATTTCAACATCATTTCAAAATTCAAGATGCAAATTATAGTTCATTTAAATTCCCTCTAATTGACTTATATACAAATGTGTTTTGAAGGAAAGTAGCAATAAATTGAAAAAGTAATGTAATACATATTAAAAATAGACCAATTTGCTAAAAAATCGTGAAAAAAATAAAATCGCTATAACTTTTTCTCTTGATGAAAATTTCAAGTTATGTTAAATGTTTTTCAGAGATCATTATATAAGTCATGAATGGTCAAAATTTCATTGCAATCGGTTCATTGAATCCGGAGATGTAGCAGCTCAAATTACGCTATCGTATAATTTTACCTTTTTCAAGAATCATTATAACTCCGTGGAAAATGGGCCGATCTTTCCCAAATTTGGACCACTGATACACAACTAGTTGGTGAACTCACAGTAAAAATTTGAGAATATTCGATGCACTTTTCGAAAAGTTACAGCTAGTTGAACATTTTTTGAAAAGTGGAAATTTTGCCTGTCCCGATCATTTTGTCTATCCCCTGTACCTTCTAGATTTTTTTCAGGAATTCTTCCGAGAATTCTTGTAGATTTGCTTCTAGGTATGGATTTCTCTAGGAATTTCGCTAAAAATTTCTCCAGGAACTCCTTCAGGGATTTCTTCAAGAATTCCCCCAAGGATTCCTTCAGAAATTCCTTCGAGGATTTCTCCAGGAATTTCTCCAGAAATTTCCCTAAAAATTCCTCCAGGAATTTCTCTTGGGATTTTTTCAGATATTTCTCCCATAGTTCCTCTAGAGATTCCCCCAGAAATTAATCCAGTAATTGTTGCAAGAATTTCTCCAAAGATTCCTTTAGAAATTTCTTCAAGGATCGCTGCAGCAATTCTCAAAGGAAAACCTTCAGAAATTCCTCCGGGTATTTTTCCACGATTCAATCCAGGAATTTCTCCAGGAACTCCTCCAGAAAAGTCTCCAAGAATTACCCCAAGAATTTATTCAGGAATTCATTCAGTAATTACTCGAGGAATCCGGGAATTTCGCCTGGACATTCTTCAGAAATTATGCCAGCAATTTCTCCAGGATTTTTTTTCCAGAAAATCTTATGGGATTTTTTTCAGAAGTTCTTCCAGGAATACCCTCAGAATTTTTCCTGGGATTCCTCCTGGCATTTTTCCAGGAATTTCTCCTAATATTCTTTCATGAATTGCTTCCGGAATTCCTCCAGGGATTTCTGCACGAATTTCTCTTAGAATTTTCCCAAGGATTCCTCCAGGAAATCCTTCGAAGATTTCTCCAGAAGTTCCTCCAAGAATTCTTCCATCAAATCCCCTAGGGGATTCTTCAGAAATTCTTGCAGGAAATTCTCCAAAAATACCTTTAGTAATTTTTCAGTGATTCCTCCTGGTATTCCTCCAGGTATTCCTCCAGGTATTCCTCCAGAAATTTCTCAAGAAATTCCTCCAGGGATTTCCTCACAAATTTCTTCAAGGATTCCCCCAGGAATTCCTTCGAGAATTTCTTCAGAAATTGAAGAGTAATATAGATCTGCCAGAATTCCTCTAGAAACTTATCCAGTAATTCTTTCAAGAATTCCTTTAGAGATTCTTCCAAGAATTTCATCATGGATTCCTCCAGCAATTCCCACAGGAATATCTTTAGGAATTCCTCCAGGCATTCCTTCAGGATTTTATACAGGGATTTCTTCAGGAACTCCTTCAGGAATTACCCCAGGACATCCTTCATAAATTTTGTTAGCATTTCCTCTAGAAATCCCTCCAGGCATTTCGCCAGGAATTTCTCCTGAGATTCCATCAGAAATTGCTTCAGGAATTTCTCCGAGATTTCGGCACGAATTTTTCCTGGGATTTTCTCATGGATTCCTCCAGGAAATCCTTCGAAGATTCCTCCCGGAAATCCTCCAGAAGTTCCCCCCAGGATTCTTCCAGGAATTCCTCTATTTCTTCAGAAATTCTTCCAGCAGGAGAACTTCTTGGAGTACCTTCAGGGATTTTTCAGGGATTCCCCCAGGTATTTCTCCAGGGATTTCTCTCCAAATTTCTTCAAGGATCCCCCAGGGATTCGTTCAGGATATATCTAGAGATTTTCGTAGACATTTTCCGGCAATACAGTCAAAGAAACCTTGCGTTGATTCTTTTAAATCTTCGCCAACGTTTCGGCACTTGTTGGGACCTTCTTCAGGGAAAATGTCTACGAACAACAACACCAGTCGTGCCACCAACATTACATTTATCTGGAGATTTCTCTAGAAATTCATCTAGTAGTTCTTCCAAGAATTCCTCTAGAGATTTCTCCAGCAATTATCACAGGAATACTTCTAGGAATTCCTGCAGGAAATACCTCAGAAATTTCTTCAGGAGCTCCTCCAGGAATTTATGTCAGCAATTCAGGAAATCCTTAAGGGATTTCTTCAGAGATTCTTCCAGGAAGTTCCAGGAATACTTTCAGGAATTTTCAAGGGATTCCTCCAGACATTCCTTCAGGAATTCTTTCAGAAATTTATCCAGGAATTGCTTCAGGGATATTTCCCGAGATTCCTCCTGGTAATCCTCCAGAAATTCCTCCAAGGGTTCTTCCAGGAAATCCTCCTGGAATTTCTCAAGGGATTTTTTCACAAATTTCTACAGCAGTTCCTCCCGGAATTCCTCTGGAGATTTCCCCAGTAATTTTTCCAGGAATTGCTCCAAGAATTCATCCAAAAAATTTCTCCAGGAATTTCTACAGGATTCCCTGTTCGGTCTCATCCAATAATTCTTCCAAGAATTACGTTAGGAATTTGTTTAGAAGTTTCTCGAATTAGTTTCTCTTTTAGAAGTTTCTAGAATTTGTTTAGAGAATCCTGTTCTCTCTAGATGTTTTCCCAGGAATTGCTTCAGGGCTCAGGTGTTCATCCTGAAATTCCTTCAGAGGTTTCTCCAAGAACTGTCCCAAGGATTTTTTTTTTTAATTTCTATAGATTTCCTCTAGGAATTCCACAAGAGATTTATTCTGATTTTTTTTCGAGGGGTTCCTCCCAGAACTCCTCCAGGAATTTCTCCAGAACTTCCTCCAAGGAATCCTCCAGAAATTTATCTAGAATTTCTTCTAGGATTTCCTCATGAGATCTCTTCAGGAATTCCTCCAGGTACACTTTCAAAAATTCTGCCAGGGATTCCTCCGGGAATTTCTACGGGAATTCCTCCGAGAATTCCTTCGGGCATTCCTCTAGGGATTCTATAGGGCTTCCTCCAGGCATTCCTGTGGGAATTGCTCCAGGGGTTTATTCAGGAAGTCTTCCAGGGATTGCTCCGGAAATTCCTCAAATTATTTCTTCAAAAATTCTTCTCAGGTTCAATTCAAAAATTCATTCAGGAGTTCCTTAGGAAATTTTACAAATCCTTCAATCATTTTTTCAGACATGTACCCAAAAACTTCTCCAGGTTTACCTGATGATTTCTGGAGGAATTCCTCCAGCGAATAGTATTGAAAGATTATTTAAAAAGGACTCATACAGGAACCAAGAAATTCTAGTCCTAAAAATCCTTAATCTGCCAGAAATTGCTCACCGCTACTAGCACCACCTTGAATCATCTAGATCAGGCGAGTTTTTAACGTATTGTACAAAATACAGCAACGTGTCTGCTGAAGGGTTAAATAATACTTTTAGAATATGTTATTATATTCAATTTCATCGTATTGCGTATAGATATAGAAGTTAGTAGGCACAAATTTGCTAAGGGTGCTTGCCCCCCCCCACTGACCGAAAAGCTGGCTACGCCCTTGCTTGTATCATACCACAATTCCAACTAAATAAATCAATAATATTTGTACCTTCAAAAGTATCCATGCATCTTCGTCATGATCAAATTGTAATCGGATTTGCTTTACGCAACAGTATGTGATGAACTTGAACTACATTTAAGCTATTTTCTTAACGAAGTCGCAACTCCCACCGGCATACCATGTAGGTGCCATGTGCAAGCTAACGTAATTATCGAAGTGTGCTTCTGTGTACTGTTCTCATCTGGAAACCCAATCCGAGTTTCTGTTCCGGAACATGGAACATTCATATGCTGATCAAGTGGAACGGTCCACCGACCGGTTGCGGAATTTATTTGATATCGCTCAGCACAGCAGTAGTAGTTACATAATCGAAATCTGGCACGTTTATAATGTGACAGCCATCATGGGGAAACACTCCAGTTGGTACCCTTCTCGGATGAATGAAATTTTACGACATGGATTGCGACTTCAGATTTCGATTTACATTTACTTTCCGGCGCAATCCAGCCAGCATGCTTCAAACATCCATCGAACCAAGCAGACGACGATAAAAGTGAAAATATATCATCCTTGCTGTGTCCTTTTCTCATATCATACTGCTCTGACCTGGGCTCGTCCGAGGTTGGATGCCCCTTTTTGGGGTTACAATTTACCACCGTTGTCCATTAATGGTAAAAGCATTTCCGGACGGGAGTAAAAGCAGTTTAATTTTGGAACGATGGATGGTGGCGACGTTCCTGAGTTGGAGTCGTCTGACCACTTGGACTCGTTTCTTTTTCTGAATCGATGTCGATATGATTGTGGACAAGAAGGTAGATATATTTGCTTTCATGTTTTGTGGTCGCAATGATATTGGTTCGTATGTTCTATACTGTTTTGATTTATTATGGGAAAATACCGGAGTGTATTTGATAGGTACATTTAGACAAAGATGTTTCTTTTAAATGCTGTAATTGCAAAAAGTGCATTACTGTCTAGTTTTGGTAGTGACTACGGCTAAGATACCTCTAATCAATTTTCAGCGTAAAAAAAGACTACAGTCTTTACTTTTGCAGATTGATGCAAAATAGTGTAGCGCAAGTGGCTCTCCTTTAAAAACATTCATTTTTGTGGGGTAACTTCTGTAAAGGTTACCTTGTGAACCCAGTTTTGCTTCTTTCATTATACATGAAATGGTAAATTCTTGTGTCGTGCCTTGAGCATGCTATACTTCAGGATAACGTCAACAGTAGGTTGAACCTTTCCTTACGGATGCTTTTAAGCTAGTGGTTACATATTGTTTTTAGCATCTTTCTGCTGATTTTTTGCAGTGTTGCTATGATAATTTCATCATCTGAAGTAACTCAAACATTAGTTTGAGAGGCTTCAGTTGAATGGAATATTTATGTAGTACAGTTCATGGAAAACTTAACATAGAATTGCACACAACCTAATTCTGCTTGTGCAGAATTTGCTATGAGTTGACTGATTGGCATGTGTCAAATTAGAAGTCTCCCTGCTCAATGAACTGGGGAACCTGTACTAATTTGGTTACGATCATATTTCATGGATAACTTGCTTCCATTGGCACTCCAAGAGACTTTCATTATGGTTTTGTTGCTAAAAAGCTCTTCATTGTGGAATACCATAACTATTGCTCTAAAAGAAGCTTGTCTTATGTGGTCTGTGAGGATCGCAAAAGGTACTCCCGAGGAACTAAACGCATTGTCAATTATCGCATCCGTGATGTTCGTTGGGCTATCACGCCTATTCATGTAAACTCACATGCCTTCCAATTTGGGATGTCCACAGCGTCACAAAGTTGTATAAATGTTCAAGAAAGCACTCATTCAAAAGTAGTTTTTGCTTGAGTGTTTTGCCTTTCTCGTACACTAAGTGTACTGGAGAGGCTATATGTTCACTCCAAAAATTACTTTTAGATAGAAGCCCCGGAGGGTCGAGTCATATATACCAATCAACTCAGCTCGACGAATTGAGGTGATGTCTGTGTGTGTGTATGTGTGTGTATGTGTGTGTGTGTGTATGTGTGTGCGTGTGTGTGTGTGTGTGTATGTGTGAGTGTGTACAAACAAACTCACATCACTTTTTGGCAGTAAACCTCAACCGATTTCAATGACCGACGGTTCATTCGACGCGGAATCTGGTCCTATTGTTTCCTATTGAAAATAGTTCGGATCGGTCCAGCCGTTCCGGAGATATGGCCATTTAGGTGTTCCGGAACGGTACCCCAGGAAGGGACCAGATATGAAAATGCATCAAACCTATGCATGCGACACATCAAACCATGGCATTTTCGATGACCTGATGAGTGGTAAGCAGAAAAATAGTCTATGACCATATCTAACCGGTAGTGTTCCGGAACCGGTTCCGGGTGTCCCGCCGGAAGTGGTCAAATATCAAAGTGAACCAAACCCATGCATGAGACACATCAAACCACGGCATTTTCGATAACCTGATGAGCGGTAAGCAGGAAAATAGTCTCAGACCATATCTGAACCGGTAGTGTTCCCGAACCGGTTCTGGGTGTCCCGCTGGAAGTGGCCAAATATACAATTGAACCAAACCCATGCATGCGACACATCAAACCACGGCATTTTCGATGACCTGATGGACAATGAGCAGGAAAATCATCTCAGACCATATCTGAACCGATAGTGAAAATAGTCTCAGACCATATCTGAACTGGTAGTGTTCCGGAACCGGTTCTAGGCGTCCCGCTGGAAGTGGCCAAATATACAATTGAACCAAACCCATACATGCGACACATCAAACCACGGCATTTTCGATGACCTGATGGACAATGAACAGGAAAACCATCTCAGAGCATATCTGAACCGATAGTGTTCCGGAACAGGTGCTAGGCGTCCCGCTGGAAGTGGCCAAATATACAATTGAACCAAACCCATGCATGCGACACATCAAACCACGGCATTTTTGATAACCTGATGGACAATGAGCAGGAAAATCATCTCTGACCATATCTGAACCAGTAGTGTTTGGGAACCGGTTCCGGGGTTCCCGCCGAAGAGGTCAAATCTGAAAGAGAAACAAACCCGTACATGCGTCACATCAAATAGCGGCTTTATAGATTACCTATGAACGGCAAGCAAGTGTTTCGGAATCGGTTTTGAGTGGCCGGAAGAGGCCAAATGTAAAAGTAATCCAAATCCAGGCATGTGACACATCAAATCGTGCGATAACCTGATGAACAATTAGCAAGAAAATAGCCTTAGATCACACTAGAGACAACTGGTAGTGTTCCGGAATTGGTTCCGAGAGTCCCGTCGAAATTGTCAAACCCTGCATGTGACACCTTCAATTTGCAGCGTTTTTGGTTAACCGATGAACAGTTAACAAGACAATAGTGTCAAACCATATTTGGTTCAGCCGGTAATTACCCGGAATCAGATCCGGGTAGTAAAATGTAAAATTTAACCAAACCCATGGATGCGGTACATCAAATCATGAGTCACGACTTATCGACAACTTGATTGTAAAATAGGGTCAGACCACATTAGATTCCCGGTAGTGTTGCGGGTTCAGCTGTGGCTTCGAAAGTAGTTAAAAGTAAAAGTGAATCAAACCCATACATGCGATATATCAAATCGCGGTGATTAGGTAAAGGTGAAGAATTAGCAATAAAATAATCTCAGACCATAATTGGGACAAACGGTAATGTCATGGAATCAGATCCGGGTATCCCACCGGAAATTACCAAATATAAAAATGAACCAAACCCATACATACGACACATCAGATCGCAGATTTTTTGATAATCTAATGAACGGTTAGCAAGAAAATAGCCTTAGATCACATTAGAGACTAGCTGTTGTGTAGCAGAAGCAACGTTCATGTGAAAAATTAAATCGTGGCTTTGTTTAATGGCCTGATAAACGTTAGGTATGAACAACAGTGACAAATATGTCTAAGTTCTCATATATGAAAGAGAACAAAATACAGACAAAACTAAAGCGATCTCATCGAATCGTACCATTCCAGATTCCTAAGGTGTAAATTTATAAGCAGGATGGGTCAACGTTGAATGGAAAAATAAGAATTCGATCACGTCAACAGAAGATGGCGGCTGTTTTAAGGAATTTTGAGCTCTAAAACTATGTAAAACAAGTGTATTTCGTATGGGAAATATGTTCGGAGTCCACCAGAGTATCCAAGATAGCGGTCCAAAGTCCAAGATAATGGCCCAGTATTCAAGTTAGTGCCTATTTTATAGGATTTTTAATTCTTGCATTATGGGCATATTTTGTATGAAAATATGTCCAGAATTCAAAATTTGTAATCAGAAAACCCAAGCTGTGCGCTGTTTCAAAGGTCTGCAATATGACTATAATTTGAATGGGGAAGAATGCCGGTCTTCGTCCAGAAAATCAAACGACATGCCAAAACTCAATACGGCGACTATTTTATGTAATTTTAGGTGCAGAGTCCAAAAATGAATACCAGAACATCCAAGATGGTGTCTCAATGTTCAAGATGGCGGTTTGTTTAGTTGGGGTAGATATCCGGAGTCATAAAATGATGACCGGAAAATCTAAAATGACGTTTCAAAATTTTGCGGCTTCATGACACTTGTTTGGTTTGAGTTTTGGATCGTTGTCTTATATTTTCTGAATATTGGATGTTATGCTAATATAATATGTATCCATATTGAGTAGATTTAGCAAGCAGTTTTCATTTTGTATTTATGTCAATGTCATCAACATGTCGCTCGAGTTTTGTTGAAAGGATATTTTAAAGCACGAGAAAGGCACCATCACCGCTAGGTGGATTTATTAGGGTTTTTTTTTTAGGATGCGTCCGATAACGTGTCTTTCAATGTCGTATTGAAATTCGCATGGTATTGCAAACTACCGCTTATGATCTTTAGGCTCTCTTTCTTTACGCTTATGCGTTGTACAGTGCCCTTTTCAGGGCACTTACCCATTTTGGTGTGGGCTATGAGCCATAGTTAAGGCATAAATTTCCTCTTTTAGCGTACCCCTTCCTATTTCATCACCTTTCCCCATCCTAATCACATCCCATATCCCATTCTCCCTCAGGTAGATAATTAAATATCCTCATATATATGGCGATGACATTAAGATCCCAAATGGAGAATAATGTGCCTCTGGAGCAGGCCTTCTGATACCAGAAACCAGAGTCCACATATCAGGAAGAAAACAACAAGGAACAAACTCACCGCTCACTCTCCGTGTGCACAACCGACTGCAGCGAGCAGAATCATAGGCCTCACGCCATCACGCATGTTCACTCGTTGAAACTACTCGCTAGCTACCCTGCTATCGCATACTACATAACGCGCCACTCGAACTGCTGCTGTGGCCATAGTAGCCGAGTCCAAAAAAAAACAACACTATTTTCCTCCAACTACGATGGCGCACGACCTGAACTCAATGACTCTTAGATGTCATATAAGTCAAATTTTTCAAAAAAAAAAAACATTTCCCTAGGATTTTTTTTTTGTAGATAGCTGACTTCCAGCCTCTAAATTTGTCAAGTACCCCTAGATGGTCAAATTAGTCTAAATATTTGTTTCCTCATTTTTTTACTGATTATGAATAATCAGAGCTCATGCTCATGTTCATTGGCCATGCTTAAGCTTATTTTGAATAAACGAAACCATTTTTGGGATTTTTAATATCAGAAATAGATTCTACGAACAGGTTCGAATCAAAACCCGTGCATGAATTTTGCCCTACATTAAACCATACTATAAATAGCAAATGAAGAAAAACGAATAAAATTTAAACTTTGAACGATCTAAAAAATCACATATCTGAGATAGGGGAAATAACCTATTCTCGGCCGTTTTGTTCTCTTCGTCTTTGGGGGTTTTTGGAACCTATTGAACTCAGAGTTGGTCTCAAATCCTTCCCAACTAACATGAATTAAACGACCAAGTTGTAACGAATAAAATGGAACCTTATAAATGTACATTTTATTTTCCGTATCGGGCCCCACGTCTGGGAACTTAGATACGAAAAACAAAATGTAACGTTACAAATGTACAAAACACAAACATGCAACACATGACATAAATTGTTCCCAGTTATCTAAACAGATAACGAAGTCCAATGCCAGGATGCCGAGGTTTCATAATTATTCTTGGTCCATCAGCCATCCTAGAATTGTATTTTGTTTGGCAGTTCGCCTTTTAGTTCGCAGCATTTGTTGCGGCATTCATAGCTTGTTTTGGTCTAGGAATTTATAATCCTAAGGGTGTATCTAGATTCGGGCAACAACACAAGACCGTCTACAATTTGATGTCCGTGTTAGGGGACGGCTTGTGCGTTTTGTACTGGATCGCTCCTAAAATTTTTGGAGCGCTACAAATGCACATTAAATTTCAGGGACAAATGTCCAAACCTTAGTAAAACATACAAAATAAACAGACAAAATGTTCACAACAATTTACAAACGTAACACACTCCATGCAACAGTCGAAGAACTTTCCATGAATTGCATTCTCCAATTCATGGAAAATTCTTAAAACTACTTTACATACGTTACAACTAATTTACAAACGTAACACAACACCAGCAACAGCAGAAGAATTTTTCAAGAATCGAAATCGCGATTCTTAAAAAAATCTGAAACAGTCCTATTTACCATTCTTTCAAGTGGTCGATTGATGGCAGCGATGATCATTTTATTTGGTGTCACCAGACTAACTAAAATACGTAAGCCAAACGCTTACCAGATAACTCCGCGAGTTAAATTGCCACCAGGCTAACCTTACACTAATTGCCACCAGGCTAACTTAAAACTAATAACGCCAGCGAATCCTGGCAAAGTGTATGATCTAACGCCATTAACCAACGGCCAAAGAACTGACATCAACCAAGCACTTATCCTTTATCTATCTTTACTGTTGCGGACACTCATATCTGATCTACTCTAAGTTTACGTAACCTAAACCAGATGGATCAACAAAGAAACACTAAACTTCAACATGAACGTGGGTTTTTTAGTTGGGCGCCAATGTAACGAATAGCACATTGGAACCTCATAAATGTACATTTTATTTTCCGTATCAGGCCCCACGTTGGGCGCCAATGTAATGAATAAATGGAACCTTATAAATGTACAAGGCCCCACGTTGGGCGCCAAACATGCAACACATAACATAAATTTGTGCCCAGTCATTCATATGGATAACGAAGTCCAAACCCAGGATGACGAGGTTTCATTTTTGTTCTTGGTCCATCAGTCAATCCTGTAATCGTATTTCTTCTGGCGGATTGCCTTTTTGTTTGCAACTTCACTTGCTTACAAAGCTTGTGTTGGTCTAGGAATTTCTAATCCTAAGGGGGCATCCTGATTTGGGCAACAACACAAGACCGTCTACAATTTGATGTCCGTGTTAGGAGACGGCTTGCGTGTTTTGTACTGGATCACTCCTAAAATGTTTGGAGCACTACAAATGCACATTAAAATTCAGGGACAGATGTACAAACCTTAGTGTAACATACAATATAAACTGACAAAATGTTCACAACAATTTACAAACGTAACACACTCCATGCAATATTCGTAGAATTTTCCATGAATTGGAGAATGCAATTCATGAAAAATTCTTAAAACTATTTTACAAACATAACAAAGTTTCAGGCAATTTGCCTGATAAAAACCCTCCATGAAGAAGAGAACAAACCTGCCGATAATACCCATTGTCACCCTATATACAACTGTTGTGCATAATTGATCGGACAAACGCCGATTTTCATACAAAATGGACAAGTTTGAGATGCTGTAACTATGGTTTGCTTTGATGGATTGAGCTCAATTTTTGACACGGAACTACTTATATGCTGAATTTTACGTGTACGAAATGGGGATTTATTTTATTATCGTACAAATTTGGGCGAAGGGTCTCAGATGCCTCATGAAACATTTCCACAGGCAGGGCTCATGGATATATGAACAAAACAAAATTGGGAAAAATACAGGGTCACCTATTTTCTCGGAAAACTTAGGTGGACATTTTTTGTTTTACCCTGACACTACTTACTTTGAAAAATCATAACTCAAGAACGAATCATCGTAGAAACAAAGTTTTTTTTACATGTACGCATTTATTATATGGTCATTTTTCACAAAATTGACCATAACTTAGGTACGAAAAAAAAAAACATTCTAAAAATTCAGCGATCAAAGCTTTTGATTTTGTGGAAAACTTTTTCCACTTCATTTTTTTTTTTGATTCCTAAGAAAATTTGCTTTCATTTTCTTTAAAAAAATGTTTCTACGATGCTTCGTTCTTCAGTTATGATTTTTTAAATAAAACGCTTATATGACACAGTTGGAAATTTTTCAACAAAATTGGCCATAACTCAAAAACAAAAAATAAAGTGCATTCCAAAAATTTCAGCCTAGCCGGGGCCCGTGGCGTAGTCGGTCACACGTTCGCTTCATATGCGGATGGTCATGGGTTTGATTCCCAGCCCCGGGACTTGCAATTTTTCGTCAGTTGCTCTTCACCGAAAGCGGCTGGCACTGACCCTTTTCTGAGCACCATGGCTCAAACGGACCCGGATACCTGGACATCGGCGAACTGCACAGATAAAAATAATGAGATTTACACGTCATGTAAACTTCATTTTAGTCATGTAAACTTAATGTTATGATGGTTTACATGATATATCATGTAAATTTGTGCTATATGTCATGCAAACACTCAGAGTCATGCTGAATTACATGATAATTCATGAACTTTACATGATATGTCATGTAAACTTCTGTGATATCCCACGCTCCAATTACACAAGTTTACAAAATAAAACGAAAGTCATGAACTTCTGTCAACGATCAACATTTTTGAAGCCCAATTTAGTGCTGATTTCGAAACCGCCCTTCAAAAATTTTTAAGTAGAACAGTTTTTGAGTTTTAGCTCAATATCGAGCTTTGCAACTTTTCGAAATATGTAATTTACTAAAATTCAAATATATTGCGTTTTGTTCAACCAATTTTAAATATTTTTCCATAAATAAAAAGCTGAATACAATACCATTCGATCATCTGAATACAGGTTTTGCGTCAGATTGAGGAAATTCAAGATATTGGCGAGTTTTAGGGACGATATCCTTAAATTTTAGCAAAATTCCCAAATTTTTTTGAAGAAATGTATTTTTTTCAATAAGAAAAAAACAACTTAAAAATTCTTTCTCGACGTTTATTTGACATATCATATGTAGGCGAGTTACAGTAAAAATTTCAGCTCAATCGGAGCATTGATTACGGAGAATGAGATGTGTGAAGTGAGCGACTTTGCTTAAAAATAGAACAAAAATCAATTTCAAATCATCAACCTTGTATGGAAAGTCGAAAAAATTTCCGCTCTACTGTATTTTTTTTCCTTCGCGTTTTCGAACTCAGGGCATGATTCTACATCAAAAATAATCATCAGCTTACCGAGTTCAAAAATGCTGTAAACTAGTGTTATGTGCATCATATGTCACAGACCGTTACACTCTTTTTTCGATCAGTGTGCTGCTCATAATGGACCTCCAATTGGACTGGAAAGAAACAACGGCCACCTATCATCCTTGTGCTCATCATTCTACCATGCAGAGTAGAAAAGTGAAAGGAGCAGAAAGGTAACCAGTTCGATAAAGTATAATAGAATACATCTAGGCGCTGTACAATACTGTAGGTATAGCTGTGAATTGAAATCGCTCACGTAGTGCCCTAGTGGACAATAGAGCTGTAAATTAGGTTAAGTGATTAAGAATAAAAAAAATCAGCTTATGAAATTACCTTCTCAAAAATATTTTTTGATAATTTTTCGAAAGTTCGGGCATAATTTTCCGGCTTTTCGTCACAAATTTTCTCAACTGTAGAAAATTTTGTGGAAAACTTTTTCCACTTCATATTTTTTTCGGATTTCTGAGAAAATTTGCTTCATTTTCTTAAAAATATTTTGTTTCTACGATGCTTCGTTCTTGAGTTATGATTTTTTAAAGTAAGTAGTGTCAGGAAAAAACAAAAAATGTTCACCTGAGTTTTCCGGGAAAATAGGCAACCCTGATTTTTTCGCAAATTGTTTCTTGTTTATACATCCATGAGCTCTGCCCATGGAAATGTTTCATGAGAATCTGAGACCCTTCGGCCTAAACCCAAAAAAAAAATCCTCAAGAACAAAATGTTTCTGTTCACAGGCTTGGGCGTGACAAGGCGTTGAAAAATGTGCAAAAGTGTTAGGACAACGGCACGCGTGTAAAGCAATGGGGTACCGCTGTCCGATTACTTTTGTACATTGTTCACCGCCTTGTCACGCCCAGGCCTGTGAACGAAAACATTTTGTTCTTCGTACACGTAACATTCAACATATTTGAAGTTCAGTGCCAAAAATTGAGCTCAATCCATCGAAGCAAACCATAGTTATATCATCTGAAGCATGAAAATCTGCGTTTGTCCGATCAATTATGCACCACAGTGTGTCTGATTCTTTTTTATAGAAACTGTAAAGTAGCGATTTTTCAATTCGCTGTAAGTTAAGTGTTGTTCAATGTAGGAAAAAAAAAAAAAAGTATGCACATACTTGTATAGTAAACCCAGAATCAATTGTCAATTTTTGCTCGTTTTAAAAATCGATATATAACAAAATTTTGAGAAAACATATCCCTTTCGTGACGAACCAGCACAATTGTGTTGTTGAGCGGTAGCAGTTTGGCATTCTTTTTTCAT
Source organism: Aedes albopictus (assembly GCF_035046485.1). Classification (NCBI taxonomy): domain Eukaryota; kingdom Metazoa; phylum Arthropoda; class Insecta; order Diptera; family Culicidae; genus Aedes; species Aedes albopictus. Next base: position 388,843,112 of record NC_085138.1, on the reverse strand, counting down.
CTGCTTAGACTTTGTTTTATGTGATGTAAACTGTTTCAATAATTCAGCCATTACTTATACTCATTTGTATGTAAACAAACTTTTGTTAACGTTGCCTGTGAGATTTATCACAACAAAGTAAACAAAAAGTGAACTAAAACCGTAAAACTTAATAATAATTTTTATTTCCGATTTGTCTAGATAGTCAAAGCAATAAATCGAAAGATAAAGAGTAGTTATTTCAAATGAGGTAAAATAATTGTTGTTTTGTTGGGAAATCTAAGAGTTCTGGAGAGCCAAAGTTGAGCCATTTGTATGGAGATTTTATTTTTTTGCGCTCCGTCACGAAAGGGATATAGACTGTTTCAGAAATTCTAAATACACTTTGTTTATTGAATAAAATAAACTATTCTCACTGTAATTACGAATCTGCTTGATTTTATCAACTTGTTTTGAACAATTGGAGAAAGGTGCTCGTTTTGACATCATCTACATTGCACTGATCTCAAGGCAGCGTTTGATTCAATTGATCATGATATTCTTCTGGCGAAACTTTCCAGGCTCGGTACTTCGAGTCGGTTAACTAATTGGTTTTCTTCCTACTGAAAAGGAAGAATGCTTCGTGATAAGCTCGATTCTAGTATCTCTTCGTGCTTCACGAGCTCATCAGGTGTTCCTCAAGGAAGCAATTTAGGCCCTATGCTATTTCTTGTGTGCATCAACGATGTGATGGTTATCTTGGGATCCGGCTGTAGGCTTGCTTATGCCGACGACTTGAAATTGTACTTTGTAATACGCTCTATCGAAGATTGCTTGCATTTTCAATCGCTGTTAGACCAGTTCGTCGACAGGTGCCCATAGAAATTAGCTGGCTTTGAGTGTGCATGGTGATGTCCTACTTTCGCAACAAAAGTCCGATCTTGAATGACTACGGCTGTGACCATAGTGGGTAAGGTGAGATGCGATCGGATGCGATAAGTTATGAGATGAGAAGAGGGATGTTTGATAAGCCATAGTGCATGAGTTTTTCAATGAGGGTGCGCATGTTGTTTTCACATCCTTTTTCGCCTATTTTGTGCGCATCAACGACTCGCGTGATTTGATCGATGAAGTCGCTTGTATGTTGAAGCGCTTCTTTGGATGTGGGTAGTGAAGTGATCGTTTCAGCGGAAAGATAAAATGCACCCGCTTTTTGTTTTGCGCGGGCCGTTTTTTTTCTATAACTTAGTCAGTTTTGATCCTGTTGCAATAGCAAAAACCGACTAGTTAAAAAAAATCTGTTGTAACTGTAGTTACTGTACAAGATTGAGATTATTGAATTAATTATTTGAGAAAAGAATGTATAAAATGTAATTATATCCGCGTGAGCGATGTCTTTATGTACACTTATATTCTTACTTTCCGGACTGAGCTTTCTGAGTGTTGATTTCAATTTAAATCAATGTGAGACTATTATACCACTGATTTTCGGCATTAAAACATTACTTGATTGTGCTGACCTCGGCAAAAAGAAACAAAAATTCGGCAAGTATGTATTATTTAAGGGTATAGATTTTTTATCACAAATTTTTCGGCGATATCTACGAGAAAAGATGTCTCTAATAAGTACACAATATTCATCATATATTAGGTAAAAGAGTATCAATCGAAATCGATGATACACTCTTTTCGTTAAGGGATCTAGTTTTGCCTGACAAAGAAAAAAGCAGAACCTTTCAATCAGAATCCTTTTTGCAATTAAGTTGAATACCATAAAACCTCAAACTTTCTAACTTGCACATGAATAACATGCACTGAGCAAACGACCATATCAAACATTGATTTAAATCCCAAACAGATAAAATAAAATGTTTTCTTATACACATATAATAAAAAAATATGCTGTAAAAAAACTTAAACGATTTGATGGAATACCATTTTACATGCAATGAAATATGTTATTTTACATGGCGATCGATAGACAGTACCGTCGTGCAGGGCTTCTTTATATACTTTTTCATGGTTTTTAAACTTTATGACATTATAACTCCCAGAGTAGTGAATGAATTTCCGCAATTTTTACACACAATAATCGTGAGTATGTATGTAGGATGCAGGGTTCCTGATTTCCACTTTTCATCTTCTTCCACACTCGAATACAGTCAGCAGCGAACGGTTGTCGCTTTAGTTTGTGTGTTTGCTTGTCAGCGATGACAGCAAACACCGGCGAACGGTGGGAAGCCATACATGGAATTTAAACATTCGTCCACATTCGCATCGCAAGCGATGGAGAGGTGATGGGATTCGTGAGTAATATTGCGCGTACGAATATTTGAAGTTATCAAAAAATGTTTATTATTTTCTTTGCTAATCTAGCATTTCAACAACAATACACTAAAAACGTATGCATTGCATGCAGAAATTCTCTTCTAGTTATGATAATAGCCGCTTCGATCGCTCACCAGCATTCGTCGCCATTCGCCATTCATTCATTCGCTTGCGATCCAAACTGCGACGATCGGCCAAGAATATCCATGTCAACCAGTTTGCGCATCGCTTCCCACTGGTGATGGGGTTGCGTGTTTGATCACGACTATCCGTTTGCTGCATCTTTCTCGATTCGCTTCAGCAAAGAGGAGTGAATATGAATGGAGTGAGGCGAATTTACCGATCCTTGAGGATGTATGCAAAATTTGAGCTGAATCCATCAATAAACAAAAAACTTGTTCATACACCAATCGGACACATCTCATATAGAACTGGATGGGGGCTACTTTGGACATTTATAACTATAACAAAACTGCATTTAAAATTCCAGGGTTATTTAGAAAACTACATTGTACCAATACTGTTGCATACTATATCGTACATGATTTCAATAAATATATGCGTTTTTAGATAGTTCTGTGCTATCTTTGGTATAATGAGCAGCGTGATATTGTAATATAGATAGCCTTAAAAAAGGGACCACCAATCCTTTATTTAGGTGAAAAGGTCATTTATAATGTATAACTCTGGAGCTCGATTTGAATAGGTCGTATGTGCTTTTGTCGATTAAAAATTCGATCAGTTGGATTCGCTTATTATAGCGAAAACCGTTGAAATTGAGCAAAGTTGATACATACAGCAGAATCCTCACAAAACAGGCTTTCTGTTCCATCATTAAAAGTTTGCAAAATATCTGCCATATTGCTACAATGACCAAAATAAACTGATCGAATTTTATATCGATAAAAGCACATACGACCTATTCAAATCGAGCTCCAGAACTGTTCAATTATTCGATTGTATATGCTATATCGATTGTATGCCTACATTTTGACTGTAGAAACAATGCATACAGAGAAAATGTTCTGATACGTTATACATTTTTTTTTTGGTTTATTCTATGTTTTTTCGTGTCCTGACAAGCAATAAAGGGTCTGTTTGGAAAACAATTTCTACCAAATGTTAGTCCCATAGACATCAAACAGATTTGAACCATATTTTGAATTCAAAAAATCCATATTCAAAAGTGTCCAAAGTAGCCCCGCATTTCAAAAGTAGCCCCGCACGACGATATGATAAATTTTTGTTACGTCTGGTCCATCAAAATGCAAGCCATGTGAAAAAGCTGTGAGTGATGTTTAAAAACAACATATTAACGCATTTTATATTACCTACTAGTATTCCCAACACATTAAATCCACATTGCTTTACATACATAACGAGCGCAATCATAAAATCCATACCCGACAAGCGTTCTCTTGCGTTCACATGCGTCGAAGCAGCTCCATCGCATCTCCGCACTCATCGCAACTCATCTACTATGTACGGTTCATGCGTTCTGCATATAGTTTCCACAGAGTGTGCTTCGACGCTTAGGGGCTGTCCATAAACCACGTGGTCATAAGGGTGGGGGGGGGGTGGTTCGGCCAATGACCATTTTGTATGGACAAATAAAAAATTTTGTATGGACTAATGACCACGCAGGGGGGGGGGGGGGGGGTTGAAAAGTCCCAAAAAAATGACCACGTGGTTTATGGACAGCCCCTTATCCGATCTCTTATCTCTTTGCATCGCACCTCACCCACTATGTGCTCAACGTACGGCATCAATGGCGTCGTTCTACAAAGTACCGATAACTTCAACGATTTGGGCGTGCTACTGGATCAAAAAAAAATTTTTTTATCTGTATTAACGAGATTTTTAGCCCTGGGCTAGTTCAGCTCGGGGGACCAAAAGTTGATCTCTAACTTACACCTAACTAATGCCATCACAGAGGCAAATCGTCAACTGGGGGTTCATCTCAAAGATCTCCTGAGAATTCACCGACGCGTATTGCCTTAAAGCCCTTGACTGTTCGCTCGTACGACCAATTATCGAATGCGCTCGTTTGTGTGGACGGACAGTCCATCAACTGACGTGGAGTTTAAGGATAGCAAACGTGCAACGCAGGTTCATCAGAACGGCGTTAAGGAATCTGCCGTGGCGAGATCCACAGAATTCGCCATCGTACTCAGATCGTTGCAAATTAAAACAAGCTGCTTTCATTGCAAAACTTTTGAACGGAGAGGTTGGCAGATTCTGGCACTTTTGAATATTCGCGTCACTCCTAGGATGTTATGCGATAGTTATCTGCTACAACCCAGATTCTACTGAACTGCTTTCGGCTATTGTGCGATCGGTTCATGATCGCCGCGATGATCCGCACTTTCTCATCCTTCGAACAACTTCACGAGTTTGCCCAAGTAACATTTTAAGTTTTGTTCGGCTCTACAAGAGATCTTCATGACCAATTTTCTAAAACTTGCAATAAAACTTAATCATACATCAAAACCTCTTGATAACCTCTTTAAGAGCATCTTCCGGCTGAGTGGCCCACTCTCGGAGAGGTTTTGCAAACCGCATTAAAAGTAGCAATAAACCCGTTTTAAAACCTCTCGATTGTTGTTGTTTTTTTTTCAACAAAAACTATGACAGCTCAAAATGCAGAGAAGCTTCTTCGATGGCACGTTAAGTTCAGGAGGATACATCATTCGTAAGTAGAAAGCGATTATTTCAAAGTTATATTTTAGTAGTTATTGTGCTGGTAGGCTTATGCGCATTCGAATTTACCGTGAATATTGGGGTTGCAGAATCATAAAATTAATGCGCTTCGGAAATAGTGAATATTATCATCTTGGAATGAAATAAATCAATTTGTGAATTTAGTAAAACCATCTCGAATCACAAGAAAATTCAGCAGAAAGAGTTTATTTATGTGAGCATGTTATGAAAATAGTGGCAAACTATCAATTCATTGCTAATTTAAGCAAAATTAACTATTTTCCATTCACGTAAGATAATTCTTCAATATGGCGACGACCATAATCAGCGAAAATAAAACGAAAGCAAGTTTGCTTTTATGATGACCGCAATAAACCTAGCAGTGTCGTAGTTTCTGCTTTTCCACCAACAGATGTCGTTACTAATCGAACGGATCGCCATCTGTTGAGAGTTTTAACAGTTTTATTGTGGTAATAATGATTGCCAGAAGGTTTACATATCGGAAAGTTTTGTTTACTCTTGAAATTTGTCTTTATGGATATCTTCAAGTATACTATAAAACATATTACCAATGGTTTTCATAAAAGCAGTCATAAAACTGTGAGTTTTAATAATTTCTGTAATAAAACCTTAATAAAAATCAATCAACACCAATCAGCAATGGAATTGTTACTTGGGTGGTGAAATATCTCACCGGTGTGTATCGCGAATAAGGAATGCGTTAGTCTAAGCTTTTTTCATGTACACAAAAGTTCGATAATAGTTATTTATGTAATGAGTTGCAAAAAGTTGATTTTTTCAGCACGAGTCGTACATTTATCCAACGAGGCTTGTCGAGTTGGATGAATACGAAGAGTGCTGAAAAAAATCGAGTTTTGCAACGAGTTCCATACAAAATTTTATGCAATGATTTTTTCATTACACAAATCATTTGAGTTTTTTTACTTAGCATTTATTTATTAGGCTCATGTGCACTAGGCATAACGGAGCCGTATAACTGTATTAATTAATTACATTTTAATTAAGTGTATATCTTTGCTCTATCAGTAATTGGAAGTCGCTTCCCTTCACAATCCATAAAGTGCTTCAGGTGGTACTTTGATGCAATGTTGACTGCTGCTTCTTCAATTTGCATTGTCATATAAATAACATGCCGCACGATGTGGGGTTGGATGCTCTTTACTAGCGTCATATCCAACTCCAACTCACAATCTAAAAACTGTTTTAAATCGGCGATGCTTGGCCGTTACGGAAGAACAGATGTGTCTGGCAACTTTCCACAGCGTGAATATAATTTACATTCACCGCGTGGAGAGTTGCCTTCACAGCTCGCTCACAACTTTGGTATACGTTTGCGACCCCAATGTTATTCGCCAAACTTTCAGATAAAATTACAAGGTTAAATTCATCCATACATTGTTTTTCGATAGCATGCTTCTGAACTGAGATAATAGCAAACGAATGTAAATCTTTGCAAATGAATGGTCGCAACCTTGTCTACAGGACTTCCTCGAAGAATTCCTCCAACAATTTTTTAAGGAGCTCCTCTAGTAGCTTTGTGAAGAATTTCTCATAGTGTTCTTTATAGGTTTCCCCAACAGAAAAAGGATAACATTTTCATAGGAATTCCTACTGGGAATGCATGGAAAAGTTTCTGAAAACATCCCAAAAGAATTTGGAGGAATCTCAAAAGGATTCCCTCAAGAAACTTTCCGAAGAATTTCAGAAGAAGCTCCTGGAGGAATCTTGAAAGGAAATCATAGAGAAATTCCTGGAGCAATTCTAGATGGAAATTTTGGAGAAATCTTGAATAAACTCCTGGAAGAATCTCAGAAGTAGCTTCTAGATAAATCTTGTAGACTTGTAGAGTCTCAGAAGGAACTTTTAGATAAATCCTGGTTCAATTTCTGAAGAAAACACAGAAAAAATATTAAAGGTGTCCCAGAAGGAATTTCTGAAGGAATCCCGAAAATAACTTTTGGGGAAACCCGGAAGACATCCAGAAAGTACTCCTGGTGAAATCTAAGAAAGAAAATCCTGGAGGAATTCCAGAAAGAGTGAATGGAGGGATGCCGGAAAAAGTTCCTGGAGGAGTCCAGGGAAAAAAACCCTGGATAAATCCTAGAAGGAAGTCCTCGAGTAATCCCAGAAGAATCCTGGAAGGAATTCCTGAAGGAATCCGAAAAAGAACTCCTGGAGGAATTCCAGAAGCAACTCCTGGACGGGTTTTGTAAAAATGCCGGAGGGGTTTCCTGCAGAGATCTCGGAGTGAATATTTGAGTAAATTCCTGGAGGAAACCATGAAGGAACTCCTGGAGAAATCCCGCAAGGGACTTCTTTAGGAAACCCAGAAAAAAGTTCTGATGGAATCTTAAAATAAATTCCGTTTAAAATCTCTGAAGGGATGTCCAATGTAACTGCAGGTGGAACAGAAGAGAAGAAAACTTTAGAAAAACCTTAGAAAAAAAACTCCCAGAGACATCTCAGAATCTAAAAAGGAACTCCCGAAGGAGTTCTTGGAGGGATCTCTGAAGCAACCCCTGAAGGCATAGGCGCCAACTTGTGACGTAGTTGGACGTAGGGGGGCAAAGCTCTTCAAAATTGAACATAATGCAACTTTTTTTTGCTTAAATGCACTAGTTTCCACGTGAATATTCCTAATTTGGATGCACAGCATCGATTTTGATGGTGTTTCATTGGTTTTGAAAGGCCTTGCTCCCCCCCAACTACGTCACAAGTTGACGCGTATGCCTGAAGTAAAGGAATACAAAAAGGAGGAAATCTCAAATGGAATCCCAAAGGAAATTCTTGGAGAAATTCTTTCTATATTAACGCGATTTTTAGCCCTAGGTAGTTCATGCCAGGACCCACGCTTTACTTCTCTTCCGAAGGAAGAACTCACATTTTGCGAGTATGTCGGGAGTGATAGTCACGTGCTTTAATTATTATACCAGATCCGTTTCACAGTCGGCAATGTTTTCTTGCTATTGTTGTTTTTTCTTAATATTCGTTAAACATACAAATTAAAATTGAAATCAGAACTAAGTTTCGAGTTTTTTCGTTACTTGCTTTTTAACATGACAATTTTGTTGAGGAGGGGGGGGGGTGTTTTACAAGCTACGTCTTTCATAGGGGGTATCTAAATTTGTGACGAAATGCTACGAGGGGGAAGGGGGGTATAGAAAATCGCTAAAATTATGATATTGAAATGCATAAAATATTTAAATAAACGATTAAACAAATAAATAAACAAATAAATATATATTCTAATGATTATGTACTACCAATTCCTTTCAGAATACAGCATATTGTACTCCACATTTTTACATTTCCTATCAATTGTCATAATATTTTAAGGAACAGTCGAGCATACAGTTTTTAATATTTCTGAACACATTTAATTGAAAATAATTTCTTTTTTTTTCAGATGACAAAGCTTGTACAGGTACTCTTCAATATAACGTGCAAAAACATTTGCTCTTTGTACGTTATATCGAAGCAGAGAAAAAAATAATATTGTTTATGCTAATGTTGATGTATTCGACGTGAAATTGATCCCAAATAATGATTTCGGTGAAATTCACAAAACCAATAATGAAAAACATGAGTTTTCACGAAAAACTTATTTCTTTTTTTTATGTTTCGATATAACGTACATTTTGCTTCGATTACACTAAAATTTTCCCCAAATTGCGCTAATTTTGGGTAACAAGGCTTATGCTGCAACACAGCATTGATTTGAGTGATTTTGTAGAGTATCTGAGGGTTATTCCAGGGAAAAATAAAAATTTTCAATGTTGTACGTTATATCGAAGCAAAATGTACGTTATATCGAATTCGCTATATCGAGGGTACATTATATCGAAGAATACCTGTATATGACATCTAACATAGATACGCGATGAATTTTACTCTAAGTGTATTTTATTCTAAAAGTTCTTCGAAAACCCTCAAACATCTTCGAGGACATCATTTCAATCCAACAAACCGTTTTCAAGTTTTTTTGAAGAAGAAAATTAGGCTTTTTTCATACGTTTTTTCAAAAGTTAAAAAAATGGTTATGGTTATGGATGCAAAAGTAAATCATTCACGAAATCCAGTGCATGATCAAAATCTTAATCAATTTGAAAAATATCGAATCAAAGAGGGCAATTTTTTTCGTGTTTTAGTCTGGAAATTCTCAATAAGAATTTGTTTTTTATTGCAACAGGATGGAAGCTTTCACACCGAATGAATTAAATAGAAATAAGCAACAGCTCCGATCTCTCCAGATTCAAGTGATTTAAAAATAAATTACCATGCACCTCCATCATTTGGTAGATCTTAACCCCCTAGCATAGGCAATGTTTTCGGATGCGTTAGGAGAGCTAAGGAGTGAGTAATATTTTCTCACCGGACCTCACTTCTCACCCGTTAATGTTCTCTCCGCTCTTCTGTCTATTTCTCTCAATTTCAACAAACCAAAACAAAAACATCTGCTGCAGTCGACCCACACAGCCTCAGCTCAGCCTGCACCGAGTCGGTGCCACCGACTGGTGTCTCAAACAACCGGGTGCATTTTAGGTAGATCGATATTCATGTTTTCATAATTTAAAGCCATCACCAAAAAGTGCCATCTCACCTTCCGCTTGGACGTAGAAGCTCAGGAATGCCACCAGATAGACACCGCACATGGCCCGCAATATCAGATTCCGCACCAGTGGGGGATAGTGCACTTCGGCCGGCTCCCCATCGTGACCTTCATCTTTTCTTGCACTACTCCGTTCGGTGTCACTTGCACCGGATACGGGTTTCATTTTCGACAACACTAACACACTACGGTACACAAAGGTTCGTTTTCCGTGCCACAGCTTCGGTTCAGCTTCCCAAAGATCGAACAGTGTCAATTCAACTAGTCCAGGAAAAGGTTACCTAAGAATTCCGTATATTTCCTGAAAGCTGCACGGCACACGTTCACAAACGACGCAAATGAAAACAAAATCGTAGGTAACAAACAAGTCGTTCTCTTCGGCTGATGTGAGTCCAACGCGATTGCTGAGTGAGAGAGATACAGTCAGCCCAAAATTACCGATAACACAGGAGACTGGTTAGTTATCTCACTTCAAAACGTGAATGGAATTCAGTTAATCAAAAACTCCAGCAAAATCAGAACACAAATCGATAAACACGTCCAAGCCGAACCTTCCCAAAACTATGAATGAACCGTACTAATTCAAATGTGGTGATTTGATCGACTTCTGCCGGTTCCGGTACAGTGAACAGAAGTGTTCTTGTCCTAGGTATTTGAATCGGATATACTATTGTCGCTCGCGTACAAATCAGATTAAAGCACTTGTTGGTAATCTGATCTACGTTGAACAGGGGCCTAGTAAACTGTACTACTGTTTACAACTGTCTAATACATGTAATACCAAACTATATTCACAGTAACTTACGGAAGTAGGCATGAGAGGCGTGCTCGTTCATATCGCGATAACTGCCATATGAAGAAAGTTACGAAACAAATCTCAATGGCCACTCAAGAAGCGTGTGGTCGTGTGGTTGTTATCTAATCGAAACCTGATACCAGCCTTAACCGTCATGGTTTGATGGCTCGATAATACTGTCTCTCGCCTGTCCAGCATTGGAGAATGGTTGGACGCACTACCTAAATGTCATTAAGAATGTTCAAAAATGGCAAGTACTGTTAAAGCGTAGAAGACTTAGAAGTTCAGTTTACTTATTTTTGGACAGATAATCAACCGGGATGGCTTCTGGAGTATTATGACGAAGTTAGCTGTACGACCGTACTGAAGAGTTTCGCATGTTTGCCAACATTGAACTTTTATTATACTTCAGTATTTTTTGTAGCTGCATCAACAGGCTTTTCAGTTACTAGAATCCAAAAACTACATGAAAGCTGGAACTCAATATGAGGTGTCCAGGAAAGTTTGAAATCAAGAATAACTCCTATGTACTTTACCTGTTCAGTCACGTCTGTTTCAAAATCAAAGAGACGCAAAAGTCGAACATCATTACGGTTTCGCCTGTCCGTGAAAAGAACAAAAGATGTTTTACTCAGATTATCCAAAAGGCCATATTGGCTAGGTGATGCCTAGCCCTCAACTACCTGAAGAGCGCGTAGCATCAGGTCGAAAAGGGTGCTGATCCAAGAAACATAAGTAGCTGAATAATAGTTTCATAAGCTAACATTTAATTAAGAACCGTTTGTTCAACTCTTGTCCAACAAAAATGTTTGTTGGGGATGCACATACCACCTATAAAGGAAAACCTCAATAGCATATCTGCTACGAGATACCCCAAGAGCGGAGGCAAAACTCCCTCTTGGGGGTATCCACAAACACAGAATTTTCTTATCGCTGCATAACGGAATGTCAACAAGAGAGCAGTTTTTGAGCATTTGGAATTTGCAATCCAATTGGAAATCATTGGACGAATACCATGACTCCGTGCAGCTTCCAATATGGCATCGGAAGGCACGTTGTCAAAGGAAACTTCGATATCTAAGAAATCACCCAAACCAGATTGCTTTCGAGCGCATACCTTCACAGTATCGAAAACAATCTTGACACATTCCACGCACTTCTACACCGCGGTTTTGAACTTCATTGAACGATATTTCCGGGCTCTTGCTGTCGATTTTGATTCTTTTTGCACCAAAATGAAGATAATTACTTATATTCTTCGAATAGTACCTGAAACTTTGAAAATTTCATCTAGAAAGTAGCAAATTTCTTGTCGTTTGGTCAAAATTCGTCATTTTTTGCGATGGTGTCCCGTTACGCTGTATTTCTCGATTTCTTTCGAAATACAAAGGTCCAATTTCCAATTAGAAAGCATAAAATGAATCTCCTATTCAAATCTGATCGTTTGATATACTGGTTAGCAGGTATTTAACAACATAATAATTTTTGGAAGCAAAAGATTGATTCTCACGCAAAACGTAACGCGTGGAATGTGTCTCTTGTGTAAAAGAGTCACAGTGAACTTAACATTGGTAGACAATTATGCGAGTTGGTTCACATGAAGAGGCACGTTGACCAGATGAACATCATGGTTATGATGATCCACAATGCATTCTAAGCATTTCAGAAGAATAGAGGTCATACTGATAGGTCTGAAACTCATTGCTTCTTCATACGACGCACGATCCACTTTCGGAATAAACATTGCAGTAATATCCCGCCAGAATTTGGGAATATACCCTGTAGCAAAACTGCAAACAATCCCATCTGCCCCACGAGATTTGAAAGGAGCAATGCTATTTAGTTCCCATTCAAGCGATTCTATTGTAAGAATACTCCGCGCTGTAGCCAGCGAATCATAACCATAAGAAAAGACATCAGGTTTATCCGAAGATGTAATATCCACACATCCGGGGAAGTGTGTGATGAATAAGCATTCCAGAACTTCCTCATTAGATGAAGTGGATTCGCCATTTGATAAACAAAGTTTGTTAACTCAGAAATTATTAGATTTTGCAAGAATTTTGTTTAACTGGCTGACTTTACTCAAACAGGAAACATTTGAACAAAAGTTTTTCCAGCCGGATCGTTCAGCTGACCAAAGAGCCTAGGAATCAACCAAACGTCGTCTGTCAACTCTTTCTACATTGTTTCCTGAGCTTGGCCAGATCAGAGTTCCACCAAGGGTTTCCTCTTGTGGATTTCACAGACCGCAGAGGGCATGCGTCTTCAAAAGCTTCCACGGCCGTTGTAGTATCAACGGTATCATCTAAATCACTTGGAGTGTCAATGGATGGTGAGTATCCATGAAATTTTGCCGCAACCAAATCAGTAAAGAAATCCCAGTTGGTTGACCCTGGATTCCTGAAACGCAAAATTTACGAAGTAACATTCACATATTCATAAAAGATGTAGCGATGGTCAGATAAAGATTCTTCATCTGATGCATGCCAATTGATCTACTCGTAACTAATTCTGGTAGAGCTAAAGCTAAGCGTTATGTCTAAACACTTCCTCACTTGCAGATACCATGAAGATTAGGCGGTTGCCTTTGTTAGGTAATCCAAGGTATGTACTATTTAAGTATTCCATCAAACTGAAGCATCTCAAGATAATGTCTGGATGCCCCAGATGATATGGTGAGCATTAGCATATGATATTACTGCCTGCTATTTGCGGAATGTATTTTAAAGTGTAGTATGCAATGACTTGCTTGCAAGCATCCGTAGGGGATGATTCATCATGCGGTAGATAAACCGAACAATAGACGTATTTCCTGTTAAGGTTTCCAACAACGATTGTGATAGTTGCGTTATTGACAAGCACACATGCTCGAGGCCCGACACGCGAATATGCCATTTCATGTTTACTGAAAGTATCAAACACCGGGTTCGCATGATTGTCTAGATAGAAATTCCCCTTACGAAAGTAAGGTCCTTCGATTAAAGCCACTTGGGTTGTACATACCATATGTCTTCAAAGATTCACCGTTGCTGTTCTTTTATGCTGAAGATTGTTCTGAGCTATCGTAACCGTAGCCACTACCAAAACTAGGCAAGGTTGAACTCTTTACAATCAAAGCACATTTTTTTATACCACTTCGATCAGTATCTAGATCTATAGTGGCATTACCCGTATCCTCAGTGTTTAGAGGATTTTGTACTACTCCATTGCCATTGGGATGCAATGAAGCATCTATTTCTATAATGTTCTTGTTTTGTTACCTCTGAGGTTCAAGAAATCGAATGTGATGAAGTTTTCATAAAGATTTAAATCCCAGTGAAAGTACACCCCTAATCAATGCAAACAATATGATTTCTGAGGAAAACAAAAAGGTGGTACTGATATTTATCTATGCATCGGAACTCTAGCCCCATCCATGTCTTGCTTCTAGTTTAGTCCCAGGACAACGAAGAAAACCCCGGGGCTTTAGGATAGTTGCAAAATTCTGCCAAATCAAAGCATGTGTTTGGCAATAAGAATTCACGTGAGTCCTTGAATTACCAGAACTTTACAGTCCTTAATAGGTTACTTGATAGGTATTTCTCGGCTCTGGCAGTCTGAGTGGGTAGCAAAAGGCTGTTTTGCTCCTACACCCGACGTTTCGGTTATATGTATTTAACCTTCTTCAGGGAATAGGAGTTAGATTTTTTGTTAAGTGGTGTGAATCTCTACATTTGTTTGTCCTGTAAATATCATGGCGGCCACTTTTGCTATGGTGCATAGGTGTCAAGTAGTTTGAGCGGCACTGTAGTTTGCTGGTGCTTTTATAGCAGCAGTTTTTTTTGAAAGCTCGTTTTAGTTGCTTTTGAAGCTAATCGAGCTACCAGTGTTTTATCGACACCCTCGATCTTGGATCGGGAACTTATACTACAGCAAACTACAGTGCCGCTCAAGCTACTTGACACCGATGCACCATAGCAAAAGTGGCCGCCATGATATCTAGAGCTTCACACCACTTAACAAAAAAGCTAACTCCTATTCCCTGAAGGAGGTTAAAGAGATATAACCGAATCGTCGGATGCAGGAGCAAAACAGCCACTCAGACTGCCAGAGCCGAGAAATTCATAACAAGTGTAGAATCCACAGTCGTAAAACCACACCTTAATAGGTTGGTACGCAATTAGATACGTAAAGCATGTTTGTTCCCCTAATATCAAGTATAATCTCGGGTAGGCAAAGTCCGAGTCTTTAACTATCATCAAGGCAGAATAAATGCTGAATTAAAAACTGTCACCAGTAACAAGGACTTTGTACCATGAAACCCTATTACCAAAACACATAAAAACAGCATCAACAAAACCAGATCAGTATCGATTAGCAAACGCCAAAGGCGAGGAAACACAGAATACACTGTGTAAATTGCATAATGCGAAAGCATATAGGTTAAAAATTTAACTAATCAATGACATCTTCACAATCCCGCCCTTATTCAGCCTCAAGTTTGAGACTAAAGAAGGACAGCGGATTGTCTCGGAGAAACACAAGGTCCACCGCCCCAAGTAACACAGAAAACATCTTTGAAAATTTCAGTTTCAAAAGATGGTTTATAAAAGCCTTCGGGGCCCGTGGCGTAGTTGGTCACACGTTCGCTCCATATGCGGATGGTCATGGGTTTGATTCCCAGCCCCGGCACTTGCAATTTTTCGTCAGTTACTTTTCCCCCGAGAGCAACTGACACTGACCCTCTTCTGAGCCCCATGGCTCAAACGGACCCGGATACCTGGACATCGGCGAACTGCTACTCATAATGGACCCCCAATCGGACTGGAAAGGAACAACGGCCATCCATCATCATCCTTGTGCTCATCATTCTACTAGGTATAAAGTAGAAAAAGTGAAAGCAGCAGAAAGGCAACCAGTTCGATAAAGTACAATAGAGCGCTGTATATAATGTAAGTGCAGCTGTCAATTGAAATTGCTCACGTAGTGCCCCAGTGGACAATAGAGCTGTAAATTAGGTTAAGTGATTAAGAATAAAAAAAAAAAAGCCTTATAAGCGTATCAGACAACATATTATGTAATAATTGAGTTATATTTGTGTTGGCTGATAAACACAATTCAACAGAGTGCAATCGGCTTTATCATATTTGAAATGCAATGATTCTACAAATATAAAACATTTATAGAGCATCCACAACTAATAACCATCTCGTCAAAACGACATCCAATGTTTACCTTTTTGCTTTATTATATTTTGTGATTATCATGGCATCTTTGCGGCAAATGATTTGTGGTTTTCTTCTGCGATGTCTACCACAATGGTTCCCTCAAAATGTCATCACTAAAGCTAACCAACGCTCACTACCAACTAATCACGGGTAGGATCGAGCTCCGGTAGAATTAAAACGAGACTGTTCGCATGATTCTAAGCTGAGCGCCCAGAAAATATCTGCTGAGACCTATTGCAAGCAGTGGTCTAGCAGTCGAGTCAGACGGTTTCACTCGCCAATTTCCCGGTATGGCGTTTACCGAGCAGCCTCCGTTTTTCATTTTAACGTCCAGTCCAAAACAGAGTAAACACTTCCCGGCAAGGATCTGGTGCGCTTATTCCGAACTCTGATAAAATTAAACAGACGATTTACGCTGTGTGCTCAGAATCCCGCGAGAACTGCAAAACAATGACAAACCTCTGCCTATTATTTGTGTTTACTATTGAGAGTATTTGACATTTTGACAGACGTAAACAAGGCAAGCAACAAGTTGTAATTCAGTTATTTTGGCGCTTGGATAACTATCATAAAACTAAATTATGAGTAACAAATGAGTTTGTTGAATAAACGTTATCTAGATGTATTCAAAACGTTAAAATAAGTTGTTATAAAATATGTTGTATCTGTTGCTCGATAAATGTAATTAAATGGTGATTTCAACAGTCTGCTGAATCTATTAAAAGGTCACAAAAATGTATCCTATTTTTCATTAGAAAAAATAATGTTTACAGTTCCGAAGAAAAATATTAGTACACAAATAATTAATTAAAAGCATTCCCATATACTTTGTTTTCTTATTACAATACAAAAACTAGCAGTTGTGATTAGTTAACAATTCCATTGATTTGATTGCGCAATAATCAGACAATAATTAATCATGCACGCAGTTATGGTATTTATTGAAATTGTTAATGGTTCAATATTTTTGTGCGGCACTCTGGGCTTCATGGATTGTCTACCATATTGCTTTTTTGTGTAAATATATGAAACAAATCTCACAAAACTGCATTACTTGACTGGTTTATGCTACATTTTTAGCTTATTTCAGAGGCGCATAAGTTATGGATGAGTAAAAGTGGATGTTTCACGATAAATCATGAAGCGCAGATCAAACAGCATAGCACCCCACTGAGCAAAATCCATTATAAAGTTTGTTATTCGAATATATAAAAATAATGGACTTCATCATTAGAAGCAATTCTTATGCTGATGAAGCTTGCTGTATCTAGTAAAATAAATATTTTTGTTGACGCTTTTCTTCTTGTCAGTATAAACAGTGTTTAGTCGAGTATCTGAAGAGCTTGTTATATAAATGAATTTTCCAAGCTATTTAACGTCCAAAAATCTTCTTCATAAAAATTGAGATAGTCATGTACCATAAATGTTTTATGCAGGTTATATTACCAGAACAAAGCTTAACTTCAACCAATGAGTGTGATTGCAGTATATTCATATTCTGCATGATCTTATAATTGATAAACAACTTGATTACAACTAATACATTTTCAAGAGAAGGTGGGAGCGTACCATTTTAGTTCAAAATGTGTATTGGAATACATCTTATATAACCTACAAGATGTTTTATAAGCCGCCATTTTTTGCGCTGTTTTGATTATATAAGTGTTTGATATTAAGTTGATAATACACGAAAAAATCATGCGACTTTGTATGAATAGTGAATTTTAAACACATATACAACAAGTTGTGTTACTTGGGGCACAGTAAGGGCAAAATACTGTGAAGGGTGCCCTAGTATTCCACAGGCTTCGTTTGCGTTTAGAATTTTATTAGACACGCACTCATTCATTAGTTCCTAGGCACGGTAAGCATAAAGCCGAATAACACCATGAATAAGTGGTCACCTGGTTAGTGGAGTCAGGCCTGGAACAGGCTACACTGGAACCACTACCGACACCACACAGCCATCTAGGCTGACCGGGAAAAGAAGTTATTATTGATGATCAATTTCATACGGGCCTGGAAAGCCGACACTTCCGGTCCTTCTATAGTAGGTTTGTTCGTATTAGGAATTTCCATGAATTCCTTGAATATAGTCATTGTCAAAATGAGTGTAAGTTGATGATAGTAGAAGAACCGAAAGAGTATTACACTTTCAAGTTATATTGCCACCACTCACATATCAGTACCATTGCATTGGACTTTTCAGCATTTTTGAGTTAACGCTATGAATAGTCATCATTTTTAACGTACTTTTACAACCCATAATAAAAATTACAGATTTTTAAGTCAATGTGCAAAAAAGTACCAAATCTCGAGCGTCCCATATTGAAAGTACGCACATAACAGTTGCACCATTCGGCCAGGTGGCATTCGGCCAAACGACATTCGGCAAAACGGCATTCGGCCAAATGGCCGGACACCGGAGTTGTGTACCCTGTAACACAAAACTGAACAAATTTGTAGTAAACGCAATGTTTTCCACAGTTATATTTTGAGGTGCAATGCAATCTGGGAAAGTTTTGAGATGATCGAAACTTCAAATAATGACGATTTTTCAAAAGGATTGTTTTCTGAGGATAACCTTGAGTTTCAGTTGGGACCGCTTCAGGAGTTCCTTCTTGAATTTCTCCAGGGGTCCTTTAGTCAGTATTCAAACAATTGTTTGCTTAAGCCCCCCTCCCCCTTTCATTATAAAGTTTTTTTTTTGTAAGGAAATCATAAAAATTGTGAACGGGCCATAACGCTTGGCCATACTCCTCGATACGTTATTAGTGGACGCCGCCTTACGGATTCCTCTAATATTTTCTTCGGGGTTTCCTCCAGGGTATTTATTATTTATTATTGGCCGATTTCCGGTGCACAGTTTCTTCTACGTAAAGAAATTTTCTTCCATTGCCCACCAGCAAGAAAATTTTCTTCTCTACGAAGAAAAATCGCACCGGAATTCGCCTACAGAAGCTCCTTCTGATTCAATTCAGGAAATTCAACTGTAACATCTAATGTTTCTTCCGAAGCAGTTACTTCTGAAATTCACTCTTGTATTCATTCCGAGATTCGTTCAGGAATTCCTATCGGAATTCTTCCAGGTACTTCATGCAAATCCATCTCCTGGAGTCTTTTCCAGATTTTTTTTTTCTGGGATTCATTCTAAGAATATTCCAGAGGCTCCTTTTGAGTCAGCGATTCGTACAGAATTTCTTTTTTTATGCTTCCAGGAATTTATTGCTAGGTTCCTCCAGGAGCATATTCTGAGATCCTTCAAGAAGTTCCTGCTGGGAATCCTCCGGAATGTTTTTCTGAGATTCATTCAGAACATCCAGAAACTCCCTCTAGTATTCCTCCAGGACTTTCTTCCCGGATTCCGCTTTTAGTTCCTTCTAGGGAGATTACATCACAAGTTTTCTGGGATCACCCTAGAAATTTCACCTGGGATTTCCCAGAAGTTCCTTCCAGATTTCCTCCAGAGAAGTTCTCCCAGTGATTCCTCCAGAAGTTCCTGCCGAAATTCCTGGTACAGGCTTTTCCCAGTGACTCCGTCCTGGATTCTTACCTGAACTTCTCGAACTTCTCTTGGAAATCCATCCGGGATTGTTCCAAAAAATATTTTCGAGATTCATTTGAGAATTCTTTCCGGGATTCCTCTAGGAACTCCCATAGGGATTTCTTCGGGAACTTCTTCCAAGATTTGTTCAAAAACTCCTCCCGGAACTCCTCTGGGAACTTCTTCCGGGATTCCTCCTTGAGTTCCTTTTGGAATTCCTTCGGGAGGTCATTTTGGAATTCTCTGAGATGTTTTCAATTGAAAGACTCCAGGAATTTATTTCGGTAATTTTTGTTTTGTAATTCCCTATGGAATAACTCCAGGAGTACTGTATGGAACTTTTCCGTCCTTATTTAAATTCATACAGGAGTTCCGTGAGAAATTTTCCTAATGAAGTTCTTCAAGAACTCTTGCTAAACCCCAAAAGTTCTTTCTGTGAATACATTTCTTCAGGGAATTTTTCTTAGAATCCTAGAAGAAAAAAAACTCGAGGAGTCGTAGAAGAAACTCCGAGAGGAACCTTGGAAAAAACTTCTAGAGGAATCTCAGAATAAATTCTTGAAAGTATTTCGAACAAAAAAAACCTTGAAGGAGTCTCTTGAAGAATCCCTGATAGCGTTCCTGGAGTAATTTCAGAAAGAGCTCCTGGAGGAATCTCACCAGAGACCTTCAGGAATTTTAAGGAAAAAACTTTAGGAAGAATCCTAGAGGGAACTTCTGAAGCAATCTTGAACACCACTTGTAAAATCTCAGAAGAATCACTCTGATGAAATCCAGAAGTATCCCTTAGAGAAAACCCAAGAAGAATGAAGAAATGTCCGAAAGAATTCTTGGTAGAATATCAAAAGGAATTCCTGGACAAGTCCCTGAAGAAATTTATATCTTAAACACAGACAAACAAACGTAACACCAAGAACAATTTTCATGAAAATCCATCGCCCAGTTCACACTACCATCACCTGGTGGAAAAGTTTTACGAAACACTGCGTTGTGCAATATCGTCAACAGAAAGTGCTAGTGTGAAACGTCAAACGCAACAAAAACGATGCGCTCGCCTCTGGTTCTGGAAGTCACAACTTTGAAGATTTTAAATGATCGTTAAAAGCGTGGTCGATGGAAATTTTGTCAGTGTTACGTCTTAATTTTAATCCTTGAAGATTCTCATGAGAATCTCCTTGAGGAATCCAAAAAGAACCGTCTGAAGGAATCTCAGGAAGAATACCCGGGGAATTATAGGAATCTCGGATGGAGCTCCAGGAAGAAGTTCACTATCAAGTCACAAATCAGTACACTTGTCAACGCGCGCGATCCCATATTTTGAATTCAATCTGTAGCAGGAAACTAGGAAACTTGTAGGCCCGACTTCCGCTGATGATGCGCCTTCGCATTGCACGACTCACGTTGTTGTCAGCCGTCAGTAAGAATCCGAGGTATTCGAATTCCTCGAAGGTATCCCCGTCTATCGTAACATTACTATCCAGATGGATCCGGTCGTGTTCGGTTCCGCCTACCAGCATGTAGGGTAGGTAATCAAAATTTGAACCAAATTGCGGCTTTCTGAAGCAGTGCAAATTTTAAGTGATTTTTTCTCCCACATGGAAATAATTTACTACGGCAAAATCGTATGTACATGAAAGCCACGGGTATAAGCTTTCTGTTAAATGGTAAATAGTTTGTATTTGCATCGAATTTCATTGGAATATTTGATTTTTCATCAACAATGATTTTAATCTTAATTTGAACCATCGTAATCATAATTTGAACCAATTTTAATCTTAATTTGAACTACTGGCGGCAGCAGCTCGAGCAACTCACAAAACAGCCAATTCCATGCTAAACAATGGAAAATCACATGAATCTGCTAATTCTCATACCTATTTTTCATTAGGCAGTGGAATCTCAACTCAGAATGTTCGAAATTCTTTAGGAATTTGGAAACTAAATTTGGATTTTTTCATTCCCCAAGAGTAAACAAAGCCACCACTAGCGCAATCTACAGGCCAACACTAGAAGCTCACCCCCGTTTACTAGTTCAAATTTAGATTACAAATGATTCAACTTAAGATAACATTCTCCAAGTAAGAATCACTTAAATTTGATAATTTTATGACAAATAATGCGGAATTTTATTCGGTTGGTCGATTCTACGATAAATAAGCTTTCATTTGACGTGTTCACATATTGCATGTGATAAAATGCATGAGCTGTACGAGTGCACCGAAAATGTGCTTTCTCTTGGGGGAAATGGGTGAAATGACAGTGATTTTTCAATTGCCTGTTTTCCATGACAAAAACGCTTTTTTCAATGCTTTTAAAGTCCATGTTATCAGGTTATATTACGGAAATCTGTGTAAGATCTTTTTCGGGACAATATTTGCCTGAAAAGTACGTCGTTTTAATGAATTTTGAAATGGTTCAAATTTAGATTACAATTTGACTAGTTCAAAGTTTGATTTCTTACCCTACTTTGTTTTTGAGGCATTCACCAGTCCGACATATTAACATATCTGCTTCGCGTTTCAGGCGAGTGTACAGCTCTGCCACCGTTTTAAATGTTCTGACGATAATATCCATGTCGTTCGCAAAGCACACAAATTCACCGGATTTTGTGAAAATCGTTCCCCGGCTGTTGAGCTCGGCTCGTCGCATCACACCTTCCAGAGCGATGTTAAAGAGTAGGCATGAGAGTCCATCACCTTGTCGCAGTCCCCGGCGAGATTCGAATGAACTCGATAGTTCACCCCAAACCCTTACGCAGTTTTGCACACCGTCCATCGTTGTTTTAATCAGTCTAGTCAGCTTCCTAGGAAAGCCGTTTTCGTCCATGATTTTCCATAGCTCTGCGCGGTCGATACTGTCGTATGCCGCCTTGAAGTCGATGAATAGGTGATGCGTTGGGACCTGGTATTCACGGCATTTCTGGAGGATTTGCCGTACGGTGAAGATCTGGTCCGTTGTCGACCGGCCGTCGATGAAGCCGGCTTGATAACGTCTCACGAACTCATTCGTTTAAGGTGACAAAAGTTCAGCCTATTGGACGCAGTGGCTTAATTTCCCTGAAGTTCTAACATTCCAATAATGGTCGTCTTTCTTGTGAATGGGGCAGATTACCCCTTCCTTGCACTCCTCCGGTAGCTGTTCGGCCAAATGAAAACTTTGAATCCGGGGTGAAGTTGATCAACCAATGACATAACATCTTAAGATTAAAAAATTATTGAACAAACTAAATTTGATGATGCTGAATTTGAATAAGTTTTCAAAATTGTTATAACTAGTGTATTTTTATGGTAAAAATAAAATAAAATTAAGTTAGTTACAGAATGACCCACATTAAACGCCTAAATGTAGGCAATTTCCAATTGGCCTACGCCTCATCGATTTCGCCGCCTCCAAGAACATGGCCATTCGTAGCACCTTCTTCCAGCACAGCCTCCCGTATCGTTACACCTGGAGATCACCACAACAAACGGAATCGCAAATCGACCACGTTCTGATTGATGGACGGCACTTCTCCGACATTATCGACGTCAGGACCTATCGTGGCGCTAATATCGACTCCGATCACTACCTGGTGATGGTTAAACTGCGCCCAAAACTCTCCGTTATTAACAACGTACATTACCGGCGGCCGCCCCGGTACGATCTAGAGCGACTGAAGCAACCGGATGTCGCCACCGCATACGCGCAGAATCTCGAGGCAGCGTTGCCGGACGAGGGTGTGCTCGATGTGGCCCCTCTAGAGGACTGCTGGAGTACAGTGAAAGCAGCCATCAACAACGCAGCCGAGAGCACTATCGGGTACGTAGAACGGAGTCGACGAAACGATTGGTTCGACGAGGAGTGCAGAGCGGTTCTGGAGGAGAAGGATGCAGCGCGGGCGGTAACGCTGCAGCATGGAACCCGACAGAATGTGGAGCGATACAGACAGAAGCGGAAGCAGCAGACCCGTCTCTTCCGGGAGAAAAAGCGCCGCCTGGAAGAAGCGGAGTGCGAGGAAATGGAACTGCTGTGCCGTTCACAGGAAACACGCAAGTTCTACCAGAAGCTCAACGCATCCCGCAAAGGCTACGTGCCGCAAGCCGAAATATGCAGGGATAAGGAAGGGAGCCTCCTGACGGACAAACGTGAGGTGATCGAAAGGTGGAAGCAGCACTTCGACGAGCACCTGAATGGCGAAGAGAATGTAGGCACGGAGGACCAAGGCAGCGGAGGAAATGACTATGTTGGTGCAGCAGAGGACGGGAACGAACCAACTCCCACGCTGAGGGAAGTTAAGGATGCCATCCACCAGCCCAAAAACAACAAAGCGGCTGGTAAGGACGGTATCGCAGCAGAACTCATCAAGATGGGCCCGGAAAAGTTGGCCACCTGTCTGCACCAGTTAGTAGTAAAGATCTGGGAAACCGAACAGCTACCGGAGGAGTGGAAGGAAGGGATAATCTGTCCCATCCACAAGAAAGGCGACAAGTTAATGTGTGAGAACTTTCGAGCGATCACCGTTTTGAATGCCGCCTACAAAGTGCTATCCCAGATCATCTTCCGTCGTCTTTCACCTAAAGTAAATGAGTTCGTGGGAAGTTACCAAGCCGGTTTCATCGACGGCCGGTCGACAACGGACCAGATCTTCACCGTACGGCAAATCCTCCAGAAATGCCGTGAATACCAGGTCCCAACGCATCACCTGTTCATCGACTTCAAAGCGGCATACGATAGTATCGACCGCACAGAGCTATGGAAAATTATGGACGAGAACAGCTTTCCCGGGAAGCTGACTAGACTGATAAGAGCAACGATGGACGGTGTGCAGAACAGCGTAAGGATTTCGGGTGAACTATCCAGTTCATTTGAATCTCGACGAGGACTACGACAAGGTGATGGACTTTCCTGCCTACTATTCAACATCGCCCTGGAAGGTGTTATGCGACGAGCCGGGCTAAACAGCCGGGGTACCATCTTCACGAAATCCAGCCAATTTGTCTGTTTTGCGGATGACATGGATATTATTGCCAGAACATTTGGAACGGTGGCAGAACAGTACACCCGCCTGAAACGTGAAGCAGCAAAGGTCGGACTGGTGGTGAATGCAGCTAAGACAAAGTACATGCTGGTAGGTGGGACTGAGCGAGACAGGACAAGCCTTGGCAGCAATGTTACGATAGACGGGAATACTTTCGAGGTGGTAGAGGAATTCGTCTACCTCGGTTCCTTTCTAACGGCTGACAATAACGTGAGCCGTGAAATACGAAGGCGCATCATCAGTGGAAGTCGTGCCTACTATGGGCTCCAGAAGAAACTGCGGTCAAAAAAGATTCACCCTCGCACCAAATGTACCATGTACAAGACGTTAATAAGACCGGTGGTTCTCTACGGACACGAGACATGGACGATGCTCGAGGAGGACCTGCAAGCACTCGGAGTTTTCGAGCGACGGGTGCTAAGGACGATCTTCGGCGGTGTGCAGGAGAACGGTGTGTGGCGGAGAAGGATGAACCACGAGCTCGCTGCACTTTACGGCGAACACAGTATCCAGAAAGTGGCCAAAGCTGGAAGGATACGGTGGGCAGGGCATGTTGCAAGGATGCCGGACAACAACCCTGCAAAGTTGGTGTTTGCTAACCATCCGGTTGGTACAAGAAGGCGTGGAGCGCAGAGAGCACGATGGGCGGACCAGGTGGAGCGTGATCTGGCGAGTGTTGGGCGTGACCGAGGATGGAGAGCTGCAGCTGCAAATCGAGTATTATGGCGGCAAATTGTTGATTCAGTATTATCATGAATTTGATGTGAACTAAATAAATGAAATGTAGGCGATTTCCTAAAAAATTGTGTGACTTTCGCAAAAATATGCTATTTCCAAATACAATTTATATGTAAACATCAATTTAAACTCAAAATTATATTCAATATGCCCACCATGAATGAATAAAGGTGTTTTGTGAGTCATTTGATATACAAGGCGTAGATGGGAGGTGAATTTTTCAAGATAGGCTTCTACCGAGTGTTATTACACACCCAAAAAAGTCAATAATTTTATATAAAATCTTACTCAATTAGCATAAAACCTTCTAAAATCCTTCAAATATATTCACACATTTGATTTACGTCAAAAGTTCTTCCACTGAAACAAAATTGCAGCATCCTCAGTGGTTTAAGGACGTGGATCCCATAATGATCAACTTCACCCCGCTGATCAACTACCCCTCATATTACGGTATTTGTTTTCCATTGATAGTAATATAATGCAACCCTGTTCAAAGCTTGAACGCGTTCCCAGTTGAAGATTACTGAAAAGATCATGAGAATAAATCAAATAAACATACAAAAAAGTACATAGAGAAAATAAAAACTATGAAGAGTTGCTTCTTGTATAAACAAACAAACATTGTATGGATTGCAACAAGCAAAAGGTGCCCACCCACTCTAGCGTTATGATATTTGTGAATGAGCCCCATGTATAATAGTGCTTGGTAGTTTTGTCGACGTAAATATAGCTTGTTTTGCTGTTTGCACGAGGCAACCAAAAACTACGCGCATCTCATTGTACTGCGAAAAGGCTCAACTCGATGCTTTTTATTTTTCTGATGATATTTTTAAACACAGAAATGTATGGTAAAAGCGTGATGAAATAAATCAACAGATTCAGATTTCTTTGCTAGAGGTTGTGGACTTCAAGTTTTGGAACACAAATCAGCGACTGAAATATCAATGTCAAATATATCTTCCCCTTTGAGGAAATAATAAACGCAAACACTGAATGGACAGATGTGATATATGACTAAGTAGACTAATGCAACGCTTTATATTCAAACCATTTATTGAAACCAATCATTCTATCTATCTCAAATCAACTCATTCTCTTACGCTAAATTTTTTCCCAGAATCTGGGAGTGACTCCGAAACGGGCTCCGTCAGCATTTTTCAACGCCGTTGCGCAGCTCGCCTCAAAAGCCGGGGGGTTGCAGAGGGGAACCATTTAGTAGAGCCGGCCATCACATCGGTACGCGTCCACGTCCCCATGATGTCGTCCAGCTCCGTAAAGATACCAACCACTGTAATTTCTATTAAATTTGTTGCCAAAAACCAGCGCTTAGAGCGCACGTTCAGGGCAACAAATCTGGTCGGTACGGTGGAGCATCAGGCCTTGCTTGGAGAGCTGCATGGTAATCTGAAATGAGATATGGATAGGGTAAAGATTAGATAAATGGCGATTGGCATGGAAAAAGATAAAACGAAATCCTGTTTAAATTGAAAAACTAGTAATTTTCTTCGCATTTCTTACATATTTTATAATGTCAAACAAAGTTCCATTATCAAAAAATTAAAACCAATTGCCATAAATATCTAGATTGTATTTGAATGTTTTCTTGAAAGTCAACAAATGCACGCTTGTACTGCAATTGCAAATTTCGCTCAATAAACACGTGTTCCAAAGATGATTATCTGTTTGAAGCTGCTGAATTGAAATGGAAAGTGTCCCAATAAAGTCGCATTAAAGATGACTTCAATTTGGCTTTATTGGAGCCCTTGTCCACGTTAATTCAACTTCAAATATACATTCAAAATAATGCTTGCCTTGGTGACACATATTACTGCTTGAACAGCGTGGTCACTTGGATAATTCAAATTTAAGATACTCAAAAAAATCAATCAATATTGTCTTAGTTCAATCATGTTGTAAACATAAACCAAATGAAAACAAATCGGTTAGAATGATAAAATTCTTCGTGAAAAAACATGTAAATTATTTTCTGAATTGCGTCACATTATTTCAAATGACTAAACCTGACGCCATTTTGAAATGTGAAAAAAAATCAAATTCGATCCATCTTGAACTTTAGGCACATTATCAAACACTCACTTTTATGCATCGAAACTGCAATTGAAATGCATACTATTATGTTAACAATCCTCAAAAAAAAACTTCAAACAAAACTAAGATATGCACTATTAATTTAATTACTTACCAGATAATCGATGCCAACCACAGAAGGCTTTCTTGATAGTCCGGGCGCTTGTCGCTGTCGCTGCTGATCACAACCGGTCGGTAGACGAATGAGAAATGAGAGAGCGAGCACTCCGGCCTGTTAGTTTTATATCGTTCTAGGCGAACGGTTTACCCACTGTTACACATACACGTAGGCATACCGGCAAATGTCTACACACTGAGAACAGAAGAGAGAAAACTTCATGGTGAAAATAAACGCACATAAATATCGGAAACCGTTAATAGGATTCTAGAGATTTTTTGTTGCATTTTTTTCACACTTGGGTGTTTTAACAATAAAATGGACAAAATCACATCACACAAGGTGAAATCATTTTAATTTGATATGTTAATTTCTAAATAGTGTCCTTTGAAATAGATTCATTCATCATATATCCGAAATTTATCAGATATTTTCATAACTGTAGTTTCCTTTACTTCCGTCATGCTTGTCATCTGATAAGCTAACGCAAAATTGTCATTTGGTAGAGAAAGCTCTCGATTAGTGGCTTAGGTTATGTTCCAGTTGACATGCTATGCTGAGAATAATGAGTCGCATTATTATCAGCGTCGTTAAAATTTACCAACGAAGATTTTTTTTATTTGTGGCCATATTCAAAACCCGAATGCTCACTGTTCCTTTGAAACGCATCTCGCTGATTTGCATCTTCACCAGCCGGTTTTTCGATGAAGTAGATAGAGGTACAATTCGCAGCATAAAGGATATTGATTGCAAACAGGATACGACAGGATTAACGAACAGGGTTTACCCCTTTTTGCTGACAGACTGTCTATACATATACAATACAAATAATTCGAAGATTAATCTATCCACTGCAAGCTTATTGTAGAGAGGTAATGGTATCACGTAATCACACTAAAACGAGATAAAAATTTGTTTATTTTATCTTTTTTCTATAGAATTGATTAGCGAATCCATTTTCGAATTTGCTGTCATAACGACAATATGACAAACAAGTGACTAAAAAATGCATATTTATTAAGTAAGATCGTAATCATAAAAACATTATCGACGAACACCATGAAGAATCTCTGATGAAATTCCTCAACCCTTAAAAGCCCTAGACGAACCACTTTTTTTCAATCGGCTACTACTCAAAGACCATACAATCAAAAAATTTAAAACCAATTTTAAACTTAATGCGGTAAGTTGGTTTTCCAATATCTGGGCATCCCCTCTGACCCCTCCCCCCTTTCTGGGTATTGCGAAATACTTTGCCGCGAGAGTATTTTTCAGCAATTTTATTGAATCTCACACATATTTTCGTTCTGAAATTTGTATTGAAAAATGTATTTGATCATAAAATGATCGCTCCGTGCTATGGGAATGCCGCCGCTACGGAACCAGTTCCGGACGCTCGGATTTACGGACATAATCTCCGGTGGAACCTGCTACATACTGAATACTGGGGTTCGCATTCATAATCCTTTTTTTTGTCGCTTCAAATATTGAATTTAGAGGTATGATGTCTTAGAAGAGTTTTTTCTATAAACTTAACTCTTTATTTTAGAATTTTCACCTTGATGATTAATCCACCTAAAAGTGCCATAGGAATTCACTTTTCTCAAAAATGAACATAGAGTATTGGTATCTTCTACAAAGTTGCAGAAAAAGGTATTATTAGGAAGTTTGCCGAACAAACTATAACCTTATTTGCTCAACTTTAAGAGTTATGTGTCATCGTTTGTGGACGACCCCTTGTAATACGTTTTAGGGGTCATGCACAAATTACGTCACGCCTTCAGGGGGATGGGGGAGTTACACAGAACGTGACAACCTATACAAAAAATAATGCGGTCCCATACAAAAAGTGTGACATAGGGGGGGGGGGGGTTGAAAAAGGTCGATTTTTGCGTGACATAATTTGTGTATCACCCCTTATGATATAACTTTTTCTATGAATTTTTAGGATTTTTGGAGTGTTCTACAAAGTTGTTAACAGTCAGACAGAACTTCTGGCAAAATCCATAGAGATCTTGTAGCGAAATTTTTTTGAACCAAAGTCTTGTGAACTTCTAAATAAATGTTATAGATGAATTCCTCTAAGATATTCTGGACATATTCATGCAGAACTTTCCCGACATGTACTTAGAGGTATTCTCGGTGAAATCAACAACGCTCTTGAACGGAAAACCTAATTTTAAGCATTCAAAGAAAACCATCCTGAGAATATGTTCAGAGGAATAGAAAACGTATAAAATTCACAATAAAATTCCAGTAAAATTTCTAGCTTAAATCCTGTAATACAACAGAACCACTGCACTACTGGAAGTAATCAAAGAGTCCGTCGTTTCTTTTATCTGAGATTACAAAAGTGAAATTCTTGGCCGAATCATTGGCACACATCTAAAAGAAAACATGTAGAACTTTTAAATTCAGAATTATTGAAATAACACATCTTTTTTTTGGCGGCAAGACATTTCTGTTGCTCAAAGAAAATGTCCAAATGAAGACAGATGGATTTATCATCGGAATTTAATGCTGCATCAGTGTTGACGTTTTCAGCCGACCTTATGCATGTATGCATACTGCCATGCTTAGACAGATGTACTCATTGAACGAGTAATTTTCAGGCAGCGATTGAAAACCGTTGTGCGTCTTTGACTCAATGTATGAGTTCGAGTAGATCAACGAGATCAACACTTATGTCGAATTCGTTTTTGAACCTGGGTTGGAACTGGATTGGCGGAAAATGTGTAAACAAGCAAACGTCAAACAAACTCAAACAAACTTTAGTACAAGCGAAACCGGAGTCGGGTTGAGGTTGAAACTGTGATCTCATCCAGTTCCAACCCAGGTTGGAACTGAATCAAAAACGAATTCGACATTAAAATGTACTGTCGCAGTCGTACTCAAAACCGAGTGATAAAACAAAGAATTCTTCGGAAGCTGCGGGAAATAATGCTGATGCAATGTGTACATTCATTTATGGGTGTGGAGTTTGCGCGTTAGGTAGAGTTTCTCTATAGAGACATATATGTCTCTCACAATTGAGCGATATGATGAAAAAGTAACATTGAGAGCTCAACGAAAAGTGAAACGGAGCGGAGTCAATAATAGGGGAATTGTGGGTAAAATTAACAGGGGGTAAAATGAACAGGGTGTTCTTTTACAGCAATTAGCGTATTTCTGCAAGTTTGAACGATTGGATTCTGCTTGATAACGTAAAACATTATAATTCAGCTGATCTTGAACTTAAAAATTGAATAAACCACTTGATTCTGACCAAAATATTAAAAACCACACAAAAAATATGCTCTGATGTAAAATTTAACTTATCAGAATTAAGGTCAATTCGTATATTTTTCGCAAGTTATGACATGTGTGATCCCATATTCCAATAATGTACTCCCAAAAGATAATATTCAGTTGAAAAAAATTAAATAGGTTACGCTTTCAATACAATTTTTAGAACAACTTTAAAACCAGAACGACTTGGGGGTAAAATGAACAGCTGGTTCAAACTTTACCCATTTTTTATAAAATTTTGTGCAAACTCGGTATATTGAAATCTATAGCACATATTTGACACAACTAGTGCAAAAAGTTAAGAAAAAGTATTATGCGCACATAAAATAAGATTTTTACTCGAAAAATCGCTTGTTTTAGTACATATTTTACAAATAATTATCCCAGCACATTCCAAATTATATATCAAAAGTTTTAAAAGTGTAGCGTATGAAGTTTGTATTAAATTTATTGGCCTACACTTGAATATATCAAAATTATACATTTTAACTTGTTTTTGAAGACATGTTCATTTTACCCCCATCGAATGTTCATTTTACCCACACTATTTTTCATGACTCCGTTTTCTTGCATGTTTTGTAATCGAAAATAAAGCAAGAAAACTGTATTTTTCACTAATATTTTCTTCCAGAACTCTTAGAATATGTTGCCATCTACGATATTACAGGATGAAAAATAAAGATTTTGTCATATTTCTATTGGAAACGACCACAAACGCTTAGGGTGTTCATATTACCCCCAATTCCCCTACGTATGATTGAAACGTTAGTTATCGCTGACATCACTGCATGCACGCTAGTGGAGAGATTTTAAACGGAAGAAATGAATGGAAAATGAAATACGATTCTAAACTTTGGTACGTATGCAGTGAACTTCTGTGTGAGTGTAATTTTTTATGACCAGGGGTAAGCGGAGCGTAGGTACCATTTTGAGCATTTCGTCACATAAAATAATTTGTACTTTCTATGAGTTATGCTAATTTCATCTTCAACCGACAACTACCGACTGAAGAAACTACTAGAAGTATTCTCAGAGGAACTCCTGCAGGAATTCCTGGAGGAGCTCCTAGAGAAGCTCGACGAGGAATTTCCGGATTTTTACCCGGAGCAACTCCAGTGGAAGTTCTTGGAAGACTTCCTAGATTAATTTTCAGAAGAACTCCTACAGGAAACTCTTCTATCTTCTGGAGATTTCCAACGCATATATTTTTTGGAATCACTAGCAATTTCATCAACCTTGTGAATACTCTCATACAGCTGGAACTACTAGTTCTTTTTTTTCGAAACCCCTCGATATTCCTCCAAAGATTTTTTCATAGAACATGCAGTATCTAATTATGACGTAACGATGGAATTCGCATTTTTGATACTGCTTCTGCGGTTCCTTCAAAAACATTTCCCAGGATTCCTTCAGAGATTCGCCCAGGATTTTATTTCAAATATTTCTTGACGAATTTTATAGTGGCACTTCATTAAATTACACAATAAAATACTGGAGAAATTGTCAAGGATGCCCTGAAATAATTTCCGAATGGATTCGGGGACAAAATTATCTGCAGTAGTTCCTGAAGTAATCTGTTGAGGAGTTTTTGCAGGAATCTGTGGGAAATGTCAGAAAGAAACTCATTGAGATGGCTTTGGAGGGATCCCTAGAAGAATTTTATGACCAGAAAAACAATCAGAAAACAATTCTATACACACTCAGATTCAAATTCGCTGTTCGGTAATTATTTTACAGGAAAAAATCGGTAAAGTGAAAAAACAACCGTTTTCCGGTAATTATCGTTCATTTTACAAGAGTTCGGTACTTTTCTTACCGATAGATTTGTGATTCAGTCAGCATCTGTCAAATAATTTACAGAACGAACTGTGAAATGGCAAGGGCGTAGCCAGAGGGGGCAGGGGGGTGGGCGTGGCCCCCTTTGGCCGACAGATTTTTTTTAAATTGAAGCCAACTCAAAGATTGTCAATAATTCAAGTGTTCCAGAAAAAATATAAAAAAAACTATTCTCTAGACTATTCTAATAATTGAGGTTTTTATCCACAATTATCCAACCTTTTTTTTTCTTGAGAATCACAGGAAATTTCGCCAAGTATTTCTCCAAGAGATCTACTTCAATCTTATCATAGAATTTAACCAAATAACAAGCTTGGATGAATGGTTAAATTTTGTGATGTTTATTCATGGAACACAAAAACAGCATGGCAAGTTTCCGGTAGGGAAAAACAAGGGCTTTGTAGAATTATATGCTGCTATAGAGTGCAGTTATATGTTATTGCTACACGAATTTTCACTTGTATTCAATTCAAACAAACGTCATGCTACGATAATAATACCTGGGATTTCTTTACAAATTCTTTCAAGGACATCTCCAGAAATTCCTTTAGGCAGTGATTCAGGAACTTTTCCAAGGATTATTTAAGAAATTCCTCAAGGAACATATCCAGAATTTGCTCTTTCGTGAATTCTTCCATGGATATCTTGCAGGGTTCAGATAGTTTTTTTGAGGGTTTGTTCCAAGGAATGCTTTAAGAATTCCCCCAAGTTTTTTACAAATACTTCTGCAAGGATACATCGATGAATTCTTTCTGGAATTTTCCATAGCTTCCTTCAGTGTTTCTAGCATGGATTGCTCCAGAGAGTTTTCCAAGAATTCCTGTATGGGTTTCACCAGGCATTTCTCCAGGAATTTCTCCTGGGATATCTTTAGAAGTTTCTTCAGTGATTGTTCCAGTGCTTTTTTCGATAATTCCTCCAGAAATTTCCCGGAGTTCCTTAAATCATTGTACAAAACATTCTCCATCCAAAAATTCCAACATTAATTCGTCCAAAAAATATTGCAGACATGGATGCCTTCATTTTTTTCCTACAGAAATTCTTCCAGGAATTTGTTAAGAAAGCTTTTCTTTACAAATTTCTTTACAAACTGCTTCTAGGATTCCTCCAAGGATTTCTTCACGAATTCCTTCGAGGATTTATCCAAGAATTCCTCCAGAAATTCCGCTAGAAATTCCTCCGGGGTTTTCTCAAGGGATTTTTTTCAGAAATAGAAAAATAATAGAATAAAAATAGAAATTTCCCAGAATTCCCCTAGAATTTCATCCAGCAATTCTTCCAAAAATTCTTCTAGAGATTCCTCCAGAAATTCCCAAAGGAATACCTCTAGGAATTTCTCCAGGAATTTCTCCAGGAACTCATCTAGGAATAATCCTAGGAATTTCTCCAGGAATTGCTCCTGGACATCTTGCAGAAATTATGTCAACAATTCCTCTAGGAATTTCTCCGGGAATTTCTCATGAGATTCCAACAGGAATTGCTTAAGGGATTCCTCCAGAGATTTCTCCATAGAATCTCTTCAGGAAATTCTTTGAAGATTCCTCCAGGAAATCCTGCAGAAGTTTCTCCAAGGATTCTTCCAGGAAATCCCTTAGGGATTTCTGCAGAAATTCTTCAAGAATATTCTCCAGGAATACTTTCAAGAATTTTTCAGGGATTCCTCCAGGAATTACACCAGGAATTAATCAAGGAACACCATCATAAATTAGGGATTGCTTCAGAAATTCTTCCAGGGTTTTTTTCTAGGAATACCTTCTGGAATTTTTCCAGAAATTCCACCAAGAAATCTTCCAGTTTTCCCTCCAGGAATCTCTATAGATATTTCTCTAGGAATTCCGCTAAAACTCGTCCAGGAACTTTTTCAGGGATTTTTACAGAGATTTCTCCAGGAATTCCTCCAGAGATTTCTCTTGAAATCCCTCCGTGAATTTCTCAGGGGATTTTTTTCAGAAATTTCTCCCAGAGCTTCTCCATAGATTCCCCCAGAAATTCATCCAGAAGTTGTTGAAAGAATTCCTCCAGAGGTTCCCTCACGGATTCCGCAATTCCCAAAGGAGAACCTCCAGCAATCCCTCCAAGTTTTTATCCAGGAATATCTCCAAGAACTATTCCAGGAAATTCTTCAGGAATTACCCCAAGAATTTCATCAGGAATTCCTCCAGAACTTTCTCTAGGAATTGAACCAGGAATTGCTCCTCGACATCCTTCAGAAATTATGTCAACAATTTCTCTAGGTATTTTTCCAGAAATTCTTCTGGAGATTTTCTCTGAAATTCTTTCAGGAAATTCTCCAGGAATACCCTCAGGAATATTTCAGGGTCTCCTTCAGGAAATCCTCCAGAGGATTCTGCCTGGAAATCCTCTAGGGATTTCTTCATAAATTCTTTGAGGAAATTCCTGGAGGAATACCATCAGTAATTTTTCAGGGATTCCCCCAGGGACTTCTTTATAAACTACTTCTAGGATTCCTCCAGAGATTCCTTCAGGCATTCTTTCAAGGATTTATCCAAGAATTCCTCCAGAAATTCCGCTAGAAATTCCTCCAGGATTTCAGAAACAGAAAAATAATTGAATAGAAATAGAATTCTCCCGGAATTTCTCTAGAAATTCATCCAGTATTTCTTCCGAGAATTTCTCTTAGAGATTCCTCCTTAGAGTTTCTCCAAAGATTCTTCCAGGAAATCCTCTAGAGATTTCTTCAGAAATTCTTCAAGAATATTCTCCAGGAATTCCTTCAGGAATTTTTCAGGGATTCCTCCAGGTATTCCACCAGGGATTCCTCCAGATAAAATCCTCCAGGGATTTCTCCACAAATTGCTTCAAGGAAACCCCTTGGGATACCTTCAGGAATTCCTTCGAGAATTTCTCCAGGAACTCCACTTGCAATTCCACTAGAAATTCCTCCAGGAATCTCTCAAGGGGTTCTTTCAAAAATAGAAAAATAACAGAAATAGAAACATAAATCTCTCAGAATTCTTTTGGAGATTCCTCTAGATATTCATTCAGTAATTCTTTCAAGAATTCCTCTAAAGATTCCTCCAGAAATTTCCACAGCAATACCACTAGAAACTCCTCCATTTATTCCTCCGGGATGTTATCTAGGAATTTCCCCAGGAAATTTCTTCCGGAATACCTCCAGGAAA
This sequence comes from Aedes albopictus, assembly GCF_035046485.1. NCBI lineage: Eukaryota > Metazoa > Arthropoda > Insecta > Diptera > Culicidae > Aedes > Aedes albopictus. Next base: position 388,807,715 of record NC_085138.1, on the reverse strand, counting down.
TACCCCAGGAATTTCTCCTGGAAATCCACTTGGGATTTCTTCAGAGATTCTTTCAGGAAATTCTTCAGGAATACTTTGAGGAAATTTTCAGGGATCCCTCCAGATATTCCTCCAGAGATTTCTCCAGCAATTACTTCAGGGATTTCTCCACGAATTTTTCGAGGGATATTTTCAGAGATTCCAATAGGGAATCCTCCAGAAATTCCTCCAAGGGTTCTTTCAGGAAATCCTCCTGGAATTTCTCAAGGGATTTTTTTCAGAAATTTCTCCAGCAATTCCTCCCAGAGTTCCTCTGGAGATATCTTCAGGAATTTCTCCCAGAATTCTCCTAGGGATTCCTAGAATTCACCCGAGAAATTGCTCAAGGAAATTCTCCAGGAATTCTTCCAGGAATTACGCCAGGAATTCGCTCAGAAGTTTCTACAGGCATTCCTCCAAGGATTCCTGCACAAATTTCTCTAAGATTTCAAATAGGAATTTCTAAAGACATTTCTTATGAAATTTTACTAGGGATTCCGTCCAGAATTCCTCCAGGAATTTCTCCAGAATTTCCTCCAAGGAATCCTCCAGAAATTTATCTAGGATTTCCTCATGAGATCTCTTCAGAAATTTCACTAGGTATCCCTCCCATAATTTATACAGGTATTCGTACAGGTTTATTTTTTGAAATTCTTACAGGAATTCCTTCTGGAATTCAAAAATTTTAAAAATTCTGGAGGAATTTCTCCAGCAAATAGTATTGGAAGATAAATGGAAGCATACAGGAACCAGGAAATTCTAGGTTTATCCTCAAAAGAGTTCGTAATTTCCAAAAAAGTTCAGCTATAATTTCTGATGAATGTTTTGTAGACATCGACAAAAAAATCAGAGCAAAATATTGCACGAGTAAATAAAAATCCTTAAGCTTCCAGAAATTGGCCATCGCTACCAGCACCACGTTGCGTTGATTTGTGTAGATTAGGTGAGCTTTTTTTTAACGTATTGTACAAAATACAACAGGGTTAAGGGTTAAATAAAGCTTTTAGAATATAATGTTATTATATTCAAATTCATCGTGTTGCGTTTAGTTATAAAAGCTAGTAGGTAAATTTTTACTAAGGGTGCTTGACTCCCCCCCCCCCCTGACCGAAAAGCTGGCTACGCCCTTGTCTTCAGCTGTGTCCAAATGCTTTGACATTTGCACGTTGTAGCCAAGAGAAAGGCTTGGTTAGAAATCGATTGAAATCACTAGGATTTTCTACAGGGAAAAGGGAGATGCGATTAAGATTTTGTCTTAGTAAACGATTTGTTGAATTCAACCGGCCATTTCTTGTTTTGTTTCACGATGCCGAAAAGCCATATTCTGATATTGGGAGTTATTCAGCCACTTCATTTTTTAATTTTAGTTATGCTCCCAAAAAGGTTCATCCATTAGCAGTTCCAAACTATCACGCTCGATGAGTTCAGGGTTGGTTACCATACTCCAGGTAATGTTTTTTTCCCACGACCTCCCATAAATATGTGCATAATCTGTCAGTCCCAGTCCTGAATGTATAAAAGTTGTTCATTTCAAACGTACACTACATTTTGTCCAGAATTATTTATTCAATTTTTAATTCGAAGTAAATGGCATCCTAACAAACTGCTTCAACGAAGCTCAGCTTCGGAAATGTATGCACAATGTTTGACCATATCGTTCTGGTGGTGGTAGCATACCCGCTTAATGGAGAAGTGCTGACCATGACCAACTGTTGAAATGGGATCGCATTTCATTCAAATATGTGTCCGCTGTTTACGGCCGGGAAAGCAAGTGGAATATCAACCCAGCAAGATCAAACAGCTATGTTGATATTCAAATTATGAAATTGTGACATAATGACTTATAAAACGAATTCTGGCAATGGCTGTTGAGGGATTTGAGAAGCACAAAGAACACTCAGACCAGTTGTAACAGCTTCTACACATCTGAAACCAGGGAAATAGAATTTGTCAATCCCTCCGGAGAGAGGACACGTCAGGCGATAAAATTATGCAAACTGTTCCGCGTTTCCGCCAGCGAAAATTGTCTATTATTCGCATCACCAGCAGCAGCCAGATCCTGCTGTGAGTAGCAGTGGCATGGTTGTCTCACATGTACATGTACTTACCAACCCATAGCACACAAAAAAAACGGAATACTATAAGTATATACAATCCGCCCATGGCGGGGACCTGGTGCGATATGATACGCGAAAGAACTTAATAAAAATTTATCGTGATGAGACACGGTCGGGCGAGCGACCTGCAAAAGGATGCGGGAGAAAGGATACTTTTGAGCTTTGCGTACGTACTTCAGATAGCGGCAGCAGCCCCCATCACACGATGATATTTCGCATAAATATGTGCATTATAAGGTTATCTGCATAATCGAGTTGAGTGGGCGGGTGTGCGTTTTCATGGGGGAACAGCTTTTGCCTCGTTCATAGGTACCCGTTCGTCGTGGGATCTATTTAGTGATTATTATCTAGGCGAAAAAAAAAGAAATTACGTGCCCAAATTGGTTGTTATGAAGGCAATTCTTTCAGATAATGGTGATATGAGATTTTACAGATAATAACAATAATGTGATTTGATCCCGTAACACCTACCATCGTTCAATGTACCAACCAACGTGGTGCGACTCCATGGTCGTGCGGCTAGTGTCACCCAGCTCTTAGTCGCATCGTGATGAAGAGCATGGGTTCGATTCCCACCGCAGCTGTCGCAGCTGTCAGGAAAAGTTTTCGGCTGTGCCACTGGGCGTTGCATGCTAGTCCGTTATCTAGTGTCGTGCTTCCTTCAAAGAGCGAAAAAGCTCACTAGAAGCATGGAACGTATCCGTTTAAAAAAAATAATGAAACGCTTCCTGTTCAACAGACAGAGGAGTCCTTCCTCGGCGAAAATGAGGCTGGTTTTGTTCGGTCCTTATAATGATGGCCCAGATGTTTATCGTATTCCCAAAAACCCTAATTAATCCACCTAACGATTAGGGCGCCTTTCTCGTGCCTTCGAAACCCCATTAAACAAAACTCAAGTGAAATGTTGACGAATATCGCACTTTCATAGGTTTAACTAAAATCCATTTCATGGCACCAGAAATCATACCTATCGTTATTTGACTTTTGATGTTTGGGCCATAAACCTTTTAAAAAACCGCAATCATGAATTTTGGATTTAAGTTCGCCTTAAGGAAATTCTGTTCGCTATTTTCGAACTCCAGACTTCTTCTGCATTCCAGATATACCCATACTGCATGGATTTAGAGCCTAAAACTCCATTAAACAGCCGCCATTTTGGATATTGGACCGCCATCTTAGTTATTCTGGTTGTTATTTTTAGACTCCGGACATCTTCCCCATACAAAATATACCCATACTACACGGTGTTGGGCCCAAAACTCCATTAAACAGCCACCATCTTGAATTTTTTGCTGCCATCTTGGATTTTACACCGCCCTCTTGGATGTTCTGGTCGCCATTTTTGGAGTCCTGATATCTTCCTAATACCAAATGAACCCCATATTGCATAGTTTTAGAGCCTAATGCTCTATCAAACAGCCACCATCTTGAATGTTAGACTGCCATCTTTAATATTGGGCTGACATCGTGGAATTTCTGATCCCCAGTGTGATTTTCTCACAAAATTCGTCAACCATGCTAAAGGTTACAAAAATCGTCGCAGTTTGATATATTTGATGGGGCTTGGTTCAATTTTATATACAACCAGTTCTACCCCTGCTGATCCGGCTCACTCAGATGGCCATTATTTCGGAATGCCTTGACCGGTCTGGTCCATTTTCAATAGGAAACAATGCAGTAAAACTCCGGTTCGATTCAAGCTATAACCCGAAAAAGGAAAACCGGAAAAATTCTTAGAAAAATATTTTTGGAAGGGAATTTCATAAGCATGAAATTTTCAAGATGTGTTTTTTTTTCGTTCCTGAGAAATGACCAATTTTGTGGAAATTTTTCAGGTGTTGGTTGATTTTTGACCGTCCGTTTCTTTATTTGCACAGAAATGGCCATTACTTAAGAACGATAAAAAACACATCTTGAAAATTTCACAGAATATAGCATATAAAAATTCTATCAACAAATATTTTTTTCGGAATTTTTCCAAATTTCCTAAATAGTTTTTCCGACTTTTCCAACCGATTTTCATCAATAGTGGAAACTTTTGTGAAAAACAATTTTCATTTTGTGTTTTTTTATGGCTGAGAAAATTTATTTACGATTTCACAAAAAAAAACCCTAATTAATCCACTTAGCGGTGATGGTGCCTTTCTCGTGCTTTAAAATATCCTTTCAACAAAACTCAAGCGACATGTTGACGACATTGCCATAAATACAACATGAAAACTGCTTGCTAAATCTACTCAATATGGATACATTTTATATTAGCATAACATCCAATATTCAGAAATTATAAAACAAAATTCAATCCATATAAGTGTCATGAAGCCGCAAAATTTTGAAACGTCATTTTAGATTTTCCGGTCATCATTTTATGACTCCGGATATCTACCCCAACTAAACTAACCGCCATCTTGAACATTGAGACACCATTTTGGATGTCCTGGTATTCATTTTTGGACCTAAAATTACATAAAATAGTCGCCGTATTGAATTTTGGCATGTCGTTTATGATTTTCTGGTTACCAGTTTTGGACGAAGACCTGCATTCTTCCCTATTCAAACTATAGTCATATTGCAGACCTTGTGAAACAGCGGACAGCTTGGGGTTTCTGATTACAAATTTTGAATTCTGAACATATTTTCATACAAAATATGCCCATAATGCAAGAATTAAAAATCCTATGAAATAGGCACTTAAAGCCTGTATCCGCAATATTCGGGACACAGAAACACAGCTGTAACTCTGCAATAGATACATTCAATTTGCTCAAATTTTGTCTAATAACATCTTAAGATGTGTTCATTTCACCTACAAAATTTCATGTGAATCGGTGCAGTACTTTTCGTTGTAGCAACGAAAGAGTAAAATGTGCGCCATTGAATTTTGTACAGCCCCAAGTTTTGCTTGTCAGCGCCGTAACTTTTGAATTTGGCAAAGGAAATGGCTGAAATTTTGAACACAAACCTCTCAATCAACGTTTGTTGCATGGGCAAAATTTCAAAAAAATCGATGCACTATCAACAATTTTATAGTCAAAACATGTTTTAGGACTGAACGTGATTTTAGCCTCTCAGACAGTAATTAGTCAGCACTCTTTATTGTTTCGATTGTACTATTGAAAGTACTATACCAATAATCATGAAATTTTGCAGGCATAATATACACATAATAAACTAGCTTCTGTGAAAATTTCATGAATATTGGCAGAGAAATTCAAAAGTTATGAATAGGCAAAAATCGCACATGAAAAACGCGAAAAATTTTCTCTAACACTCACCCCTATCAACACCAGTAGCTTTCAAACCAAGTGGTCAAAGTTGATGAAATTTTTCAAGAAAGTGTCTCTATAAGTATCATAACTGTTAATGAAATTTCATAATTATCATCACAGAACTTTGAACTGCAGCGTAAAAGCACCATCTACTATGCGAATGAAAATTGGTCATGATTGTACAAAATGCTTAAAACCACGTCTGTTTGTTTTTCATCCACAGTTAAAAGTAATGCATCGATTTTTATGAAATTTGGCACAAATAATAAACATACACCAAAGAGTTCTCAGTCAATTATTTGGCCAATTTTACTGATTCATTACAGAGCTACTGACGTACTTCTGTGTCCCGATTATTGCGGATACAGGCTTTACTTGAATACTGGGCCATTATCTTGGATTTTGGACCGCTATCTTGGATACTCTGGTGTACTCCGAACATATTTTCCATACCAAACACACTTATTTTACATAGTTTTAGAGCTCAAAATTCCTAAAAACAGCCGCCATCTTCTGTTGACGCGATCAAATTCTTATTTTTCCATTCAACGTTGACCCATCCTGCTATAAATTTACGCCTTAGGAATCTGAAATGGTACGATTTGGTGAGATCGCTTTAGTTTTGTCTATATTTTGTTTTCTTTCATATATGTGAACTTAGACCGATTCGTCACTGTTGTTCATACCTAACGTATGTCAGGCCATTAAACAAAGCCACGATTTAATTTTTCACATGAACGTTGGTTCTGCTACACAAAAGCTAGTCTCTAACGTGATCTAAGGCTATTTTCTTGCTAACTGTTCATTAGATTATCAAAAAATCTGCGATCTGATGTGTCGTATAAGGAGTGTATCGTAAAGTAGTTGAAAATGTTTAAACTAGCCTCAAAAATAGTTTAATACAACTTTTGAGTAATTTTATTTTTGGAGATACTGTATAAATCCTTGAAAAAAGAAATGGCTTTTATGATTTTTTAAAAATGTTCTTTTAACTGGGTTTCTAACCTAGATTACTGAACGCATGTTTTTGAATTTTTGCACACCTTCTAAAAAATTGAAATTGCGAAAAAAGTTCGATAATGTTCGAAAATTGTTAATATTTTTGTGCAAATAGATTAAGCTCCAGAATCCTCATGATATAGGCAAATTATTTTTTTCAAGAAAAATCTCCACTGCATTTAAACGCAATTCTTAAAAATGAAAAAAGGCCATTTTTGAGGAACCTCTTTTTTCTATGCTCCTCCAAATCATGTTTACGCAAATAAAAAATAGATAAAATAAAAAATTCGCATTTTTTTAAATAGGGTATGTTTTTTAATTTATGGACGAGTAAGTTAGAGCAAAAAATAGAATTTTATAACCTTTTAAGATATTAAAAGTAGAACTTCAAAGTTTGATTGAAAAATAGACGTTTTTTGGAGTGGACCATTTTGTAGATATAGGAGATTTTTCTATCGAAAATATGAATTTTGAAAGTCGGTGTTGAATGATATGTTATGTGTACATAACTGTTAACAAACACCAATATTTTTCAGATTTTTTATCGTACAAATTTTACTCGCTACAGATTTTTGAAATGTTGAAAAAGCTTAACAAAATTGCATTTTGTGCAGATTTTTATTTTGTGAGGTGTATTCATTTAACCATATTTTCAATAAAACAAAACATTTTCCAAATGTTTCCAAAGTATTCTAAACTTAACTATATTGTGAAGATTTCATAGAAGAACCGAAATGAAAAGACCAACCCAGCTTCGAGATAGAGCATTCTGAACATTTTCAACTACTTTCCGATACACTCCTTATTTGGTTTGGTTTGATTTGGTTCATTTTTATATTTGGTAATATCCGGTGGGATAGCCGAATCTGATTCCATGAGTCATGGAGCATGACACTACCGGTTGTCCCAATTATGGTCTGAGACTAGGAGACTAGGTCTGAGATTATTTTATTGCTTATTTTTCACCTTTACCTAATCACCGCGGTTTCGAAGCCACAGCTGAACCCGCAACACTACCGGGTCTGACCCTATTTTTCCATCGGGATGTCGATAAGTCGTGATCAGTCTTGTTAGAGATCACAGTCATTTGAACCTTTTCGTCGATATTCGGCCTCCTTTGTCTCCGGTATTCGCAACACAATCAATCAAACTACTGTTCGAAACAAAAATGTCAAACGAATGCACTTCGCCACGATAGCGGCTTCGGAAGACGGTTCGGCTTTTGTTATTCCTGTCTTCTTCCATAACAAGAGCTATGTTGCCCATCTGTGTGCCGTATTTAATGCAACATGCAAGAATAAACTCATATTAACATTGATAATCGGAATTGGCTGAGAATCTATGCGTAATGCTAGAATTACACACGTCTCATCGTGTCAGATGACATTGATTTGACTCTTTCTTATGTTTATTGATCTTCGTTCTACTGCTCGTGTTGTGTGTAGGTAAGAGGTAACGGTAGCGCACGAATGTAACAAAGCAAGCTGACACCCGACTGTGGCAACGAAATGAAGGTAGTGAAAAGTGTCGAATGTTTACAAGACTGGTCGTGATTTGATACACCGCATCCATGGGTTTGGTTAAATTTTACATTTTACTACCCGGATCTGATTATGGGTAACTACCGGCTGAACCAAATATGGTCTGACATTATTGTCTTGTTAACTGCTCATCGGTTAACCAAAAACGCTGCAAATTGAAGGTGTCACATGCAGAGTCCCGTCGAAATTGTCAAGACGGGACTCTCGGAACCCATTCCGGAACACTACCAGTTGTCTTTAGTGTGACCTAAGGCTATTTTCTAGCTAACTGTTCATCAGGTTATCGCAAAAGCCACGATTTGATGTGTCACATGCCTGGATTTAGTTTACTTTTACATTTGGCCTCTCTCGGCCATTCAAAACCGATTCCGAAACACTTGCTGGCCGTTCATTAGGTAATCTAAAAAGCCGCTAGGGTAACGGTTGAATTTTGGACCCCTAGAGGACATTAGTTTGAATTTAAGTAAAAATCAAACAGATTCAGAGGCTATTTACACATAATGATGATGTTAGTATGTTCGTAAAAGGCTCCGCTGTTCATTAAAAATATCCACAAGGTCATTTCTGGCTGAAAAATAGATGCACATAACTGATTTTTGAAGCATCAGTTTTCACTATTTTGGACACCCCAATATATTTTGGACCCTTTTCAGTATATATTTTGGACAACCGATATTTAAACTCGTTTGAAACTATTTTGGAAGAATTTGCCGCTTGAATATGCTGGATCACATCCTAATTACTTGATTGACAAAGGCTGATTAGACGAACGTTGCGAATTTAAAGCGCTAGAAAGATAAACGTTTTTGTTTACATCTGCAAGTTTCCTCAGCACCGCAGTCTCTTTTTGTAAACATGATGCGACACTCGCATGGATGACGAGATTGGAAAAAAAAATTCATGGCAAATAAGGATATTTCCAGTGAGGAAATGATTGCTGCCCGTGCAGAGCAATCTTATTTAGCGAATGATTCTAAAAATTTTCGTCATCTCATCATTAAACCTGTGTAAGTTGTGATAATAGGACCCAGGGGGTCCAAAATATAAGGGGGTCCAAATTATATTGGTTACCCTATTTGATGTGACGCATGTACGGGCAGAGATGGAATCCTCCTCAGAGCAGAACAAGAGAACGAAAAATCTGCTCCACGTTCCTGCTTTCAAAACTAGAGCGTCTTCTCTCGTTTGCTTTCACCTTTCTGCTTGCAGCTTGTGACTCTGAAACATGTGCGGATTTGTTTACACAAAAAAGTGCAGTTGCGTTAGCATAAATATGTTTATGCCTATAAATCAATAATTACAGAGCATATAAGTGATTATATGTGTAATATTGTCATGCCATGTGAACGGCACGATTTTACCACGAGAAACGCCGTGTAATTGTCGTTCTACTTTCCGGGAGCCTCAAAAATGAGGCACAAAAATGTTGTTCTTTGTGCTGTTCCTTCTGGCTCGACGTTTCTCTTTGTTTTTCGCATGCTTCCTCCTTGCGCTTCGCTCTCGCACAAACGATAGCGGTGGGAGCGCACAAAGATAAAGAGAACAAAAACGAGCATTTGAGGCACATTGTGGGAGAAAATGACAAGTCTGTGTACGGGTTTGTTTCTCTTTCAGATTTGACCACTTCGGCGGGAACCCCGGAACCGATTCCGGAACACTACTGGTTCAAATATGGTCTGAGATGATTTTCCTGCTCATTGTCCATCAGGTCATCGAAAATGCCGTGGTTTGATGTGTCGCATGTATGGGTTTAGTTCAATTGTATATTTGGCCACCTCCAGCGGGACGCCTAGAACCGGTTTCGGAACACTACCGGTTCAGATATGATCTGAGACTCTTTTCCTACTTACCGCTCATCAGGTCATCGAAAATGCCGTGGTTTGATGTGTCACATGCATGGGTTTGGTTCAATTGTATTTTTGGTCACTTCCAGTGGAACGCGTAGAACCGGTTCCGGAACACTACCGGTTCAGATATGGTCTGGGATGATTTTCCTGCTCATTGTCCATCAGGTCATCGAAAATGCCGTGGTTTGATGTGTCGCATGCATGCACACTAAAACCTGAGATTCCACCTCGGTAATAATTTTTACTGAGTGGAAACTGTAAAGATAAATTTATGCTGAGGAATCAGTAAAATTTTATGAAATTATCCGACTTCAGTAATTAGTTTTACCGATTTCCCCGCATGATAAAATATTTTACAAATTTCAGTAATAAAAAATACTGATTAGCTTTGCACATTGCATTTCTCGGTACTTCTTGTGAGCTTAGCACGGAGCTCAGTAATTGAGGTTACCGTACAATCAGTAAAAAAGTGCAATACTCTTCCAAACTTTTACCGAGCACTCAGTTCCCGCAGGACATATTTGACGCCATTTGTTTTTTTTAGCAGAGTTGGTGGGTCGGAGCTGATGTGTGATACAGAATGTGGTCCAGAAAAACATTTTTTGTTCTGCGAAGTTCGTGAAATTGTACAGAAATGTTTGGTAAGTTTGCATTATCATCAATATAAATTAAAATACTGACAGCAAATTATACATTTTTCTTCTTCAGGATTAGCTGATGGTACTTGAAGACAAGTCAGGACTTTGAGAAACAGCACCATTCATAACCATGCCAGGGACTTGACCATTCGAGGGTATTCAGAGCCAGTAAATCTACATAATTCATAAGTGAGCTGTAAACGTTATGAGAACTGTTTTATTCTATGGCATCGTTTTACTAAACGGTACATGCAAATGTTTAAGAGGTTATTACAATAAAAACAATAAATAGTATTGAAAAGTTATTTTTTTATTATGTTTTTCACCATTCTATTGTGCTGATAGAAGGTAAAAAATTACGGAAAACTGTAAAAAAATACTGAGCCACTCGGTAAACCACAAAACCTTTGAAATAAAATGTTGCTGATTACTCGGTATTGTTTTTACAAAGTATTCAGCAATCGTTTGACGAGTAGCTCAGCATTTTTTGACATTTTGTTAGATCAATCGTTATACCGAGTACTCGGTAGTCGACCTCAATTACCGAGCTGATAACCGAGAGCTCAGCTGTTGAAAACTCGGTAATTGGATAACCGAGCCCGGTAATAAAATTTAAGTGTGTGGGTTTGGTTCAATTGCATATTTAGCCACTTCCAGCGGGACGCCCAGATCCGGTTCGGGAACACTACCGGTTCAGATATGGTCTGAGACTATTTTCCTGCTTAGCGCTCATCAGGTTATCGAAAATGCCGTGGTTTGATGTGTCGCATGCATAGGTTTGATGCATTTTCATATCTGGTCCCTTCCAGGGGTACCGTTCCGGAACACCTAAATGGCCATATCTCCGGAACGGCTGGACCGATTCGAACCATTTTCAATAGGAAACAATGGGACCAGATTCCGCGTCGAATGAATTGTCGGTCATTGAAATCGGATGAGGTTTACTGCCAAAAAGTGATGTGAGTTTTTTTGTACACACACATACACACATACACACATACATACACACACACATACATACACACAGACATCACCTCAATTCGTCGAGCTGAGTTGATTAATATAATGTGACTTGACCCTCCGGGCCTTCTATCGAAAAGTCATTTTTGGAGTGAACATATAGCCTTTCCAGTACACTTAGTGTACGAGAAAGGCAAAACATTGTGTCTGCAATGCTTCATTCTTAAGTTATGATTTTTTAAACAAACGGCCCATATAGGACATCTGGAAAATTTCCACAAAATTGTTCATAACTCAGGAACGGAGAAAAAACACATCTTGAAAATTTCACAGAATATAGCTTATGTAAATATCTTCCAAAAATATTTTTTTGTGAATTTTTCCGGACTTCGAAAATAGTTTTTCCGACTTTTCCAATTGATTTTTCTCCACAGTGGAAACTTTTGTGGAAAACAATTTACTTTTTGTATTTTTTTTTTGATTGCTGGGATTGATTGATTGATTTATCTTTATTTGAGAGACTTTCAGCTCTTGGCTGGTTCGTCTCTAAATTGATTGCTGGGAAAATTTGCTTACGATTTCATATTAACGATGCTTCCTTCTTGAGTTATGATTTTTCAAAGTAGGTGGTCTGTGGAAACCCTGATTTTTTTCAATTTAGTTTTTGTTCAGTATTAGAACCCCACCTATGAAAAAAAAATCATTAAATTCTGAGAACCTTCGTACCAATTTGGACGATAATAAAAAAAAATCTCCTACTGCGCTTATTTTGGGACAGATTAGCCCATTTCGTTCGTGACTTATATACTTCTTCAGTGTCGAGTGCTCGACTGTGAAAATTCTTCTAGATGCTCCAGCGGGAGACCTTTCAGAAATTCAGAAATTAAGAAATGGTTATGATAATTCTTCTCGTAATTTTTCAGTGCGTTATTCCGGGTATTCGTACAGCAATTGCTCAAGAATGTATTTTAGAAGTTTCTCTGGAAAACGTTCTCAGGTATTCTTACGTAAATCCATCCAGAAGTTTCTCCAAGAATTCTTCCCGACGTTCCTCCGGCAGTTCAAATAGTAATTCCTCCGGATGGTCTACGAGAATTTCCCTATATATTCTTTAAGGAGTTCCTCCAAGAAACTTTCTCAGGGGCAAATCGAAACGATTTGAACAGACTTTTTTTCCAAAACTTTAAGGTTTCTATAGGTTTTTTTTTTCATAATCTGTTTCTTTCGAAATTTATCCGCAGATTCTTTCAAGAATTTTTCCAACCATTTTATTAGCATTCCTCATTATTTTTTTCCCAGGATTCCTCCAACAATTTGTCATAGTATTTTTTCAATATTTTTTATCCAAGGACTGTACCACAAATTGCTCAAGGATTTCTTCCTCAATATATCCAATTCGTGCAAGAACTTTGCTGGAATTATCTCAAGTATCCCTCTAGATTCGATGAACTCCTCCAGGAATCCTCCAGATTATCCCAAGAATAATTCAATCATCTTCAAGATTTTTTCTATGAAGGAATATGTTTGTAATGTTTCCAAAGACTTCTCCAGGAAATCTTCCAAGGATTTCCAAGAAACTCTCGCAATTTTTGTTCTCAGGAGTTCTTCAAAGAAATCGTCCAGGAATTCCTCCAGGATTCTTCTAGAAAATCTTCTGACACCTTCAAAAATTCTTCTAAAAATCCTTCAAACACTTCTCCGCGAATTCTACCAATGATTTCTCCGGGACTTCTTTAAATGGTTTATCCGGGTATTTTAGGAAAGACTTCAAGGAATTCTACTAAGAATTTCTCGAAGTATTATTATTTATATTCATCCAGAAGTTCTCAAACACTACAAGAATTCGAATTCTTTCAAGATGACAAGAACACTTAAAAAAAAAACAAAAATATCCTGCAGGATTTCTTCATCTGGGAACTCTAGCAGTATTTCTCCTGAAATTGTTCCAAGAATTCCTTCATGAATTTCTCCAAGAACTATAATTTAATGTTAACTTTGTACTCCAGTAACTTCTCCAAGGATTCCCCCAGGAATTGCTCCAATAGCTTCTTTTTATGCATTCTCCAATTTTTTTCCAAGAGTTCTTCCATGGATTGCTCTAATAATTTCTCCGGGGGATCTTTCAGAAGTTTTCAAGATTTTCAAGATTCCAAGAATTACCCTGAAAACCCTCCACTAATTCTTGTAAAGGGTACCTTCAAGGATTTCTTCAAAAATTCCTACAGCAATACTTCCGCAGATGCCTCCATAAGTTCACCAAGAACACTTCCAGAAATTCTTACTATTTTTTTTTAGTAACTTATGCAGAAAACTCTACAGAAATTTCTGAAGAGATCCTTGGGAAAGTTTCAAAAAAAAATAAAATAAATGCCAGAGATGTCCTTGGAAGAATTTCTTAACCCTCGAGCAGTCGCGTCTTTGACTACCTGCAGCGACACCGCACTCACACGCTGTGTACCACATGCGTGCATTTTTCATGGTGCGTGGACTCAGTACACGACGCGACCGCTCCCGGGTTAAACAATTTTTGCAACAATTCCCAGAAACACCTTCAAAAAGTTTCCTAGAAGAATCTGTGAAAGAATTTTTGAGAAAATCAGAATGAAATGTTAAGAAATCTTGTTGAAGAATAACTGTAAAGATCAGTGGACGATTCACTGGAAGTAAGAAAAAATTATATGAGGAATTCCTTGTTTGGAGTATTTATACCTTTGAAAAATATTTGTAGCATTTTTTGTAATATTTTTTCAGGAATTTGTGAAATAATTTTCAAAGCAAACCTTGGAAAACTACATGATTAAACAGAGGAGAAATTTCTGGAGGAATCGCTTTATTAATTTGGATGAATCCTCCTCTCCACCAGTGATTACTTTACAAATTTCTTGAAGGATTACTTTGAAAAACTTCCACAGATCTATTGATAATATATTGTATTCCATTATATATTTTATCAGAAATTGCTTCAGGATTTCCAGCGTTCTTCTAGGATTTCTCTATGGATTTTTTCAGGAATTCATTAAACAATTGTTTAGAATATGTATTAGGGAATTTCTTCAGGATTTGTTCCAAAAAATATCTCAAGAGGTTTTGTTAGGTATTCCATCAGGAGTTTCCAGGTATTCCTCCTGGGTTTGCTTCTGAAAATCCGTATATGGATTCTTAAAATATTCCTGTTTTGTTTTTAGAAATTCTTTCAGAAACTCATTTAAAATTTTCTGCAACTTTTTTAAATTAATTATTTCTGAAATCTCTTTGGTGAAACTTTCGGAAATATCTTTGGAGACTTCTTCAATATAGAATTACTTTACAAACTTCAGCAGTGATTTCTTCAAAAGTTGTTTCCTGGATTCTTTCAGAAGTTGTTCCAGCAGCTCCTTCAGGAATTGCCCAAGCGGTTCCTTCAGAGATTCCCTCAGGAATTCATCCATGGGAATGCATATTGTGAAGGGGCGAAGAAATCGGGGAACCTTGCTAACTATGTAGCTCTGATTTTACCATGACAGCACTGGAAATAATTTATCACACATCTTATCAGTAAGCTACCGAAGCATGACAATGATCCTTTTAAGGAAATTGCGGTGAGAAAGTCATAAGAAATGTTGAAAGAAGTGTGTTAGAGAGCTTTGAGGAAAAGTCGTGCGAATTGGCACTTGGCATGCATCCGCCAAAAATGTTGTGATCTGTAAAAAAATATCTCCAAAGAATCACCCCATATACAACGCTCATCGCGATCATCGACAAAGCGAGAGATATTCATAAAAAAAAGAATTCAGAAAGGGAAGTATGAGATTAGGGTAAATATATAAAACAATGTTGTTCATGAGCTATGCTTTGGCGCTATTATGGGTGCTCCACAAAACAATGTATTTATATGAAGTGCTCCGCGTGTCAAAAGACTGAAAACCCCTAAGTCATCATAATACAAACTGTAGGTTTTACCATTAAAAAAGTACATAAAATCGAGGGTCTACTAAATCGAGGTCTTAAATTATAGGAATGTTATGCCCTTTTATATTTATTTACATGCGCAGATGAAGCATTGACAAACTAAGTATTTATTGTATCCGCACACAATTTTGCAATAATTATACACAATTGTTCCACAGATAGCAATCACTTGAGTGAAACACTTGAAATGGTACATCGATCACCCCAAACGGTAGATGAACCATGGGTCTCCCTGCAGAAACCTCCTGCAATCCGTTGAGTCCGCGATATTTAGATGAAAACCGATTAGCTAATGACGCCGCATGTCGCTCGTGAGCTAACCCTACAGCAGTCGGCAAAACTGCATGCTCTGGAGTTTCGATATCCGAAATCGACTTATGTTGTCGTGACTTCTTGCGGCATTTCATGATGAGGCACCAAAGACACAGCAGCAACAGAAGCAGTGGAATCAGGAAAATCGGGAGCAAGAATCGAACATCGAACTCTGAGTCTGAGGTATCTTTGAGAATAGTGCCAGTGCGGTCACCGGAATGGCTTATTGTGCTTCCAATTCCAGGATGGCTCGGTAGAGCTTCACTCAATACGACGGCTGGGAATGTGAGATTGGTTGGGGTGCTGATGCTATTGTTTTTGAGATTTCCATAAGGGGAAGTGCTTTCGGGTCTACTTTCATCCTGGCCAGAATCCACTAGAACAGCGTACGAAGGGTGAAAAGCTTGTACAGGACAATCTGCCATCTCCAGGAAACCACAGCATAAATATCACCGTGCAAGAAACTTGATCCAGACATGGACTGCTTTGATACTGTAGCAACAAGAAAAATACGTCGAACAATCCGATTTAATTCATTAGGAACGACATTTTAATAAGTCTGGTGGTAAAATATGGTGTTGAATCATTAATGTGGCTTTAACTCGTGTCATGTCTGAAAAATTATCTTTTAATAATATTTTTTCCATTATTTATAGCTTACATTTACGGTTTGTTTGATTATAGATCACACCCCCAGTTCATCAAACAACATGGATCAAGTTGTATAGCACTGACATATCACAACCAAACAATTCTTCAACATACATCGACCATTCCATCATCACATCATAGAGCACACGGAACTTCGTCCACAAACTACATCATTCTTCTCGAACTTTGCTTCGACATGTGCTCGAGTAAACAGAATGTCACCGTAGCTAGAAATATGCTATGCTTGCATACTCGTCATTCGGCAGCGGCAGCATGCATGCTTGCTATCAAGCTCATGAAGGAGTGAACCTGACGTCAGCAGAAAAAGTTACATCGAATGGGACGAGTTTTGCTGGCATGGTTCGTATGCACACGTATCTATGTATGTATGTGAGAACGGCAAACGCGTGCTTCCATAAACAATTTCAAAACATCATTGCAAATTTATTCTGCGCAAACGGGATTGATGTTAGAGCGAATGGAAGGACGGGTGAAACTTTTCCATTTTGTATGTCACCCCGCCCGGAAAGTGCACTGCACACCTCTATGGCTAGGGTAACGGAGAGTTGAAGGGGGTTGATGGGAGTTGACCAGAATGAGCCCAATGAGCAATAATTTCGAATTATTCGAAATCGATGATATTTTAATTTTTAGCATTGCTTTATTCGTCTCAAATTTATCATAAGCTTTTTTAATGATGACCCAAAAGAACAATTTGCATCATCAGTTCGTCATTTTGACTCTAGTCTTACCTCTAAGAAGGGCCTAAGTAAAGAATTTGGGAAAAAATAAATGTATTCAGTAAATTTTGAGTACTTCCAGCTCAACGCACGAATCGCGTAGACGCGACCTTTTTCATTTCTAATGAAATATTTCTAATGTATGAGCTTCTAACATGAAATGCATTTTGCATTATTCTTCACCCAACATTGTAAAAAGGCTTAAGAAAAAATCAAAAAAATATATCTCGAAAACGGTTTGTTGTATTGGAATGATGTCTCGAAGATGTTTTAAATGTTTTTTCTTCTTTGTGGCTCTACGTTTCCCCTGGAACTTTGCTTGCCTCTCTTCAACTTAGTGTTCTTTGTGCAATTCCACAATTAATAATTCAGTCATTCCATTGAAAAACGATATTGTGCAACTCCGATTGAAACTTAGTGGGTTTGTAGTTTTTTGAAAATAATTAGACCCGTATTTTAAATTTAATCATTAGGGTGGCCAATATTATGATGGACCAAAAAACTAAATTTTTTAGAACCAAAAATTAAAAAAAAACATAATTTTTGAAACAGTTGATCGATTTTAAACTTTTTTTAGTTGAAAAACTATTGCATTCTAATTTCCAGAAAAATAGGTTGAAGGGATCAGGGATTTTCAAAATGAGACGGTTTTAGAGTAGGTTGTATTAAAATATATGACACTCCATTCAAAAACTATAAAACATACATATCTGATTATTTTATATGTTACGCCAAATTACCAGTTTTTTTTTCGATAGAAATATAAAATCAGGCTACCTCTTTGGTCCCGAGACCGTGAAAACTTGAAAAAAAATATATTTGCACATTTTCTGCACAAAAACACAATTTGGCACCTTCAGCGTATATTTCCTGAACCAAACTAAACCAAAAAAAAATATGAAAAGAAAATTTAATGAAAAAATCGTCATTTTCGGTAAAAATGTCTGATATTTCAAACCTTTCCCTGAAAATTGAAAGAATTTTTTATGGTCAATAAAGGTTGGTGCTTGTGTGTGAAGAATTAGCCTGATGAGTTAAAATTTACTAACAAAAACAAATACAAAAAAAAACGATTAATCCACCGAGTGGTGATAGTGCCTTTCTCGTCGAATATGTACTCATGATCTTTTCGTCGACGTAAGCATCCTAAATCCTGTGAATACTTGGCTCCCATATGCATTTGACCACTGCTAGCGGGACACCCGGAACCGATTCCGGAATACTTCTGGTTGTCCCAAATATGGTCTGTAACCATTTTCTTGCTAACCGTTTATCAAGTTATCTGAAGAGCCGCGATTTTAATACGACACATGGGTTTTGTTCATTTTTCTATTTGACCACTTCCGGCGGGACATCCGGAACCGGTTCTAGAGCACTACCGGTAGTCTCTGCTGTGATCTAAGGCTGTTTTCCTGCTTACCGTTCTTCAGGTTATCGAAAAAGCTGCTATTTAACCCTCGAATGATCGCGCTGTTGTATTTTGTACAGCACGTTGAAAAAATCTCGCTTTTTGTACTCAGCACTAGAGTTATGCTGGCAGTGGTGGTCAACCGCGCGCTTTCCGGAATGTTAATGTATCGCATGCATGGGTTTGGTTCCCATCTACATTTGACCACTTCCAGCGGGACACACGGAACCGGTTCCAGAATACTACTGGTTATCCTAAATATGGTCTGATTTCATAGTGTTGCTACCCGAGCAGGAACGAATAACTGACACATAACAGCAGCATCCCCATCAATCATTACCTCAGCATTGCAACATCATTAGGCTTGCCCTTGAACTTGCCTCTGTGTCTACCCTGTTAGAGGTTTTGGGGTATATAAATTAAGAATGGGAATAAGATTGAATAATAATATAAGCATTTGATTTACAGACTCAGAAATAAATCACGAAAAAGTGTTGAAAGACGTTGTCTGATGTTCCTCAAGCGAAATTCAAATTTATCAACAGCCTTTTTCAGCTGACGCTGTTCGTAATAAAATGAACATGTTCCCATGAAATTATTTAAAATTGCATTTGCTGTTAACAGAAGGTGTGTAAATTATCGTGCGCTACGGCACATGACATTGACACACTCTACCTTTTCGAGGTAAGCAGGATCTTCGTTCCATCGAAACACCTTGTACAGAAAATATAGATGTCGAATCTTCCATGGCATAATTCAATTTCTAAATTTATGCTAGATATATCTTCCCCCGCACACGAAACTCTCAACAGAAGGCTTTCCATCCGGAAGCGACGATAATTCGTTTTCACTAACCGAAGAATAAGTGAGAAATAGTGCCCATAAATACTTCCTCGCAGCATCATCTTCGCGGTGCTGTTGGCAGCACCAAGAAAGTGCAATGAGTAATGTGAGTTTCTCTCCGCCCCCTCTGCTTCGTCCCACCGTTTCACAGAGTGTGAATCCTTACACACCATCAAGAAGAACCAACCTCCGAAAATCCGCTCCAGATAGGTGCCCCGTAGTCGAAGGAAGAAAAATTTGCATCCACAGGCTGTGGCAGACGTTGCTGCTGCTACTGTCGCTCGCTCGAAAGGATAATGTAGCCACGCAGCTACCATCTTCCCATGTAGTTGAACCGAGTTGAGAGGCGCCCTCTCATCATCTTAACGAAACAGCCACTTTTCGTTTCGTTTTCATATTTATGTATGCACATAAAAATATGCAAATTGGATACTTGTGAACGATGGCGAAGTGAATTCCTCCGGTTGGTGGCGGCGGCAGCGGTGCCCATACACTCCACGCTACGTGGCAAGGACCCGGACCTGACCTTCGATTCCTGCCTCCTTCTTCCATTCGAAACTTATGGGGCGCCAGGTCTATGGAGCGAAGGAAGTTTTGCAACCAGCGGAATCCGAGATTATTGCATGCTTGCACTGGTTGGGCGACGAAAAGACATAGGTGTCGGAAGGCACTCTGAATAAAAATTTTGAGTGCAAGCTGAAACAAAGTTAACCTTCCTTAGAAGTTGCAAAATCTCCGTGAGGTTATTGTTGAAGCTCTTTACGAAGTTCTACTCGAAGTGCATTCGAGTCAAGCAGTCTTTCACGAATGCCTCAACCATGGAAAGAAGGAACATATATCATCGTTGAAAACCAATCAAACATCCTGAAATGCCTTAAGACATCCATTAACCCTTCTATCCCTGTGTACCCAGGCGCTTCTCTTAAATCACCGGAAACCAGGAACCTCTCTGATGCCTCCGGAAGCTGTATGAAGGCTCCTGAAATCCCAAAGCACTCTGGAGACCCAACGCCAACCCCAACCCCTGTTGCAACGCCTTGAAACCCTTCAGAGACCTCTTTAGAAACTCTTCTGAAACCCCCTGAAGCTCCTGGGAGTCCCTTGAAGCTCCTGGGTGTCCCTTGAAGCTCCTGGATGTTCCCTGAAGCTCAGAGGGCTTCACATGCTTTTAAATGCCTTGAAACGCCTCTGAACTATTCCCTTCAGACAACCAAAAATTTCTTCAAAACTCCCAAAGATCACCATTGGAACCCTTTGGGAAATTCTAATGCATGCATTAGAGTGCTTTAAAATCCCGCTGAAAATCACCAGAAGTAACCAGAATCGCCTTGAAACTTGGGTCTTCCAAAAACTTCTTGTAAACACTCCCGAAGCACCCAGATACCAACCAAAATGCCTTGAAACCGTTTGAAAACCCTCTGAAACCATTTTAAAATCCCCTTTAAACTTCCCTGAAAACTTTTTGAGCCCCTTCATATTATTCTGAAGTCCCGCTTTGTTTTGTTGGACAGACAAAACAAACAGGACAGAGGGGACAGACAAGACAGACAGGACAGACAGGACAGACAGGACAGACAGGACCGACAGGACCGACAGGACTGACAGGACCGACAGGACCGACAGGACCGACAGGACCGACAGGACCGACAGGACCAACAGGACCGACAGGACCGACAGGACCGACAGGACCGACAGGACCGACAGGACCGACAGGACCGACAGGACCGACAGGACCGACAGGACCGACAGGACCGACAGGACCGACAGGACCGACAGGACCGACAGGACCGACAGGACCGACAGGACCGACAGGACCGACAGGACCGACAGGACCGACAGGACCGACAGGACCGACAGGACCGACAGGACCGACAGGACCGACAGGACCGACAGGACCGACAGGACCGACAGGACCGACAGGACCGACAGGACCGACAGGACCGACAGGACCGACAGGACCGACAGGACCGACAGGACCGACAGGACCGACAGGACCGACAGGACCGACAGGACCGACAGGACCGACAGGATCGACAGGACCGACAGGACCGACAGGACCGACAGGACCGACAGGACCGACAGGACCGACAGGACCGACAGGACCGACAGGACCGACAGGACCGACAGGACCGACAGGACCGACAGGACCGACAGGACCGACAGGACCGACAGGACCGACAGGACCGACAGGACCGACAGGACCGACAGGACCGACAGGACCGACAGGACCGACAGGACCGACAGGACCGACAGGACCGACAGGACCGACAGGACCGACAGGACCGACAGGACCGACAGGACCGACAGGACCGACAGGACCGACAGGACCGACAGGACCGACAGGACCGACAGGACCGACAGGACCGACAGGACCGACAGGACCGACAGGACCGACAGGACCGACAGGACCGACAGGACCGACAGGACCGACAGGACCGACAGGACCGACAGGACCGACAGGACCGACAGGACCGACAGGACCGACAGGACCGACAGGACCGACAGGACCGACAGGACCGACAGGACCGACAGGACCGACAGGACCGACAGGACCGACAGGACCGACAGGACCGACAGGACCGACAGGACCGACAGGACCGACAGGACCGACAGGACCGACAGGACCGACAGGACCGACAGGACCGACAGGACCGACAGGACCGACAGGACCGACAGGACCGACAGGACCGACAGGACCGACAGGACCGACAGGACCGACAGGACCGACAGGACCGACAGGACCGACAGGACCGACAGGACCGACAGGACCGACAGGACCGACAGGACCGACAGGACCGACAGGACCGACAGGACCGACAGGACCGACAGGACAGACAGGACAGACATTTTCAGAGCATAAGAACAAGAAAACCTGATTCACCCGAGCTCTGAGGGTTGAAATCCCACTCTGGCTACAACGCTACCAGGCCAAAACTTCTTCACCAACAAGAAGTATGCTGCTTACGCAAATATTGCACTCCAGCTCGGTGTTCGTTCGGTGGGCAAAAAGTGCTGCAACAAGAAAAAAATCTTGGCACTTGGAAGATGGTTCTGAGCTGCAAAAGTTGTTTCCTTGCAACGTCGTTGTAGCGGTACTAGGAAGGTACATAGGTAGGTAGGTACAACTGGCGCTCTTCTGTTGGTGGCGTTGTTAATGAATAAATAAGCATAATATTTCATCTTTCGAGCGGGAGCCCCACTTCTGGGTGCTCAAGGCGCGATGGGATAGTGCAGTAGAAGGGACGGGAAAAATAGCGTAGCTGTGCCAGGATTGAATGCATAGAATGAGGCCAAGTGGGAACACACAGTAGAACCATTGTTGGGATTGTCGAAAGTTAATTTAGTTTCACGAAATTAGCAGTGCTCTTAGAGTGGGAAAATGCAGAAAAATGGATGATGATGGCTCAAAGTTTCGAAATTAAAACTACTAAGAGCTTTTGGCGGATTCCGAGTGTTGCTGCGCTTTACGGGCTGCCAGGTTGACTGGCTAGAGAAAATCACAAGGCAACGGGTTTGAATAATCGATCTTGTTTGAAACATGCTGCATTTTGTTCGAGGTTGTGATTTCCAACACATTGCTAGAAAGTTTGAGATATTTTCCCTTTAGTGGGGGTGAGGATACACTCGTCAACAGAAAGTAAACTAAAACTTTGTCATTACTCTCTGTCAGCCTGGAACAGAGGAATGGTTGAAGTTGATGAAGCGTGTACCACATAGCTCTATTAGGGTTTGAACTTTATGTCAACAAGTAAGCACATACCATTACTAACACGATAGGGGAACGATACAACTATGGAGTTTATAGTTTTAAGGAAAGATATGTAAATAAATTTGTTGCAACTCATTTTTTTTGCGACAAAGTTTTGATTTTCTATTAATAAGTGGATAAAAACACTCAATGTATCCATGACACTAAATTCAAATATTTTCAATGTGGTTTTTGAAAGTTAAGCTTTTATCTAGCAAGAGTCCCAGATACTTAACTTCGTCCGACAAATTTATTGGAGTTCTCTTCATAGTGACAACATGTTTACTTGAGGGTTTCAAATAAAGAGCTCTTAGCCTATGTGGAAATATGATAAGTAGATTATTATTATTATTAATATTTATTTATGACACTTTACACTACGACAGTGCATTCGTGTCAGGTAATACAAAAAAAAACTAATTACAATACTTTCTAATGAATTTATCCGTTCGTTTTGATCGCTTATTGCATTTAATTATCCACCCATCTACGTCATCCGGAGCTGGATCAGGGCCAGAATCCAAATCGCTATCCACGTCTATAACGATGTTAACAGCAGGTTCGGTCATCAAATTATCATCAATCGCGACGGACGTATCGATCAATGCGGTTGCTCCGACAGTGTCTGCTTTTCGATCTGCTTTTTTCTGAGGCGCTGGGTTGATCTCGGGTGAGCAAAGTTGACGAACATTTCGTTTTACAGCATTCGTGTTTGACTCGCGGCTACTTACTTCGGTTGCGGTGCTGGTCATTCGAGTGTGGTTGTCGGCCGTATTGGATAAGAGAACTTCGTTTGGTGGTTGTTTGTGTTGCGCTTGTTGGACATCGCGTTGTAAAGCCGATTTTGCTGCTAGGGCTTCTTGTTCTTTCGCTGCAGCTTCACTGCACTTTTGTTTTGGGTGTGCTCTTTTGTCACACTGGCGGCACGTACGAATTTGAGTACGGTAAGTCACTGTCGCTACGTCATCGCAAATTCTGATATACGATGGGATATGTTTATCAAGTTCTATCCGTACCACACGGACGCCATTCGGTATACCCGGAAAATGTTTCTTCCACAGTTCTCTTGCAACCGATTTCACTATGCCATACCGTTTCATAAAATCTGCAACTACTTCATTCGGTATATCTGGCGGGAGATCATGGATACGGACATTTGTTGCACTGTCTTCCATGAAAACTGGAATATTGAATTTTTTGTCCGCAGCCATCATGAAGTGCTTAAGATGATGAGAAGCGGCTATGCGTTCAGCTATCTCTAAATTGCGCATCTCCAGGAGAGCACAATTTCGAGTGGAGTGTAGCTGGATATTTTTGACGAATGATAAGTCAATTTCCAGTTTTTCGTTGAGGAATTTTGCGATGTTCCCAGCACTTGGTCGTACGGGAAGCACACTAAAATCGATGACTAATGTGTTCTTCCGTGTGGTGGCCATTGTGAATAGCGATACCACAGCGATAATCGAACCGAAAGAAAGACGACCGGCCCGATTAAACGTCGGCTGACAACTGATGATAAGTAGAGTTTTGGAAGCATTTGGAGAAATCTTCCTATTTTTGCATATAAGAAAAATATCTAAACTTGTTTTTGCAATCTACTTCAGATGACAAGCAAACACCGTCCCTTGGCTAAGATACCCGTGTCATCTGCAAATAACGATTTTTGACTTCCCTGAAACAAAGCAGGTAAGTCAGAAGTAAAAATATAGTATAATATTGGTCCCAGTGCCTTGTGGAACAGCAGCTCTTACAGGTAATCTAACTCACTTGAAATTTTGAGAATTTACCTGCAGTGTTCGATTGGATACATAGTTTTGGATTCTTCTAATAATATATAGTGGAAAGTTGAAAAAAAAAACAATTTTACGATCAAGCTTTCGTGCCAAACACTATCGAATGCTTTTTCTATGCCAAGTAGTGCAACCCCAGTGGAATAACCTTCAGTTTAATTGAAACGAATAAAATTCGTTACCCGCAAAAGTTGACGAGTAGTCAAATGTAACTGGCGAAATCTGAACTGCTCATTGGCTCATTGTGCAGAATGTTCTCATGATTGAGAATGGTTTCGAATTCGCGAGCAACCTTATGTTTTATTGGACTAGTGAGGAAAATAATGAAATTAAACCTTATGAGAATATCAATGAAAAATTCAATCATTGATAACACAGCATAACAAAAAATAACTTTTGGTCTGTCTCAAGAGTAAACTTATATGTCTCCGAAGGATTTTGGGCCGCTGAATCCGAATCCGGGCTCAGATTTGCTCTAACACGTCACAATTTTGAGCCATGCCGCAATTTATAGGGCAAAATATGCGATTTTGGGCTATTTTGACTGCAAGCCATTAAGCAAGGAAATATTTTTTAAGCAATCAAAAGGTTAATTGGTCAGTTAACATCTGAATTAACGACTCATGCAAAATATTTCGTTTTGCCAAATCGAATTTGATAGGTTAAGGCTTCTTACGGCATCATCAGCATCGGCAGCCATGTTGGATATGAGCCTCAAAATTTCAAAGTGATGATTCTCTGCAACTAAAGCGAATATTCGTATGAAAAAGTATCACTCTATTTACTCACTAGCAGTGATTACGATGATACTTTTTCTGCTGCGTTGCTGCAGAATTGGCAATTTTTTATCACTTCAAAAATGCGAGGCTAACAATCATTGAAAAGCAAAAAGTCAATGATTCGTTTGAAAGCTTCGTGATGCATTATGACACGTTAAGCGATTTATGTTAGGTACGATATTTCCCATACAAGTCACCCTCCAAAAGTTGCATGCAAGTTTTCATACTAACATAAAATGCTTGAATCTATAAAATTTGATTAGGTCAATCGAAATATTTTGCATGAGTTATTAATTTAGATGATAATTAACTAATAAACCTTTTGATTGCTTAAAAAAATATTTCCAAGCTTAATGGCTTGCAGTCAAAAAAGCCCAAAATCGCATATTTTGCCCTGAAAATTGAGGTACAGCTCAAAATTGTGACGTGTAAGAGCAAATCTGAGCCCGGATTCGGATTCAGCGGCCCAAAATCCTTCGGAGACACATAAGTTTGCTCTTGAGACAAAAAAAAGTTGCGCTGTGTAATTTGTCATTCACATCTCTCTAGAAGTTTCTGCAGAGATTCTTCCAGAAGGATTAAATGATGCCGATGCCTCCATGAGATCCACCAGGGATTCCTCCAGAAAATTATTCAGGGATGCATCTAAGGGTTTCAACATTGATTTTTTTCAGAAGATCTATAGGTGTTCCGGTGTTCCTGGAATTTTTTCCCCGATATTCTTCCAGGGGTTCTTTCAAGGATTTCTCCAAAAGATCCTACCACGAGTTCTTCATAGGAGTTCGTTCAGGGATCTCCCCAACAGCTCAAGGAGGATCCAGGGATGGCTCCAGGTGTTCATTAGGAATTCCTTCAGAAGTTCCCTAAGCTATTTCAACAGGAGTTCGCTCAGAAATGCCTCCTGGAGATCCATCAAGACTACCATTTCTTCAGGAATTCCTGCAGGAGGTCTTTAGAAGTTGATCTAGGAGTTTCTGCAGGGATTCCTTTTGAAGTTCATTTAGAAATTCCCACAGGAGTTCCTACAAACATTGGTTCAGGAGTTCCTTCAGAGATTCTTCCAGGAGATTCAGGGATTCTTGCAGATGTTTCTTCAGAGATTCCTCCTACATTTCTCCAGGGATTCCTGCAGAAGTTCCTTCAGAAATCTCTCCAAGAGTTACTTCAGAGAATTTTATAGGAGGATCCAAGGATACCTCCAGGAGGATTCAGGGATTCCCCCAGACGTTTATTCAGAAATTCCTATATAAGAGTTTTTGATAAGATTCCTTCAGGGTATGATTAGGGTATTCTTCGAGCAGTTCCTTTTGGGATTCATCCAGCAGTTCTTCCGGGGATCGCTCCTGGGATTCTTTCATATAGTAGATTGAGATTGACATTTTTCCAGGAGGACTCACGGATTCCTCCAGGGGTTACAACAGAGATTTTTCCAGAAACTCATTCAGGAATTGTAGGATTTCTTTCCAAATTTCCTTGGTATTATAATCAGGCATATCTCCAGGATATCCTTGAGCTTCTACAACTATTCTTTTCGGATTTTTTTTTTCTAAAATTCCTCCAGAAATTCTTAAAGAGATACCTCTTGCAAATCCTTCCTCATACCCGGAAAGATCCCTTTTGGGAGATTCCGCTGCTATTCCTTCTTGGTTTCCGTCTGGAAATCCTTCGGAGATTCCTACCGGAATTTCTTCGGGAATTTCCCCTGTAATTTCTGCAGGAATTTCTCCTGTAATTTATCTTGCAGGGGATTCCTCCTGTACTTTTTTGGAGGATCCCTCCAGGAATTCCTTCGGAAATTCCTCCTGCAATTTCCTCCTACAGTTGCTTTGGTGATCCTCTTAGAACTCCTTCGAAGATTCCTCCTGGATTTATTTCGGGGATTCCTCATGAAATTCTTTCGGAGATTTTCTCTGGAATTCCTTCAGAGATTCCTCTAAAAATTCATTCTGGAATTCCTCCTGAACTTTCTTCATGGATTCCTCCAGAAATTGTTTCGGGGATTTCTCCTGATATTATGTCGTGGATTTCTCCTGAAATTCCTTCGGAGTTTCCTCCTGGAATTTCTTTGATAATTTCTCTTAGAATTCCTTCGGGGATTTCTCCTGGATTTCCTTCAGAGATTACTCATGAAATTCTTTCTGGAGTTCTCTTGAAATTCCTTCGGGGTTTCTTTCTGGAATTTCTTTGGTGATTTCTCCTACAATGCCTTCTGGACTTCCTTCCTGGATTCCTTCTGAAATTTCTTTGGTGTATCTTTTTGGAACTTCTTCTCGGATTTCTCCTGGAATTGCTTCGAGAATTCCTCCGGAAATTCCTTCGAAGATTTTTTCTGGACTTCCTTCGAGGAAACCTCTTGGAATTCGTTCAGGGATTTCTCTTGAGTTTTCTTCGGTGATTCTTCCCAAAATTCATTTGGGGATTTCTCTTGAAATTCCTTCAGGAATTCCTTCTGGAATTCCTCCCGGGATTTCTCCTGGACTTCCTATTGGCATTCCTCTTGGAATTCCTTTGAGAGTTTCTCTTGAAAATTCTTCGAGTATTCCGCTTGAAAATCTTTCGGAAATCCCTCGCAGACGTTAAAACTTGCAGTCTTTTTAGGCAAAGTACGTTTAATTGACAAATTGAGAGATGAGTTTGTGAAAAAATATCACTTATTTTGGTGGGATTCGAACCATCGACTCCGTATCGCTAGTCTGGCGCTTTAACCCTCTAATACCCAACCCCGCCTTTAGACGGGGTATAGATTGAGCATTTTTGTAATTTTTGTTTCATGGAGAATCAAAATTTTTATACTTTTGGCTGATATTTGGGACTGTTTTGTATATCTCAAAATGGGTTTTGGTGTATTTTAAAGTGTATTTACATTTTTTTTAAATCATTGAAAAATTGATGTTTTAGTCACCTTTTAGAAGTCATTGTTTATTTTGTATTCAATCGCTACAATTTACATATTTTATTTTTTTCCCAAATCATTCTGCCTTAGTTTAAGGGAATCGAATACACTCTAAAATTATTTTTCTTATAATTACACGGAAAATAATTTTTTCTATGGAAAAAAAATAAAAATAAAAATATTTCAACAATAATCATAAAATCTCAAAATGTTTTAATCTCAAAAAATCCGTACCCCAAAAAGGCTTCCAGGAAAAATATAAAGAGTGGGGATGTTCAAAAATAAAAATTACAAAAAACAAAAACTGAAATTCACGAAATCGAGTATTAAAAAGAATCATCTTCCAAAACAAGTTTAAATCGATTTTAGATGACAAAAAATGATATTTAGATCAAAATTCAGATCTCAGGCGCCTGTAAACCGATTTTCAATTTTCTATTGGGGATCTTTGACCCAACTCTTCTATTTTTATTTTATAAAAAAATATGTTTGTAGGGATGCTCATTATTCCTTTCAAATGGCGTGAGTAAGGAACGGTACAGTAATGTTCCGATTTTATCACGCCCTCCACGCGTCAATCCTTCGTTTTTCATTCATTTACTGTTACATTTAAAAGCGAGTGTTTCCCCTCTGCTTTAAAATGAATGCTGAAGCGTTTTGCAACATTAACAATATTGAAAATGCGTATAGATTTTGTAGAATTTTGAACAATACTATATTACAAAATATTCTCAACTATCTTGAACATCCCTAGCAACGATCAATTATGCCTTTCGACGAACTAGCGCTCCAGTGCTCTTGTCAAGCATCCTAGAGGGTTTGGGTCTTCAGCAAAGTTGTCTAGATGGATTGGTGCTACACTTCAATGTCTTTGGTTTTGATCTAGATCTGCTGAAACTGATCTAGAATAGTTTTATCTTTCTATATGACGCTCTAGAGTTCCCGGTATGCATCCTAGATATTTGGAGTCTTCGGCAAAGTGTTTTGAATTGGTTGATATTACATTTTAACGCCTTCGATTTTTATCTGACTCTGCTGACACTGATCTAGATAAGTTTTATCTTTCAATATGACGCTTTAGTGTTTTCGATATACAAGGTTTTTTTGGTCAACCAACTGGGATCTCTTCACTAATGTCGAAATCATTTCTAAACTTTATTCACGATCAAACACTCCTCTAACACTCTTAAGGCTCAATTCTTAACTCCTATAAACACCAGCTTCTAAACACCAGCTTCTGAACACCAGCAGCCAACGATCAACCACACAGCGACACGGGCGACGACGATCGGCCGGCAAACGGACCCCGCGGACAGACAGAATGGATACCACAACAATACAACCCCGCCCCGGCGTCAATCGCGGGTCTTTTAACTTGCCGTCGCAAGAACTCATTCTCCCGATCTGAAAAGAAATAAGAGAAAAGAGAAAAGCCAAACCGGGCGTCGTCCACTCTGGCTTCATTAGTTCGGCCGCGTGACTGAGACCTTGTTGGGGTTCAGTCAGCGCTGCCGGGCGACTAACAAAAATTAAAAGAAAAACATTTCTCCGGCATTGGAGCGAGAACCAGGTCAACCAGCAACAAGCAGTAAGCATTCTCTCTGCTTGCATCGCTTGTTTCTTGGTTAACCGGCGTTGGTCTATAAACATGACCGTGAAATCCACATGTGATGTAATCCACTAATTGCGTGGAGCACCATGAGGAAATAAAGGGTCTTTCTTAGATCAATGGTGATCATTGATCTTTAGATTTATTCGATACAGGGAGGGAAATGCTTCCTTCGATCGGCAGGACCGCCACACCATTTCAATTGAATCTAATGCAATCAAATGAAATCAAATCATAAACTTTATATGTGTCGTTAAGATTACAGGACTTTTTTGTGTATGAAATAAAGTTGAGTCAATTTGTTTAATTTCATTTATTATTCAACCCGATTGCTCCCAATCTACTAATCCTAAAATTCGACATTAGTATTCTGTTTTAAAAATTTAGACCCAAAAATTACATAACTTACAATAGCATAATCTACACACGCTTGTTTTTGGCATCTGGCCTTCGATGATGATACACCTAAATGCTGCTGCCCCGTTCCCAACACCCCCTAAACGGACGCTCTTCCGCGGCTGGGCTGGAAATCGTATCGCAGCGGTGGTATCAATCCTCCTTCGTCGTCCGTTTCCATCTCGTACACGTTGTAGCGCACCGTATTGGGCGATCGCAGCTCGGCCATTTCGCAGTCCACCAACGGATAGCGGTAGCTGGCGTCCATGATGTACCCGATGCTCGTATCCGGCTGGTCGAACTTCCGCGGACAGGTGCCACAGTTGGGTCGACTTGGTCCCGACACGGATATCCGCTCGTAGCACCGGCGATCCGTGTCGCTCGAGTTTCCAGTTATGATGTCCCCGTCCAATTTGACAGCTATTTGAAGAGCCTGCGTGGTTGTCAGAACTTAGTTAGAGGTATGTTTCAAGAGCAATAATTGATAAGAATAGTTACCTGTATGGCCTGTGCCTCGTCCCGTTTCTCATCTTCGGTGTTCATGGTAACGAAGCGAAGCACCAGGAGATTCAACGAGGCAGCGACCACCGCAAGCCCGAACAGAATGAAGATCAACGCAAATGCCACGTACTCCGGTTTCTGGTTAAGGGCATTGTCCTTTTGCAACGCTACCATGTCCCCGAAGCCGATGGTTGTGAGTGTGATGAAGCAATAGTACACTGAGTCGAAGTAGGACCAGTTTTCGAACTTGCTGAACGCCGCCGCTCCACCTGCTATCGTTAGCGAGCTCAACGTTGTTACCACCAGGATCAGATCCACTTCGGAGGCGATGGCCTTCTTGCAGTTGAATGAAGTCTTCACCGCATGGACGATCACACTGAAATGAAAAGGGATGGATCAGAACATTGTAATTCCTAAGTTGAACTGGTGATGAGTCAACTGTAAGGTTCAACTAACTATTTTCGGCTACGGAGTAACTAAAGCGCTGTGCATGAACTAAGTAGACCCATATTGCCAATCTCAGACCCCCCCCCCCCCACCCTTCACCCCACAGAGTCTACCTAGTTTATGGACAGGCCCTAAAGGAATAAACGGTGTCCTTTATTAGACCAATGACTCAACCCCGTCCAGGAGAAAATTCTGAAATTCATACTTGAGGAATCTCTAAAGGATGTCTGGAGTAATCGCAGAATTGTTTGGAGGCATTCTAGAGTAAATGCTTAGAAAATCTCAGAAATATGTCTAAGATCGCAGATGAAATATCTGTATAGATTCCAGATGGAATTCCTGAAGAAACTTCAGAATTGCAGGAGGCCGTGGCTTCATAAACGGATGGTCATGTCTCATGGGTTCGATCATAGTCCCAGCACTTCATCACTTGCTCTTTCCCCGAGAGCGGCTGTTCAATGACGTAGGTTGAACTTACTTAAAGTTGCTGCATCCTGCTTTTATCAACTTCTTGACAAATGGGTAAGAGCAAGACGAAGGAACTTCGAGTAAGTTTAACCTGTTTCATTTAACGGTCGTTATTTTATCAATATCATTTAACAGAGTTATCAACGTCCGTATGCTTATTATTCTATCATGGACATAATAGAAAAGTGAAAGCAGCACGAAGACCAGTTCGATATAGTAGAATAGAATAAATTTAGGCGTTGTACAAACTGTAAGTGCAGCTGGCAGTTGTAATCGCTGACAAAAGAGCTTTAAGGTTAGGCAGTTAAGAATAACTTAAAAAAAAAAACTTTAGGAGATTCCTCAGAGATGTCCCTTGTTTCAATCATTCAGTACTTTTTTGGGTTTTTTTTTCTGGAATTGCTTCTGATATTCCTCCTATTTTGGGTTTCTTCAAGAAGTTCTAGAGTTTTTTTTTCTGAGAATCTGGAGCTTCATCGAAAATTTCTGTACGATTTCTTAAGAAGTTGCTCCTCACAGGTTCTTCAAGGAATTTCGTCTGGGATCTCCCAAAAAGTTTTGTTTGGGATTTGTTCTGCAGATCTTTCTGGAGCTCTATTAGTTGTGCCTGATGGTACTGCTCAATAAATTTCTTTTGGAATTTTTAAGATAACCCACATGCAGAACACACACGAAGAATCAACTGCAGAAATCCTTGGATAAAGTGCAGCAGAACCTGAGCTTGACTGACCGATACTCCAGTATCGCCAGATCAGGTACACTCACATAAAGAACCAATGAGATATCTGTTTGGGACTAACAGGAATCTTCAGTGTGTTAGCGTTAGTGATCTACTATTTGAAGGCGACAATGGCGTCTGCTGCATCAGCTTGCAGGTCAATGTGGGGAATGGTAAGGATTGTGATGTGCCTGCACAAGGTCATGCTGATATTATAGTAGTGGTGGGAAATCTTTAATTTTGGCACTGGGTTCACGCATTATTGGTACATGAATGCCAGGCGTAAAGTGATAGATTGTGTAAAGATTACTGTGAAACGGCACAGTTCGCTTAGTTGCATAACTTGTAGGCGTTATATGATAAATTCACACTGTGCTGTGAAAGTTGGAAGGAAGGGAAACGGGTTTTTCAATCCGTTTTTGGTTCTAGCGATGACTATGAACATAAGAATATACATGTGTGTATATAGATGAGAGAGAAAAAAAAATATAGTTGACGTAAAGTATGAGGAAAGGAACGATCCAGAGATTGAACCCAGGACCTTATTTATATGAATTAGAAGCGGTAGCCACTAGACCACCAAACCCGCTCCAGGGAGAAAGTTCGGCAGCAAATACAAAAAAAAAATTAAGAAATACCAGAAGGATCGCTTGGAGGAATTACAAGACGAAAACCTGGAGGCATCCCAAATTAGATTTCAAGGTGAACCAGACCAAACTAAAATCACGTAGGAACCTCAAAAAGAACTCCATAAGATCTCTTAGAAAGAAATAAGTTTCATGAAGGAGCTTCAGAAATAATATTATGGAAACATTCCAAGGGAAATCCATGGAAGACTTTGAATATGTTTAGAATGATTTTCTGGAGGAATTCCAGAAGATATATATTCAGGAATTCCAGATATAATGCTTCAAAAACCCTTGACAGAACTCTAGAAAACATAAAATAAGATACTGCTGAAGGGGTTGCAGAAGGATCTCCTTCAACACGCAGATAACACATTGAAAAATTTTAGAAAACTTTTGGATATGTGATATGAAATATCCTTAGGAATTCTTAAATGAAATCCTGAACAAAAACCCCAGAAGCGAGATCATGTAGAATGCTGAAAAGAACTACTGGAGGAATTCTGGATGGATATATTAGAGTAACCCCTGAAGAAACTCCATAAGGGGCTACATACTTTGCCGTACACTTAGTGCTCTGGAAAGCTTATTTGTTCACTCTAAAAACGATTTTTCGATAGAAAGCTAGGAGGTTCGAATTACATATGCTGATCAACTCAACTTGACGAAACTAATTGATGTTTGTATGTGTGTATGTATGTATACATGTATGTTTGTGCGCAAAAAAAAATTCACTCACTTTGAAGGCATTGACCCATTTTGAGGATTTTAGCGATTTGGTGCTCCGAACCAGCACAGGTGGAACTGGCCATATACAGGGGATACTCAAAATAACTGGGACAGGTAAAATTTTCACTTTTCAAAAAATGTTCAACTCGCTGTAACTTTTCGAAAAAGGCATCAAATATTCTCAAATTTTTACTGTAAGTTCGTCAAGTAGTAGTGTATCAGTGGTTCAAATTTGGAAAAGTTCGGGCCATTCTACACGAAGTTATAAAGGTTCTAGAAAAAGGTATAATTATTCGATAGCCAACTTTGAGCTGTTATATCTCCGGATTCAATGAACCGAATGCAATGAAATTTTGTTCATTTATGACTAATCAAATCAAATTGGGTTAGGGATCCATGTATGTACTAACTCTTCGAAGACTGGAAAGTGCTAGTACGCAAGGAACATACTAGAATCCTTATTGCTGAACACATGTTCCATTATTGGAATGATATTGCTGCTAATGTTAAAACCCGGGTCCTACTAGGGAGAATTTAGCAGTAAAACAAGGGTGATGCTAGGTTTCCGATGCATGGCCAATATCAGTAATATTGTTTTGTTTTCTAAAAAAAAAACAAAACAAAAACTGTATCAAAATCGATACTTTATTGCCCCTCAATGGCAATTGAGTAATGCGACATGCACTACACTAAAGATACGGGTAATGTCACAATAGATCTAAAAACTGGTCGCAGTGACAAACCCGAACAGGAATAAAAAAAAAACCCTTGAGGAATCCAAACATGAATGCTTTGCAAAATAGGTAAGGAATTATGTGAATGCCACTGGAAAGTCTACTCGAGAAATCGCAGAAAAAATATTATAGGAATCTTTAAAAGGCATAATTTTTGAATAAAAAAAAAAACACAAAAAAAATATGAAATTTAAATAACTCAACGTACATATGTACAGATGGGTATATTATTGGTTAAAATCGCTTTCGCTCTTCGCACATATGTACAACAGAGATGGTTATATTTGCGGTTTAGGGGAAGATGATATAGATCGATGAGATTAGAATTGAACCTTATGACAACTAAGTTGTCGGGTCATTAATTGGCTCGGTAGCTTAGTTGGTAAAAGCACTTGTCTAGCGAATAAGGGTCGTGAGTTCAAATCTCACCTGAGCTGTGGATTTTTTCTCAATTTAACCAATAATATACCCATCTGTGCATATGTACGTTGAGTTATTTGAATTTCATAATTTGACCACACGGATTGGTATTACAGAAAATTTGCACTTCAAGTGAGTCACAAAAAAAACAATTTCAGAAGCATGTCGCAAGCCTGGTTCTAAACCTGATCAAGATCTATAAAATTTGGGTGCCAGAGAATCAAGAAATGTGGCCAATATAATCAAAATGGTTAATATTCTTAAAGTTCATGAAATTCAAAAAGTCTTAAGCATGGATTTAAAACAAATGAACGGAGCCCCCTCCAGGTAAACTAGGTGACAATATGTCCAAAATTCTCGAAACCCCTTGTATCGGCAGCATATACCTTGCATGCGTAACATCAACAAGGAAAAAATCTACCCCATCAGAATAATTGAGAAACTATGCTGCCAATAACAATCCTGGTATGAACACCTGAAAGTTAAACACCTAAACTAAAAAAATCGGTCCAAAAAAAAAGCTCTAGCAGAAAACCCTCTTTGAATGAGTGTAATCAATTTCGTACCTTTTAATTCCGCCCTATTTTGTTTATCCTTTAACAGATACGCGTATTTCGACTACCACTTGTAATCTTCTTCAGTGTCGGTTATCATTAGAGGAGCCAGCTTTTTCTTTTGTTTTACTCACTCTCCTAAACATGCAGAAAAATGAGCGAGATGAAAGAAGAGGCAAGCTGTCCCCTCTTCCATCTGTTTCTTTCTCGTGTATGTTTAGGAGAGTGAGTAAGAGAAAAGAAAATGCTGGCTCCGCTAATGTCAGTTATCCAGTGAACAGGAGTATGATTTTTTATGTTATTATACGGTAGCCAAGATTAAGGATAAGGGTAAAAGGATTATGGGGGTTTCAGAGGGTTCCAAGAGAGTTCCCGGGAGTTCAGGACTGTTTCAGGAAGCATCTGAAAATCCTCACAGAGTTTTAATGAGTTTCTGGAGCGTTTCCGACGTTTTCAAATGCGTATTAGCTGAATTTAAGAGTACTTCAGGGGGTTTCATAGAGTTTCAGAAATGGTTTCAAGGAGCTTCCTGGAGGTTTTAAAATAATATTAAAAGGCGCCAAAGAAGCCTCTTCAGGGGTTCAGGTGCTATGAGCGGATTTTTGAAGGTTTCAGGGATATTTTAATGGATTTCGGAAGCACTTCAAGGGATTTCAGGGGTCATCAAGATCCAGGGAGTTTCCGATGGGTTTCAGAGGCATTTCGGGAAATTTCAGAGAGTTTCAGAAGTATTTCATAGCTTTTCAGATGATTTGAAGGTAGTTCCGGATTGTTTTCCAGGGGTTTCAGATGTGTGCAAGGAGTTTCAGAAGCATTTCAGAAAATTTCAAGGGGACACCAGGGGAAAATATCAGAGTTTTAGGCAATTTCAAGGAGATGTTTCTTGACGTCACAAGTTGAGGAAGTTTCAAGGGGAAAACACATTAAATTCCCTGAAACCCTCCTTAAAGTCCTATGAAGCCCTCCAAGAACCTTCCAATAAGCTTGCTGAAACCTTTCACAGTTAGTCCTACTGAAGCAGTTTGAAACCCTTCGAAAACAACCTGATGTAATCTTAATGAACCTCCCTGGCCCTGGAAACTCCTGAAAAATCTGAAACGCCGCTGGAACCTTCTTAAACGTTCCTTAAAAGGTTACATACCTTGAAAAAAAAATAAAAAAAAATATTGCATAATCCGAAAGTATAATAGCTAGACAATACACATTCCAAATTTTATAAAGATCGGAGCACTGGAACCATAGTTACAGTTCATTGTAGCGCACAGCCTCAATAAGGACAAGGCAAATCGCGAAAACTTTAAACGCGATTATATCGGAATAGTGTTTTCAAAAAGAGTCGTTACTAGATCAAGATATCTTACAAAGTAGTTGACCGATTTGAAAACACCAAAAAAAAAAACCACTAAAACCTCCTGATGCGCTCAAGAAACTCCATTAACATTCCGGAGCTCGCACGATTGACACCAGCACCAGCACCACGCTAATACTGTGTATAAAAAAAAGCGATTTTTTTCCAACGTGTTGTACAAAATACAACAGCGCAATCACTCGAGAGTTAATCGCACGTCAAATCCTCTACAACCTCCAGAAACCATTCTAGAAACTCTTAAATCTTTAATCCCCCTGGAGCCTAAAAACCATGTAGAGATACTGAAACTACTCTTAAAGCCCTGTTGAACTTCCTTAGCCAACCAACCTTTGATTCTCCGGCAACGCCTCAGACTTCTTTTAAAATTTGCCGGGAAACGCACCTGGAACCTTTTGATGCCCCCTGAAACTCGCATTTCTTAAACCTCATGGAAGATCTTGAAATCGTATTATCTGTAGACTGTTTGACTTCATGTCAAATAGTTGCCATTAAAGTCCGACATTTATCCAAGGTTACTATAATTCATGTTGTGTTGGTCATTTGTTGCGCTTGTTTTGCCAAATATTTGTCCCGTCTAATGGGACCTTCAAAAACCTAAAAGTTCCATAAATCACCCATGAAACACCTCTGCAACGCCTCAAAATTCGCCTGAAACCCTGTAGAATTTCCATAGAGCCCCACTAAAACCACGTGTAACACTTTTTAAACCTCCTCAAACACATCTGAATCTCCCCCGAACCCTTCAATGCGTCCCTTAAACGCCATGAAAACTCATAAAGTTATTTTATAATCCCTGAAACCCCTGACTATCCTCTCAAATCCTCTTGAACCGTCCTGAAACTCGTTGAAACACCTCTGGAACCCTCTGAAATCCAAAAAACTCTACAAAACCCCTCAGAAACTCCCTGGAATGCCTTGAGCTTTTTCGAATCATAATCCATAAACTTCGTAGGCTTTTTGTTGGTCATTTCAAATCTCATTTCCTCTTCGGAAGTTTTTGTTTCCATAAAGTTGAAAAACAAAAAGGTCCACAGACTTTGGCCAGATGGCCCTTCACCAGACATGTCCAAACACCGCACTGCACGGGGAGTCGATGCTCAAACACACCACCGTGGGTGCCAAGCCACCACCTAGCTCTCCGTGTTTCAGAACGAACACGCACCGTGTCTGGCTCAACACCGGTGTCGGTGGCGGTGCTCAGGCACTGGGCACGGTGTTTGAAGCTTCGGGTAACACGGAGCCCGAGTGTTTCCGATTATGCAAAACACTCGTGCGAGTTCAAGCGCTCGGTGCCGTTCATTCTCCAGCACCAGTTGCAAATGCTGCTGGTCGACGACGAGAGTGAAGTACTTGGCGGCTCCTTTTGTGTCTTTCCCGTCCCTTCTGACTCAGTGGCTCTGATGCAGCCAAGCTACCAGACACTGTGGCCGAGCTCACTGCTTTGGTGTTTCATACAATCGGAAACACTCGGCCTCCGTGCCTAACCAAAACTGAAACACGGAGCCGAAACTGAGGCTCGAGTTATAACACCGACACGAGTGTTTCGCCAGTCGCACTGCGTGTTCATCAGTAGAAGCTGAACGAAGGTGGTGATATGAACACACACGGTGGTGTGTTTATGGGCAAACACGCCAGCGATGCGGCACGGTTTGGTGTTTTGCCCATGTCTGCCCTTCACACTTAGAATCAATGTAGTGTATGACGTCTCCTTTCATCACCTATCTGATGCCGATCATCACCGTATGGCGAATCTTCCGATATCACCGTGGAATTCAAATCTCCGTTTAAAGAATAGTTCATCTCAGAATTGTGCCAAGGAGTGCATTTTTGTAAAAAAAAAATATAAATTAATACAAAAGTTTGACCACTAAATGTTAAAATGTAAATGTCTAAAGGTTTAGAAAAGAACCAACCAAAAGTAGATTTAGAGACTCCGTCAAAAATATTTCAAGAAGATCCACCATAATCTTATAAAAATTCAATATACTCATTCTCCCAGAAATAACTGTTGACAATGTCTTCGAGACTACTACCAGTGATATTTTTAAAGTGTGTTGGGTCTTTAAAGATTGCCTGTTTTAAAAATTAAATTTTGTACAATGAAGTGTTACTTTTTCAAAATTTGATAATCTTTTTTACTGAAAACCCAATTTATCATGACCGTCCAACAGCATCATAAACAAAATTTAACAAAATACTCCGGCGAAAGGAGTACATACACTCACCTGCTCAACCTGTTGACCCGTTCGCCAATGCTCTGGAACATAACGAGTCCCAGCGGAATCCCAATGGCGGCGTAGCACATGGTGAAGATCTTCCCACTGACGGTCGACGGCGTCGAATGCCCATACCCGATGGTGGTCAGCACCGTTGTAGCG
Organism: Aedes albopictus; assembly: GCF_035046485.1. Classification (NCBI taxonomy): domain Eukaryota; kingdom Metazoa; phylum Arthropoda; class Insecta; order Diptera; family Culicidae; genus Aedes; species Aedes albopictus. The sequence goes on along the minus strand of NC_085138.1, from coordinate 388,768,265 downwards.
TAGTAGAAAGCTCCGGAAAATTTCCACTGTTGCCCGGCTTTGTGCGGCTCGGACTTCATGATGACTGTTTCTATCACCTTGAAGTCCTCGGCCGATATGTTGTACCGCGAGATGAGTACATTTTCGATTGCTGAAAATTTTACGTAACTATTAGAACACTGCGTATGCATCAGGATTAAACATCAACACACTTACATGCGATTGGTTAACTGATGAAACAAAAAGGAATCAACTTAGAAAGTATCATGCAATAAAAACGATGAAATCGAAAGAAATTAGGCAAAACTCATGTCGTTACCACTAAGGGCCTTCCAGCGTTTCTTCTCTGTTTCCGACTCGAGGGCATCGAACACGGCTGCCCCAATTAGTAAATAGGTAAAGGTACACACAATCAGCGAAATAGTCCGGACATTTTGCTTCTTCATTGCTTTCGCTATCTAGTAGCTATTAATTGCAAAGCAGGTTTAGGCGGATCTGCAGAAGGAAGGCGACCTGGAAGAAAAGTAAACATGGTTTTAATGAGATCATAATTGAGAAAATTTTCCTCTTCATCGAACAGTGGTGCTTACGTGAAAGATGATGATGATAATACTAAACAAACTCCAAAAATGGCAGGTGCCCAAGTACTCAGGCAGGAAAGCGACGAAAGCAAATTCCTTGCATTCAATATCCTTCGCGGCGTTCGTCGGAGTCGAACAGCAGTTGTTTTAGGTTTTAGCTAAGCATTTTGGCACACTTCGGGACACCAGAGGACCGGATTTGGCACACACGACGAGTAGTGGACGTCGAGCCACCGCCACACTTCTTGCTCGCTACGATGCAGATAATTTATCGATCGATTTTCTTCGATTCGGGTTTCTTTTTCTTCTGCTCTTCTGACAGAAAGGACCTCCCCGAAGGATGGGAATGTCATCGGTTTGACGTTTTTCGCTGATTTAGTGGTTGGGGATGTGATGTGCCAGAAGGATACTGATTTGGCGCGAGATTGTGTAGCGCAAGAGTGCGCATGTGCCAAATGAGCCATGTGCCTTTTTTGGCACAATCATATGGCCTCGACCAATGAGAGCTGTACTGGACTATGCGAATTAGTTGAAAACACAGGTTTGCTCGTAATTGAAAATTTACCTTCTATGTTCGAGGTGGTATCAATTAACAATTTAACCCTGCCTCCTCCTCATCACATTATTTCGCGGTAAATGTGTTTTTTTTTTTTTTTGTACGAGCTGTTTCTGTCCTACTTTCTTAATGTACGAAAGTACAGATATTCAGATTGTTCCTCTAAATACGGAAACGAAATAACAAAAAAGAAACAAAATTGATACCCAAATTGCTCTTAAAATAAGCGAAAATTCGTGTTAGTAAATGCGTTAAAGCAGGGGTTTTCAGATCGTCTACCAGGAGGCTCCATCGAACAATTTCCAGCAGCAAATGAAGGGGTAGGAGTCGCGTGGTTGTTTAATGGGATGATTCCATATAGCCAGCGCGCAATTGCTTAAATTCTGTGCGCTTCAAATTAGATAATCTTTCCAAATGTGAAAAATCGTCGTTTTTCACGCTTTTCTTTCGACAATATAAGCCGCACTTGGACTTATCCTGCTCAGTTTTAGTTCTAGTTTGCTTGCATCTCGCGAAAACCTACACAATATGATGGAATCATGTGAAGGCGTTTTGCCCCCGGGGGACGTTATGCCCGCACTGCCCATATTCGTATAGTCGATGTAAGCGCCACTGTACTTTTCAACATGCTTTTGGAATTTAACAATGAATAAATTTCAGATGTTGTGATCTATTCTATTTTATTTTCTATTCTAGTGCTTGCACAGCCAGTATTGAAAAGCATCCTGGAAATATCAAAATTTCTTCTGGTATTTTCATGTCAGCATCAATATTTGTAGCACATCATAGATGTGACATAAATATTAAAATGGCCAGGCCCACTGTGCAGACTATTGGATTGAAAGATAATTCAAAAATATAAGGCAATCAGGTTATCCACTTATGAATGACATGATTGACAAACCTTTTTGAATTGAATGAAGGATGAAACGGGGACAACCGTACCAACCGTTTCGGTGTAGGGGAATGGTGTTTGAACATAGAATCGTGGGGAGTGGTGCAGCTAAGAGGGTTAATGCACACTCCGTTATGGTTGACATCTCTTCTCCTGGGATGGGGCACAGGCATTTGTCCATGTGTCCTGCTTTTAAGCCTAGGCTTAAGCGCCATTACTCGCTCTCTGAAACGAAAAAGAAAGAGTAATGGTCCCATTCCCGAATAGAAAAATAATCCCATATAAAAAAGCACAACCAAAATAGGAAATTAGTACAAATATGTTAGTCTATCAAGAAACATGAAATGATAATTTTAGAAGTTCCTACCTCATGCTTCCACGGGTCAAGCGATGACAAAGACCGCCAGCTAAGAGTTGTGTGCTTAGCTGGTGGTGCAGCCTGGGCACTGTTGTCCTTCTGACTTCAGCTAGATTGAGGAAGTACGACCCGAGCGTCTGTTCACCAAGGAGGTGCGGCTCAAACAGCGTCTGTTCTGGCATCCAGCGGCTGAGTAGGAAACGCTGCACCACGCCCAGCTAGATCCAAGGTGGTAGCCCCATCAGCGTGGTCGTCCCAGTGTTGGTTGGGACCAGAGATGCCAGATATACAGATTTTTCTGTATTATACAGATGTTTGTTTGTTGCATAGAAGAGACAAGATACAGAGTACAGAAAAATACAGATTTTTGAAATATGATACAAATTTCTCCAGAAAGCATAAAATTTGAAGTTATTTTCAATAAATTCAATGAAACCTTTTTGAATTTCTGCTTAATCTTAGAAGAATTTATGAAAATTTGTGCATTTTCACACATGTTTTACAAAAATAAATACCAGTAAAAATTAAACACCGTCAAAAAGTAGAATGTTTTCATTAGTTTCTATTGAAATCTGGTACTCTCGGTGTCTGCTATACCCTCAAATACGGCGATACAGAAAAATCTGTATTGATACAGATTTTTGTAGAAATAATCTGGCATCTCTGGTTGGGACGTTAAACAGAACTGGCACTCCAGCGAGACAGGAGTGTTGGCGTATGCCCAATAAGCCACCCGTAAAAATCCCCATTGCGAATAACATAGGAGAAAATACGACTCGATACAATCGGCAAAGACCCACGCGACAAAATAAGGACTACGATTGGAAAGTTGGAACATGGAATTGCAAGTCACTAGGTTTCGCAGGATGTGACAGGATAATCTACGACGAACTACATCCCCGCAACTTCGACATCGTGGCGTTGCAGGAACTTTGTTGGACTGGACAGAAAGTGTGGAAAAGCGGGCATCGAGCGGCTACCTTGTACCAAAGCTGTGGCACCACCAATGAACTGGGAACAGGATAGTGTTGGGCAAGATGCGACAACGTGTGATCGGGTGGCAGCCGATCAACGCAAGAATGTGCATGTTAAGAGTTAAAGACCGTTTCTTCAACTACAGCACCATCAACGTCCACTGCCCACATGAAGGGAGACCCGATGACGAGAAAGAAGCGTTCTACGCGCAGTTAGAGCAAACATACGATGGTTGCTCGCCGCGTGGCGTGAAAATCGTTGTCGGCGACATGAACGCGCAGGTAGGAAGGGAGGAAATATACAGACCGGTAATCGGGCGAAACAGCCTGCACGCTGTATCGAATGATAACGGCCAGCGATGCGTAAACTTTGCAGCCTCCCATGGTATGGTAGTCCGAAGCACCTTCTTCCCCCGCAAAGATATCCATAAAGCCACCTGGAGATCACCCGACCAACAAACAGAAAATCAAATCGACCACGTTCTAATCGACGGTAAATTCTTCTCAGATATAACCCATGTCCGCACATACCGCAGTGCGAATAAAGATTCGGATCACTACTTAGTCGCTGTATGCATGCGCTCAAAACTTTCGACAGTTATCACCATGCGTTGAAGTCGAACGCCGCGGCTCAACATCGAGCAACTTCGTAACGTAAAAGTGGCTCAAGACTACGCGCAGCAGTTAGCAGTGGCCCTACCAACGGAAGAGCAGCTTGGCGCAGCTACACTTGAAGATGGCTGGAGGGACATCCGATCCGCCATAGGTTGTACCTCGGTTACAGCACTAGGCTTCGCGACTCCGAATCACAGAAACGACTGGTACGACGGCGAATGTGAACAGTTGAAAAACGAGAAGAATGCAGCACGGGCGAGAATGCTGCAACACCGCACGAGAGCGAATGAGGCACGTTACAAACAGGCGCGGAACAGGCAGAACTCACTCTTCCGGATGAAGAAGCGCCAGCAGGAAGAACGAGATCGCGAAGCGATGGAAGAGCTGTACCGCGCTAAGGACACACGAAAGTTCTACGAGAAGCTGAACCGCTCGCAAAGAGGCTTTGTGCCACAAGCCGAGATAATCACGGGAATATTCTCACGAGCGAGCGTGAGGTGGTTGATAGGTGGCGGCAGCATTACGATGAACACCTCAATGGCGACGTTGCAAGTACCGTAGGTGGCGTGATAACAGATCTTGGAGTATGTGCACAGGACGAAAGACTTCCGGCCTCTGACCTTCAAGAAATTGAGGAGGAGGTTGGCCTGTTGAAAAACAACAAAGCCGCTGGAGCAGATCAACTACCAAGCGAGCTTCTAAAATATGGTGGAGAAGCACTGGTGAGTGTTCTACACTGGATCATTACCAAGATTTGGGAGGAGGAAGTATTACCGGAGGAATGGATGGAAGGTATTGTGTTTCCCATCTACAAAAAGGGCGACAAGTTGGATTGCGGAAACTACCGCGCGATCACACTACTGAGCGCTGCCTACAAAATACTCTCTCAAATTTTTTGCCGCCGTCTACCACCGATTGCAAGAGAGTTTGTGGGGCAATATCAGGCTGGATTTATGGATGAACGCGCTACAACGGACCAGATGTTCGCCATCCGCCAGGTGTTGCAGAAATGCCGCGAATACAACGTGCCCACACATCACTTGTTCATCGATTTCAAATCGGCGTATGATACAATCGATCGAGAACAGCTATGGCAGATTATGCACGAATACTTATTTCCGGATAAACTGATACGGTTGATCAAGGCGACGATGGATCAAGTGATGTGCGTAGTTCGAGTATCAGGGACACTCTCGAGTCCCTTCGAATCTCGCAGAGGGTTACGGCAAGGTGATGGACGTTCATGCTTACTGTTCAACATTGCTTTAGAGGGTGTTATAAAGAGATCGGGAATTTGGGAGTGAAACGATTTTCACGAAGTTCGTTCAGCTATTTGGTTCGCTGATGATATTGATATTATAAAGAGCTCGCAAATTTGAGACAATGGCGGAAACGTACATCCGACTAAAGAGTGAGGCCAGGCGAATCGGACAAGTCATTAATGTGTCAAAGACAAAGTACAGTCGAGTCTCTTACTAAACGAATTCCTATTAAACGGACTCCTATTAAACGAACTCCTACTAGACAGGGGTGAGCGTTATAGGAGACTAAGAGCTTATGGGATTTCGGCATTTTGGGGGTGTGGCCTATTATCTCGGGTGTGTTAAGAGTTAACGCAATACTTTCTTCGGCAAAGTTTTAGGGCTTGATAAGATCTACCATTTAGAACTTTGGTTCATATGATTAGTTGGCAATTTGGCCGCTAGAGGGACCATCAACAATCTGATGCTAAATTGCACTACGGGAACCATATCAGGTTGTCAAGCAAACGTTACGATATGCGACAGCTCAAGAACCTGATAATTTGGAAGGTTAGTGTCTTCGGGAAAGTTGTTGGGTACGCCAATAACTTACTGACGATGCGTTGCGAAGTTCGAAATTCCTCCACTGGGCGGCGCTAGTGAGCAAGTAAAATTTCAAAACCTCATATCTCAGAATCCCGATAACTTAGGAAGATGGTGTCTTCGGCAAAGTTGATCAGTATGACATAAACTTACATAAAAATAAACACTTGTTTCGCAATTCTGCCACTAGGCGGCGCTAGTGAACATGCAAATTTTAGAAATCTCATAGCTCAGAATCCTGATAATTTATAAAGTTGGTGTCTTCGGCAAAGCTGATCAGTATAACATAAACTTACATAAAAATAAACACTTGTTTTGCAATTCTGCCACTAGGCGGCGTTTACCGGGTTTTTTCGTCTTTTTTCGATTTTTTTGGCGGTTTTTCGGCTTGGCAAAACTAGTGTCGCTCCCCCCGATAACTTAGAAAGTTGGTGTCTTCGGAAAAGTTTATCAGAATGACAAGAACTTACATAAAAATAAACACTTGGTTCAAAATTCTGCCACTAGGAGGCGCTAGTGAACTTTCAAATTTTAGAAATCTCATAGCTCAGAATCCTGATAATATAGGAAGTTGGTGTCTTCGGCAAAGTTGATCAGTATGGCATAAACTTACATAAAAATAAACACTTGTTTCAAAATTCTGCCACTAGGCGGCGTTTACTGCTTTTTTCGTATTTTTTCGACTTTTTTGGGGGTTTTCGGCTCAGCAAAACTAGTGTCGCTCCCCCCGATAACTTAGAAAGATGGTGTCTTTGGCAAAGTTGATCAGAATGACATAAACTTTCATAAAAATAAACAATTGTTTCGCAATTCTGCCGCTAGGCGATGCTAGTGAACATACAAATTTTAGAAATCTCATAGCTCAGAATCCTGATAACTTAGAAAGTTGGTGTCTTTGGGAAAGTTGATCAGAGTGACATAAACTTACATAAAAATAAACACTTGTTTCGCAATTCTGCCACTAGGCGGCGCTAGTGAACATGCAAAGCCGAAAAACCTCCAAAAAAGTCGAAAAAAGACGAAAAAACCCGGTAAACGCCGCCTAGTGGCAGAATTGCGAAACAAATGTTTATTTTTATGTAAGTTTATGTCATACTGATCAACTTTGCCGAAAACACCAACTTCCTAAGTTATCAGAATTCCGAGCTATGAGATTTCTAAAATTTACAAGTTCACTAGCGCCTCCTAGTGGCAGAATTTTGAAACAAGTGTTTATTTTTATGTAAGTTCATGTCATACTGATCAACTTTGCCGAAGACACCATCTTTCTAAGTTATCGGGATTCTGAGATATGAGGTTTTGAAATTTTACTTGCTCACTAGCGCCGCCCAATGGAGGAATTTCGAACTTCGCAACTCATTGTCAGTAAGTTATTGGCGTACCCAACAACTTTCCCGAAGACACTATCCTTCCAAATTATCAGGGTCTTGAGCTGTCGCATATCGTAACGTTTGCTTGACAACCTGATATGGTTCCCGTAGTGCAATTTAGCATCAGATTGTTGATGGTCCCTCTAGCGGCCAAATTGCCAACTAATCATATGAACCAAAGTTCTAAATGGTAGATCTTATCAAGCCCTAAAACTTTGCCGAAGAAAGTATTGCGTTAACTCTTAACACACTCGAGATAATAGGCCACACCCCCAAAATGCCGAAATCCCATAAGCTCTTAGTCTCCTATTAAGCGGATTCCTATTGCGCCCCCCGACCAGTGATCTTATAAGAGTCTCGACTGTACATGATGACAAAGGGCTCCAGGGAGGAATCATCGCGCCCGCCACCCCGAATTTTTGTCGACGGTGATGGAATCGAGGCGGTTGAAGAATTCGTGTAGAGGAATGTGGGGTAATATGCCATTTTTCAAACTTTCATCATTTTCAATGATTTATAGCCTCATTTGTTAGGTTTTCAAAGTGGTAACAGCAACTAGACAATATTTGCACAATGCTTCAGCAAAAATATTCACTAAACTATTGCATTTTCATCTATTTTTAGCAATTTAAAAAACTGCTTCGTAAAACGGAAGTGGTGCAAAAAGGCCATCTGCCATGGGGTAAGATGCCACTTCATGAAAACATTCAAAAATTACGTCCATTAGTTTTGACCGCCGACAACGATACCATTCAGACACGCATTATGGCAGGAAATCGGGCTTACTTTGGACTGCGCAGAACTCTACGATCAGTTGTCAGCCACCGTCTGATCTGTTCGGACGCTTTTGTCGCAGAGCAGGCTCTCGCTTTCAATACGCGGTGAAGCATAAAACAGTTTCTCGATTAGAAACTCAAACTGGACATTGCTTCTATTAATCTCCAACTTCACACTATCCGCAACTGCGTGCTTATCGAGATGTGTAGTCTGGATGCAGCCGAAAGCATAGCATTGACCCATCATCTCAAACACGTAATTGTTTCCGAGATGAAGGGTTTCAACATTCCCGTTTACGTTGGGGATAGTGCAAATAATGTTCGCATCCTTGACCTCCCACCCGCCGTACCGTATGCAATAGTTGTCGAACATATGCAACAGTACGGAAAAATAAAGTCAGTGGCGCGAGAACTTTGGAAAAAGTTCTTTCCCGGTGTTCCAAACGGCGTTCGCGTGGTGAGGATTGAACTCGCCAAGCATGTGCCGTCATTCATACAAATAGCTGATCACGTCACAATGCCTAGGTGCGCATGGACCTATAAATAAATAAACTAATAAAAAAAAGGTCAGCTATCGTTCGCAAATTGCAACATGTCGCCGCTGTCAGCGTAAAGCACACCCTAGAAAAAAGTGCTCGGAAGTATCAGCCGAAGATAAAGGGAACCAAACAATCAGCAAACAGTCACCGATTGCACACTGCGAAGCTGACAAGCAGATGGAAGTATCTAACGAAATGGATTCAGAGCACCAACAACGGGAACAGCAGAAACAGCGTTATGTGAGAAGTACTGCCACATCGTCCATAAAATCAACGCCAAGGAAGAAGCAAGTCATGCGCGCGATTGAACAGAATCAGAAAATTACAAGAACAAAGCCAATAATAGAATATCATCGAACGAACAACGATAGGATTGACGCTATTATCGTATGTCGATAGTGATTCGGACAACGGCCCAGATCCGGCTAAAGATGACATCGACGGTTGGGTTTTGAAATTAAGTAAGCGATCTAGGAAGCAATAGAAGCGCGTTGCAGAATTATTGAATACTAAGAGATTGAATTGTATGTAGTTTTTTGTTTAGTTTTAAGAGATATGAATGCACCCTTGGTGTAAAATGTCGTAAAAAAAGAACTCTACGATCGAATAAAGTTCGCCGTAACACGAAGTTAACTATCTACAAAACGCTGATTAGACCGGTCGTCCTCTATGGACACGAAACATGGACCCTACGTGCAGAGGACCAACGCGCCCTTGGAGTTTTCCAACGGAAGGTGTTGCCATCTACGGCGGAGTGCAGATGGAAGATGGGACTTGGAGAAGGCGAATGAACCACGAGCTGAATCAGCTGCTGAGAGAACCAACCATCGTCCACACCGCGAAAATCTGGAGGCAACGGTGGGCGGGTCACATCATCAGGATGTCGGATAGCAACCCAACTAAAATGGTTCTCGAGAGTCATCCGACCGGTACAAGAAGACGTGGTGCGCAGCGAGCTAGGTGGGTCGACCAAATGGAGGACGATCTGTGGACTCTACGCAGAGTGCGGAACTGGAGTCATACAGCCATGTGGACCGAGTGGAACGGAGACGGCTACTATGTCCAGCAGAGGCCACCTAGGCCTTAGCCTGATCGGTAAGGTAAGTAATGATTTCTTTCCTCACGAAATAGCTTTAACAAAATTTTATATAATTAGAAAATTTTATTTCATCGTAAAATAGTCGCATTAAATATAAATAATGGATCTGCGGTTATATCACCGTCTATGTTTCTTCGTATGCTGCATAAATATAAATTATAAAACAAACCAAATAAAGCCTTTTCTTTATCCTAAAACGAACGCAATTTTTTGTTTCATTGCCTTCTACTACAAATCATAAAACACGAGACACAGTTTCAATTGATTAAAAAAAATGCTAACACAATAACTCATAAAAATAAAATAACCACTAGGTACTAGGCACACTAGAACTTCTCGTTCCATCCTTTTCTGGAGTTGAACTGTAAACCCGCGCTCCTGCTCGGTACACATTGGGCTACTCTCTCGCTATTCAATTTGCTCTACTGCTAAGGTACAATGGTTTCGTTTGATTAGGATTTCCGTTTCACTTGCAACGTTTCTACTAGCCTACGATTACGACTTTTCGTTGTTTTCGGAGTGTGGCTCTCTCTCTCTCTCTGTGGCTTTAATTAGACTGGACCTCGGATTAGAAGGGGAAACTCTCCCGATTGCACAGCCTTTGACAAGTTTCCACTTTCGTAACTTTTTTTTTCTCTCGAAATCTTCACATTACAGTTTCCAGTTTTCATGTTTTTTTTTAATAAGACACAATACGATTTGGTTCGGTTAATCTAATTGATGAAATGGTTGATCAGCTTTCTCACATTCACACATACTTTTCCTACTGTGTTTCTTAATTTTCAGAATCGCACCTAATGATCGTTTTGGGGGATGATAGAGTCACATAGGTTCCTGCCTAATGTTTCTCCTACTGGTACGCAGTCCTTCGTATCCGTAAGCATTCGATTTCAATAAAAACGCACAACTCATAGTTGTGGGATAATTATTCAATATTCCTTACATACATCAATGAACACAAACACACACATGCATACATTGAACAGCAAAGATTCTCGCACGTTGCATCACTTTTGGGTTTGCTTGCTATGGTAACTTTCCGTTAATGCGCTAATATCATCATGGTGCACTTGTCACACGCATGTCCCCGTGTGTTGGCGACATAAGCCCCGCCCACACGGAGCGTATCACATTTCTACTATCGAGTAAGCCGGCGGCGGTTTGCTGAGCAGGAGCGTGGTGGCTTCCGAAAGCAAGGCCTGTTGCTGGTCCGCTTCCGGTTGTAGGTACAAGGTGTCGTCGATGCTGCCGGTGTCGTCACTGGGAAGCTCTTCGATCTGCAGCTGCTGCCACTGCTGGAGAGCCGTCGAGGTTGCCACCGGGTCGAGGGAATGGTTCTGCTCGAGCTGATGACCGTAGTGGTGGTGGTGCCGATAGTGGTGCATGTGGGGGTGCTGGTTCGGGTACAGGCATGGTTCGATCAACTCATCGAGATCCATCAGGCCGTCTCGATCGTACGTTTCGGTGTAGAGGAAATCTGCGAATGGGGAAAAAGGAGGCTGGTTGTAGTTTCTACCGCTAGGGGCCGGATTTGCGTTGAAAAGTACATAGACACATGCAACGGTTCGACACACAATATCGGCGCTTAGAGGCTGATGCTGACGCGGATGGCTGGAGCCCGATTGGGATGCTAACGGCTCAAAGACTCCGTGCCGTGGATTGTGGTTTACAATCTGCAAGAATAAGCTCGGTGAAGGTCGATTCAACGGAAGGCGACGGGCATGCTGTAGTTGTCAATGTTAAACTAGCGCTACCTTTGGATGTTTTCAGAGCCTTAATTCCTAGCCTATGAGCTACGTCTCATGGAAGAACGCTGGGTTCATGAGAATGTACATACCAAATTGTAGAACGGGAAACGACAGAGAAGGTTTTTCACATGTACTGTGATTGAACAGATTGTTCAATTGTAATTTCATGTATGGCAAGATCAGTTCAACCAGTCAGTGTTGATCACGGATTTGTTAGTTCTACAGAATTCTTAGCATAACCATCATATCATTCGAAAGTAGATATAACTGCAATCAGGAAGGTTTTAAATGAATCTGTTGTTTGATTATATAAATATGTTTACTCATCGTTATTTTTATCGTTATCGTTTATCGAGAAGTGTGTGTATATTATAGTGGCTTTGGGACAGAAGGTCGAAGGACAAATGGTCGAAGGACAAAAGGTCGAAGGACAAAAGGTCGAATGGACAAAAGGTCGAAGGGACAAAAGGTCGAATGGGACAAAAGGTCGAATTTTAGTAGACCAATTTACCAGCTGGTATTTCTCGCTTATAAGACAAACATTTTTGAGAAGTCTTTGTTGCCGCTCATTGAAAGAAACATTGTAGTGCTGTTATAGAATTTATATGCATTTCAGTCACTAACATTTCCATAGGAAATTTTTCCTTCTTTTGTTTGTAGGCTGTTCTTTCAAATTCTGTTAAAGTTGTATTTATTTAATGACAATTTTGTTTAGTTTTTTGTTCAGGAATCTTTCCTTCTTAAATTTATAGGCTGTTCTTTTAACTTTTGTTAGTGAAATAATTATTGACTCCTTTTTCAATCAGAAATTTTGCCTTCTTTTCAATATCTGTTCTTTCTAACTGTACTGCAGAAACATTCATTAACTACTTGTGCTTAGTGATCATCCCCTCTTGGAGTGATAGGTAGATCCTAATAATTATACTGTATAAGTAAACAATTTCATTTTGTTTGCTCATACAGGCGTTACGCCAAAAATTGAGAATTTTCGATCTCCCTCTCCCTGTCCTATACTAACTATATTGCTTGCTACACTTTTGCAAACCATCACCCCCTGGGTATTATAGGGGTGATCCCCTCGTGACGTACTTCATGGATCACCACTATAATACCCAGAGATTTGTCCTTTTCTAATTTATAGACTGCTTGACTTTATTTAATCGCAATAATGATTGAAATTTCAAATGAGAATATTCCGATCTATGATTCATCCTTCTTCAACCCATAGGCTGTTCTTTCAAGGAATCAGAGATGGCATGCTCCTCAGTGCAAAACGTGTGAAGAGAAAACATACACTCTACACACGACTTTCAACGAGAGCGAGGGTGAACTACGCAACTTTTTTCACACACAAACCACCCGCTCACCCTCAAAATGAGTGCTCAAACAAATGTTACCACAAACATGTTTTTTTTTCAGTTTCTGCGTGCACATTTTGTGCGCGCAGAAAATGTGCACACAAAAATTCGTGTTGAGATCGCACTCAGTCGTGCTTCCAGTGCAATACTGTGTGTACCACAGGAGTATAAAAGTACTTGCTTGTCTAAGATATCAAATAAATCACAGACAAATAGATGTGACACTAACGAAATTTCAATCTCATATATCTCATGATTCTGATTACTTAGAAAGTTGGTGTCTTCGGCAAAGTTGTTTGACTGGTCAAGGACTAACCGAGAATAAGATTTAAGATTCAAAATTCCACCGCTAGGCGGTGCTAGTGAGCTAAAAAGTTTTGTTTTTCATAAATATCAGGAAAATTTGTCAAAATATGCAACTAGCGCCGCGTAGCTGTTGAAACTTGAACCAAACGGTAATTATTCTGAAAGCCCTTGATCTACCAAACCATATTGCCGAAGACACCATCTTTCTACAAAATGAGGATGCTGAGATATGCGAAATTTAAAATTTGTTTGCTCTCTAGCGCCGCCTAGTGGTAGAATTTTAAATCTTAAGTCTTATTATCGGTTAGCCCTTGACCAGCCAAACAACTTTGCCGAAGACACCAACTCTCTAAGTAATCAGGATCATGAGATATATGAGATTGAAATTTCGCTAGTGTCACATCTACTTGTCTGTGATTTATGTGATATCTTAGACAAGCAGATGCAACACTGACAAAATTTCCATTCCATATATCTCAGGAACCTGATTACTTAGAGAGTTGGTTTCTTCGGCAAAGTTGTTCAGCTGGTCAAGGGCTTTCAGAATATGGGCCGTGTGATTTGTGATTTCACCGCTAGGCGGCGCTAAATAGCGTACAAATTTTACATTTCACATATCTCAGCATTCTGATTCTTTAGAAAGATGGTGTCTTCGGCAAAATTGTTTGGTAGATCAAGGGCTTTCAGGATAATTATCGTTTGGTTCGAGTTTCTGCAGCTAGGTGGCGCTAGTTGCAATTTTTGCAAATTTTCCTGATATATATGAAAAACAAAATTTGTTAGCTCACTAGCACCACCTGTTGGTGGAATTTGGAACCAAAATATTCATCAACTGTAAGTCCTTGACCAGCTTAAGACGTCTGCTTGTCTCTGATATCACAGGATTAGCCCCCCTTAGTGTCCATTCGACCTTTTGTCCATTCGACCTTTTGTCCATTCGACCTTTTGTCCATTCGACCTTTTGTCCATTCGACCTTTTGTCCTTCGACCTTTTGTCCTTCGACCTTATGTCTTTCGACCTTTTGTCATAGATTCAACTTTATTGAAGTTTCGAAATTGGCTGGTGGCTCCAGCGATTTTGGTTTGACTCCGGTTTCCGTGGCTTAAAGCTCAATTCTAAACACTTGAAAGACGCGACACAAGACGGGACAGAACACTTATTTGTATTGCAACGATTATATAAAGTGGGATACTTAAAAATTACCTTCTTGAGTCGACCCGGATTGGACTGGATGTTTCCAATGTCTGACTAACTACATTGGTTACCAATCAGCAATCCTACCAAACACACGGTATTCGAATTCATAACTACCTACATATTACACTGACTATTTCAGTACCACCCTCACTTTCCTGTCCCTTGAAATAAGGCAATTCTTTTAGTTTTAACTGTCGATTTAAGTCTTATGAGTCACGGTGTCTACTCATAAGACAAAATCAAACTCACTGAGTTTTCAAGGTTTTTCCAGAGTGGAATTTTGAAAATTCATAATTCAAATGATATTTGAGTTAGATTTACATACTTTTCAAAAACTCAAAAATTAGTGAAAATTTTAAGGTAAAATGCGCAAGTTTCCACCTTATAAATACCACCAAATAGCTGAATTCTTCAAAGTACCTTTTTTGCTAAGCTTTTATTTTTTTCCCAGAATTTGTTTAGGTTAATTGCAAGAAACTTATTTGACAAATCTACCGAAAATTTATTTTAGTAAGAAAAAATCATCCTCTCTACTCTTCTTGGCGTAACGTCCTCACTGGGACAAAGCCTGCTTCTCAGTGTTCAATGAGCACTTCCACAGTTATTAACTGAGAGCTTCCTCTGCCAATGACCATTTTGCATGTGTATATCGTGTGGCAGGCACGAAGATACTCTATGCCCAAGGGGAAATTTCCTTTACGAAAATATCCTGGACCGACCGGGAATCGAACCCGTCACCCTCAGCATGGTCATGCTGAATACCCGTGCGTTTACCGCCTCGGCTATATGGAAAAAAAAAACATCCTAAAACTCTAAAGATCAGAAAAAAAACATTCAGGAAGTCCAGTTTTGAAACTGGACTCGATGTCTGTTGTGCTAGTGGTTTAGTAATGTAAAATCCAATGAAAAAGTGGAAATCACAATAGCACAATAGCAATTAAAAAAAATACTGGTGATACCAATTGAATATTTTGGCTATTCCAATGAATACTTCCAAACAGTTTTTTCGGTGTTTTTTCTGGACTTCTGAGTGTTGTTCTTGTGATTCTTAGCAGAGTTTCTTCCAGAATTTCTGCAGGAGTTTTTCACGGGGTCTCTGCTGGAGTACCTCCCGGGATTTTTTTTCAGAGATTTTCCCAAGTTTCTCAATGGACTCTTTCGCGTGGATCACTGCAAGAAGTGCGGTGAGCAACTAAGAGGAATAGCCGGGAAAAAACCTCGGAAAGAAATCACGGGAAGAACTCTATGAGAAATAGCTCCTGCAGAAATCCCAAAAGGCATTAAAAACTTAGAAGAAAGCCCAGGATAAATTCAGACAACTCTGAGCGATATCCCAGGACCAACGCCGGAAGGAATGTTCTGAGAGAACCGGGGGAAAGTCCAAGAGAAATCTTAGATGAAACTTTAAAAAACATCCCGCAAGAATCTTTAAGAAATATTCCAGCTGAAACACCTGTAAAAATTCTAAGCAAAACTCTGAAGAAAGCTCACGGAATTTTATTTTTTTTTTATTTTTTTTAACAAATTACTTTTTAAGAAATCCTTGCAGGAGCTCTAGTAAAAATCCCATAAATAACTCCTGCACCAACTCTGGAAGAAATCCCGGAAATATGTACTTGAGAAGTTCCATAAGAAACACTGAAAGGAATCACGAAAGATCTTTAAAAAAAAATTCCGAAAGAATCTTTAGGAGAAATTCTGTGAAAACATCTGCGATATATCTTGAGACACTCTTGTGTAGTTCATTAGTCATGGAAGAAATCCCGCGAAAATATCTTCTGGTAAAACGCAGGAGGAATTTCGAGAAAAGTCTACGAGGGACTCTGGGAGCAATACCAAAAAAAAACATCTAGTAGAAACTCTAGAAGAAAAATCCTCGTGAAAAACTCCAGTAGAAATCGGTACGAATTTAGGAATTTCTGAAGTTTCTTAAGGAAAAAAATGTTTGAATCTTGAAAAATGTCAGTAGGGATCCGAAAAAATCTCCGGAAAGAATTCAAAAAAGAATACCAAAAAAATTTTTTATGGAAAAATGCGGAAGGAATTCTGTGAGAAATCCTAGGAGCCATTCCAACAGGTATTTCTAAAATAGTTCTAGAAATAAACCCCGACAGAATTTTTGGAAAAAAGTCATTGTAACGTTATTTCTGGATTGATTTCAACTACCAGATACATATCAACAAACTCTGAGGTACTCTACTTCTGACTAGATCTACAAGTACTAATGCCTGGTTTAGATTGTTCATTTGAAATGAACATCTGACTTGCATGACATGATCAATCGAATTGAATGACGTGTTTAGACTGAGCAAATAACTTGGGTGCCCACTTGCATGCTCTTTAATGCATCTCAGTGATCTCAGTTAAAGCAAGTGTTTATTTTGTTCATCTCGTGCGGTACGTAAACAAACTGAATTGAATTCATCTTGTTTGACAGATGAATTGAATTTAACTCACATGGATCGCGGGTTTGGGAATGATTTCGTTTGACTTGAATGAAAAAGTTCAGCATGTCCAACTTTCGTTCAAGTCAAGTGAGTTGCTCAAGTGAGATGAATTGTGGTGTTTACACGTTCAATTCGCATTTAATTGGGAACTCTCCATTGACTTGAATCAAGTCACTTGCACCATGTAAACCAGGCATAACGTTCACTACTTGTTCATGTTTTATTTTATTTTATTTTTTATCGGTGTGCAATTTCCCTGAGTATTCAAAATAGTCCCTGAGTATTCCAGATTCTTCCCTGATAAAAAAATTCCCTGAGAATTCCCGGGTTTCCAGGTTATTCCAGGTAGTAGACATTCTGAATGCAATTGAAATGCCTAGATGAATTGCTATAAAAAAGACTGATCAAACCCTTGGAAGAGTCCTTCTTCCGCAGTTAACTAGAAGAACGTCTAGAGGAATTCCTGGGAGATAATATTGAATTTTTTTTAACATTTTCTTACTAGAGTCCTTACATGTATTCATCAGCAAACTTCTTCAGGGTGGGTTCCATCCCGAAATCCCTGCAAAAATTCCTCATGATTTAATTTTCAAAGTTTCCACTAGCCCTAGCCCTCATCTAGCCCAAGTAACATTTTAAGGCTAAAAAGTCTTGTAAGGGTTTCCCGAGCCGCCGTAAAATCTAATACTTTGTATTTTAGTTTTATGATGGTAATAAGAACCTCTTCAAGTCTACTTGAGTAAAAATGTTACTTGGGAGGGTTCCTGTCAACAGATTACCCCGATGATTTTACGGAAATAATCTAGGAATTCT
The DNA here is from genome assembly GCF_035046485.1 of Aedes albopictus. Lineage (NCBI taxonomy): Eukaryota > Metazoa > Arthropoda > Insecta > Diptera > Culicidae > Aedes > Aedes albopictus. Next base: position 388,750,809 of record NC_085138.1, on the reverse strand, counting down.
AAGGAAATTCTTTTAGAATATTCTTATGGTAAATCACTCTGAAAATTCTACCCGTACTCCGGGCAAATTCGTATTAAAGTCCCTTTAGTAGTTTTTGAAGAGTTGCACCGACAGATGGGATGCCTAAGAAATATTTGTAAAGGAGTTGTTGAAAACAAATTTGATTTTCTGCAACTTCTTTAAAACACAATAAAGATTTGTATCATATCTATAAAAAATTATGCAGTAGTTTTTAAGAATAACAAGTTTTTTACGGAATTTTTAAAGTAATCGAGTAGTGATTTACATAACAATTCAAAGAAAATTCGTTAAGCAGCCTTATTAGAAACTGCTTAGCAATTTTCACCAGCAATATCCATCAATGTGTCTACAGATTTTTTCATTTATTTTTTTATCAAATGTGCAGGCATACTTAAAGAAATATCTTTAAAGTTATTAAAGAATTGAACTCGTTTTTTCTTGTTTTTTTTTTATTTTCTAAGGAGTCGTTAAGGACACCGAAATGTATTTCCTTCCGTTTAAGGGCATTTTAGCCTAAAACACGAATAAAATGCCCCTTTTGTATCAATATTTTCTAATGTGAATGAGGTTTTTCCAATTTTGATAAGGATACATGAAAAAACCTTATTTTCTTCAGAAAAAAATATAACTTGAAAACGGTTTGTTGGATTGAAATGATGTCTTCGAAAACGTTTAGGATATTTGAAAGGATTTTAGAACGAAAAATACACTGAGAGTAATGATGATGATGAACCTGGGCTTGTTAGGGGAATATCTGTAAATAAAAAGAAAATCGGGTTAAGTACGGTTCCTTTGAATTCCACTAAGAATTTGCATCCTTTGACAGATACGTATTTCGACCTCAACTGTAAGGTCGTCTTCAGTGTCTTGTACTTGACTCGACTCAAGTCGAGACGACCTTACAGTTGAGGTCGAAATACGTATCTGTCAAAGGATGCAAATTCTTAGTGGAATTCAAAGGAACCGTACTTAACCCGATTTTCTTTTTATTTACACTGAGAAGAATATTAATCACGCATCTATGTCCGTGGATCTATGGCTTTCTAGATAAGTTCCATATTGAATTATTACTGAAACATATTGTCAAAGGCTCAAAGGCTTCAGGATACGACCATAGGTTCCAATTACGTGACATTTCATGGGGTTTAAAACAGTTTTGAGGAATTTCAAGGGATTCCACTGATTTAAAAGGGGCATTAGGGCAGTTTCATGTTGGTCTCTGGGGTATTTTGCGGGGTTTCAATGACATTTGAAGGAGTTTCTGAAGCGTTGTAGGGGTTTGAGGGGTATATCAGGAGTGGTTTAAGGAGTCTTTTTGGTGTTTCAGTGTTTAAGTGCAATTAAGGGCCGTTTCAAGGGGTTTAAGTTGGATTAACGCGTATTTTAGAGGCTGCTAGTGTATTTTGAGGCAGTATCATGGGGATTCAAGGCGTTCCAATAATGAGGTTTAGTTTCATGGGGCTAGCGGCCCCAGCGTTTCAAGGAATTTGAGAGGTGGTTAAGAAGGATCTCAGGGGACATTCATGACGTTTTTCAAGCGAGACTTGAGGAGAGGGTTTTAAGTTCCCTGTAACCTATCAAGTATCAACGCCTAACTCCCTTGAAACCCCCAGAAATGCTCTAAAAAATATCTATAAAAACTTTTTAACACCTTTTGAACAAAACGAGTATATAAGCCTTGGAAGTCCAGGGAAGTTTCATGGAGGTTTCAGCACAGAAAACAGTCATCTATGTTCAAAAAAAAACTTTGTTGAAAACTTGTGTTAAGTATCAAAGCGTATGCTACTTGGATGAAACCTTCCTGAAACTCCCTTGAGCTTCCTGAAGCCTTCTGCAATACCTTTGAAGCCCTAAAACGCCTCTAAAATCTTTTGAAATCCCCTGAAACATCTTTGAAAAAAATGTGTGGAAAACTATCTGTTAAGTAACAACTGAGGGGCCCAGAATCAAAGCGGTGTAAGTGACCATTTTTTTCGATTTTGAGCTAAGCATATAAAAAAATTCTGCAGATTTCAAGCTTTCAGGAACTTTTTTAAGATTATTTTTACGACGATTAGAAAAATTATATTTTTTTAAATTTCTTTGTATTTGTGAATTTTAATTTGATGCAAATTCTTCAAACAGAAAAACTACAATAAATCGTAGAAAATTTGGTCGATTTTGAAACTCGATACATTTTTACGGGTTGAAAAATTGGTGAAAAACTTTAAACCTCATTTACTCGAAAGTGGTTTTTTGTCACTTACATTCCTTCGATTCTAACCCCCTCAATTCTCAACTATAAAAAAAAAGATTAATAAACTCTTTAGAAAACTCCCGATATTCCCCTAGAAATCTTTTGAAACACGCTGTAGCCCCTGAGAAGACCTTCAACTTCCCACGTCAATCTGTCCTGAAGACTCTAACACGCCAAGTACAGTAGACGTTCGACAACTGAAAGAAGTTAATGTTTGACTTATCGAATGAAATTCGACAACTGTAGCAACCGACAGACGTCAAATAACTGTCAATTGTCACATGCAGCCAATCGCTGTTGACGAGTTAGTTTGACGGATTGCGGTGCGATAACTGTAAAACTAATTCACTTATCACAGCTTATCACTAAGAGAAATTTCTGTTTCAAAGCTTTGCAGTTGAAGGGTTTGCACCGAGTGAATTTCTATTGTTATCAGGATTTTGAGATTGGTTAGATTAGAGGTTCAAATCTGAAATCGGACGCATTCAAGGGTCTTACCTAGAGACACGGTCATCTTTACTCAAGAGAATTCACGCATTTTTTTCTTCTTTTCCAGAAAATCTTTGGTTTGTGGGTTTTGAACCCAATGTCTATTTAAAGTGTTAAAACAATCTACTGATAAAATCGAACCCAAATAAATATTATTCCCCATACAAAACCCAAAGCAAATCAAACCCAACTAGCTAAGCACACTACCAAACACTACTACCCCAACACACGACTATGGAAATGAACTTGGATGAAAATGAGGACATACACACTGGCTCATCGACGACGTCCAACTATGGGCTTTGGGCGTGGGTATATCTGCGGACCGGGCCATACCTGGCTGTGTCGTTTCCCAATCGTTGTCGTACTCCAGCTGTTGGTTCACCTCCCGTTCCTGGACCGTCTGCAGTGCCGGGCTGCCATCGTCCGTCATGTCGAAAATCTCCGTTACCTTAACCTGCGATAAGTTCGTATTAGAAAACACATATCATTCGGTTCTTCCCCCGGCCAGCTCGCCAAGGAAATCACCCATAGGCCCGGGCTCAAACACAGGAAGCGCTGCACAAGTGCACACTCACCTTATTGTCGGCATCCAGGTAGTAGTACGCATACATGGCCTCGTGATGGGAGGTGGCCTGCAGAATGTGATCGAACGTATCGTAATCCGGGTGGTCCGGATGATCCGGATGGTCTTCGTCACCTCCCTCGCGGTCAGTCCGACCGAACTCGCGAATCTCAACTAGTTCACTTTCGGCGGTAACAAGAGCACCACCACCCGGTATAACAACCAATTCGTTCCCTCCGTCAACCCGCACGTCCACCAGAGACCCCACAGAGGCCCGGTGGCTTAGCCGCTTGGTGCGGGTGCCCACCAGTTTCGCTCCCCAGCCGGAATACTCCGTAAAGGCCACCTTGCACTCCAAGCTGGCTGTCATCTGTATCGAGGGAAGTTGCACAGTTTGCAATAAGTTCATAACAGAGGTTAGCATTGTATCATGGAGTACCTGGTGCTCGCGGCGGATTCGCTGCAAAATTGCGTTCAGCGTTTTGAGGGCGAACTTACTGACGGACCAGAGCTGACTGCCGATCGTGGGAGTCGCTACCAGGAGTCTGAAACGAAATTGGCAAAACGAAGGGGGAATTGGCTTGGTGAGAGCGTGACTTTGAGGTGATATAGTGGAACCCACACTACTGGAGAAATGGAGAATTTGTTAGGTGATGTATTATTTACAGCGATTCGTCCGAGAGAGTTCGTCGATTGTATCTTACTTTAAGGGACGCACTTTACAAGCCCATATTGTCGTGGTTCTTCACTAGTTTTACGAAGCCCTAAAATTCACCAGAATGAAACCATCACAAAAACTTAGATTCTTGGCAGTAATTTGAAAAATTCTTTCAATTTTATAGATGGGAAGTTTAATTATGTTGACAATGGAGCTTTTTTTGAACATTTTTCGCCAATTTTTATACACCTTTATAAACACTCTGCATTTAAGTCCCTATAAAAACTAAATTAGACCGACAGTTCCGTGGCATCACGCGTACACCATGGCTCTTTGTGGTTGCAGAGAACCTTAAAGCACTTAGTATCTTGATTTCCATGTCCATTGAAGTTCGTGAATTCTAAACAAAATCTTTCAGTTCAGTTTTTCATTCGACACATTTGGTTGCATTCTCATAAAAGATGAAGAATCTAAAATGTGGACTATGATATATTATATAACAATAACTTATGCATTCTTACCGTCACCAACCAAAAAAAAACAACCTTCACCGAAGCACCAACGAATGTATTCGAACCCACACTCCAACGGTACACACACAGAGAGAACTGGTTCGCTCTTCGGCAAACCACACATCGAAGTGTAACCCTTACCGTCTCAACCGTGTCTCTAGTGCCAGAAGCATCGGATCCATTTCTGGTTCCAGCCTCGCCGCAGTGTATACATTGACCGTAGATCTTCCGGCACTTCCCACCAGTGCCAGTGCTCGCTGCTGCCGTGTCCGGCATTTGCCGCAGCGGGCGTTCACCGGTCCACCTAAATGATCACCATCGGTGCTGCCAGTCGAGGGGCAGACGATGTTCCCTAGAACCTTGTACCGGAATTGGCGCCGTTCGACACGTTCGCCAACGGCACTGCCGAAGGGTCTCATGGTTAGTAAACGAGGAAGCAACTACGGGGTTTATTAACATTCACACTGACACTGATTTTTTGGACAATTGAACACAGGTCTACAAGCTGGCAGCACTGCTTTTTGTTCAACTCGTGGAGCCCAAATTGAATGGACTTTTTTGTTTGGAAACCAAATGGGACACGTGACATGTCGTCCGAAACACACGAACACATACAAACAATGAAATGACAATCAACACTCACTTGCTAAGCGTAGCGACCATGATGTCCGCGGGCAGCGTGGCCGGAAGTGACAATGCCTTCAGCAGTCTCGCTCCTCGGTGTCGGAACACCCAGTTCATCAGTCCTTTGTTGGCCTCCTCGATGTACGTCTGGAAAACGGTCAGCACCGTGTCGGGCATGCTGCCGTCCAGGGCGTTCTGCCGGTGTTCGTTGCACTCCTTGCACTCGCTGCACTCCGGATCGTACTCCTCCAGGAGCTGATCCTCGAGCTGTGTCGGCTGATCGGCCAGCGAAAAGGTCGACTGCACCGAGAGGCACCGGGTGCAACTGATCAGATTGTTGCGATGCAGGAAGTTCAACGCGTCGTCAAAGCCCTGCTGGCAGAACGAGGACAGGATTTCCGGCCGCGGGGGAAACAGGATCCGTCCGAAGCGGTTCATGTTCTGCTTGGACAGCTCGATGCTGGTGTTGGCCCAATTGACGTGGAACATCTGGGAGCTGTTGTCGCGGGGGCAGATGTCCGACTCGCCGCAGAAGGGGCTCACGGTGACGGTGTTTTCGTCCAGGGTGGGCAGATTGTCCGAGAAGGCTCCGTCCATGTAGCGTACGCCGTGGAAGCGGGGCGGCAGAATGCCGGAAAATACCGGGATGAAGCACGCGCAGAGCAGGGCCTGGAAGAAGGAAAGGGGAGGGATATGCGTTAGAAGCGAACATATAATGGACTGGTAAGTTAGCAACAATGGACTTTAAAGAACAGACTTCGCAGTTGAAATCCTAGATACGGTGATACTCCTTCGGGTAGCTGTTCGCAAGATAATCTTGAGGCTTTTCAAGACGAAACCTTTTCCAAAGAGCATTCTGTAGACTCGAACAGACAGAAGACTGCAGTAAGGTTAGCTGAAAAAGTACTTACTAAAGCCTGTTCTTCTAATACCGCTGCGTCTCCAATAAGAAAAAGTCTCCACAGTAGTACTCCGGAAGACAAAACTGCATGATTGAAGTGTGGAGGCATTCCGGCCTTCACCACTGCTTTTTAGCTTTGACTAATGAACGTCACATCGATTCGCAGTAGCTCCCATGCTTCTACCCTATGGTTCGGTCGCTGTTCGCAGCTCCAGTAGGAAACTGGAGATTTCGGGAGGTAGTCGAAACTACAAAAAGTTACTGTGAGAGTTCTTTCAGAAATTTCTTGAAAATGCATTCAAAAATAATTCTGGGAATGTTTCCAGAGGTTCTTCTGAAAATTCTACTAGCTGTTCCTGCAAGAATTGTTTCAGTTACTTCTCTGGAATCAACTCTTCCAGAAGTTCCTCCGTGAGTTCTTTTAAGAGTTCTTCACATGCTTCACTAATAATTATTCTAGAAATTCTTCAGGGAGTTCTTTCTGAAGTTTTTTGGAAATTATTCCAAAAGTTCCTCGAAACGTTCTTCAAGGAGTAGTTCTAGAAATTCTTTCGGGAGTTCCTCAGAAAATTCTTGCCGATTTTTTCAGAGAGATTCGTTTTTCAATATTTTGCCAGGAGTTCTTCTGAATGAATAAATTTCTTAAGGTTTTATGAGATTTTTTCTGAAGTTCCTTCAATTCAATTCATAAACTCTTCAGAAAATTCTTCCAGAAATGTTTCCGGGAATTTTCGAAATATCCGTTCGACAATCTTACCAATATTTCTTGAAAAAGATCCACAAGAAGTTCCTTAAAGTTACTACAAAATGATGCTACGGGAATTCATCCAGATGATTTCCTGATTTTCTTTTAGAAGTTCTTCCAAGAATTCTGAAAATTCTACTAGAAATTTATTCGGAAATTATTTGAATTGTTTCTGAAATTCTTCCGGGAGTTCTTCCTGAAGTTTTATGAAAGTTATTCCAGAAGCTCCTTAAGAAGTTCTGTAAACAGTAATTCTAGGAATTCTTTCGGGAGTTCCTCCAGAAATCCTTGCCAAATTTTTTTGAAAATTCTTCAGGAAGTTCTTGTGAAAATTATTCCGGAAGTTCATGTGAGAATTTAGGTTTTTTAGTATTTTGCCTGGAGTTTTTCTATATATTTTTCCAGCAAATTTCTGAAGGTTTTATGACATTTTTCTGAAGTTTTCACTAGTGTAAATTACATGAATACTCCAGAAAATTGTTCCAGATATACCTCTGGGTATTTTTCAAAATATTCGTTCGAGAATCCTGAAAATTCTTTCAGATATTCTTGCAAAAGTACTTCCGGGAGTTCTATCAGGATTTCTTCAAAAAAAAGCAGATGTTCACTAAAACTTTTTTTTATCTGTATTAACGCGATTTTTAGCCCTGGGGACTAACGCTTTACTTCCCTTCCGAAGGAAGAACTCACATTTTGCGAGTTTGTCGGGAGTGGGATTCGATCCCAGGTCCTCGGCGTGATAGTCACGTGCTTTAACCATCACACCAGGTCCGCTCCTTCGCTAAAACTTTAACCAAATGTTCCTTCGGGAATTCTTTCAGATGTTCTTCTTGATTTTCTTTTAAAAGTTCCGCAAGGGATTCTAAAAATTCTACCAGAAATTTATAAGGAAATGCTATGTAAAATTGTTTCTGATTTGTTTCTTTCAGATATTGCTCTATAAAGTCATTGAGAAATTCTTCCGGAAGTTCTTTCTGTTCCGCTTGGATCCTCCAAAAAGTCTTTCATAAGTCAAATCAGGAATCCTTGCACAAGTTCCTCCAGGATATTTCTCATAATTTGTTTATACATTTTTTCCAGTTTAGTTCTCCTGAGATTTTTTCCAATACATTCTCCTAGATAAATACCTACTAGAAACTCAAATATTCCTCGAGGCTTCTTCCACACGTTTCGCTAATGATTCTTGTAGAAATTCTTCCGGAAGTTCTTCTTGAAGATTTTATTAAAGTTTTTCGTGAAACTCATCGAGAAATTCTTCAAGGAGTAGTTCTAAGAATTCTTTTGGGAGTTCCTCCGGAAATCCTTCCCGATTTTTTGTGAAAATTCTTCTGGAAGTACCTGTGAAAATTATTCCGGAGCTTCATATGAGAATTTTGTTTTTCAATATTTTGCCTGGAGTTCTTGTGGAGAAATCTCCAGCATATTTCTGAAGGTTTTATGAGATTTTTTTGAAGTTCCTACAAGTGCAAATTACACAAATTCTCCAGAAAATTGTTCTGGAAATTCCTCCGGGAATTTTTCGTAATATTCGTTCGAGAATCCTGGAAATACTTTCAGATATTCTTACAAAAGTTCTTCTGGGAGTTCTACCAGGATTTCTTCAAAACAATCTAGCAGAAGGTTTCTAAAACTTTTACCAAATGTTTCTTCGGGAATTCATTCTGATGTTCTTCTGGATTCTCCAGGAATCATTAAAATTTTGCAGAAATCGTTTTTGAAATTCTTCCAGATCTTCCTATATAAAGTCACCGAGAAAGGTTTTAAAAGATTTTTTTTGTAAATTACATTATTTCTACAAAAAAAAAGCCTTCGTTTCGTTATTATACCTTCCAGAATCCTAGGGTTTCTTCCAGATATTCTTGCAAAAGCTCTACCGGGAGTTTTACCAGAATTTCTTCAAAAAATTCTAGCAGAAGTTCGCTAAAACTTTTCGGGGAAATTCATTCTGATGTTCTTCTAGATTCTCATCTAGGAGTTCCTCCACACACTCAGTTGAGCTCGGCTAATTTTCATTCATTCTTTTGCCGAGATCCGCACAGCCGAGTGCTCGGCAATCGCAATTCAACTGAGATATCAGCAAAAAGTCAAGTTTATTCCTAGCAGCACCCATGGGTGCCGGTGTCATTAAAATCTAAACGTCAAGTGTTAATCCGAGATATCAGGAAATGAACTTTAACCGAGATCCGCATTTTGCTAGAAATTTATGCGAAAATTCTTTGGGAAATTGTTTCTGAAATTCTTCCAAAACTCCTCTTCATCATCGAGAAATTCTCCGGAAATTCTTGCCGAAGTTTTCTGAAAATTCTTCCGGAAGTTCCTTTGAAAATTATTCCGAAGGTTCATGCGGAAATTTTGTTTTTCAATATTTTACCAGGAATTCTTTTGTACATTTCTCCAGCAATCCATCGTAAATTACATGAATTTCCCAGAAAATGCTTCCAGAAATGCCTCCGGGAATTTTTCGTGATACTCGTTCGAGAATCCTGGAAATTGTTTCAGATATTCTTGCAAAAGTTCCTCTGAGAGTTCTATCAGGGTTTCTTCAAAAAATTGTACCAGAATTTCCTTAAAGTTTACGCCAAATGATCCTTAGAAGATTCATCAAGATGTTCTTCCGGATTACCTTCTAGGAGTTCCTCTAGAAATTCTAGAAAAGTTACGAAAAATATATACGGAAATTCGTTGCGAAATTGTTTCTGAAATTCTTCCAGAAGTCCATCTAGAAATTTTGCAAGAAATTCTTCCGAACTGAAAATCATCATGATTTGAAAAGTCTTCCGTATTTTCCCTTGGTTGCCGTCTACAAATCTCTTTCAAAAGTTTTTTTTTCTATAGGGTAACCAATATAATTTGGACCCCCATATATTTTGGACCCCCTGTGTCCTATTATCACAACTTACACAGGTTTAATGATGAGATGACGGAAATTTTTAGAATCATTCGATAAATAAGATCGCTCTGCACGGGCAGCAATCATTTCCTCACTGGAAATATCCGTATTTGCCTTGAAATTATTTTTTATCGATCTCGTCATCCGTGCGAGTTTCGCATCATGTTTACAAAAAAAGATTGCGGTGCTGAGGAAACTTGCAGATGTAAACAAAAACGTTTATCATTCTAGCGCATTAAATTCGCAAAGTTCGTCTAATCAGCCTTTGTCAATCAAGTAATTAGAATGTGATCCAGCATATTCAAGCGGCAAATTCTTCCAAAATAGTTTCAAACGAGTTTAAACACCGGGTGTCCAAAATATATACTGAAGAGCATCATCATTATGTGTAAATACCCTCTGAATCTGTTTGATTTTGAATCAAATCCAATTCAATGTCCTCTAGGGGTCCAAAATTCAACCGTTACCCTATTTATTCCGATTTTTTTTTCAATAGGGGTAGTTCATAAACCACGTAGACCAAATTTTGGCCATCTCAGACCCACCCCCCTCCCCCCTCGTACACTTTCGTCCATACAAAAAATTTGAAATGTGTATGGAGCGTAGACTTTGGCCAGACCCCCCTCCCCCCAAAAAGTCTACGTGGTTTATGAATGGTCCCATACATTCTTCCACAGAAATATCTAAGTTCCTCCGAAATTTTTTCCTAACGTTCCTCGGGACTTCTTCCACACGTTTCACTGATAGTTCTTCTACAAGTTTTTCCGAAAGTACTTCCTGAAGTTCGTTTAAAGTTCATCCAGAAGTTTCTCAAGAAGTTCGTCAATGAATAGTTCTAGGAATACTTTCAGGAGTTTCTTCAAAAAATCTTCTATGTCGATTTTTTTCCGAAAATAACTCCAGAAGTTTTTCCGCTTAACAAGTACTTCCGGAAGTGCTTCTTGAAGTTTGTTTTAAAGTTCATCCTAAAGTTTCTCAAAAAGCTCGTCAAGGAATACTTTCAGGAGTTTCTCCGTAAATTCTCGCAGTAACAGAATTCATCCATTCAAGTATTCATCAAGATGTTCCTCGTGGATTTTTAGAAATTCTTTAAGGAGAAACTTCAGAGAGTACAAACATGGCTTCCACAATCGCCGACTTGGACCCCTACTCACGTTTTCAAGAGCACCAATCTTGAAAATTCGTAAACAAATGCTCTCGATTTGGAAAAGCTGCCTCTTCTTGCAAGTGAGCAAAGCCAGGATAAACAAGTGCGGCTTGTTTCGATGCTTTGTTTGTCAGATAAAATTTGTATGCAAAATTGCAATCGGATTTGTAGATGTTTCACCTTAAGTTCATTCAAAAGTTCCTCCTTAAATTCTTTCAGAAGTGAATGGGGCACGTTCGGTGTAGTACTAGATTTGTAGTAATGAGCTGAATTTTAGTATGGTGAGAAGGTCAGTTCTCTGTTTCTGCAATGAAATGGTACATAAAGCGTGGGTATTATGATTCCTTGCCTAATTTGATGCTGTTTGAGCAAAACTCTGGATAACTATATTGTTTATGTTGCAAGAAATGGAGAAAACAACAACACTGTTGTCCAAAGTTTTGCTCAAACAGCATCAAATTAGGCTAGGAATCATAATACCCACGTTTTTTGTACCATTTCACTGCAGAAACGAAGAATTGACCTTCTCACCATACTAAAATTCAGCTCATTACTACAAATCTAGTACTACACCGATCTGTCCTATTGAATACTTGCAGCAGTTTTTCTGGTAAATCTTCAGAGCTTTGTTCCGGGAATTTTTGCAGGAATTGCTCTTCTTCCGAAAAAAATGCTAGAAGAATTTCGAGAAATTCTTCCCGATGTTCCTTCGGTATTTCATGCAACAGTTCATCTAGACTTCCCAGGCGCTCGACAGAATTTCTACCACCAGGAATTTATGCTGAAGTTCCTCCAGAAAGTTTCAGAAAAGTTTCTCGAGCTATTCCTCTAGAAGTTCCATCACAAATTCTTGCAGCAGTCCCTCCAAGAATTTCTTGTGAATACTTCTGCAGGAATTCCTCCTAAACAATCATTTGGAAGTTCCTCCAACAATTATCCAGAATATCCTTCACAACATCCTCAGAGGATTTCCTCCGGGAGTTTGCCAGAAACTCTTCAAAAGAATTGGGTAATTTTTGAAAACTTTGAAAAATCCTACAGCAATTCCTCTAAGGAAATCTTCCAAAGCTTCCTAGAGAATCGCGCCACTTGGGCGGCGGCTTCTATTTTCGTCTGTTTCCCGCTATAACTCTGTCAAATTTGAACCAATTGACACAATTTTTGGAATGCAGTGAGATAGGTATAGTATCTACCCGTGTACAACATTTCAAATGAATTGGTTTAAAATTGACTGAGTTATAGTGGAAAACAGACGAATATAGAAGCCACCGTCCAAGTGGCGCGATACCCTACGAGAATTCTCTCAGGATTTCCTCCAAAAACCCACTAGGATTTTTTTTCTACAATCCTTTAGAATTTCTTACAAGATTTTTTCTAAGAGTTCATCCAATAATTCCTCCAGTAATATTCCAATGACTGCTCTTGGTCTATAAAAACAGCATTTTCCATCGAATATTCTAGAACAAGTTTGATGCTCCGTATGACGCTTAGCTTGCCATCCACTGGGTACATTTCATAGCACCGTACCGCTGTAACAATTAAAGCTGCAGTACTAGAGCATATCAGGTGTGTGACTTAGCTTAGTCAAATTCTAGCCCGTACACGCACAAATACTTCTATTCAGAGATTGTGCTGGTTTTATATATTGTCGGGCCGCCACCAAACCGGACTTCGCACAATCAAGTCGCGACGCGACCTAACTCGCGACGTTTTTTTAATCATGTCAAATGTAGTGCGCATCCTTCCCGTTGTTGTTAGCAACACAGCGCACTAGATGCGAAATAGTTGCGACACTTGTGTGTGGACCAAGAAAATGGCAATTTTTGATTGAATGTCGGTCTTGATTCCAACCGGATAGACAATAGAATTTGACTGATCGGCAGTGAATTCTCGCCGTAGAAGAAACCTGTTCTAGGTATACGAATGCGTTGAAAGAGAGACGATACAGCACGGAAATCGGCACTAATCTACATAGTATAGCCTACCTGAAGCAAATCCTCCCGGCTGTTGAACTGCGACACGATGACGTTCTTGCCGTCGTAGACGCGGGTCAGCGAGATGTGCAACTTGCCGTTGACCCGCTCGTGTGCATCCGGCGGCAGGAACTTCTGCAAACCCTCCAGCAGGCACGTCTGGATGTTGAACCGTGGGCTGAACGGACCGAGCGAGTGGCTGCGTGCTTCGTTGACCACCCGAAAGAAGTCCGAGGTCATCTCACCTGGAAGGGCGTGGAGAAGAAGAAGAATTTGCATGTTAGTTAGGGTTGCTTTTCAAGCATAGCATGTCATGGGAAGTGGGCAGATGATGTAACGGCTGTGGGTGAAAGTCCGGTTTGGGGACCCGATGGAGCATAATGCGAAGGGCCTACTGCGACGGAGTGTGGTGACGTCATCGACACACCTTTTTCCAAAGCAAACGAGCCTCCAAAAACTGCGCTCACAAAGCGAGCGGCGAAAAAGTGGAACGAGAGGAGACGTTGGACGAAGGAAACTGTCAATGGAAAAGACCGCCAGGCCAGCATAGATGCAGCGATTTCTCAACATAAGTGACTGGCTGCCTATTTCGAAAACATCGTACGATGTTGGGGGTTGCTGGTATTGGTGAGGCATTTACGCATCTGCGGCCTGTGTGGCATACGTTTCTATGCTACGAACCACGCGTTAGTGTGCTGAATTTCGGCAACGGCGACGACAACGGCGGTCGACACACAAAGGGCTGTATACTAGTGGAAATAAGAGGATAAAGGAGGCGATCGAGTCAACGCCGAGACGCCAAAAACAAGTCTCAAACTACGCACCAATCGCCTTTTGGAGGCACGGCACGCGTGTTCGGCAACAGCACTGTCGGCCCCGCAGTAGTGGAAGGTTACTGAGATATTGCCATGGCCTGCCGCGATTGCGTGGTCATAACGCGAGACAGGCAGCGATCTCCTAAATGCGTAGAATGTTTTCGAGTAGGCGCAGATAAAAAAAAAACTTTCAGTACGGGGGCACGTTTCGAGGTCAACTAGATTGAGTTAGATTGGCAGCGACGAGCCCTTTCTGCGTAGAAGAATGTTGTTTGTTCGCGATTGCGTAGAGAGCTTCCAATAATAGATTGTCAACGGGGGGTAATCTTGACAAGGGTGCCGGAAGAGATCATCTGATAGGTCTGCGTGCAAGATCCGCAGATTGCTTCTTTGCCAACGTGAATTTCAGGTTTCCACAAATCAGTCCATCTAGCTCAGAAAGCCGGAACCGGTAGAAATTCCAAACACACGAGCATCAGCCCTGCTTCCAGAAACGATCATCGATCCCGGTTGTTTACCTCGCCCAACGCGCGAATCGCAGTAGCTATAAGCGACGTCGCAGCAAATCCAGTTATTGCTGTTTACGTCGTCCCCCCAATCGCTCCAAAAGCTACAACGCCACACGTTAATGATCTTGGAGTGTTGTTTTTGTTTACGTTTTTGCGCGTAGTTGCGATTGCACTTTTCGCGCTCGTCGTCGTAGTTGCACTGCACTACACACAACAACAACAACACATAGGTCCACGTTTCCTCGGTTGCGGTACCTACCTACTTGTGTTGATATGGATTTTGACCTTGCTCGTGTATTTGCAAGGTTTGCTCTCCCTCCCTCCCCAGGCTTATCTTCTTCCTTCGAGCGTAGTAACGTTTTCGAAGGCGAACACCGAAGTATGAACGGAACATTCCACAGCTACCGAAGTAGGCGGTTGAAGTCAGTTTTCTTATGAATGCAAGTGCCTACTCTTCATTACAGATACCTTTACCACAGTCAATTCGTCCTGGAGCGATCTGATGATCGATGATACCCGCCAAGCGGAAAATGCCCAATTGGAGAACAGAGATGATGTCACAATATTGGTGTGATTTCTGCGATCATCTTGGACTCATAAGATCGCCTCTAGAAGTTTTCACTGTGGCTTCCAAATGGCACGTGAGTTTACGTACCTCACCCATGCACTGTGGGGCGTCTCCATCAAGTAGGTGGCCAAAAATATGTTTATGTCAGTTCTACATTGTTTTGTGTTTGTTTGTGTTTGTGTTTATTTTTTCACCGAATACATGAATACAATACATCATTGCTCAGTCTATCGTCCAGTGTAGTGCATGTCGTTGATAATTGCTATAGTGTCCCAGTGTCCCAAAATTGATAAATTAATGTGTAAAATTGTATACAAGAAGCTCCCCCTCAAAAATCCGGCAATACCCAATGTAACGAGGAACGGTTGACAGCTATCCCCTTGAAAAAGGCCCAATAAAAGAGCCGAAACGTCGGGCAAAGCAAAACTCACCGTTTTGAATAGTCCAAGACTGAGAAAGCCAATTTTTCCGGAAATATACAAATTCATACAATGGCAGGCAAAGTAAGACCTTTAATTGAAAACAGTCGAAGTGCTCTAAGAACACTAAATTGAATAGAAGCAGGCCAAGTTCCAGTGGGCTTGTAGAGCCAAACATAAGAAGAAAATGAAGAAGAAGGATGTTTTTTGGGTTCACTGGCCGGAGTGATTTACTTTGGAATTGGGGAAAGTCAATGTTCGACTTTTGGCCACTAAATCCCCATAGTGCAGCAGGTAGTTCTGCTTCCTCACACAAAACGGACAAACACGGCAAATCTCAACACTTTCATTTTTCCGTTGTGATACCGTTTCGTCGCGAGGCACGCTTGCTTACAGTTCGCAATTTACCCCTCTGCCTGCACGCCGTTTGCACTTTGTCGGTAGAGAAGGATGGGGTGGATGGGATAAGAGCAGCTACAATACTACCACCATACATGCTCAAACCCAACGAACAACCTGTTGCATTTTGCGTGCATTATGCAAGCGAAATCGCGTCAGCCTGTGCCTATAGTGCTGGGTTGTGGCACGACCAGCTGGGGAGGCGCTTCAATTTCTGCAATCGTGTTTGTATGCGGCGGCGAAGGAGGTAAGTAATGTGGAACCGTTAACTATGCCGTAGACGGTCTTTGGCATTTAATGACATTCATAGTGGCATTTAATTGGTTTAACGAGCGTAGTAAGAACGTGGCCGGTGGCGAAATTGAAGGTAGGTCACAGAGGAGTGCCGAAAAATGGTAATGTAGTTGGTACTTGTTGTCATGGATATGGAAGGTCAAGTCGGCAAGTGTAGATCTTTAGTTCATTGCACTGCACTGTTGAAATGTAAAAGTTAAATACAAATAATGAAATAATTATCCTTGTCAAGCAAACAGTTCGCTACTCAAAATTAATGGAGGCCAAATTTATTGTAAATTAATTTGATAGCACATCATCCACTCAACGCTGGAACGCGAGTACGACCGAAGCCTCAGCCGTGACATCAAGATCATCAGTGACGCTAACATCGAAGTTCTGTGAGGGTTCTTTTCGGGAATTCCTCGAAGGATTCTTTCATGCGTTTCTTCAGGAATTCCTCCAGAAAATGTTAATTAGATTCTTCTAGAAGTTTCCCATGAGGCTTCATGGAAGATCCTCAGATATTCCTCCACGGGTGAGATCGCAAACTTCTCTATAAATTTATAAAAACCTTCCTTCGTGGATTCTTTCAGATTTTTTTCCGGCGACCCTAAAAAATCCCTCCAAAGATTCTTTCAGGAGTTCCTTTAGAAATCACTTCAGGAATTATTTCTTGACATTTCTCCAGGAATATCTCAAGAATATCTCTTCTTGGAATTACTGCACAGCATTCCCCAGTTTTCCAGAATATGTCTTTTTGTGATTCATTTATGAATACGTCACAAGTTCTTCTAGGGAAATTGTATTTGGGAGTTTTATCCACTAATACCATGCCGACATTGTGCAAGGTATTCTTTCAAGAATCCAGAAGTATGTCCAGGAGTTCTTCCAGGGTTTGTTCTAAATCATTCATTTGGCGATTCATTCATTTGTTTAGTACCTTTGTCCGCAACTTCTGCACGAATTCCCGATGAATTGTTTTCAAGGATTCCTTAATGATTTTATTCAGAAATTCCTCAAGGATGTTCTTTAAAAATGCCTTCAGCGATTTTCTCAGAAACTAATCCAGGATTTTTTCCTTAGTTTTTTTCCAAAAATTTCTCATGAAATTCTTCCAGAAATTCCTCCAAAGTTTTTGTGGTGAATCTCAGTAATTCTCCCAAGGGATTTTCCAGGAGCTCCTCCAACGATTGTTTCTGAAATTAAATCTCATCAGGAAATTAATAAACATTTCATTAGAAATTCTTTTAGATTTTTTCAAGGGAAGAAAGTCACGGAAAAATGTTTGAGGTAATCTCTTACTGATATTACATATTAAAAAAATCCTTAAACTACTGAAGGAGTCTTAAATGATATTTCAGATACATTCTTTAGTAGGCTTTAGATGAAATCCATAGAAGGATTCCTGAAAAATCCTTGGAGGAATTTTTGAATAAATTGTTTATCTAATTCCTGAAGATTATGTGAAAGAATCAGGCGTGACGCAAATTTATTGCACAGAACGAAAGCAATTTAATGACGTAAATTTATAGGTCTTAAGACTTATTAATACGTCATGCTTGTAAAATTGAATTCAATGTGACGTAAACAATTTGTGAATCGTGCATCATTACGTTTCATATGACGAAAATTTCAGTTAAATGTAAAAGAAAATTACGTCACTAGAGCGTTTATGGAAAATTTATGGACGAACTTGAAACACATCTAAAAAATATTTCTGAAAGAACATTCGAATATTTTTTTAAGAATCCTTGGAGAAATTTCTGAAAGGATGTTGAATTTTTCATTTTCTAAAAATGAAATGCTGTTAGAATGTCAGGAATCCATGGATGGTTTTCTGAGAAAATCCCCTGGGAAATTTATTAAGTAAACCATGAGCTTCACAAGCTTTAGAAGAATGTATGATGGCATTTCTGAGGAATTTCTGAAGATGCGGAATATGACTTAAAAAATGTCATTCGTAAATTGCCATAAAAATCTTCCAAGAGATAAACAAAGAATATGTAGAAGGATGTGTT
Source organism: Aedes albopictus (assembly GCF_035046485.1). Taxonomy (NCBI): domain Eukaryota; kingdom Metazoa; phylum Arthropoda; class Insecta; order Diptera; family Culicidae; genus Aedes; species Aedes albopictus. The sequence goes on along the minus strand of NC_085138.1, from coordinate 388,733,044 downwards.
TGTGAACCAATGACCGCTAAGATTTTTTTGATAATTCATTATGGATTACAAAAGAGACTTGCTTAGCAATTAAAATTGAATAAGTGAGGATCTTCAAAGAAGATTGCTGTAAGAAATCACTAAAGTAAATCAAATAAAAATGTTACAAAAGATATAGAAGAATTCCAGAAATATACATCTAATAAGCAGAAGAAAAAACAATCGAAATTATTTAAAAATTGCTATCATGTTTATATAGGTGGTTCGTAAAGTGTTGTCGAGAAAAAATCTTTGTCGTTTTCTCATCGGCGTGGAAAATTTGGGTCGGCGGCGTGGAAAAATATGAACAGCGGCGGGCCGGGTCAATTTAACTGGCGGCGGCGGCGTGGAAAAATCGTCGGCGACGGCGGCGCACACGTCTATTTACCAGATGTTTGATAAATTATTTCCAGTGCTGTCACGGTAAAGTGAGAGCCAGTTAGTCTAGGATCCCCGATTTCAGCGGATGAATTCCTGGAGGAATCTCTGGAAGAGCCACTTGAGCAATTCCTGAAGGAACTTCTGGAACAACTTCTGAAAGAAATCCCTGCTGAAATTTCTGAAGTAATTCTAGGAATATTGAAGAAGTCTCTGAAGATATTTCAGAAAGAATCGCTGAAGAAATTTTAGGAGGAATTAAAAAAATACTTAAAAACATTAAGAATTAATTCTTGAAAGAATTTCTGAAAAAAAACGGAACATTTTAGGAATTTATAGATGGATTTTCTGAAGAAATTCCAGGATGAATACCTGAAGAAACACCTGGGAACTCCTGCTGGAATACCTAACAAACCCTTTAGATATATTCATGGAAAACCAAAACCAGGAGAAATTCCCTGATAAAAGTCCTATGCATTCCTAGAGGTACGCTAGAAGGAAATCCGGTAGGAATTTCTGAGAAAATGCATAAAGGAATATCTGGCAGAATTTCTGAAGAAATCTCTGTGTGAATTTCTCAAGAAATCTCTGTAAGAATATGTATTCTAGCCTTTCCGTATAAATCCTTATATGAATCTCTGAAAGAATCTGTGGAAAAAATTCTGACGGAATCCTTGGAGGATATTCTAAGACTTTCTTGACCACGCTGAAGGTTTGTAAAAAGTACAACACTACCAAAAAAACAGCAGGAGCGCGGTGCAATTTCAGCTGCTCAATGGCTCGCCCTGAAAGGTTAAGAAATTTTTGGAGAAATTTCTGCAAGAGAAATGTCTTGATGGTATATGTAGGAAAATAATCTCTTGTAGAATTTCTAAAGTAATCCTTGGAGAAAATTCTTTAGTAAGCTTCTGAGAAAATTGGAAAGAGTTTTGAATTTCTGATTCTTAATGTACCCGTGGATGATTTTCAAAAAAAAAACATGGAGTATTTTCGAGAAAGTTCATGTAAGGTTTTCTTGATGAATGCCTTGAAACCTTTCGGGTGAAAATCTAAGGAAATTCTTAGCGAATTTCTTCAAGAATCCCTGGCAGATTTTTTCACGAACTCGTGAAAGATTTTTAAGATCAATCCTAAGATGGATTTCAACAATGGGTCCATGAAAGAATTGTCGAAAAATCTGTAAAAATTTTTTCAAGGTAATCCTTGGAGAAATTTGTGAAGTAGTCTGTGGAGGAGAATCTTAAGATGTTTATGAAGAAATTATTAGTCGTTTAGAAATTATCATATTTTATTTTTTAACAAAAGTCATGTGAGATTTTCTAATAGAATCCCTTGAACAAAAAAAGTGAAGGAGCCCCTAGGGGAGCTCCTATAAGAATCCCTGCAGAAAGTTCCCGAATAAATCACTCAAATTTTTTTTTAATGACAGTCCCTGATAGAATTTTTGAAAAAAATCTCAGGAAAATTTTATGACAGAAATCCAAATATTCAAAAAAAAATCTGGGGCAATTTCTAAAGTAAACCCCGAAGAAAGTTTTGGAATAAACCCTTGAAGGATCGTTTGAGTTAATGCTTAAAGGAATTTTTGAAGGATTTTTCGGAACAAAAAAAAAACTAGAAAAATAGGGTCAATCTCTGAAGGATTTTCTAAAAAAGCCATGGAGGAATTTCTGAAGAAACTCATACACAACTTCCTTACACAACTCCTTGTGAAGCTTCTGGAGGAATCCCTAGTGGAATTTCTGGAGTTTCTGTGGGAATTTCTAGTGAAATCCTTGAAATTATTTCCAAAGTAACCCCAGTAAATTTTTTGAAAATACTTTTGAAATATTTTCTGAAAAACTTTGGAAAAGTTTCTAAAGGCATCGCTGAAAATTTTAATATGAGAATCTCTGGAGAAATTTCTGAATAAATGTCTAAGGAAATTTCTGAAGAAATCTGTGAACAAATTTTTAAAGGAATCTCTGGAGGAATTTCAGCTCAAATTCATGGATATATTTTTGGAAAAAAAAATGGAGGAATTTCAGAAGTTAATCATGCAAGATGCTTTGAAATAAATCTTTCTGCAATGTGTAGAACATGAGGAATTTCTAAGCAAATCCTTGAAGAGCATTTCCGAATGAATCCATGGAGGATTTTGTAAAAGAGTCCGTGAAGGAATTTTTGGCCGAATACTCGGACAAATTACCGAAAAAATCGTTTTAGAAAGATTGTTAGTAGAATATCTGACGAAACTTTTGGTAGATTTTCAAAAGAAATCTCCAAAAGATTCTTGAAACGAATACTTAGAGAAATTTCTGAATAAACATATAACTTTGAATGACAATGATTTTCGCCCAAGTAGAAATTTCTATGGATGTTTATTAAAAATCCATAGAAATTTCTACCTGGGCGAATTTCTCGAACAATCTCTGAAATGATTTGTGAAAAACCATGGAGGAATTGGAGGAGCAATTCATGCCAGGTTTCATAAAAGTATTCTTTGTGACAATAACATGATGATTGATTTTGGAAGTTTATTTTCGGAGACCGTCGTAAAATAAGTTGAAAATACTTTTACTAAACACCACAGAATTGCAACAAAAGGCGACCGAGCAGAACCCTTGAGGAATTTCAGAAGGCATCGCTGGAGGAACTTCTGAAGCCATTCGTAAAGGAAAATTATTGATGCAATTCGTAAAGGAACTCCAGGGTAAATCAAATGACCAAGATAGTGGTTGATTCGTTATTTAGCGAGAATTACTGATATATACCAAAAATTAATATTATCAAAAACTCAGTTTTCATGCAGTTTTTAAATGTTCTAGTACATTGTGCTATACAAATTAAATAAAAATAAAATAAAATAAAATAAAAACTTCGCTTCGATTCTATGTAAAATTCGATTCTATAGACATTTCGAAAATTTAAATGTCCACTAAATCGAGGTATAACTGTATACGGTACCGGTGACCGCCGTGGTAGAATCTGGAGTGGCCGAAGTAATTGGATGTCGAAACAGCATAAGCTCAGAATCACGAGGCATGTTTGCCAGACGAGAGCGAACTTGATGTGCCTTCGGTTACGTGGAACGGAGTCGATGGCACGAATGGATTGACGAGAAGTGTAGAGCGATATTGGAGTAGAAGAACGCAGCACGGGTAGCAATGCTGCAGCAAGAAACCCGGCAGAATTTGATCGTTACAAACATAAGCGGAAACAGAAGACCTGCCTCTTTCGGGGAAAAAACTCCGCCTGGAATAAGTGGAATGCGAAGAAATGGAACTACTATGCAACATGGAAGTTCTACCAGAAGCTCAACGGATTCCGTAACGACTTCGTGCCGCAATCCGAAATCTGCAGAAATGAAGATGATGGAAGCCTACTGACGCACGGACGTGACGTGATTGAACTGAAACAGTACTTCGATGAGCACCACGATGGCTTAGATAGTGTAAGCAAAGGAGGCGAAGGCAACGGAGGAAACGACTAAGTCAGTACTACAGAGCATGGAAAGGATCCAACTCCGACGCTGAGGTAAGTTAGGCATGTCATTTACCAGCTCAGAACTAGTAAAGCAGTTGGTAAGTATGATATCGTAACTGAACTAACCAAGGTTGATCCAGAAAAGGATGGCCACCTGCCTGCATCGGCTGATATTCCAGCATATAGGAAACCGAACAGTTATCGGAGGAGTGGAAGGAAGGAGTAATCTGTCCCACACACAAGAAAGGCGATCATTTGTAATAGAATTTCAGAGCAATTACCGATTCGGATGCCGCTTACAAAGTGGAATACCAGATTAACTGCCGTCATGTATCAACTAAAACGAATAAGTTCGACGAAACATAACAAGCCGGCTTTATCGATGGCCGTTCGACAACGCACTAGATCTTCACCCTACGACAAATCCTGTAAAAATGCAGTGAATATCAGGTCTAAACGTATCACCTATTAATTGGCTTCAAGGCGGCAAACGACAGTCGCAACTCGGCGTAAAAATGTCGCCGTTTCTACTCAACAGATTAATAGCGCTGGAGGACATCTCATGAGTATGAGTCTCATCTCAGCAGTACATATAGCAGTGCATATTGTCGATCTGCTATGCTTGTGGACGGTCCTTTATTTGCCCAATTTGTACGTCTTATGCTTCCGTAGTTTAGCACTACCTACGCAATGCCGATGCAGAATAGGACGTTTCTTATTTGTGTGTATTCGCAAACTCTGGATGAATCTTCAATTGGCGAAACCAATCTGATTGTGGCCAGCTTAAAATCTGAGCTAGCTAGACTCAACCAGATCGAATATAAGATCTGTTTTGGCAAACTTTGGGATCAGAACTTGTTTGGTGCCATCCCGCCACCACACACGCACTTCTGTACACAACATGCACTGCTCATGCATCCGGTCTAAGGCCTTCGATCTAGTGGTGCCAATCAATCAAGATATTCGTTTCTATCGCCTAAACAATCAGCAATCTTCAAAAAAGCCGCACCCTAAAACCACAACACTATAAAACCGCACCACGCGATCAACCGACTACACTACATGGGGCAGCTGTCAGGATTCGGTTGACTGGAGCTGGAATGTATTGCATCTCGCGCGCTCGCTCTGCTCTGCTCTGCGCGCAATCCGATCCTCGGGGGTCTCCACAAAGGTTATCTGGCGGCTTATCAGCGTCTCATTACCTCCCGACTTGATCTTGTCCCCACTGCTCTGCTGCACGTCGATTGTCTTCGCAGTTGTATTCAATGGAAATGTAGCACCCCTTTAGAAGGAGCCCAGTTGCGCAGAAAGTTTTGCTTCAAGATGCGATTAATTTGTGTTCGTGGCTCACACGACTTCGAGCTTATAACTATCATCAATGAGTGTTCAACTGAGGACGTGGAATAAATACTCTGTGACTCTTCCAATTGAGCACACACATCACTTGCGCGGTCACGCTCTCTGAATCAGAGCCATCCAGAGCTGCTAATGATCGTACGATTTCCGTCGGCAGTCACAGTCGATTTGCTGAATTGGTCAAAAATGTGAACCGAGCTATTTCTTTTTTGGTCATTCCATTTCTAATCAAGTTATTGCTTGAAGGCACCACTGGTCAGTAGTGATAAGAACGACGACGGGAACCGCGTGGGGTAATTGCGTCATTTGGTGTGGCACAGCAGCAGGGAGGGGACACAAAGTGCGCAGAAAATTTACACCTCAGTCAGATTGGTGCGATGATATCAGTGCGTTTCTTAATTCGGCTTGATTGATATGATTAGACATAGGTACCTACGGCTGCTGGTTGAGAATGGGCTCGTCTGATAGAAGGTATCTTCCGGGATTTGAGCAGCCATTAGTCGCGCGTGTACGGTTAGTCAGGTGTCTGGGAATTGATTTTAACTGAGCTTTATCAGTGGAAAAATCCCAAATCTTATCGAAAAAGTTGGATATCGTAACTCAAAAATCTACTAAAAAAAATGAGAACCACGATTGAATATTTTTATTGCTCTTTGCAAATTAACTGACCTCTGACAATTCTCGATAATGAGTTTTATGATTTGCAGTGGATGAATCAGTTTTTTGCCGGTTTGACGTATTGTTTATTGTACAAATAATATTTGTTTTTGTACTGTTATCAATGACCTTCCAGTGTGAAATTTCACTTATTTCACTTGATCGATTATTTTGAAGTACAGTGAATTATCAAAAACTTGATTCATACCCAGTAATTGATAACTAGTCCCAGAGAGTTGAAAACTGCATTCGTCCACGTTTAGTCTTTGGTGGACCTAAACCCTACACTGCAGTGTAGTCATAATAAAATCAAAGCCGGGTTTTCAAGGTGTCCAAATCTCGGCGCCTCTACACTAGTATGCTGCGAAGTTTGATGGTGTGGACTAATTTCTCTATCATGGTACTCTAGTGACATGCGATAATGATGTTACCCGCGAAGTGAAAAGACAGATTGCGGCTGCGAATCGGACCTTTCTCGGTCTGCGAAACCAGCTGAAGTCCCGTAGGCTGCAAACGAAGACAAAAGTCGCGTTGTACAAGACTTTGATTCTTCCGGTCACATGATACGGCCATGAATCGTGGACGTTGAGAGAAGCTGATCGGAGTGCTTTTGGAATCTTCGAACGTAAAACACTGCGAACAATACTCGACGGTAAATTGAAGGACGGTATATTGAACTTAAAGAGTGAATAAAACACGGCATGCTGCGGTGGGCTGGACACACTGCTCGTATGCCGGAGAAACGACAAGCTAAAACCATATTCATCAGAGACCAGGAAGGAGCCGTGGACTTCGTAGTACGCCTGCGCCGTTGGCTTTTTGCAGTTAAGGAGAACCTAACCACTTCATTATTGATTATTTTTCTCATCTGGACGATGAAATCTTTGATAAAGAGCTTGACCTTATGCTTGATTGACCGCCCGTAGTTGCTACCCATTATTGTCAGATCAGCTACATTTAGACAAAGAACCATTGAGATGTCCGTTTGGGACTAGCAGACACCTTCTATGTGTGGTCTTTGTAATATTCGATTTTTAGACAAAAATGGCGAAATCTATAAAGAATCTCGGAGATTTCTTAAGGAAAACGTAAAAATAAATTCAGGAAGAAATCCTAGGAATCCCGAAGAAGTCTCTGAAGTTTTTTCTGAAGAAACATCTAAAAAAAAATCAAAATTAATCTTTGGACTATTCTCTAAAGGGATTTCAGAATAAATTTGTGAATCAATTCCTGGGAGAATTTTTGAAGAAATCTCCACACGAATTCCTGTAAAAACCTTTAGAGAATTTCATGGAATAATCCATGGAGGAATATTTGAAGGAAGGCAAGAAAAGCTCCTGAAAATAAGGAGGAGGATTCTCAGAAAAGTTCCTGCTAAAATTCTTGGACAATCCCCGGAGCATTATTTTGAGAAACTTATTCAGTAAAAGCTACTCTAAACATCTCTCAAGAAAATAATTGATGTACAAATTTCTAGGAAATATATCTGGTGAATTTATGAATAAATTTCTTGAAAAAATCCATTCAAAAAATCCTAGACATGCATTGGAGGAAATGTTGGGAGTACTTCTTCCATGTAAGGCTTTCTGAGAAATCCTGGGAGATATTTCTGACGAAATTTTCAAAGGAATATCTCAAGGATTCTCAAGAGGAATTCCTCAAAAAATCGCTATGAGAACTTCGCTGGAGAATTTTCTACAAGAATCCTTAAAAGATTGTATGAAGAAATTCTTCAAGTAATTTTTAAAAGAATCCATGACGCAAATTTTGCAAAAGTTCTTGTAAAGTTTTCCAATGCTATTTTTGCAGAAATCTTTCCGACTTTCTAAAACAATATTTGGAGGAATTTCTTAAATAATCTCGGGAAGCATTTCTTACGAAAACTTTAAAGATATTGCTAGAGAAAATTCGAATTTCCTGGAGATATTTTTGATGAAATTCGTGGGAGATTTAAAATACATCCCCGAAAATGATATCCATGGTAGATTTTCTAAAGGAGTTCTTAAAGAAATTCCTGGAGGAATCTCTAGAAAAAATTCTAAAGGAAACTCGGTAGAATGTTCAAAAAAAATATAAAGGAATTTCTGAAGTAATCCATACAAGATTTTATTGATAAATCCCTGAGTAAATGTTTGAAAGAAACCAGAAGATTTTTTTACGGAATTTATACAACAATTATGAAAGCAAAACCATATAGTGATGCCATACAGACATTCTTTCAAGATCTCTTTATTTCCATGTATTTCCTTAGAAACTTATCCGGCATTTCCTCTAATGGTAACTCAGATGATTTCTCCACGGATTCTTCAAGATATTTATTCAAACAAAATACCTATGATTTTTACGGAAATTGCTTTAGACGTATCTGGAGAGTTTATGAAGGGATCTGTGCAGACGTTCATTTATGTGTTTCTCCAGATATTCTAACAGTCTTTTTTTATTCAAAGGAATCTTTTTGAAAAATCTTCAAATTTTAAGGATTTTTTCTAGGATTTTGTTTAAATTTTTATATTTTTTTTTTTTCATTTTATGAATTCCACCAGGAAAAGTCCAGGAAGTTCTTAAAAAATTGCTCCTGAGATTCTTTCTGAGTTCCCCTGGAATTTCTTCAGATCTTTTTCCAGATATTCGTTCCAAAGTACTTCCTAAGTTTCCTACAGGGATTCTACTAAAGATATCTGCAGAAATTCCTTCAAGAGTTCTTTCAGAAATTCCTGCTGTTTCTGAATTTTGGAAAGGACCTCCAGAGACAGAATTTTAGGATTTTCTTTTGAAACTTCAGCAAGGCATTTCTTCGGCAGATCTTTCAAAGTGTTTCAGAAATTCTTCTCAAAATTTTTTTCTCAAATTCTACAGGAATTTCTTCGCAAATTCTTCAGTGATTTCTGCAGATTTTTTTATTTTTTTTTATTAAGTTGCTTCTGCGGTTTTCTTAGCAATATTTTCTAGGATGTCTATTCAGTTCAGATACGTTCAGATATTCTTCCAGAGATTGTTCAGAAGTTCTTCCAGAAATTTCACAATTCCAAAGGGATTTTCCATCGAATTTACCAGAATGCCACGAAGGAATTTAAATGAATCATTCAAACTTCTTGCAAAGAATTTTCCATTGCTTTCTCCAGAAATCCAGTAATGGTACTAGAATTTACCCTGGTCCTGGACATTAATGGTCCTGGCATGAATTTTACCATAAGCCTGCTCTGGATCTTCCACAGCATTTCGGAGGTTTTGCCCGGAAACTTCAAGAGATATTCTAAGCAAGAAAATATTCCAAGTCGAACAACTGTGTTATTAGTGCCCCGAGAAATAAGGAAATTTAAAAAAAATAAAGTCAGTTTCATAACTAGTGTCGGAAAATATTGCAACGTCGAGTGCATTCGCCTGGGAGTAGCTATGAACTAACAGTAGTTTTTTTTACGAATTTGAACTGCACTTTGTGTCAATATTGAACACATGCACCGCGAGCTAAAAGGTTTGAAAATCCTTGCTCTAGAGTACCACTGAAGAAATATTTTTTACGGAATCTATCAATTCATCCAAGTATAAGGAAGAACTGGAGAACCCTCGACAGAAAAACATAGAAAAAAATTCTAAAGAATATATTTTGGAGTAATTTCTGCTGGAATTTTTGAAACAATCTTAGAAAAAAATTGAAATAATAAATGGAAGTAAAAGGAAGGTCTGAATAAATCCAAGGCAATGCTTGGAGGAATACCTGAAGGAACTATTGCAGAAACCCCTACATAAACTTCCATAAGAATCGGTTGAAATTGTTTTATAGCTGTTTTCAAATAAATGCCCAAGAAAATCCCTGAAGGATTGATTTGATTGATTTATCTTTACTTGAGAGACTTTCAGCCCTTGGCTGGTTCGTCATAATCCCTCCCTGAAGGAATGGAAATTCAAACAATAATTTCTCAAAAAGTTTTGTAAATATTTTTGAATTTCTAAAAGAAAACCTTGGAAGATTTATGAAAGAATCTCTGAATCTATGGGAAAAGAATATCATCTGGATTTGCATCTTTTGATGAAACGTTTGATGGAATTCCTCGAGAACTTTCTAGAAGAATTTTCGTATTAATTACAAAAAACTTGTGGAAAAAAGTTGACAATATTTTTAGATGGTTTTCTTCAGAATTGTGGGAAGAAATACTTGAAGGAATACTAGCATGAGCTTATGTAGTAATCCTTGAAGGATTTTCCTTTTGAATCCCAAATGAATTCAAGATAAATCTTTTAAGAAATTTCTTCTCCTGAAATTTTGAAACATTAAGTAACCAGCATTGATTTACCCATGGCAGCACTGAATCCATGACAGATTTTCTAAAGGATTTATGAGAGACTTATTAGGAAGTCTATAGAAAAATTTCTGAAAAAAATTTCAACGAATCTCTGGAGGATTTTCTGAGGAATTTCTAAATAAAATTTTGTAGGGATGTTTAAAGGAATCTATAAAAAAAAACCCTGGAAAACTTCCTGGAAGCCTCTCTGGAAGACATTCTGCAGAAATCATCGATGAATTTTCTAAAGGAATCCGGGAAGAACTTCTAAAGTAATTTATAAAAAGGTTTTGAATGCCTATAGAAATCTCAGAAAACATTCTAAAAAGAATACCTGGATGAATTTCCGAAGCAGTCCGAGTCCATGCAAGTTTTTCTGAACGTTTTTTTTTTCAATTTCTGGATGAGTCCAGAGCAGAATTCCAGAATTTCAGAAGAAATATCCGGAGAATTTTCAAATGCAATCTTTGAACAAAATTTTGAATAAATCCTCAAAAGTTTCTTCGGAACAGAGAAAATTTTCCCGGAAAAATGCTTCCAGCAATGTCTGAAAGATTGTTTCAAAGATTTTTAGAAAAACCCAGCGGAAGTTTACTGAAAGTATCTTTGAATAATTTTCCAAAACTATCTCAAGAGAAAATTCCGAATATTTAAAGAGGAATTGTTGAAGTAATCTAACGACAAATTTCTGGAAAAAAATTCCTGAAGAAGTTTTTTCTGAAGAAATTCATGAAGTAATTTCTGAAGATTTACTGAAAAATCCTTAATAAATTTTGTAGGAATCTCTGGAAGATTTTCCAAAGGAATCCATAGAAAAATTTTGGAATAAGAACCCAGAGGACTTTATGAAGCAAATCATGCAAACATTTCTGAAAGAATTATTTGTGAATTTCTATAGAAATCCCATGTTAAAGTTTTGAGAAGGAACCCTGAATCCTTGGAAGATTTATTCCGGGAGAAATTCCTGAATCCAAGGAAGAATTTTTAAAGTACTATTGGGAAATTTTCGAAAAGTACCCGAGAACAAAACTTTGAACGATTTTCTAAAAAAAAAGAATTTTTGAAGTAGATGCTGAAGGCGAAATTGGAAGCATTTTCTCATTTTTTTGGTTTTTGATTTTTTATTTAACAGCGAAGCAATATTTTCAAAATCGGTTTTCGTGCACATGTAGAGTATGGATCAAGGTATCTTCTGATTTTTTTTGAGGTGGAAATGTTTTCAACTTTGACAGAAACCATTTTTTTGTGAAATTTTGTTCAAAAATGGTTTCTGCAAAAACGAAAAACATTTTTCACTACCAAAAAAAAATCAGAAGATACCTTGATCCATACCCTACATGTGCACGAAAACCGAATTTGAAAATATTGCTTCGTTATTTAATAAAAAATCAAAAACCAAAAAGTGAGGAAATACTTCCAATTTCGCCTTAAGCAAATATTAGCTTCAATCACTCTGGAAAGAAGCTGCACCCTAATGAATCCTTCTTGCCTTTATTGGAAACCAAAGGCAAAAAGCCGCAAGGGTGCTTCGTTATCGTTGCCTTGGTGATTAAACTACAACAAACCAACAACAACTACAACGATGGGGAATGGTAGCGATAGGGACTGAACTAAAAATAAACATTTTTTTTATTTTGGAAAATAGAGCTTCTTAGAGTATACTATCCCTTCATCGCCATTGCTCGCGTTTCTGTAAGGGTGCGCGTCCCCATTGAATATAAACAATCTGAAATACAAAAAGCCCTATTACGTCAAAGCTCTGCGGCCACTTCTCGGTTGAACTACATCGCGACTCAAAGTGGGCTGTTCCAGTTATCTCTCGAGCAACAATAATAACAAACAACAACGCGGTTGCCGTTCCGTTAGCCAAGGGAGAAAGATTGTATTAACTCGGCTTTGATGGACGTCGTGTGTCGTGTGACCGCCATTCAATAACAAAACTTTCCATGCGAAATCGCCTCACACGGTACTTAATATAGAACTCCTGCTTGGGAGTGCGCACGCCGAATACTTTTCTCCCAAGCTATAGTGTTACTAACATTATATGAACGAAAGAAAAAATCTTAATCACTAATCAGCGTAGATGGCTACTTGCGTCATCGCGTCGCGCGGTGACCTTAGAAGCGAGAGGGTCAAGAACACGCGTAATCCTTTCCATCTCACTTTTTGCCACTTCCCTTCCCGCCCGGGCTGTTTAGCGAGAGTAGCCGTAAATCGTGAGACTACAATCACTATAACTATCTCCGCGTCCCGCAATTCGCGTTTTTCCCCTCACGCCACCATAAGTGTTGTGTGCTAGCAACTCTTTAAGGTCACGTGTTTTGAAACGAAACTCGGCTTCCTGATTCCAAGCCTGATTCAATGAAACTCAATCACTTGGTACTTGTCGTATGTACTCGACAACACAATAACTGATGAAGCCATATCAACATGCACTTGCACCCGCACCCATATCACCTCCACAAAGGGTAGTAACACCCCCTACGCTACCGCACCACCTCGCATATCGCAAGGTCGCCCTATGAAGCGACGTCTCCGATTAGATTCGAGTTTGTTTTTATCACTCACCACCAGCGCACCGGTTTTCCAAACAAACAACAACTCCCCTAAAACTATTTTTGGCTACGCGGCTGCGATTGGTTGATCCGACGGTGACGTCGTCGATCACGCCATATGGTGAATATCTTCACCGACCGCTCGTCGTCGCGTCGTCCGGTCGCGTCACGTCGTCGCGGGGTTTTACCTATACCTAGGTCCTACTGGGTTTAGGGTGTTTGCGTGCAAGAACACACCGCACGCGTAGTAGACACGTGGGTGCTAACGTCGGGTAGCGAGCAACGAGCAGCATACCCCCAACCCAACACTACCTCCTAAGCCAGGGGTTCCCAACCTTTTTGAGGTGGCGACCCCCTTTAAGCATTCTCAAAACATCTGCGGCCCAATGAAAATTTTTAGAAAAAAAACATGAATTAAATGAACGACACCGAGTTTTTTGGGTACAGTGATGTAGCCAGGAATTTATTGTGGGAGATATTTTCGACGATCAATGATAATTTTTTTTTATTCGGCACTCTTATTTCGTTAAGATGATGTCATGTAGATTAAATTTGAGTCGTAGCTGAAAAATAGCGGCGCAGCCGAAAATTTTTTCTTCTGAAGGCGTTTTATACTGAAAATTTGTTCCTCAAATTTTGGGGGTGATGGTATACAGAATTGAAAATTGGTATAATTTGCATAAAATAGAATAAAAATTTAACAATTATTTGGTAACATTGCGGCCCCCCTGGACTGGCTTCACGGCCCCCCAAGGGGCCGCGGACCACCGGTTGGGAACCCGTGTCCTAAGCTTTGAATTTGTCGTAGACGGATGGATTCATGGAAAATTTTTGAAGTTGCGCAACCGGTGGAATAGTGAAGGGGTGCTCGATTGAAGTTTTGTAGGTTTGAATTTGAAAAACCGGTCGACAGTTTGGGGGCTCGTTGGGACTCGCGGTTTTGAATGACAGTGTTTCTACTTAACGAGTTATCAATAGTTAACTTCTTCTTCTTCTTAATGGCTCGACGTCCTCACTGGGACTTGGCCTGCCTCGCTTCAACTTAGTGTTCTTTGAGCACTTCCACAGTTATTAATTGAAGGGCTTTTCTTTGCCTGCCATTGCATGAATTTGTATATTGTGAGGCAAGTACAATGATACACTATGCCCAGGGAATCGAGAAAATTTTCCCGACCGGAACGGGAATAGAACCCGCCGTCTCCGGATTGGCGATCCATAGCCTTAACCACTAGGCTAACTGGAGACCCCCAATAGTTAACTATGTTACTCTTTTATCCTTAAAAATTTCTATCGCAAATCAAACTAAAACAGAAGGGATAATTTTGGAAAAAGTCTAACATCAAAGAGTGAAAGTGGAGTGATATTTGTTATGAATTGTACGACTAAAGTAAAATCGTTCAATTCGTGTTTATCCCGCTCTCCTAATTACACCCTCTACAGCAATGTTGAACAGCAAACACGAAAGACCATCACCTTGCCGTAGCCCTTTGCGAGATTCGAAGGGACTCGAGAGTGTCCCTAATACTCGAACTATGCACATCACTCAATCCATCGTCACCTTGATCAATCGTATAAGTTTATTCGAGAATCCATATTTGTGCATAATCTGCCGTAGCTGTTCTTGATCGATTGTATCATACGAATCATTTGAAATCGATGAACAAATGATGTGTGGGCACGTTGTATTCGCGGCATTTCTGCAACACCTGGCGGATGGTGAACACCTGGTCCATTGTAGCGCGTTCACCCATGAATCCAGCCTGATATTGTCCCACGAACTCTCTTGCAATCGGTGATAGACGGTGGCATTAAATTTGAAAGAGAGTATCTTGTAGAAAGCGCTCAGTAGTGTGATCCCGCGGTAGTTCCCGCAATCCAACTTCGTAGTTTACATATTCTGCTTAATAAAAACTGGGACCTCAAGCAAAGTCTAGAATCGGATTTTCTGAGACTTTGTGAGTCCATTATGGCGGCCAAGGAAGACCATAATAAACTCATGGAAACTACTGCAGAAGCAGAGTCCGTGAAGCTTACAGTGCCTAAGTCTACTCAGACTGAGGCTTTCGCATTCGCGGGTAATTCGAAGAGTACGCCAGCACGCTTACGACAAGCAACCACAGAAGTGTGCGAAACCAACCATCAGGGAAGGAGCTACCAAGTGGCGTTCGTAAGGCCAGACAGTTGTTAACCCTGAAGGTGAGGGGCAGTAATGCCACTACGTCGGACCCCGGCCAGGCATCCCGGAAAGCTGGGAAGGGTGGACCTGAAAAGGCCGGCCCGAACCGGGTTAAAGCGAGCAGGGATTTGCGATCATCTGTAGGTTCTCAGTCACCAAAAATACAAGGCCGAGTCATTAAAAGACGAGTCCAAGTATTCAGAGGTTTTGATGGCGATGAGGAGCAATATCAAGCTCTCTGATCTTGCAGGTGATGTACACATTGATTGACGTATGTACTCGCATCATTGAACTAGTCCTCGAGCTCAAGCACACCAAAACGCGCAAGGATGCAGCCTACAAAAATCTGGGGGATGACGGCCTTGGTAATGGTGTTACGGTTAGAGCTCTCTCCGTTGACGCGACTTAAAAGGTATAAAACTTGGATGTAAATCACGGACGCGAAGGAGCTCCTCACGAAATGCAGGTGGCCACCGTAGCCGTTCGGCTACGGAAAGGTTCGCCAGGGACACAGATGGGCTTAATGCAGCTACCTGTGCAGACACAAAACGTTAAAGTAGGGAAGCTCAAGGTGAGCTGGTCGATAAGTTCGCTAAGTATACATGAGCCACCCACAGCAGGCTTGCTTCAGGTTTCTTGAACCGTGACACAAGTTGTGGAACTGTAAAGGATCTGACAGGAGCAAGCTTTATAGGCGATGAGGTGACTGTCATAAAAAGCAAGCCCTCACGAAGCTTTCCAAATGCTTGAGCTGTGTTCTGAATGGCAGGCAACCAACGGGACGTCCAAAGTTCCCGGTCTCTAAGATAGCCTCAGCTGGCAAGTCACCTGAACCACTATGACGCAACCAAGGGCCTGTCAATAAACTACGTAGACTCTTAGGGGGCGAGGGGGAATCTGACCAAAGTCCACACTCCACACAAATTTCGAAAATTTTGAATGAACAAAAGTCTGCGACGGAGGAGTCTAAGATGGTCAAAAATGAGTCTACGTAGTTTATGGACAGCGCGCGCCCTGGCGAATGCTCTATCAGGCAGTCGCTGGATACCCACCGGTAATGGAAATTGGATCGCAGATGTGTACAAATGGCGTCATATCGTAATGGAGAAAATACCGAGTCAAGGGTTTTTTTATCTGTATTAACGAGATTTTTAACCCTAGGCTAGTTCATCTCGTAGTCAAGGATTTGGTATCTACAACTTACAAAGGCGACCATGAAGCTAATGGCTAAGGGGTGGTCTTTTTCTGTAGTTGCTATGCGCCTCCAGAGTGGTCGATCGAGCAGTTCACGCAGAAGCTCAAGACCGGTGATAATAGCGGGTGACTTCAAGGCCTGTGCCGTGTCACGTGGAAGCCGTTTTGCCAATTAGAGCTAATGTCGTTACTAAAAGTGTCCTTAACCGGAACGGAGAGGAATCGACCATCGACGTTACTTTTTGTAGTCCTGCCCTAACAAATATTTCGAACTGGAGGGTAGACGATGCCTATACGAACAGCGATCATCTGACGGTTCGCTACTGTATCGAGTACATACAATAAGAGCAGGCAGCGGGTAGAGGAAAGGGCTACTAAGCAAATGCCCAACCCTCGTACGTGGAAGACATCATACTTCAACGACGAGATATTAGGGAGGTGCTCCGCCGTGAGCGAACCTTACTCGGTCTAAGCAGTGACCAGTTGATAGCGGTGCTCTCGCGTGCATGAGTTGCCACAATGTCTTGTCAAGTCTACCCTAGAAATGGGAGACCATCGCCATGCTGATGAACTCAAGCTATTGCGAATCTGCGTCGCGTCTGTCCCTCTCAACACCGAGATAAGGGCAACCAAAAACGAACCCGTTGGGTGATGCTTACAGGGTCGTGATGGCCAAAATACGAGGATAAATGGCTCCTATTGAGCAGTGTTCAGCGATGCTGGAGAGGCTCATCGAGGGGTTCTTCCCGCGTCCAGATCCGAGTACTTGGCCTCCTTTAGTAGTGTCCGATGTCCGATCGAGAGAGTCTTCCCAGAGGTTTAGAAGTGACAAAGCCTGGTCCTGTGGCCAAAGGCTGGGAATCCACCCGGTGACCCGTCGGTGTATAGATCAATATGTTTGTTCGGCGTATAAATCAATATGATCTGGTCAGAACCCTACGCCACAATACCAAGGCAATCCCTACCCAGAAATGAACGCAAACAGGTATACTGGTATTGTTCAAAAATCACAGAACTCTGCGCATCCCGCCTAAGAGCTAGAAGAGGGATGCAAAGAGTTCGCACCGACGAGGGTAGAATGAATCGAAGTTTGGCCTACAGGGCGGCTAAACAGGCACTCAACAAAGAGATTAAGGCGCGTAAGCGGGCGTGTCTCGAAAATCTCTGCCAGGCAGCCAACACGACTCCTTGGGGTGATGCCTACAGAGTAGTCATGGCCAAAGTGGAGGGCACGTCAGCACTCCCAGAACCCTCCCCCGACATGCTGCAGAAGATCGTGGAATCGTTGTTCCCGCATCACGACAAAAGACCATGGACCCCCATTCCCTACGGACAAAGCGAGGTCAGCCCGGTGACGGATGATAAGTTCATCGCAATAGCGAAGTCGCTTAACCGTTATGTTTCCGACAAACTTTTTGATTTTTTTCTACACTGTGTATTTTAAAGGGGTGCTGGGTACCCGGGTACCCTGTCGCCCACATAAGGGTTAAGTTGAACAAGGCTCCAGCAGTAGCCATCAAGACGGCCAAGATATGTTCAGTATGACTATGCAGAGGCTAGTCCAGATGCAGTACAGGGTTCGGTCCAGGGGTTCGGAGTCGGCTTCGTAGGTCATACCGGAGCCCTGCGGTCGAGATCGATCCTTACAGCGATTAAGTGGCCGCGGAGAGGAAGTCCCGGTGGCGGTGCTGTCGTGGCGGCGGTCTACTGGGTTGGATCCGAGCCCGCGGTTGGAAAGGGGTCCCCGGCAAGGGTCGGGGTAGGTGAGACCCTGCTGTCTGCAACCTTCGGGTGCATCTGATAGGGCCTGAAGGGTAGTGATTCCCTTTCTTACGGGCAGGTCAGATCGGGTTGCACGTGGGCATCAGTTCTTGATGTCTGTCAAGCAGTTGGGCGTGGGCGGGGTTGATCCTGCCCGCCTTCCGAGCACAAAGGGAGTGGCAGCCCAAGCAACACACATGTTATAATAGAGTTACGACAGCGCAAGTTTTGGTTGTATAGAAGTTCATTTTACGTAATTCTAACATTGTGTTGAAATTACGTAAAATAAACTTCTATACAACCAAAACTTGCGCTGTCGTAACTTATATATAACATATGTGTTACTTGGGAGGGATCACTCGGGAAACTGGCTAAGCGCCAGCATGCCGTGATGGACTCTCCAGAGCGAGTCATCGATGTTCGTTGCTGCTAGGCTACGCAGCTAACCTTGAGGGTGCGATGTGCACTAGCCCCTCTCTGAAGCAATACCTTCTTGGTGGTTCCGGAGAGACGTAGGGTTTGGCGACCATAGGAATGGTTTAGTGGGTACGAGGAGAGAGTAGTCCCGGCTTTTACTTTTGTTGTAGAAGACGGCCTCAGACCTACACTACCCTAACCTTCTGTTAGGGTGTCTGTTGAGCAGATTATCCCCCTATGGGTTAGAAGGAAAAAAAAGAGGCAAATCTCCGGAGGAGAGGTGGAAAAGGCAAAGATTGGTTCTACTGCCCCAACCCGGGAAGCCACCTGACGACCCGGCGGCATACAGACCTATCTGCCTTCTGGACACCGACGAGAACGGATGTCATTTGGCATATTAACAAAACTATTCCTTTCTATCAATGCTGGTGGATTACCTGGGATAAATCAAATACGATCCACAGCTTTAGAAAAAGCTTAATTTGGAAAGTAAGCTACACCTGTTTGAAATATTTCCGCTGAATCAACTTCTGCACTAATGATCCAAGTCTTAACCATATCCTTCCGTCTAGAAATTCAATGAAGATAAAATTAAGTGTCATCTTCATCACGCTACAGAATCGGAAAATCAATCAGCGATATTCCATTGTTCTTGGATGGGATTTGGAGTTATCTTATCAACACATATCTCGTAGATTTCCATTGCCCCTATCGCCCGAAACGTGTTATCTTCGTATCGTGTGACATGTGGTAATGAAAAATGAAATTTATCGGTTGGTCAGTTACAAACGTCATACAATTTTAATCCAGTCTAACCGATAGCATGTTAGAGTGTACCGCAAGAAGGATGTGCTAAAATACTAGATAGATAGATGAGACAGCCGTAGGTCATGGAAGATTTACGAAGGCAGACTTTCTTCGAGTAGGTCTTCGAGGTTTTCGGATTGTAACAAATGTGTTTCCGTTGAGTTTGTTTCAGGTCTACTGAACAAGATCAACGGATGCCTCGGGTATTAGGTTATTTGCAAACCTGTAAACCGTGATGAAGATCACATGAATGCGGACAATATTCTTTAGTATGTCACTTTATAACAAAGTGCATTGTATTCAGACATCGAATCTAAATCAGCAAATAAACTCAGGGCATATATCTCCCCAAATAATCACATTAAATTTCATCACCCAGAAGCGTAAAGCGACTGCAACAAAGACCCGTTCGTCCGTCCGTCTCAAATCCTCTTTATCAGTTAATATTCGGCTGCACCAATTATTCTCCGGCCGCAGCAGCAAATGCACCCGAATGATGCACCTCACCTACCGGCTGATTAGCGCGCGGGAATCACGACCAAGACGAAAAAGGTTCAAAGTCACCATCAGTAATTCCAGACAACGCAACAGCTGGCCACTGCACTGCACTGCACTGAGTATGGCCAGTCCATCTAGAGACTGTGTGCAATTAATGAGGTGGCGTGGATTTATTTTTTGTTCCCATCAGAGCTGCCCAACGAACGAGGATTTATAGAAGCGAACTTTGTACCTACCTACCGTTTGATACGGTGACATCACCAGCATTGCAACTTAGCGAGAGAATCTACCTTTTCTCTCGTCTCGATGACCGAGACCGAGTAAGTACGACGGGGCGGCACGTGTAACTACTGTTCATTAAGAGTGTGGACTTTGACCAGTGCTACCCCTTTATTCCTGCTTTGGAGACAGTCGGTTTACCTAAGAAACAAGGCAAATAAGGCAATCGATACGTTTAGATTACCTTTGGACAGCTGACGGGCGGCGTCCTCTTAGGAGGACACCAAAACGAACCTCAAATCATTTGTAGGGCATTATTGACCTTGGTTATCAATCCTTTCAAGTTACAGTTTTACCTTGTAGAGGCCACTGCTTGTACCTAGTTAGTGGCGCACACACAAGGAACACTTGGAGGGTTTCCACGTTCCGTGTGCTCCAAAGACAGCCGCCGCCCCGTGACAGCACGCGAACGGACACTCCACCCGCAAGGGTGAAGTTCGTAACACGTGCTTGCCCCCATCATCCAATCGGAAATCGAACGCCTCCGCTCTGTTTGGGTAATGATAACAGTACACAGAGGTCAAATTTACAACAATTCTCACCGAGCCACACCACGGAATCGGAAGGTGATAGGAGCTATAGGTCCACATTTCAGAGCAGCCAGCCGGCGCAGCGCCTAGCGTTTGCATCTTGAATGAGGTGATCAAATATACAACACAATCGAATATGGCTGAGGCTGCTGGGTTGAATGAATGAGGTAGTTTGATGTTCGGAACCAGATTGAGGTGTTTGCTTTGGCTTTGAGGAAGATTTTGTTTGAAATAAGTGTCAATTTATGCGTTACCTCAGAGGTCAACTGATAATCTCAGGAGCTAGACTGCCAGATTGTATACCTGCCGCTGGAAAGGTAGACTAAGAATGGGACTGAAAACAACACCACGACGAACGACGGTCGCTTTTTGTATAAATATTATAGTGTTTTCAGATAACTTGAATATTTGTGCCAACCTGAACGGCTAGAATGAAATATTCTTCAGATTTTTTTCTAGAGGACCCTCCAGAAATTGTAGTAGATCTTCCATGCTTAATAAATTTCTCCGGGAATACTTTCAGAAAACCATCCATAGATTCTAGGCATTCTAACTGCGTTTTATTTCCAGAAAACGGAGAATCTAGATTTTTATCCAGAGATTTCTCTAAGGATTTCTTCAAAAAAATCTAAAAGTTCCTTCAGAAATATTTTTTGGGGACGCCATAAAAATCCCTAAAAAATGACTATATAGAACCTCCTAAAAAGGCTCCATTGATTTCTGAAAAAATCCATAAATTAGGTCACACAAAAACGTTCATTCTCAACCCTCTTCCCCATTTTTTCACACTTTTTGTATGGGACATCCTCTGAAATTTGAGTATGGGTTGTAACACTTTTCAGAACCCCAGCCTTCTCAAAGCGTGGCGTAATTTATGGACTTTCCCCCTTCAGAAATGACTCCAGGAGTTCCATTTGCAAAGTAACCTCAGGGTTGTTCCAGTAATTCCTCCATCGGTTGCTTCCGAAATTCTTTCGGGGTTTCTTCTAAAAATTTCTTCATGGAGGAAATTCTCCTGAAGTTCTTTCATGACTTTATTTAGAGATTCCACTAGATATTTTTTCAGTGATTTCTGCACAAATTCGTAAAGAGATTCCTTCATGAGTTCGTCCAGGTATTCCTCCTAAATTTCTTATTCCTTCTGAATTTCTTAAAATTCAGAAAATTATTTCTTTCTGAATTTCTTAAAAGGATAACTTTATAAAGTTTGTTCACGAATTCCTGCGGAAAATTCACCATGAATTTTGGTAAAAGATTTCTCTTGGATTTTTTCTATTTATTAATAAATCCTTATAGGAATTCCATCAAGAGTTTCTGACTGAGGGAGCGTTTCCAGAATTTTCTTCAGTAAACCTTTCTAGAATTCTTTCAGAAAATCCTTTGGCATTCTTTCAAATAATCCTCCAGGGATTCGTTTAAGAATGTCTCCAAGGATTTCTGCAAGAATTAAATACACAATTTATTCAAATATTCCTCCAATGATGCTCAGGAATTCCTTCAGAAATATCACTAAAGACTCCTTCAGTACCTTAAGGGTTTTTCATGAGCATACCTCTGAAGAAAATCCATTTTATTTTTGGTTTGCAGATATTTTAGAGAATTTCCAACGATTTCTTCTGAAATTCTTCATAGGGTCCTCCAGGAATCCCTTGGAAAATTTCGTCAAGTTCGGTAGGCCTATAAGGTTTGTTTCTGGATTTCCTTATGCGGTTCTTTCAGAAATACCTCCTGAGTCCTGGTATTCCTTCAGAAAGAGCTCCAGTATTTCTTCGAGATATTCCTCTACAGATATTTACGGAAGTATTTAAGTATTTTGAAAAATTACATGAACAATATTGAAGAAATTCTTCAAGGACTTTCATAGGAATGTTTAAAAAAAATGCTGATTCAATTTCATTGGAACAATTTTAGGAACAATCTTTGGAGGAGCTCCTCGAAAAACCCCTCGGGAATTAATATCTGGAGAAGCTTTGCTACGGGTGTAAATATTTGGGCCCTTGCATTTGTAGGGTTCCATGTTGTATTTTTGTAACATGGCGCCCAACGTGGGGCGCCATGTTACAAAAATAAAAGAAATTAATTATTACAAAGTATTAACACTTCACGATACACATAGAACCTTACAAATGCACAAATTAGGAACATCGCAAATTGACGCAGCACAACACATAACATAAATGTGCCCTGTTATCCAGATGGATAACATCTTCCGATCACAGGATGACGAGGTTTCATGTATTGATTTGGGTCCATCAGTCATCCTGGAATTGTATTTTATTTGGCAGTTTGCCTTTTAGTTCACAGCATTTGATGCTGTGTTCATAGCTTGGTTTTGTCAAGGAAAACTAATCCTAATCGGGCATCCCGTTTCGGGTTTCGATGCTAGAGCTTTATAACTTGAAGTCCGTGTCAGGGAAAGGTTTGTATCTCTGGTATTTATCCGCTGAACGAAACAGCCTGAAAGTTGACAATCAAAAGAGGATTGCACTTCATGGGCCACTATTCTTCCAGAACCCTATAAATGTGCATTAAAATTAGACGAATATTTACAAGTCAAATTGAAACATTAAACACAAAGAACTCACGAATGTTACATTTGGAACACATTAAACAATTATTTTGTCTTATTAATGTAACAAATATTTATACCCGTAACAGCTTCTGATATGCCTTTGAAGGAATTTCGAGAAGAATTTTATGAGTATTTTGTTGAGGAACTTAAGGAAAAAATCATGGAGCAGTTTGTGAGAAAATCCCTAATAGGATTTCTAGGGGCCATCCTTGAGGAATCTCTGAATTAAATCTCGAAGCAGTTTCTTGATGTATTCTTAAAAAATATTCTTTGAGAATACGTTCAGGAACTGCAGACAAAGGTACCGTCGTGCGGGGCTACTTTTGAAATGCGGGGCTACTTTGGACACTTTTGAATATGGATTTTTTGAATTCAAAATATGGTTCAAATCTGTTTGATGTCTTAGGAACTATTATGAAGCAATAGTTTTCCCTTCATTTGGTTGAAATTATTTTTCAAACAGACCGTTTATTGCTTGTCAGGACGCGAAAAAACATCAAATAAACCAATATAATATACATAACGTATCAGAACATTTGGTCTATAGGCATTGTTTCTACAGTTCATAAATTTCGAAGGGTTGCTCAATTCATTCAAAATGTATCAACGTGGCATATACAATCGAATATTTGTATGGTTATACGTTATAAATGACCGTTTCACCCAAATAAAGGATTGATGGTCCCTTTTTTCAGGCTATCTATATAGCAATTTCACGCTGCTCATAATACCAAAGGCAGCACAGAACCATCTTAAAACGCATATTTTTATTGAAATTATGTATGATACAGTATACTACAGTATTGGTACAATGTAGTTTTCCAAATAACCCTGGAATTTGAAATGCAGTTTTGTTGTAGATAAAAATGTCCAAAGTAGCCCCCATCCGGTTCTATATGAGATGTGTCCGATTGGTGTATGAACAACTTTTTTGTGTATTGATGGATTTAGCTCAAATTTTGCATACATCCTACATACATACTCACAATTATTGTGTATAAAAATTGCGGAAATTCATTCACTAGACTGGGAGTTATAATGTCATAAAGTTGAAAAACCATGAAAAAGTGTATAAAGAAGCCCCGCACGACGGTACTGGAAGAATTTCTGAAAGGATTCCTGGAGGATGATTTGGAACAAACCCTGGAAAAGCACCTGGAGATACTTCTATTTCTAGATTCTAGTATTTCTCCAGACATTTCTTTAAAAATGTGTTCATGAATTCCTCCGGGAATTCTTCCAGAAAATTATACATGAATTTTTGTAAGAGATTTCTCTAGGATTTTTTTTCCCATTTATTGATAAATCCTTATAAGAAATCCATGAAGGGTTTCTGAGGGAGAGTTTCCAGAAGTTTCTGTAGTAAATATTTCTAGAATTCCTTCAGAAAAACTTTTGAGATTCGTTCAAATATCTCGGGGCTTCGTTTAAGAATATCTCCAGAGATTTCAGCAAGAATTAAATATACATTTTTTTTTTTAATATTCCTCCAAGGATGCTTTCAGATATTTTTTCATGGGTTGCATCTGAAACATGCTCTAGAACTCCTTCAGAAGTATCAATAAAGACTCCTTCAGTAGCTTTGAGATTTTTCATGAGACTACCTAAAAAATCCATTTTTTTAGTTTGCAGAATTATCAGAGAATTTTCAGCGATTCCTTCTGAAACTCTTCCAAGGTTCCTCCAGAAATCCCTTGAAAAATTGCGTCAGGGGCTACCAAAGTAATGTCCATAAGGTTTCTTTTTGGATTCCCTTATGCGTTTCTTTCAGAAATATCTCCTGGTATTTCTTCTGAAAGACCTCCAGTAATTCTTCGAGATATTCCTCTACAGATATTTACAGAAGATTTAATGAATTTATATTTTATGAAATAACACAAACAATATTGAAGTAATTCTTCAAGGGTTATCTGAAAAAATGTTATAGGAATGTTTTAAATATACCTGATTCAATTTCATTGACACAATTTTAGCAACAATCTTTGGAGGAGCAGAACTTCTGATATGGCTCTATGATATATGTATTCCTCTATTTCTAGAAGAATTTTATGATTTTTTTTTGGAGAAATTTAAGGAAAAAAATCATGGAAAAGTTTTTGAGAAAATCCCTAAAATTATTTCCAGAGGGTAACCTTGAGGAGTTTCTGAATTAAATCTCGAAGAAGTTTCTTAATGAATTCTTGAAAAATATTCTTCAAGAATTGCACACAAAGCTACTGGAGGAATTCCTGAATAAATCCCCTAATAAATTTCTGAAGAAATTCCTAGAAGATGATAGAACAAATCCTGGAAGAACTCCTGAAGATACTTCTGGATCAATTTCTTGCAAAATTTCTGAAACGTATTTGTTGGAGAGTCATTCTAATACGAAACTCTGAGAGTGTTGAGGAATCTTTAGTTTAGGAATGGGAAGAAATCTACATTCTTTTATCTAAATAAAGTTTGAGCAATATCCCCATCAGGCAGTGCCGGTAAAGTCTCCAAGACGATAAGAACAGCCTACCGAATAGGATTTTATTCTGTTTTATGTCAAATTGTGCAGTATTTCTAGAAAAGTGTGTTTAATACACGTAGATAATTTGTGTGAAATATATTCGTTTTGTATCAAACTGAGCCTGTTAAGTGTAACAAATGGGGCACGTTTGGTGCAGTACTAGATTTGTAGTAATGAGCTGAGTTTTAGTATGGTAAGAAGATCAATTCTCCGTTTCTGCAATAAAATGGTACAAAAAGCGTGGGTATTATGATTCCTTGCCTAATTTGATGCTGTTTGAGCAAAACTTCGGATAACTATGTTGTTTATGTTGCAAGAAATGAAGAAAACAATAACACTGTTGTCCAAAGTTTTGCTCAAACAGCATCAAATTAGGCAAGGAATCATAATACCCACGCTTTTTGCACCATTTTATTGCAGAAACGGAGAATTGACCTTCTCACCATACTAAAGTTCAGCTCATTACTACAAATCTAGTACTTCACCGATCAGTCCTATTGTGAACAAAAGACATCTAATTGTGATTGAGAAGTGGGATGATAATAAAAGACCCAGGAGGACCACAACCCAACATTATTTGTATATAAAATTCTCTGAAGCAATTTCCCAAGAAGAAAGAAATGTCAAGAAATAAATCATCAAGTGTTTTCTAAAGGAGCTCATGAAAGAATCTCTGAGAGGTGAAGGAAATCCTAAAGGGTCACCGGAAAAATTTCTGAAAGAATCCCTGAAGAAACATACTAGAAAAACTTCCAGAAGGCACAGAATGTTGCCAATTGACAAATTGAGAGATAAAATTTGTGAAAAAAAACGCGTTCTAGTGGGACTCGAACCCACGACTCCGTATTCGCTAGACCAGCGCTTTAACCAACTAAGCCACAGAACATGTAAGGATACTGTGGAATACAAATCTAAACTGATTCGAAAGCCACACCATCAACACTATTTTTATCACAAAACAATTCGCTCTCACATGTAGTTCGTGGGCACAAAAGCGAGATTGTCGTGGATGATCTGAAAGAGAGATTCAAAATCAAAAATCCCTCTACGGATTCTGGTGAATAACTCTTCAGGGAATACTTCGGAATTTTCTCTGGAAGTTCTATTGTTCGATGGATGCTTTAAAAAAAACTTCCGATGGGTTGCTTCAGAAATTTCTCAATAAGATACTGAGCGTGAGCTGAGCATCCTATGGAAATTCCTCTGTAGATTCCTCCATAAATGTCTTCAAGAATTCCTTAAGAAAACCTTCCATAGATTTTCATAATAAATCCGCCATGGACTCCTTTAGAAAATTTCAAGGAATTTCTTCAGAAAAATCATAATTTTTCATGAGAAAATCTTCCGAAGGTTCTTTAAAAAAAATTTTCAAAGAGTTCCTTTAAAAATTCTTCTGAAAAGTCCTTCGAAAATCCTTAAAACAGATTCTTCAAAGTAACATTTGAAATTCTATCAGGCATTTTTGAAGAAAGTTTTAAAATTTTCGCCTTTCTTCCAGATTTATGTTGTAGGGATTCCTTCAGAAGTTTCTACAGAGGTTCGTTCCTAAAATCCTGTAGTAATTCCACGAGAAATTTCTCTAAGAACTTTTTAAAAATCTCTTGTGGATCTAAATAGAAAAAAAAAATCATGGTTTTTTCTAGGAAATCCTCAAAAGATTCTTTTTGATAATAAGTAAACAGTTTGTTTCAAAAACTTCCTACATGAATTTCTTCAAATCTTTTCTAGATTGATTGATTTATCTTTATTTTAGAGACTTTCAGCCCTTGGCCCTTTAGACTTTCCGTTGGAAATTAATCCGGAGATTCATCCAGAATTTCTTACTGTGATTTCTTCAGAATTCCTCCAGAAAAATATCAGAAATTCCTTCAAATATTCTTCTTACAATTTTTCATAAACTACTCCGAGGATTCTTTCAAAATTTCTTCCATACATACATTCCAAAAATCCTCCAGGAATTTTACAAAAAACTTTCCATATGTTTTAGAAAATTTCTCCACGATTCGTAGCAATACTTTTCCAGGGTTTTTTAACATTTTTTTCCAAAACACGTGAAAAACATTGTTTCCTGAAACACGTGAAGAACCACTAAAAATGCCTTATTTGAGTTATATGACAACGTTTACTTGTACAGAGCAATGACTTTTATGAGGATGTCGATTCTCAATAAAAGTGCATAAAAGTGTTTAAT
Organism: Aedes albopictus; assembly: GCF_035046485.1. Classification (NCBI taxonomy): domain Eukaryota; kingdom Metazoa; phylum Arthropoda; class Insecta; order Diptera; family Culicidae; genus Aedes; species Aedes albopictus. The sequence goes on along the minus strand of NC_085138.1, from coordinate 388,705,416 downwards.
TTTTCACAGTTAAAATTGTCTTCTTGCTTAACATCAGCATCTTACCCCCAGTTACTCTACAAACATATTCGACTGAAAAGTTACCTCAATTGGGGAACGTTCAAAAATTACGTCCAACATTTTGGGGGAAGGGGGGTCTAAGAAAGTGTGACAGTACGTGTATTAGGTATAGGAAAATAGCGTGACAGAGGGGGAAGAGGGGGGGTCTAGAAATCCCGAAAAACTATGGACGTAATAAATGAATCTTCCCTTGTCGTAGATGAGATAGCAATGGAAGCAAGCCAGCAAGAAAGCGTCGAATAATAACTACACTCTCCATGTAGTAAACAAATCCGGCCAAACCATTGACCTTTGTTTTACGCATAATCATTATGCTCACATTGCCGCAAATTCCCATCAACGACACGAATCCGTCCCAAGGTTATCGCCATCACATATGTAGGTATAATTAACCTGATTTCGGAGCTAGACGTGTGAAGTTAGAAACCATCCGACTCTGAAAATGGTGCCATTGAACCACGACCACGAAAGCAAAGGGGTGCTGCACGTGCGGGTGTTTTGGTAAAACATTTCCGAAGATCAGGTATCAACGTGTTCTTTCATGATTTACATTTGGTGCAAGTATATGCATGCTTCAGTTAGCCTGTGCGCGCAGGCGTAGTCGACATATGAATGACACTAACGAGTGGAGCTTTTTTGTCGATCATTTAAAGCTTTCAACAGTGTTCGACATTCGATGAGAAAATCTTATTGGAATCGTAAACAACAGCTTTTCTCATTGACTGAAATTCAATTTAACCGTTATTTTGTAGTTGAAAATATGATTTTTTTTTGTCACGCGAAAATCGTTTTTTTTTTCGTAAACCGTGGGATGGACGTACTTCGGGCATATTGCGCTGGATAGAGGACCAGATCTGCTGTCCAATGCATTACGTCCGCGTTATGTTTCACATATTTATTTGAAGAAAAAAATATTGTTTCAACCGTGACGACAATAGACTAACGCGAAGGTAAGTAATACATCAACGATTATCATTAGTTACATGAAAAAATAATTTAAGATCAAATTAGATTAGAATTAACAGAATTAATTAGAAACAATTACGGCAAGTATAACAATAGCTGGAAATTCAATCCTTTTTGTCGTTAATTCAATGCAAAACTGCAAACTAGAACGGTGATTTTTTTCAACGGTTGGAAGTTTAATTTACTTATTTATTTATTGTTATGACCTCCATCTAACAAAATGTAATCAATTAATTAATTAATAAGGGGATTCACTTGACAGCGTAAACCACTTATTAAAGTATATTCTGATTAAAGGTCGCGATCGCCAAGGCAATCTTTGATTATTTCATTCACAATTTCATGAAACATTTCAAATAACAGAAAATCATGGCTTACGCAGCAATTTAAACTGTTTAGTGAGTCCTCTTAATAATTAATTAGTTTTGTACTGTTCATTTTAATTCCGCCCTCTAATGTTTATCTTTTGACTGATACGCGTATTTAGACTACTACTTATAATCTTCCTCAGTGTCTCCTCTAAGCAGAATATCCTCTTCGAATGAGTGTATTGTGGATTTTGCACCAAATTGGTGTCGGAAGTAACTTCATTGACTTCCGCTGCTTTTCCTGTGCGTTAAACATAACGTCGGAAGTAGTGCGCTGAATAGAGCATCAGATTTGCTATACAGCGCACTACTTCCGACGTTATGTTTAACGCATAAGAAAGGCAGCGGAAGTCAATGAAGTTATTTCCGACACCGATTTGGTGCTAAATCCACAATACACTCATTCGAAGAGGATATTCTGCTTAGAGGAGACACTGAGGAAGATTATAGGTAGTAGTCTAAATACGCGTATCAGTCAAAAGATAAACATTAGAGGGCGGAATTAAAATTAACCCTCGTCGTGCATTGGGGTCATTATGACCCCTAAACGTACACTAGGTCAGCGAGGTGAGCGCAAGCTAATGCACGAAGAAGGTTAACAGTACAAAACTAATTAATTATTAAGAGGACTCACTAAACAGTTTAAATTGCTGCGTAAGCCATGATTTTCTGTTATTTGAAATGTTTCATGAAATTGTGAATGAAATAATCAAAGATTGCCTTGACGATCGCGACCTTTAATCAGAATATACTTTAATAAGTGGTTTACGCTGTCAAGTGAATCCCCATATTAATCAATTATTTGATGGGATTTTGTTAGATGGAGGTCATAACAATAAATAAATAAGTAAATTAAACTTCCAACCGTTGAAAAAAAATCACCGTTCTAGTTTGCAGTTTTGCATTGAATTAACGACAAAAAAGGATTGACTTTCCAGCTATTGTTATAGTGTTATACTTGCCGTAATTGTTTCTAATTAATTCTGTTAATTCTAATCTAATTTGATCTCAAATTATTTTTTCATGTAACTAATGATAATCGTTGATGTATTACTTACCTTCACGTTAGTCTATTGTCGTCACGGTTTTAACAATAATTTTTTCTTCAAATAAATATGTGAAACATAACGCGGACGTAATGCATTGGACAGCAGATCTGGCCCTCTATCCAGCGCAATATGTCCGAAGTACGTCCATCCCACGGTTTACGAAAAAAAAACGATTTTCGCGTGACAAAAAAAAAATCATATTTTCAACTACAAAATAACGGTTAAATTGAATTTCAGTCAATGAGAATTTAATGGGAAAAGCTGTTGTTTACGATTCCAATAAGATTCCAATAAGATTTTCTCATCGAATGTCGAACACTGTTGAAAGCTTTAAATATGATCGACAAAAAAGCTCCACTCGTTAGTGTCATTCATATGTCGACTGCGCCTGCGCGCACAGGCTAGTTTCAGGTAGATCGACCCTGCTGAGCATATGCTGTTAGAATTTGAAACAGGAGATACCTCCATTTCAGTCAGACTCGTACAAATGGAAAGATAATTACAAGGCAGCCGAAGGCGAAAGGCCGACCTTGCATTTTTTTTTATTCTTTAAAACGTGATGATGAAATACATACAAAACAACACGAAATCATCCGATCAAGAAAGGAACAAACCCCCGTTCTGCTCGTGTTGTTTCCTGTTTGATTCGTGCGCCGATCTATTTTTAGACTAGCTAGCTAAAAAAAGAGGAAAGGTACTTACCTAAGGGCATATCACACAGCAGACAGCAGGCGGCCAGCGAGCCGGCCGAGGCTCCGCTAATCCGATGCAACAGCAGATGGGGTGCATACTTTTTGAAACAGACGGCCACTCCAACGTGGTAGATTCCGAGAAATCCGCATCCAGCAAATGACAGATTCATCTTGGTGGCCATACAACCGACGACCGGTTCGGGGAATTAACGATACGGGAAACAATTAAACCGAGTCCTACGGAGTCGGTGTCGGTGTCGCTTTCTGGGTCACTAGTCACTTACAATAAAACGAAAATCCAGTAAAAAAGGAACAAGGAATGCTTTCCGAGAAACGCTTCCGTAGGGTTCTTCCGATTTTGCCGAAATGCCCGAAACTTTCCGTCCGCAATTGGTTCTTGTTTTTTTTGTCAGGAAAGCGAAAAAAATGAGCACCCGAAACTGGTCGATCACTACACTCACACTTCTTGTGTCTTGGAAGATTTTGTGGTTTCACTCAAGTAAAAAGAACCGGCCGTTTTATGCGCAATCACTGACAGATCGTTCTTCGCTGTCTGGAAGTTTATTCACAATTCAATGGTTGAAACTGTTTGTGGAACGATATCCAGTTTACATGATTCTCCTGTGGAAGGGAAAGCAGACGAGAAAGAAGTCCATTAGGGATTCGTTTTTATTGAGCGTTAATTAGGGTTTTTAGTGGAACGGATTTACGATGTGAAAGAAAGTGTAGTGGAACTGGCTTGCAAGAGTCAAGTGGCACTGGAGATGAGTATTTAATGCACATTAGCTGAAATGCGTGAACTACATGTTACTGCCAAAAAAATACTTCTTCAATATACGCTTCGTTTATTTTTTTTTATTTATACTCATCAGTGCTTTGAGATCAAACATTTGAAGTATTTGGTGCATGGGAATCACTCCCACCGGAGGTTATTTTATACTATTTCATTTTATTGCATGCCATTCCAATTTTATTAAATCATTAATTTTACATTAATTTCCGTTCATTTTTTCCTCTATTTTCATTTTTTTCTTTTCTTTCATTTTCCTTTCCCTTTTTCTGTTCCATTTTCCATTTATAATCCTTTCCTTTCCTATCTCTTCCTTTTTCCTTTCCTTTCCTTGTATACCTTTTAGGTGTATATTTTCTGTATTTTCCATTGCCAATACTTGAAATTTTTAACAAGAGAAAAAGAGAAAAAGCGATTTTATTTTTTCACGATTTTTTAGTAAATTGGTCAATTTTTAATATGCATCCCATTACTTTTTCAATTAATGGGCGGCTATGTTGTTACTTTCCTTCAAAACACATTTATATAAAAGTCAATTTGAGGGAAATTAAGTTAATTATAGGGTATGTGTGCCATCAGTAATCTCATGCTCCCATTTTCATCCTATTCGAAAACAAGCGATTACGGCACCAATTGACTCCGTTCTTTTTGTTTTCATGGGTGCTCACTTCTAACAAAAAATACAAAAATAAGAAACAAAACAAACAGCGCTTCAATCCTTTGTTTTTCGTGGGATGAAAATGGGAGCCACATGCTTAATAAGGGAACCAATACCCTAATTTGCATCTCGAATTTTGAAACGATGTTGATGTTTTGGATGATTTGGTGTTTTATTAGAAAAATAATCTAATCGTTATAATTTTCTTCCGTATTAAGAATTTTAAGTTGTGGAGCGGATCTGGTGTGATGGTTAGAACACTTGACTATCACGTCGAGGACCTGGGATCGAATCCCACTCCCGACAAACTCACAAAATGTGAGTTCTTCCTTCGGAAGGGAAGTAAAGCGTGAGTCGCGAGATAAGTTAGCCTAGGGCTAAAAACCCGTTATAACAGATAAAAAAAAATTTAAGTTGGTTGGTTTTTCATAGCTTACAGTAAAAATTTAAGAATATTTGATGCACTTTTCGAAAAGTTACAGCTAGTTGAACATTTTTAAAAAAGTGAAAACTTTGCCAGTCCCGTTCATTTTGTCTTGTTTCTTTTTTTCTTTTTTTTAATTAAAGACGCTTTAACCTCGCGGGTCATTCGCGTCATAAATATAAGAGTTTTTGAAAACATGTCTATAGAGAAATATTAAATGTTAACTTTTGCAATAATTTTGCCGATTTTTTAGGAAAGTTTTGCATCTCGAAAAATTCTGAATAAACTACTAATAGAATTAAAAAAAATATTTTAGGATCTATTTGAAAATTGTCGATGATATATAACAATTATTCCTAGAAAAACTTTTCTGAAAATATCCGTTTCATATGTATTTCTAGCAAACTGCAATATAACCAATTTCCAAATTTATTCCAATTCTTCCATTAAATATTCGACTTTCCCTTCCATTCCTTTCCTTTTCTTTCCTTTCTTTTCCTTTCCTTTCGTATCCTCTCCTATCCTTTCCTTTCCTTACCATTCCTTTCCATTCCTTTCCTTTTCTTTCCTTTCCTGTACTTTCCTTTCTTTTCCTTCCCTTTCTTCTTTCCATTCCTTCCCTTTCCTTTCCTTTCCTTTCCTTTCCTTTCCTTTCCTTTCCTTTCCTTTCCTTTCCTTTCCTTTCCTTTCCTTTCCTTTCCTTTCCTTTCATTTCCTTTCCTTTCCTTTCCATTCCTTTCCTTTCCTTTCCTTTCCTTTCCTTTCCTTTCCTTTCCTTTCCTTTCCTTTCCTTTCCTTTCCTTTCCTTTCCTTTTCTTTCCTTTCCTTTTCTTTCCTTTCCTTTCCTTTCCTTTCCTTTCCTTTCCTTTCCTTTCTTTTCTTTCCTTTCCTTTCTTTTCCTTTCCTTTCCTTTCCTTTCCTTTCCTTTCCTTTCCTTTCATTACCTTTCCTTTCATTTTCTTTCCTTTTCTATCCATTCCATCCTCTTCCTTTCTTATGGATTGTATTCCTTTGCATTCTATTCCATTCGATTATATTCTATTCCAATCTACTATATTCTAGTCCGTTCCATTATATTGTATTTCATTCCATTCCAATCTATCTCATTCCATTTCATGCCATTCTATTGTGTTGTGTCACATTGCATTTGTTTCTTTCCTTCCCTTCCCTTCCTTTTCTTGCTTTTCCTTTACTTTCCTTTGTTTTGTTAGTCTTTTCTTTCTTTATATTTCCTTTCCTTTCATTTGTCATATGTATTTTTATATAATTTTTATTAAAACTATTTTTTTCGGAGAATACTGAAAAGTGTATACATAAGAACTTTCCAGTATTTTCCGGTGTGAAGGATTAGCTGTAGTTAAAATTCGCTTAGGCTGATATAATTTTAACTTTCATTTGTCTCCCCCCCCCTTCAAAAATTTTTGACTAAATTTTGCATTTTGAGGGGGCAGATAAAAAATATTTATCAAAATTTTGGGTTTTGCTAAAAAGTCATTAACAAATCCGATGAGTCCCTAATATTTTTCAGATTAAAGACAGACTTGTTAGAATCCCAAAATGGCCGACACAATGGCCGACTTCGGCGCCTACTCACGATTTTGAGGGCACAAATCTCTTCGTAAACAAAACCAGCGCACCTGAGTTTCTCCTTTTAAGCTTATTACAAGTGAGCAAGAACAGAATAATAAAATGCATTGTTGTTTGAAGCTTGCTTCTTAAGATTTGTGCGACTGAAGTTCTCATGCACTGTTGAAGAGGGATGTCAAGACGTTTGTCCTTAAATGCTTTATTATTTTTATCCCCCCAGCGACCAGCCAAAGGGTGGTGGAACAAAAAGTGAAATAAATATTTGTAACAGCCTTATGTTCTTTTTATAAAATAAAAAGTATATTTCGTTGCCTTAGTTTTTAGCAAAAGTTAAAACTTTTAGCAGAAATTAAAAAAAAAATTAGAAAAAGGGTAACTCAAAAAGAAATTAGAGCTGATGTTAAAAAAATACGTAAGAATTTGAACAAAAGCCAAAATGTGAAGTGTTTGGCCTCTTCGCTGAAGTATGACATAGAAGTTTTAGTAAAAAAAAAAATGTAAAAACATATATCTCAAGATAAAATTTAGAAGACTTCGGCAGAACTTTTGGAGGAGAATTGGTTGATACATCCCTAAACATTATAAATAAACTTCTGGTAGAATTTCAAAACTTATTTTAAGAAACTCATTGGAACAAAAAAAAAACAAACAAAACGATATTAAAACCCTTTGAACATTTTTCATTATATATAACAAAATATTCTTAGAAAATTTCACCGGAGATATTCTTTTTAAATGTTTTCCTGGTAAACTAAAAAAATGGGTTGTTCTCCTATTTCATCCCATTTCTTCCAACAAAACTTTGGCGAACTCCTCATGAATTACTTCAAAAGTCTACCCTAAGGTGTGATAAATGTTTTATCATAGTTTATCGGATTTGTTTTTTGTTTTTTTTTTTCAACTCTCTAAGAAGCCGCGTTGTTTCTTTAATATGCTCAGCCAAAATCTTTCCATAAGGAATTTATGTAACAGTTTTTAAAAACAAAATTTCACTAATTATGTTCAATTAATGAAATTCGGAATTCAATTCCAATCAATGGATCAAGCGATACCTATTTTCAAAATAAAAACGAAATCTTGGAAGAGTAAATTTTAATATTTTTTTAAGAAAAGTTTATGAAAATTGCCGTTTAAACTTCAGAACACGCAGCTTAAGCACTTTTTAGAGCTTTTAGTGTTGGAACATTCCTATTAACTATTCCTGATAAAAATTTTGAAAATATTTTTTTTTATTTCGTGAGATTAAGTTGCCTTTGGTTTTGTTTCTGGTGAAAAATAAGTTTTTTTAATTCCTCCTATGATATAGTTTCAGTATTTAAAGTACATTTTATTGAGAATTGAATCTGAGGATCGTAGTAAGCTTTGCTCGGGAGTGAACGCGTTTTCGTGACAGCAGAATTTTTCGCGAAAATCCGGAAGAATTGAAATTACTTGAAGTGAAAAAGATATACAAGTGGAATCTGTAATAATTCCGATTTGTTTTTTTTAAGTGAGATCAAATGTTACAGATAAAATCATAAAAGGAAATGTGTTCTCTTTTTTATGGTTTCCGCGTTTATTATTGATTCGGCCGGTCAGAGAGGTACTACGCCATCCGAAAAAGAAAAAAATTGTTACTCCAAGAAGTGATTCTGCCGGGTGGATTTTGAGAAGATTTTGAATTATAATAGTATTAATAAGTTTCTCTTTCCATTTATGCGGCACTGGTATGAATTGATTTTTTTCTTTACTATTTGGCTGGTGGTGCTGCGGTTTGATGCCGAGCTAATATTTTTCCACGTAAGAAAGTGGTCCTGCTCCGTGTATTATTTTGTGGTGTAGATGGGTCTATCGCAATTTATGTTGGTTTCACTGGATCCCTATAAACTGAATACTAATGAGAGTTTGAGTGCATAGGGACTTCAAAGTGATCATTTTTGGTTAATGAGAGGAATCTGCCACCCACAAAAATGTTTTGAATGAGTTTGAATAAGGTGGAATTGCTAAAGTGTGTTGCTGATGCTAATTCTATCTGAAGCAGCTTAAAAAAAACTTGCCGTATTGCCGAGGATAAATCCACCGATTGTCCGTGATAAAAGAATAACTCTCAGGGCTCCAATAAGAATCAATATGGTGAGATCTTTCTGATTTATTTTTATTTATACCCATATCAGTAACATCCAAGTATTATAGGTGAATGTTTATTTGGGGAGGGTTGGATACCATAACTTTTGATCTCGTTTCAGAGAGCGGGTAAAGGCGCTTAAGCCTAGGCTTGAGAGCCAGGGCATACGGGGTAAATACCGTTGTCCCATCCCAGGATTCCAAAGGACATGGAGTGACATTAATATTCTTAGCATTGTCACTCCCAACGATGCGGTACATTATTATCACTTTTCAAGGAACGGTTGGTACGAGATGTCCCCGTTTTCTGATTTCAATAACAATAACAACGCTGCACAGTAGGCCTGGCCGCTTTAATGCTTGTAATGCATCTCTGATGCACTGCAACCATTAATAATGACAAGAAAAATGATAGGACTAGTCGATCCTATCATTTTCCAGGATTCTTTCAATGAATGGCTGTGTATGTGTAGACTAGACTAGACTAGACTAAAGTACATTTTATTGAGAATTTTTAAGACGATTTTTTTTGTAAAACTTGTGGAGAACAACACATGGAGCCAATTCCATAGAAAGAAAAAAAAACTGAGGTCAAAATGATGCATCTTTATCTTTGCTTAAGAGTGCAGAATTTGCTTTTATCTAAGAAAAACACATTAGGAAAAGCAAAAAAAAACTTTGCTCAAATAGTTTGTTCAGAACTATTCAGAAAAAAAAACAAAATACAGTGGCGTTTCGGTTTTATCACTAGTCATTTTATTCACTACTCGCCAAATTCACTCTCGATTTTATCACGGTTTTCGTTTCGTTTTTATCACGCCTTTTCTAAAACATCGCGAAATCAACATATAAATGTTAGGCGTTGTCCATAAACTACGTAGACTAATGTTTGGCCATCTGAGACCCCCTCGTAGACTTTTGTCCATACCAAATTATAGAAATGTGTATGAAGCGTAGACTTTGGTCAGGAACCCTGCTCCGCCTAAGAGTCTACGTAGTTTATAGACAGGCCCTGATTGTGAAACTACTTTTAGGGCTTTCCAGAGTCTGGAATATTTGACCTTTACTACGAGAAAAAAGTGGAAATAGGTTTCTTTGAATAGAGGTTTTAAATCTCAGAGCAAATATAAAACTGAGTAAAGAATTTTCACAAATTAAAAATATTTTATTTTTATTTCAATGACTTTATTTTCCTCAATATCCCTAAAACAAAATTATAGAGATTTTTGGTCATTGCACATTAAACCATTTCATAAATAAATATTGTCAATATCTAATTGATGAAAACCGTTAGGGAAGCAATTCATACAGAAACGATTAGTTAGATTATGGAAACTTTTAAGATTTGACGAATAAACTTTGTAAAATAAGTCACAACAAACTTGACAAGATTACCATTTGTTATTTCTTCACTTTCATGATTACTGCTTCAGTTTGCATTACCTCGTTCATCGAAATAAATGCAGTTCCATTTAGTAAATTGTCTGATTATTTCTTATAGCTTCATATATAAAAGAGACTTTGAATTATCTACTACAAAAAAAACTTCTTACGGGCATATCTACAATGCTTGATATTTCTTCATCGATTTTCTCTGCGGATTATTTCGAGAAATACGTTCAATATTCGAATGATATCTTGGTATGTTTCGGTGATGGACGACTAGTACTAGCTTCTAGAACAACGAAATCAACCGAAAATTATTTGCCGGCTAAGTTATTAACAAAAGAGAAAATCGATAAAAAGAAAACGATCATTGTATTTACGCCTGTATGATACTAAGCGTGAGAATGGTACAATGTTCTTGTAAGTTTTGACTCCTAATCACTGTTGGCCCGTACATACACTGAACGGCGGCTTGCGGTTAAAATTACTATTCTGAGGGTCAATTTAAATACACAACGCCACTAAATTTGTGCAGACTGAGTTTCGTTTCAATTCAACAGAATTATGTTTTCAATTTTACCATGGACTTTATTTTCAATTAAAAAAGTTTCTGTTGGCAACCGGATTCGAACCAAGAACCTTGACATCACCAGGCTCGCGCTACCACTCGGCTATCGAACCGGTTGATGTGAGAAGAAACAAAACGCACACAAGAAGCGTTGGTGAGTCGATGGTCATATTTTGCCATGGTAAATTTAAAAACATTTTTATGCTTCTCATAACTGCAAGCCGCCTTTAAGTGTAAACTTCGTAGACTTCAAGGGGGAGGTAGATCTGGCCAAAGTCTTAGGTCCATAAAAAAAATCAAAATTTTGTTAGAACGAAAGTCGACAGAGGAAAATGGTTGTTGGATATGACCCGAAATGGGTCTCTGTAGTGTATGGACAGCGCCTAAACAATACTTTCATTGACATATTACTAAAGCTGTGAATTACAATTCAAACATTTTGCAGTTTATTGATTTTTAACATAAAATTTTCATTTGTTTTTCATTTCGCCAAATTCACGGTTTCGCTAAATTCACGGCAAAATTTTTTTTGACCGTGATAAAATCGAAAAACCACTGTATTTAAAAATTAGACATAACCTTTCATACAATTCCTGATTAAAAATTGAAATAAATTCTATGAATGAGTTTTATAAACACTTTCCAAATAAGATTCGAGAGCTATCCGCTAAGAGGTTGTTTTTTTTTTCATTTGGTGGTAAAATAACTGAAATCGGTTGACAGACGTTTGAGAAGTTTAATATGATACACTTGGTCAAAAATCCCTCAAAAAGTTAAGTTGTATTACTCTCAAGTACTCGTCAAAAAATATCTCGATAATCGCAATGTAAAATCGTGATCAAATTTAATAGGGTTATACTAGGATGTAGTAGCTTTCATTTGATGCTAAGAGAACCCAAATTGGTTGATAGATTGCTGAGAAATTTATTATGAAACACTTTGTCAAAAATCTCTCACAAGGTTGAATTGTAACTCCCAAGTACTCTTAGAAAGTTATCTCTGTAACCAAATGTCCAATCGTAATCAAATTTAATAGGTTTCTTCGAGGATGTTGTAGCTTTCATTTGGTACTAAGACATCTCAAATCGGTTGAAAGACGACTGAGAAATTTATTACGATGCACTTGGTCAAAAATCTCTCAAAAAATTAAGTTTTGATACTGTCAAGTACTCTTCGAAAGATATCTTGGCAACCAAATGTCCAATTGTGATAAAACTTAATTGGGTTCTACTAGCATGCAGTAGCTTTCATTTGATGCTAAAAGAACCCAAATCGCTTGATAGATGACTGAGAAATTTATTTCGATACATTTTGTCAAAAATATCTTAAATTGTTAAGTAATATTACTCTCAATTACTCTTCGAAAAATATCATAGTAACCAAATGTCCAATCATGATCAAATTTAATAGGGTTCTACTAAAATGCAGTAGCTTTGATTAGGTGCTAAGAGAACCTAAGTCGGACAATAGAAGACTGAGAAATTCATTAAGATACACTTTTTCGAAAATCTCTCACAAAGTTGAGTTGTTACTCCCAAGTAATCTTCGAAAGATACCTCAGTAACCAAATGTCCAATCGTGATAAAATTTAGTATGGTTCTACTAGCATGTAGTAGCTTTCATTTGATGCTAAGAGAACCCAAACCGGTTGGTAGATGGCTGAGAAATTTATTATGATGCACTTTGTCAACAATCATTTAAATTGTTAAGTTGTGATACTCCCAAGTACTCTTCGAAAAATATCTCGGTAACCAAATGTCCAATCGAAATAAAATTCAATAGCGTTGTACTAGGATGTTGTTGCTTTCATTTTCTGCCAAGAGAACCCCAATCGGTTGACAGACGTCTGAGAAACGGGAGCGACTTTTTTTTGTAACGCACATACATACACACATACACACATACAGACATTTGCTCAATTCGTCGAGCTAAGTTGGTTGGTATATTAGACTCGGCCCTCCCGGCCTCGGATCGAACCATTCGATCGTCGATTTTTTAAACGATATGTATGCCCTTCTTATGGATGTAAGAAGGGCAAAAACAAATGCTCTGTATAGATTTGAAATGAGTCACTTAACACATCCATCTTTCATGAACAATCTTCTAAATATCATAAACTAGTTCAGTTACTGCTGCCAATTTTCATTACTTTCAGTGGCATTCACAACGTTTGCTTCCGAACACTTATATTCAACAGCACAATCAAATGTGTTGTTCTCAATTCTGCACTGACCCCAACTGATTATCAACCATCTCAAAGATCACTCCAAACCCCACCGGAGAAGAACAAAGAAATCCCATCTCTCACCAGTCTCACTCGAATCGCCTCTAATCACGACGCGCAATCGATCGATGATGCTTCCTCGCGGTTTCAGTTCCTCCAACTAGAGTCACACTGCGTGCGCACGTTCCAAATACACTATACTATAAGCTGGTTCGATTGTTTTTTCGTCTTCAATTTTCACAACAACCGTCCGGATCAACGAATCAAAACAAAGATCGGAACAAATAAAACAACTGTAGCAGAATCCACTCAAACTCAAAGTGGTGAGAAGAAAGTATGTTGGTTGTAAGCAGCTTGCAATCGCCTGCCTGACCAGCTGGAACTGAACTAAAAGCTACCGCTAGCTAGGAGCCGTCGTTTTATACTGTGCCCTGTGCGGTCGCGTTCGGTGGTTTTGTTGGCGGTGCGGGATTCAATCAGCTGCGCTGCGACAGGCCACATGGAACGGAACGGAAGGACGAGGACGAGGCAGCAGTGTGTAACGTACTGACGACGACGACGACGACGTCGTCGCTGCTGATTAGACATCGCGCGTATCTCGCCACGACTTTGCCTTTCCACGCCGCATCCGTCGCTGACTTCGCGCGCCATTATCGCAATCGACAGCGTTCTCGGTTGAGCGGCGGGCGGCTCCGCCGCCGCCAATGCAGCGGGATTGATTATTGATGTTATTGTTATTGTTGACATCATCAGAGTGACTGTTCCGCTGCTACCACCAATATCATCGCGAAAACGAAAACAAACAGTTTTCTATCGCCTTGCATCCATACACTCTCACGGTTTCAACAATCAGGGAATACCGTGAATTGGACAAAAATATAGAGTCATAATCATGAAATTGCTCGGGTGGCTCAAAAAAGGTTTATCGCAATTTCGTTTACGACGCTTATCAGTAATACGTAAATGAACATGAGGTCGTGAACCAAAATGCATTCAAATGTATCTTAACCCTCGTCTAGGAGTTAAATAGTTACTACATATTACACCATAACAAAAATGTTCGAGAAGCTTCGAGAACCATTCAGTTGATCATGCTTCATCTCTTCCTCTAACCATGTTTCATCACTTTACATTCTCTTTCCACTAACCCCCCCCCCCCCCCCCCCTCTTCTTACCCCTCTTCCTCTTTTTATTCACACCCACCTCCTTTCCTCGTTCCCCCTCCCCCGTTCCATCCAACGAAAATTCCAAATGTTTCTAGAACATTCCAGGCTCAAATTTGTTATTCATTTAAGGGTACCTCTACATCAGTCAAACGGTTGGCAAGTCTGACCACACGACCCATCAACTCGCTCTAATCTGTGCTATGCTTGGTGGCATTAGCTTAGAAATTAGTTAGCCGTGGGGTCAGGTGTGAACAACCGTTCGACAGAAGTGAGGGTAAAAGGCAAGAAAAGGTATACTCTTAAAGTGGTTCAACAAAAGAATGACACTCTGTTGAGATTACTCATCATCGAGATTTATTGCAAGCTGTTTCTGGAGCTCGAACTGTGGAATATCTTCGAGAAGGTTCTCGAAGCATTAACTTCAATAACATTTAACTTCCACGGATAGCTCGTAGATGGATAGAGCCCATATAGCCGAAACGGTCCCGGTCGATCAACGACGCGATTCGTGAATGATTGCACAATCGATTCTTCATTGCTGTCGAACTTACTGACTTTCAGTCTTGAGCACCCATGGTGGTACAGAGGGCCGAATTGAAAGATCTCCAGTCTGGGCGATTGCCAGTCATCGCCTTGGCCTAAGGCCTGGTCAAATTTCTGTCAACTTCCCTAATTTCTTTGTTGAGGATGCGCCGCCTGAGCCTCTGGGTCTGCCTATGCTGTCCTCATTTTTGCAGATTTCATTCCCGCCCTCCAATTTCGCTCCCGATTTTTTGTCGCTATCGGCTTTTGATGATACCGTAATGCGGGGTAACATTGATCAGAATTTTCAATCTTTCTTGAATAATTCTCTTGTTAAAGCAAACGTTACATGTTTTATATTTTTAAAACAAGTACTGGCCCTCTGAGTATGTGTTAAGCTACTCGAAAAAGTATTGTAAAACTTTAAAACATGTTAAAATAGGTTTTTAAATCTAATTTTTGATTTTGTTGATTTGGGGTAACATTGATCATGTCAGTGATCAATGTTCATTTGTGTTGATAATACCCTTACTTACTAAATTCGGGGTAGCTGAATTCGAATATGTTGTCCAAATTCCTACAAATTGTGTACTTTTTGAGTTATTGTAGGATTAAAATCCTCCAAACCGTGAATAACGCCTAAAGGTAGGCAATGGCTTAAGGAATTGATAGCCGACTTTTAATAAACCGTATATTTAATAGAAAAAGAGTATTTTCATAAAAGTGTCGTTTATTAAATCCAACTCTAGGATATCATATCGAATTAATACAGTGATTTCGAACCTCATATTGTCTCTAGTATTTACGCCAAGCATAAATGTTTGACAATGTATCTCATTGCGTTACGAAACACAGTTATGGAAAAATCGATTTATTTCAATGTTAATGAAATTCAATTTTCATGAATTGCATGTCATTTAATAGCTAAATGATAGAAGATTACGATATACCATTTGATAGCAGAAACTGATTCAATGTAAAATGCTTGTTTGAACAATTCGTGAGGTCAGTCAAGCCAATCAATGTTACCCCGCTGATCAATGATACCCCGGATTACGGTACCGACGAAGGAGCTCCACATCGGAGATCCTCTTGTCAGGCCACCATGCACGAATTATATACCTCAGGCATCTATTGATGAAGACCTGTAGCCGTTGAGTGTTCTACGCTGATACACAATAAGTTTAACTGTGTACAGCAGCACAGATTTTACATTCGAGTTGAAACTTCGGATTTTGGTGCGTCGACTAATCTGATTGTTTTTCCATACATTTCTTATACTCGCAAAGGCAGCCCTCGCCTTGTTGATCCTTCCACCTATGTTGATCTTGGTGCCACCATTTGGCTGCCAAGATATTGGAAGCTTTCAACATTCTCTACTGTTTGCCCAGCTACCGTGGTGCTGGAAGGATTGACCGTGATTACATCCAACGATTTACTCTTGTTGTCGTTAATGGTAAGACCTGCCGCCGAGGAGCGATCGGCAAGATCATCGAGCTTACTCTGCATATCAGAGCAACGTAATCAACCAGTTCGAAGTCATTTAGGTGCTCCATGGTGATGGGCTGCCACAAAAACCCACGATTTGGTTCACGATCAATCGCACCTCCTAGGAACTCGTCGATTACGATAAGGAAAAGTAGCGGTGATGTGATACATCCTTGCCTCGCTCCAGCAACGACCCGGATGGGATCGGACCAGATACCGTTGTGCAGTACGCAAACGCCCCGTGCTGTTCTTCAATGAGGCCGATGATTTTCTCAGGGATACCCTTGCGGCTGAGGGCACCCCAAATTTTTTTTAAATTTTTTTTCTGTGTATTTTAACTTATGCTAATTCTACACTTAGGGCACCCCATATGTTTTCGTAATCAATGAACACTAGGTAGGGATATTCTTGGAATTCATTGATTTGATCCAAGATGATACGGGACGTGACAATATGGTCCGCACAGGATCGTCCGGCATGGAATCCTGCTTGCTGTTGTCGGACAGTTGCGTCAATCTTCTCTTGTATCCGATTAAGAATCACACTTCACAGGACTTTGAAAACGATGCACAGCAATATGATACCTCGCCATTTATCGCATATAGTCAGGTCACCCTTTTTAGACACCTTTACTTAATGTCCAGTCGACGGGAAATGTTGCGGTTCCCCATATGCTGCAGAATAATTGATGCAGCAGTAGTGCAGATACTACGGGGTCAGCTTTGAGCAACTCGGCTGATATGGGATCTACCCCCGTGGCCCTGTCTGATTTCATGCTACGGATGGCTGTTTCTATCTCCTGCAACGATGGAGCTTCGGTGTTGACACGGGTTATACGTCGAACCATGGCGGATCATGCTGAGGTGTTGGTTGCATGACCGACACTTGGAAAAGGTTTCCAGCGTTTCAGCCGTTCTTCGGGTCGATCAATAGCTGTACAGATGTGTCTTTCACGGGCATCGTAGCATTCATCCCAAAGGTGACGTGAAAATCGTAGAGACGAATGTCGCCGGTATTTGCCTTCGTCGACTAGAGAGTCCACCCACGCGCTTTTGTCTCGCCTACTTGACCGCTACACTTCCTTCTCGAGAGCCGAATAGCGTTGACAGACTACGGCTTTGGCTCATCGTGTTTTCGCTCGCTTTATCGCGACTTTGGCGTTTCTTCGCACCTCTATCTTCCTCCAGGTGTCATCTGTGATCCACTGCTTTCTCTGGATGCATAGCTCACCCAAATTATTCTTGCCGGTGGCTATGAAGGCATTCTTGATGGCACTCCATTGATCTTCTATGCTTCTACGCCCGGAATATCCTCAGCACGGTTCTTCAGCTCCTCGACAAAGGACCTTTTCACCGCAGCGTCTTCCAGTCGCCGTGTATTGAACCGATGTGTTGTTGCCGAATAAGCTTTATTATTTTCTGTGCCAACTTAACAACAAAGCTAAGCTAAAACTTTATACCTTTCGTGCAAAAGTTCTGTGCTTATTATTAATCAATCACTTCGATTAGTCCCTCCCTCTATCACAATTCATGCATTCGTATTCGATGCCAAAGGAGTGACGTATCGCATCTAGAGTACAGATACTATAAATACCATAGACTCGCGGAGGCGAAGACAACTCTAGCCAAACGGACTATCCGTTCGTGTACACTGAAAGGCGGCGTGCAGTAATAACAAGCATAAAAATGTTTTTAAATTTACCATGGCAAAACATGATCTTCGACCCACCAACGCTTCTTGTGTGCGTTTTGTTTCTTCTCACATCAACCGGTTCGATAGCCGAGTGGTAGCGTGCGGGCCTTGCGATGTCGAGGTTTTTGGTTCGAATCCGGTTGCCAACAGAAACTTTTTTTTAATGGAAATCGAGTACATGGTAACATTGAAAGCATAATTCTGTTGAATTGAAACGAAACTACTCAGTCTGCACAAATTTAGTGGCGTTGTGTATTTAAATTGACCCTCAGAATAGTAATTTTCACCGCAAGCCGCCGTTCGGTGTAGCCAAACGAGCATGCCGTAATGATTTCAATAGCGACAGTGGATTGTGTAACGTCATAATCGCTCGGTACATTTTAAATTCACGGCAAAACACACTGAATTTGCTTTGCTCAACCATGTTTCCGCGAGCTTGTCCGCGAGTCTATAATGTGTTTATAATCTGGAGATGGGACTGGGTGGTTCGTTCGGGACGCGTCGTTTGATGGTGCCTACTTTCTAGATTGGCATCACAAAAGATCCTCGAGGAATGAATATGAGTGGAGTGAGGCTAATATTCGGAACCTTGGTACTTAGACTATTTAAAGCAAGTGGAAACTAAACTAAACTTTCATGCAGAGCTAGATTCAAGTTCAAATAACATTTATCTTCCACTCTTACAGACAAAATACATTCCAAGAGTTTGAAAAAAAATGCAAAATATTAGGTACAGAAGCTCATGACATTTTGTCGAAATATCCGATATTTTAGATGATTTTTCGAATGTGCAATCATGGCAAAGCAAAAATTCTGATTTGAAATTCAAATTGAAAGACAGGTGCAACGAACCACGAAACTCCTGTGGAATCCTACCAATTTTGATTCCGAAATGTTTGCACCATGAGCTCACCATAGATAAAACCTAAACATACTTCAAAAATACCCGATAATTCCATAGATAATTTCAAACTTCACGCAAAGCTACTGCAGACAGACTCTAAAACTGAAAAAATATCAGAAGTATTTTAAAAAACCTACAGAGAAAATTGACATAAATACTATACTGCCGTTCTATGCACAATTGCCCCATGTTATATGGGAATCTCTATTTACATGGGACAGTTATGCATAGACCAACATAGAAACAATCAAAATTTATTGCGAAATAAACTGAATCTTCGCGATTTACCTGAATCCGCCTGCGGTCCACCACCAGAGATTCGCGGTTCATAGTTTAAGAAGACCTGATTTTTTAGTATTCTGGAACATTCCGACTTTGTCCATTATCTAAGGTTAAAATGGTAACATATTATATCATTTCAAGTGTTGCCAAATGGAGGTGACCCAGCATAAGGGTATTCAAATTTTCAAATATTCCCATCGTGGCAAGCCCAAACCTTGAAGCCTTAACACCAGGTGGTTAAAAGTGACAATCACACCCAGAACCTGGAGTTTCTTGTGGGATTCCCAGGGAGTTCTTGATGAGATTCTTCCGTTGGTTTATTTAGGATTCCTTCAGAAGTTGCATCTGGGATTCTTCCAGGAGTGTCTCCTGAGATTCCTGCAGAGGGTCTGTCCTGGATTCCTTCAAGAACTCTTGCCAGTATTTCTGAAGAAAGACCTTCTGAGACTACTTAAGTAGTTTCTAAATTCCTACCGAAATTAACGCTGAGATTCCTCCATATAGCCGAGGCGGTAAACGCACGGGTATTCAGCATGACCATGCTGAGGGTGACGGGTTCGATTCCCGGTCGGTCCAGGATCTTTTCGTAAAGGAAATTTCCTTGACTTCCTTGGGCATAGAGTATCTTCGTGCCTGCCACACGATATACACATGCAAAATGGTCATTGGCAGAGGAAGCTCTCAGTTAATAACTGTGGAAGTGCTCATAGAACACTAAGCTGAGAAGCAGGCTTTGACCCAGTGAAGACGTTACGCCAAGAAGAAGAAGAAGAAGAAGAATTCCTCCAACAATTCCTTCTAGTATTATCCAAGCATTTTTTTTCCTGAGATTCCTCCGGGAATTTCTTCCGTGGTTTCTCCACAGGATTCGCTCTTATGATTCCCTTCTGTGATTCCACAGAGAGACCCATCTGAGATTGTTTTGGGGTTCCTTAAGTAATTCACTCTAGGATCCTTTCTAATAATCCAAAAAGGTTTCTCCATGTACTCCATCATGATTCCTTCAGATATTTCTTCTGGGATTTTAAGGTATTTCTGCCGGGAGTCTGTATCAAGAAGTTGCGAGAATCCTTCTGGAGTGTCATATTATATTCTCCTAATAGATTCTTTTAAAATGTATTCGGAAGTTTATTTGTTTAACTTCTTTCTTGGAGTTTTTTTTTCTGATACCTTCCTGGACAATATGCCAAGGAATTCCAGCAATTTTTCCCGGGATTTCTTCCGCAATTTTTCCAAGAGATCTCTCAGAGATTGCTTCACAAATTCCGTCTAAGATTCCTACAGAAACTCCTTTCAAAATTCCGTCTGAGATTCCTTCCATGCAAGAATCCTCCCAGAGTTCCTTCTGGGATTTCTTCAGAAATTCTTTCTAACTTCCTTCCAGGAATCCTGCAAGAACTTGTTTCAGTGTTACTCCAAAAACTTCTCCGGGATTTTTTCAGTAACTACACTGCATCTAGGGTTACTTCCGGGAATATCTTCTGGGCTTCTGCCAGGAATTGCTTCTGATTTTTTTTTTAGGAACTACTTCATGGATTGCTTTAGGAACCTCTTCCGGGAAGTCCTTTTGGAATTCTTTCAGAAACTGCATCCGGAAGTTCTACAGGAACTCTTCCCAGGCTTCATTAGGGAGTATTTTGAAAAATCTCTCCTGCAGTTTTTGTTTATGGCATTCTTCATGGAATTTCTATAGGATTTCTTTGAGAAAATAAGGTCCGGCAATGTCCTTCTGATTTTCCTCCAACAGGAGTTCCTGGCTGGAGAAATTTCAGATGGAACCTTTAACGAAAATTTCCATCACATGCGAATCGCTAGTAACAGAGATTTTGATCCCCAGACATAATTATTTTGTACGGAAATCGGCTCTTTCTTTATATTTATTTCTAGCAATCTATCTTAGGAGCTGTCCATTATAGATTGGACTCGAAAAAAAATGATAATGTATAACTTTTGATTGCGTTCACAAAAATAGCTGATTTTTTAACCAGGAATAGCATGTTATGTGTAGTTAATGCCCAAAAAATTTCATCAAAATCGGTTCAGTATTGGCGCAAATATTGTCGATACAATAAAATGTGATTTTGGAAAGTTTGGGCTTCCATTATAAAAATTGTTTAGGCTATAACTTGCTTGTTAGCTCATCAAAACGTCTGAAAATTTGACTGTAAGTTCTTCAAGTAAGTCATAATAAGAGGTGAAAATTTCTTTATAATCGAATCAGTACTTTTTTTTAACAATTCAAACAAAAAAACGGGATTTTCAATCTTGTACCGACTTTTCGAACCCTCTAAGCAGAGTACCCTCTTCGAATGAGTGGAATCAGTTTCGTACCTTTTAATTCCGCCCTATGTACCGCCCTAAGATTACAAGTGGTAGTCGAAATACGCGTATCTGTCAAAGGATAAGCAACATAGGGCGGATTTAAAAGGGATTCAAATTTTGGGCACTTTTTAACATTTTAAAATCAGTGTGCATTATTTTGACTGTAGAATCGGCAACACTGTCCCAATTTTTTTTGAAACTTTGACAGTGTAAAATCGTTGTGTTAATCTGTTCTCAGTGAATATTTCAGCCATTTTGATTGAACATTTTAAAAGTTAGAGCAGTTTGAAAATCTCTATATCAAAAACCACATCTGCTTATTGTGACATAGTGCTACATATATGGCTATAACTTTTTAAAGGTCAAATAAAATTGAATGAAATTTCGACACAATACATCTACATACATACTTTTTGTACAGAAAAAGTTTCATTGAAATCGATTCAGTATTTTTGGCTCTACCGTTTTAATTAAAAAATGTGATATTTTTTTAAAGTGTTTGTTTGGCCCAAGATTCTCAAATGGTAAGTCTCTCGTTTCGACAATATCTCCGTCAACACTTAACCGATTTTGATGAAATTTTTATGGTATTAGCTACACATAATGTACTATTCCTGGTCAAAAAATCAGCTATATTTGTGCACGCAGTCAAAAGTTATACATTATTCTTTGTGTCTCATTTTTTTCGAGTCCAGTCTTTAATTACGTCAAGGTTTATGGAGGGAGAGGGGGTTTGAGAAATCTCACGTTTCACACAAAAATATTTGAGTTTTCATACAAAAAATCTTACAAGGGGGGGTAGCGTTTGTCGAAAATCGTGGAAATTCCCTTGCGTAATTAATAGACAGCCCCTTATAAAAACCGTTATAATCTTAAACAATCCTATTTTTCTTAACTGGAAACTAGAAAATTGTGTGCCAATTATAGTTCGCATGACTGTAGTCACAAGTCACAACTGTTTTGGTTGCGGAGAGAATATTTTCCGTAAATAACAATGCAGGTTTTCCAGAAAAATAAACAAGTAACAGAAAACTTGCGGGTTTGGATATTTCATTTGTAATAAGAACAAACGGACATTGTTGTGGTCGAGGATTTGTAGAGATTATTGGAGAAGACCGGTTAAAAATATTTGGGAAATACTAAGATAAATCCACTAGAGTCTGACATACACAGCCATAACGAACAGTCCTCCAACTGTTGAGGCGTGTATTGTAATCAACATTAGCATACCAAAAATCAAACTTGACGCGGAAGGAATCTACACTCAAATGAATAAATTAGACACTTTAATGGCAATTTGTAGTAAACAACTAGCCACACCTTCACCCCCTGCTTCAATTCAACCCAAGATCCAGTTATACCGTCATCGGCGTCGACATTAGCAACATTCAAACAAACGATCATCGGAGCTTCATCTGAGCCCTACATGCTGTCGTATATACATGAAGATAAACACGTGAGCCGTAAGCGATGATGTTAGATTGCATATATGTAAACAGAAACATCGGGAGAGCCAGACTAAACTATCTTCCAAAGTGCCCCTCTGCCACCGTCACTGCTAACGTTGTATGAACGGAAGTCAAGCTGCAGATATTGGATGAAAGATAGCATCTGCCGATATAGTTTCCATCACTTGCTCGGTGCTCTGTGTAGATATCAGTATTTTCATCGAAACGAGAATTTATCTTTTGCAGCATGCACTATTGTGTTTGGCCGTTGGCAAGGTATGACGATGGCAGTGTTGCCAGTGTAAAGGATACACGTGACCGTTAGGAATGCGACTGGGGGTTGCTCTGTATGATTACAACATATTTTGAAATAAACATGCAAGTGCACACAGCTGAAACGATGATTACAAACGTTAACGGATAAAACACTGCAACCAGATGAATCAACGGCTTGGCATCACTGCCGAACCATTCTGCGCGCTCGAGTCATCGCACACTCTCCTGTGATGGGAACATTGGGTTATTGATTGCACACTCGTAAACTACACAAAACCCATTGTGATACTTCCTCATGATAGCGTAGCAAACCAACGACTTTCCTTTGTTGCCATGAACTCCATTGCACTTGTTCTACTTATCGAAAGTTACAACCACTAAACAAAATTATAAACAGTCACTCCGACCGATACGTACCTTTCCGTGTGCTTAAAAAGTCCAATAAAAAGCAGTCACTTCGCACGCCACACAAAATTAGCAACTATACAAATCACAAACACCGAAAAAAAAATCGTACCACACCGCACAAGCGCCTGTTGACCTTGTTTGCCTCTCTATATGTGATTGCGATTAATGTACAACTTGCCACACACCGCACTCGCAAAGAATGCGCGTATAAGAATTTCTGCGACACTGACTGGCTAATAAGGCCGCCGTTTGCTATTTCCACTGTGCCAATTCTTGAACCTGGTGCACACAATAACACAAATATGTGCCTAGATTCCGGTTGATTAGAGAACTTCCCGGTATAGTGTAAGTACCACGCACAATCACTTTTCAGGAACTAGAAACACTTTTCTCATATGACGGGCGAATCTGGAATGGTGAAAGCTATGGGTACGGCCTATTCGTGAATTTTTACTTGCTGCGAGTGGAACGGTCCGAATGTAACTGATTCGCGCGTGTAAACGATCGTCGCTGGGAAGCGCGTTTTTTTCTGTTACCTATCATCCACTACGTTCAGTTTCGTGCCGTTGGTGGTGTTGTACCAGGGGGATGTATGGGTCGCACCAATACTGGTACGGCTGGAGGTGGCGTGTTTTATGTTTCATAGTTATGCTGAGAGAGCCGTGAGAGAGGGAATGTTAAAGCATAATTTGAGAGAGAAGTGACGACATAAATCGGTGGGTATAGTACTAGATTGGAATGAATGGTTGGTGTCTTGGGAAAAAATAATATAGTATATATTGGGGAGCCATATTTTAATATAGCGGTACATCACTTAAGTGCCATAACAAAGTACACCTACCTGGAACAACAAAGTTTATCAGTAAATTATTTAGTAAGCCATCCATCTGAGGTGCTTATCGGTGCGACGTTGATGAACCGCAGCATATGATAGGCAAATGGCAATAATCACTGAGCGTTTCCACCAATAACGTTCACGTATAACGTCCAGCTAAATAAGAAAGGGGACGCATGGTCGCTAGTAGCAATACGAATCAAATCATTGAAACAACCGAAAACTATGTAGAACAGCTGAATGAACTGAATGAATGGCATCGAGCGGAGGACAACAACGATCGGATCTAGAACATTCATTACACGCTAACACAGCCGTAGATTTTTTTCTAGTTATTCGTGCTTCGTGTTAGTGTGCTGATCTAGTGATACCTACATGGTTACAGAAGTTACACATTTTTGTGTAGGACTGGATCAGCCTCACCGCTGTTTCAAATGTACACAGTTACTTTTCTGGCTCTAGCACTGGCATGAGAACAAAATCAACTTTTTTTTGCACTGATCGATTCTTGATAATGCATGGCTTAGTTCAATGAAAATTAATTATGAACTTTGGCGCCAGAGCCAAAAATAGTAACTATTTATATTTGACACAGGGTTGGAGGATAATCCAGTAGTACACAAATATGTGTCAATTGAGCACAGGCCTGTGTTGTTTCGCTTTAGGATGTACTTAAATAATATGAATGGAAAATCCTTTG
Organism: Aedes albopictus; assembly: GCF_035046485.1. Lineage (NCBI taxonomy): Eukaryota > Metazoa > Arthropoda > Insecta > Diptera > Culicidae > Aedes > Aedes albopictus. The sequence goes on along the minus strand of NC_085138.1, from coordinate 388,680,498 downwards.
TATTTTTGATCGATGCGTGGAAGTTACTCGTATTTTTGTTTAAGAGTATACTTAAGGCATTGTCCAGTAAGAATCCGGACGCAGATAATCACTTATATCTCAGAGGTGGAATAATAAACAGAAAAGGTTAATTGAGGGCTTAACAAAGATAATTTACTGTAGTTTCATGGAAAAATATCATTGAAATTATTTAGTTTATTTTTTTATACATTTTCTCATTTTTTCCGTGTCAGCTTCTTTAAAAATCTGCACAATGGTAGTAAATGTTAACATCAACCCCTTCGGCGCATTTGTTTAACAATCGGGTCATCTCTGTAGTGTCCTGAGACCCTCTGTCAGTCTGATTAGGATTCCAAAGAAACTTTGCCAAATATGTCTCTTGTTGCGAAATTAAGGCTATTCAGTGAATTCCAAAGAAGCGAAATTTGAGTGTTTTTTCGTTAATAAACATTATCCCACAGTGATGACACCACTGCATATCTCAGGCTGTCCTGATAACTCATCAAAGTAGCTCAAACCTCTACAGATCCTTTGTGTGCATTTCAAATAAAACAGCACGCGATTCTTGAGGTTATCATCTTTGTACAAATATGGTGTCAAAATCGTGATTTGAGAAAACGATGTCCAGAGCTCGAACCTCCTGGCAAATCTTGTAATTCCAAGCTGAATATATCCATGAACATAAACTTCAATCTTCCTTGGACACTTCCTCATGGCATGGTTAACAACATCTGAGCACATCGGGATGGTAACATAAGGCTGAATTTCAAAAGGCTGAATGCACATAAGGCTGAATACAAAAGGCTGAAACTATGGATATGTAACAAAAGGCTGAAATTACAAAAGGCTGAAATAACAAAAGGCTGAAAACACGGCAAATTTCAAAACTTGAAATATGCATAATAATGAACTCTATAGAATCTGAGCTGAGGGTTTAATGATTTAAATGATGGTATTACACAAGGTATTATATGTTCCGGAATACTATACTCCGGAGTGGCATTTGCCGAAATGTCGTTCTCGTTGGTGCTGTGTCATTATGACGAAGGATATCAGGCCTCGAATGCCACTAAGACGAATGGGTTAAAATGATTTTTATGCAAAGGAGGTTTACTAGGCAGCCCAGTTGAATGGTTAAATTATGATCTATGCATTTACCTCGAAAGAACAGCCTTTCTAAAAAAGCGGGAAAAATCTCTGATGGAAGAGTAAGTATTGTGGCCGCAAAAAGTACAGTATAACGAGCAAGCGGAAAGGTTTGATGATAATATCTGCATACTAATAACTCTCCCGTGAGTGATTTTTCCTTCTTTTAAAAATAGGTTGTTCTTTTGAGGTATTTGCATAAATTCAGTGTTGGCATTCTTACCAATGTGTAAAATGCAGCGAGCTTCCGCGTGCGCATATTCCTTAAAAACGATTCATCGGAGATTTCCCCTTCTTTTGAACATAGGCTGTTCTTACTGTGTTTGAATGTTATAGCTGCATCTATTTTTTATCAAAGGTTTTCCTTCTTTTAAAATGTTGGAAGAACCAAAATTTAAGTTCAGGTGTTGAAGCTGCTTACTTTTTACCACATGTTTCTCCTTCTTATAAAACAGGCTATTCTTTCAAGCAGTATTGTATTCGAACAGAACGTGAGCCAAAAATGAACTGAACACTTTAAATTTTTTGGTCGCAAAGCATTGAACTTGCCTGTCAGAGCTTTTGCTGCCTAAGAGCGCCCGCTCGGTTCCCATCCGACTCTGAGTTCACATGCGCTTATCTTCATCATCAAATCCGATGTGTCTTCTTTTCTAGGACTAAAACCATGTGCCGCATCTACATTTGGACGTTATTATGTTATGTCACAGGAAAATACATCATAGATCCTTTGGAACGACATTGTGGTCTCGGTATTGAAATACAACTCCAGGAATTAAGATTTTTCGAAACACACGATGGTCGGACTGGTTCACTCTTCAATAAAAGGAGATTGAATTAGCCCAAAAGATTGCCAAGATTGAAGGTGAAATGGCACAATTATATGACCATTTTAGTATCACAGATACCAGGGTAACATGTGAGTCAGCATGCTACGGGTTCAGTCCTTTCCAGTTCATGCCGCGTTAAATTTGCATGTTCAAATATATTTGATCGCAGTGTGCCGAGTATGAACTTCAATGCAAATTGAACGCGTTCACACTGCAGTGCTGCAATTCGGTTCTGAATTCTTATGCGCACAACATTGGGGGAAATAGTTTCTGTCGATATGTGATGCTAATAAACCTGTTAATTCACCGGAGTTCCTTGAGAAACTTAATCAGGAATGGCCAATGGTTTAGGCAATTTTATGATTTTCGATAATTCATGCCAATAACTCCGTTACTGTATTGTATTAAATCATATGATTGGAAATCCGGATTTTCCAAAACCCATGTTGACCGGACTGGTACGCTCAGATATGGTTCCAATAGCGGAAGAATTTCTAAATCTAATGAGCTCAAAATGTTTGAAATCTGTGGAAACATGGTGGAGGTATTGCCATTTCAGTTTCGCGGATTTCGCTAGTGTTCAATTTAGAGCTCGCACGCGTTATAAATTTAGAACTGAACAAAGTTCAAACATTTTTGAGCAACAGTTAGGTACAATAGTTTTTGCCTCAACTACCGCTTATTACCCAAATTACCCGAACAATTGTTTACATCTAAGACTCATTCAACCTAGTTTCCGAGTTGACACACATAATACTTCAAATGAGTGGGAATAAATTGTTGGCGAAATGCTTTGTCAATTTGAGCTAAAATAGTTTAGTATTAGCGGGGTATTGGCTGATATGATACTGAAGAAAGTACAATAACATAGACATTATGATACCAAAATCCATAAGATTATGTTCCACTTGAATGTCTTTTCATCAGTTAGAGTTAGCTCACGTGACCAGATATCCATTCGATGAATAGTCAAATCGATTGAATGTCATATACTTCTTCCGTAAAATGGGTTTTGACCAAATGACCGTTTGACCAAATGTACTTTCGAGCAAAGATTCTTTTGTTTCTTATGATCATTTTCAAGTCGAGTCAAATGTTTATCAAAGACCAATAGATTAGCCATAAATGTCCAAAATGTCATTTCATTCGATTCTCTACAACTTTCAAAACTTTTCAACATGTTGATACCTTTCAGCCTTTTGATATATTTCAGCCTTTTGATGCTTTCAGCCTTTTGATCATTCAGCCTTATGTGTTTCAGCCTTTTGATCATTCAGCCTTATGTGATTCAGCCTTTTGTACGTAACCCGAGCACATCACACATAATGGTTTTGGAAATATTAACATTTATCGCGACTGTCGTACCTGAGAACGCAAAATTTTCAACGTATATGTGCAAGATTTTTTTCCTTTGCTTGTCTTCAATCTGAAATAACTTTTCACTCGTAGCAAGTTAATCGATGATATTTTCACCATCAATAGAGGACTTGTTTATGATCAGACTGCTTTAAAAAAAATATGATTGTGATCATTTAGAGCGTTACAATAAATTATCCTTTGCGTCCGGATTCTAACTGGACAACGCTTTACTTGCTTTCAGTTCTGAGCACCCAGATTGCTGAACTGAAAATATTCCATCCTGAGCGATTACCAGCCATCGTCTTGACTTGTGGCCAGCTCAAATTTCGGTCGCCTTCTTTTATTTCTTTGTTGTGGCTGCGCTGCCATGAGCCTCTGAGCTTGACTCTGGTGTGATGACCTGCTGGGTTTCAATCTTAGCACTATTTAATGAAACATTTAGAAACGATCATGTGTATTGCATCTAACCCCAATTCTTTACTAGTTTTTGAAGATACATGTAACTGTTTGTTACGCAAAACTGCGCAAAGAACGAAAAAAATAACTTTTTCTTTTGTTAAAAGTTGTAATGGAGACGCATGGTTGCGGATTATTTGAAAATTTATGAATTTTAGTTTTGAGCGAAACATATGAAATATCTTTCAAAATTCATGTCCAGAATATGAAATTTATTGTTATTTATTGATATATTGCATAATCACTTCTGCAGTTTACCTTTTCGGATAAGTGTAAATTTATAAGCGTATGTACCTTGCATATGCATGGATATGATTTTATTAACTAATCATCCTTAGGTGACAACAATAGTTTACTGATCAAGCCACTAAAATTGTGAGCAGAGATAAATATACGTATCACTTGGATCAAATTGCGATTAAAACAATCGTTATGAGAACATAATCGCTCGATGCCAATCAAAAAGCCAATCAATACCAATATTTGGAGAATGAATGCCAGTAGTGAACAAACGTCAAACAGGAGCAAAAATTATGCGAGCGCAATGAGCGTACGAATCAGTACTGAAATAGTTATTTATGCAACAAGTAGCAAAATGATGATTTTTTTCAGCACGAGTCGTGGTCAATCAACCTCATTTAACATGCAGTCCATTCTACTATTGATTACACACACGAAAATGAATGAAAAAGGATGTTGACAAAAGTGCCGAAAAAGCTACTTTTCAGCACAAGTGTCGAAAAGTAGTACTTTTCAGCACTTTTGTTTTAATGAAAAAAGTAGGCCATTTTAACACTCTATTGCTCAATAAGAAGTTGACGTTTTCACAACGTAATGCAAAAATGTCATTTCGACATATAAAAATTCAACCACCCACAAATTTTAGCTGCTAGACCAGTTCTACAAGAAAGTCACGGAAAACCGCTCTTTTTTGAATATTTAAGGTAAATGTCATGGACTAGCTTCGAAAAACTCTATGACATTTCCCCGAATTCCATTACCCCGAATGACATTACCCCGAACGACCCATTACCCCGAATATTTTATTCTCTATTATTTATTTTCTATTTGCTGAAATGAAGAAAAGCCATGCCCCGGAATGAACTAGCTTGATTGATAATATATTACTCTGCCTTTTAGAGAACTGAATTAGTTATAGGAGAGTATATTCAAATCCTGGAACATCAAAGAACCACCAAAAGCCACAAGAAGGAAAATATCATTATTGAACTATTGGTTTCAGATCATATGATCGAAAAATAATAATGAATAATAAGAATAATAAACTAGTGGTCATGTCACTATTCTACATGACAGTACACCTTGAAAGATAGCCTATGATTAAAAGAAGGAAAAATCTCTGATAAAAGTATCACCAGTTGAAACGCCAACAAATTCCTTGAAAGAATAACTAGAAAGAATAGGCTATGCTTGAAAGAGGGATACATATCTGATGATCACATTAGCAGTTGGAATGCCAAAAAGTTCCTCAATAGTATTGTTAGGAAGAATGCGCAAAGAAGGAAAATCTTTGTTGAAAATATGGCCATCAACTTCGAGCACCGTTAGTTACCCAGACCAGGTCTTCAGATAGGCTTGCGGATAAATCATTCGGGGTAATGGGTCATTCGGGGTAATGGATCATTCGGCGTAATTGACTATTCGGGGTTATGGAATTCGGGGAAATGTCCTGAAGTCCTTCGAAAAATGCCAATTGATATTCATGGTGAAAACTGTACGTGCAGCAATCAGTTGTAATCGCTCTCGTAGTGCCCCAGTGCACATAAGAGCGTAGTTAATTAGGTTAAGCGGTTAAGAATAAAAAATATCATGGCATAATGAGTTTCACTGTGTGACAAGCGTAGATGACGAATAGAATGTAGCCCTTACTTAGTGAAGAGTGTGTAGCAACATTACCTTTTCAACTTGTATTTTTGACAAATTTTGACCTTATTGCAGAACATAGAGCACCAAAACTGTATTTTTGCAACTCGGCTCTAGAAAAATCAATTTTATACTTGTCAATATTCTAACGGTCTACTTTTCCGAACTTGATTGGGATTGATGAATGTATGTGGGTTTAAAAAATATATGTTTCGTATTATTAGATTAGATATTTATTATCTGACCACATGATTCCATAGAAAAAAAAATGGACAACTGTGTCATGCCAAGTGATTCTACTAAAGTTTGCTGAGATGGCTGGGAACGGATTGTTCTGGTGAATTACGCATTATTTACAACCAAGGATGGAAACACTCACTTGCAAAGAGTTACACTCACTTGCTGTTTTCTCAGCTCAGAAGCGTGCAATCAAGAAACAATGTATGGACGACTTTTGCCTTGTGGTTTTGTCTAAAAGTTTGCCGAACAAAGTAGGGATCGCACACGCATGGCAAAATTGTGAGGGAGCTGCAAAGGCACTCTCCTCGTGGAGAGTCGCTTTCATCGCTCTGTCACGACTTTGGTATGCGTGTGAAACGTGTTCCGCCGTTTCCTCTAAACCATTGCACACTGGGCATTCGGGAGAATCCGCATGCCCGAAACGGTGTAGATACTGTCGGAAGCATGACCTGTAAGGACCTGTGTCAGGTGGAATGTAACTTCCCCATGGCGCCTATTAATCCAACTATCTCAGAAGGCCGGCTCCAGAGGCACGTTATCCTCCATTTGGGACATTTGTGCCATCGCCTATTAATCCAACTATCTACCCTCGGTATCAACCTATGGGTCCACCTTCCTTTGGTGGAACTGTCCCACGCGCGCTGCCATTTGACCATAGAGGCCATCCTGGCAGTCCTGCGTATGCCTCTTGTGCCGCGCATTTCGAAGCACTCCATGTCCTCACTGATAAGAATGCTGATAGGCACCATACCAGTAATGACGCAGAGAGCGTCGTGTGACACGGTACGGTATGCGCTCGCAACCCTCAGGCACATAAGCCTGTAGTACTTTCATGCTTCCGTCGGTAGCATTCAGTACTTAGCGCGGTGCCCCACGCCGGGCCGCCATACCTAAGTATGGACGTAGCAACACTAGCCAGAAGCTTGCGCTTACTGGCGTACACCGCAGAGCTATTGGACATCATCCGGGACAGTGCCGCAATAGCTGTGGAGGCTCTTTTACAGGCATAATCGACGTGGCTACCGAAGGTAAGCTTATCGTCGATCATCATGCCCAAGTGTTTGACGGAGCGCTTTGACAGGATAGTACACTCTCCTACACTGATTTCCGTCTGCTGCTCCGACTTCAGGTTGTTAACAACCATCACCTCTGTCTTGTGAGCCAACTACAGTTTCCTGGACCGCATCCACGCCTTCACAACCTTGATCGAGTGGTTGGTAGTCAACTTTACCTCCTCGATCGTTTCACCGTAGACTTCGAGCGTAATGTCGTCGGCAAATCCGACAATCACAACTCCCACTGGATACTCTAACCTCAACACCTCGTCGTACATGACATTCCATAACACCGGACCCAGGATGGAACCTTGCGGGACCCCTGAGGTTATGTGAAAGCACTTCCGACCCACCTCCGTGTCGTAGACTAGTACACGATTCTGAAAGTAACTTCCGAGAATCTTGTACAGGTACTCCGGTATCCCCAGACGCAAGAGCGCATCGGCAATAGCAGACCAGCTGGCGCTATTAAACGCATTCCTTACATCCAGAGTCACTACCGCGCAAAAGCGAATTCCCCTCCTCTTAGGCTCGAGTGCTTTCTCGGCGGTTTTTTTAACCGACAAGATAGCGTCTACGGTGGACCTCCCCTTCCGGAAGCCGTACTGGTTACTCGAAAGACCATTTTCGCCCTCGGTGAACCGCAACATTCTATTGAGGATGATCTTTTCGAGCACCTTCCCCGCCGTGTTAATCAAGCATATTGGTCTATATGCCGACGGGTCTCCGGATGGTTTCCCCGCCTTTGGCAATAGTACCAGGCTCTGCCTCTTCCAAGCTCCTGGGAAAACTCCCTCGTCCAGGCATTTCTGCATAGCAGACCTGAACATCTCGGAAGCCTCAGCAATAGCTACTTTTAAGGCCAGGTTCGGAACTCCGTCCGGACCTGGGGCCTTACCTACGTTAAGGGACTTAGCAATCCCTGCAAGTTCCACATCGGTGACCCTCTCCTCATCGCCAGCCCCAGTCCCCGGCTGTCCTACGAAAGGAGGCCAAAGACTAGGATCATGACGCGGAAAAAGTCCTCCAATGATCCCCTCCAACATCTCTGGAGATTGCTCTGTAGGAGCCATCACACCTCTCGTCTTGGCCATAACGATCCTGTAGGCGTCACCCCACGGGTTCGTATTGGCACTCTGACAGAGACCCTCATAGCAGGCCTTTTTGCTTGCTCTTATCTCGGTCTTAAGCGCGGCTTATGCAGCGGCGAACACCACCCGTCGTTCGTTTCGCTCTTCATCTTCCTCATGAAGCCCCTTAGCTTACCCGGTATACCGGTATGCTATAGCAAGCCGATCCTGAATCCCAGCTCGAGGGGTCTCTTGTTAATGAGAGATTGTTCGGTTCCAAAACAGTAAACAATAGAATGGGGTAAGATGGGTCGCCTAAGGATGGATCATCATAACTTTGTAAATACAAATAGTATAGGTTTATATTCGTCCTCTACTCTTTAATACACTAGTTAGCTATGCTAAAAGTCGATAAAAAGTTCTTTATATAGAAAATATGACGTTAAACAAGCAGTTTTAAAAAAGTGACCGATTTTGCATCGTGAAAAAAAAAGTGCGGGCAAGATGGGTCACCTTTTAAGTAATTCACAATTTCTCAACGAAAAACGTCAAAATATAAGATTTTTTTCGCATTCATATATGCTCCATATCCATACTGAGTAAACAAGAGCTACTAGTAAGCATTTTATAAATTTATTTGGAATATAACAAACTTTACGATTTGAGTACCTAAGCCGACTTGAAAATCGATGTTTTCACTAAAAAATATCATAATTTTATGTTATAATTTTGAGAGTTCATTCCGCTTGATTGAAGTCATTTATAAGATAGTCTTGTAATAAAAAATAAATAACTTTTGAATGCTCCAAAAATACGTTCAAAATTGAAGGTGACCCATCTTGCCCCGCGGCTGTTTATATGGAGATTTTATGGAATGTATCGCATAAGAAAAATGGCTTAAAACCATTTTATTTTTATTTACAATGAGTGTGAATAATTTTTCAATCGAATGCCCCAAACATGCTGGTCATCTAACAAAATTATTAACATAATCAAAACATGAGTAATGCGCCCGAAAATGGCACTGACCCATCTTGCCCCGTGACCCATCTTGCCCCGCCCATTCTACATATTTAGCTATGAATGTGCTGTTCCTGAAATAAACTTTTATTGAAGGTGACTGAGAGCAAGTGGAGATAGATCTTGAAACAAGAAAAATGAGAAAAAGAAAATCGTGTTAAGGCTTTTTACGGCATCATCAGCATCGGCAGCCATGTTGGATATGAGCCTCTAAATTTCAAAGTGATAATTCTCGGCCACCAAAGCGAATATTCGTATGAAAAAGTATCATCATATATGCTCACTCGCAGTGATTGCGATGCTACTTTTTCTGCTGCGTTGCTGCACAATTGACAGTTTTTTATCACTTCAAAAACGCGAGGCAAACAATCATTGAAAAGGAAAAAGTCAATGATTCGTTTGAAATCCTAGTGATGCAGCAAGACACCTTAAGTGCTGTTTCTTTGAATTCCACTAAGACCAAGCCCACTCGTGGGCTTAATACTACACACGCAACAGCACGTCGTTAACGATTTTTAATTTCGTTACCCACCCATTTTCGCACCGGTCGTTCGTCTCCATGTGAGTAAAATAATGATCGGTCGCCTTTGCGCACCGGTGGTCTCTATTCTATCAGTACCATCGGTTTTTTGCACTTCTGTAAATCATCGCAATATTTTGTGTATTTCTATGGTGTTATTGCAAATCTTATTCAGTATAATAATCTGTGCTCATATTTTGAAAGAAGGGGTTTTGGTTAAGACTGAAAACAGTTTTGAAATTGAACTCAAATAAATAATTCCCTTGGAGATTTGTACCAGTTTTGGTGCGTTTAAAGATATTATTTTCTCAATAATGTATGATTGTATTTAATCTCGGAAGCAATCTTTTTTTAAATTATGTGTTTGTTGCTTACTGTATGACTTGTAGGTTGAATTTTGATCTAAAGTAGTATCCATCTCTTCGATATCCATGTAGCCTTTCTCGCAAGGAATTTATCTGAATTTTAGATTTTGGCCATCTTTTTAATATTTAGGTTTATTGGATAACTACATCCCTTGCGTTTCCAACACATTTATAACGTAGTTGTCTCCTTTACAACTTCGCGTAGGTCAAGATTTTTGAATCCTGGTTATAGTAGAAGCTGTCTTCTAATAGTCTGCGATAAGTTTGCGCAACCTTTTTTCATTAACGTGTATTTTAACTTCAGCTTATTCTATACTCAGTCACAACCTTTTAGTTACAAAGCATCAATCGGAAATCTTAACATATATTGCGATCCTTTGGATGCTGGTATATGAATATTTTGTTGGAAGTAGATTCTATGCGCTTGAAGTAGACTGCGTATTTGTCAAAGTACATAATGAGCCCACTCTCCTTTTTGGCACTTCATACAACAATTGTTGTATTTTAACATCCAACACCTTGCTTTTCTATAACGAGGATTCTACAATATGGCAGTCCTGCACACTGCCTATTTTAATTGATGAAACTTGGCAGCTCGACTACATTTTTTTAGATTATTATCGGTATGATTAAAGTTTGTTATTACAAAAAAAAATTACTGAAGTGTTTCTATGATATCTGAATTGAGTTAGGTACAGTCAAAGCATCTTTGAAAAAATCGTAACTACTCTTATCTAATCTTATACATACGCAGCCAGTACGGAATCACCCTGGAAAGCAATCGTGTTACTTTTCTTGTCAATATTGATGCTTGCAGCATATCATAGATATGACACATGCATCAAAGCGGCCAGGTCTACTGCGTTGTATTTACGCGCAAAGATGATTCTTCGAAATACTTGCAGTACAGAATATTTTCTTTCGGCAAGGTACTTCTTGAATTTACAGGGGAGGAAGGATGCGTGGACATATTGTACCAAACGATCCAGATAACATGTTGATGAATATGTTTTAAATATATGAAAATGTGGATAAAAGAGCTGTGAATAAATGTGTAATATTAGAAAGATCTCCCCAATTGTTGGGTTGTTTTTATAGATATAATGTTGAACCTCCTATTCTGATCGGTGTTATTCGCATGGGGTCTTCGCAGATTTTTTTCTGCTTTGCCTTATTGTTTCTACAAGGGTGAAGTTACCCATTTCGCACACTTTCTTCCTAATGTCTGGTTTGTTTAATTTATATTCTTAAATTTATATTTAATAAACCACCCATTGACGACCACCATTTTCAAAAACAGCAATCAAACCAAAACACCTTTGCCTTTTTCGAAATATTCACGACAAAACGAAAGGCGAGGCACAGCTCTTTCAAAGCGGGGGATCTCAGCCCGGAAAGTGAAGAAAGAAAACCTTGTGGTCACTTATTACCGTCAAATGGTATCTTTCCGGGTTAGAAAATACGCACATCTTCTCACCAGAATCTGCGACGGATGACGATAATTTTGGAACTTGTCGGAACAAACTTCGCGAGTTATTTATTTGGACATTTTTCTAAATGTGCGGAACTAAACTTTACTTTCTGCGTAGCAACCCCGGCTCAAACATGTACGTGTTAAAATATTAGTTTCGAAACGATCGGCCGAATCAAAAACTAAAGGTGTGATTATGAACAATCGTAACTATTTTTATAAGAAAATCAATACATTTTCGTTATGCATGATCCTAAAATTGGCGAAGAAGGGAAAACTTTATTCATAACATACTTAAGCAAAGCTTGTCAATTTAAACCTATTATTTTTCTGCGTTTGTATTGTCACTCTATCACAAATTGTATGTCAGACAATTTGTTGTGTTATTCGTGTAACGATCTATGTTTTGGTTAAAAATTTCAAAGCAAGTAAAAATAAAATTTTTAAATATTTGATGCAAACTAAAATAAACTCCTACCTATACAAATCAAGAAAATCATTCTCTAGAAACTATATACATACCTGGCAACAAATCCATACTCATGTTCTTTCGTCTCCTCTTTACGCTACCCAGAGAGCTAAACGCGAGAGAGCGCACGAGCCTACGGATAGAGACCGTACTTTGCGTGTCTCTATATTCTAAGCCCCGCTACGAACCGTACGTAAACTTTTCGCTTTCGAGCCCTACTTAGCAGCGACCGGTGCGGTTCGCTTCTTTGTTCGGGGCTCTACTTAACGTTAAAACGCTTGATTGAGCCCATGAGTGGGCTTGGTCTAATAATTTGCATCCTTTGACAGATACGTATTTCGACCTCAACTGTTAGGTCGCCTTCAGTGTCTTGTACTTGACTCGACTGGAATTCAAAGGAACAGTACTAACCACGATTTTCAGGGCTGTTCGGGCTCGTTTAGAGGTTAACCATCAATGTTAACTGCTATTCCCGATCAGCCTAGATAGCTGTGTAGTGTCGGTAGCGGTTGTCTCAATTGGCTAAGAATAACACTATGGATCATCTGTTCCGGGAGTAAAAGTCCACCAAACAGGGAACCCCAATCCAAGGTGTCAGGCGACCCGTGCTGATGGATGAATGGTTGAGGGTGTTTAAAATATGCTCGATCTTTAATGGAGGCTGTAACGTAGGTAGATCGCCTTTTTGTGTTGCGTTACGGTTTAAGATCTACCAAACCGAACCCTAGTGACATCCGGTTTGTCAAGTTGGGGTAATGTGTTTTGGTAATAAGGATTCATGGTACAAAGTCCTTGTTACTGGTGACAGTTTCTAAAATTGCATTTATTCTGCCTTGCTGATAGTTAAAGACTCGGATTTTGCCCACCCGAGACTACACTTGATGTTAGGAAAACAAACATGCTTTACGTATTTAATTGCGTACTAACCTATTAAGGACTGTTCTGGTAATTCAAGGACTCACGTGAATTCTTATTGCAGAACACATTCTCTAATTTGACAAAGTTTTGCAACTAGCCTAAAGCCCCGGGTTTTTCTTTGTTGTCCTGGGCCTAAACTAGAAGCAAGACATGGATAGGGCTAGAGTTCCGATGCATGGATAAATATCAGTACCACCGTTTTGTTTTTCTCAGAAATAAAATCAATTGTGTTTGATTAGGGGCGCACTTCCACTGGGGTTTAAATCTCTATGAAAACGGTACCTTTTCATCGCATTAGATTTCTTCAACATCTGAGATAACAAAACAAGAACTGTACAGAAATCGATGCTTCATTGTCTCTCAATGACAATGGAGTAGTACGACATGCACTAAATACTAAGTGTGGTGACGAGTGTCTTACTTGTTCACCTAGCGCAGCGCATTAGTATGCATGCATACACATTCATGGTGGCGCGATAGCTGGCTAACGCGCATCAGCGCAGCAGCCGAACAATCAGTTTTTTGTACACTTTCGTTCTTAACAGACGCGGTTACCACAAGTGGCGACGAGGATAAAAAACGGAATCGCGTGGGTTTTTCGGCTTTACGAAATCGATATAAGGCGCAGTGTATAATTGATCCGTGCATTATTGTTTGGTTGAAGTGATTATGAGTTGCAATGCAGCAAATTACCGAACAAAACGCGTGAAGAGGAAAGGTAAAAAAGGGCAACCGAGCGAATAGAATCTGCTTCTAGTGAAAGTGAAGATTTTTTTTCTAATGAAAACGGCTAAAAGAATATGAAAGAAAATAAAATATATATGAATTAGTGTAGTGAGATAGTGATTATGAAATAAATAATAATTAGAGAAACAAAATGGTAATGAAATCGCAGCGTGGCCTGAAAAGTGATAATCAGTGGTGATAATGACGCCACAGCAGCGGCTGATGGTGACCTTGGTTTTTTCTTGCTTGCGCCTTGCGCGTGCGAGCAGAGCACAAAACAAAGGCATGTGTGTGACGAAAGAGCGTAATCGCAGATTCAGTCAAATTGGAATCAGAAAAAAATGTTGGTGGATTGTTACGCAGATTTCAGAACGCACATCGTCGTTTGTTTTTGTGATTAAAAGAACTGCAATGAAAACGATTGACCTGGTAAGGTAAAATGGAAACGGGCAGAAAGGTACGTACCTATATGATTTAATGTTCTGTGCTGTATTTTGTAAAGCGCTTCAACTGAATTCAGTATTAACATTATATTGCATAGCACTTGTACTCCGTGGCCTCAGTCAAGAAAGGCCAACTAAAAAACACAAAGTTTTTGAAATATATAAAACTAGCTGAACCCGGCAAACTTTGTTTTGCCTACTGCGTTTTTTGACGTTTCATGTTTCTAGTCAAGACCAAGTCCCCGGTCAAAATGTATGAAAACCCGATTTTCAAAAACTCTCAATTTTCCCATGTTTTTGGCCTCATAAACCTTCCTTGGGTGAAAACTAACAGAACAAAACTTAGACGACCCAAATCGGACCATCCTTTCGCAAGTTATGCGCGGTCCCACGTATGCCACTGCATTTTTATATATATAGATGCTACCATTTCTACTGTTACTATTTTGAAATCAGAACAGAGTTCTGATGATTCATTTGTATGATATGAAATTGTGTAGATAATGTGATTAAATTCACTGGATCGTGGTACCGTGATTGAATTCACTTGAGATTAAACACGATTACTGCAAGTGTAAACTGATCGTCCCGTACCAGCTATTAAATTCTATTTATTAGATGATAGATTCACCGTAAGGCACGAGGGTTTGGTCCATTATTCGAAAAAAAAAACTTTTACCGCATCGATTATGACGGTTGTGAGCTTACAGTGTTAGATACACTAGTTGTGTGGGTAGTTGACGAAGAAGTTGCGGTTTAGTTTAATCAAACTAATGCCTACTTATGTCCTTAGACAAAGTTTGTTTCCATTTCTACAAATACAGCTTAATCTATGAAATAACGTATTACTCCTAAATCTAAATCTACAGTTTACTGGGCGGTGATAAACGCAATTCTGCAACTAGTTTCAAATAAATATCAAACCACGAATAGCAGTATGAAATAATGTATTTTGATTCTATTTCAGCGTAGATATATAACAAACAATAATCTGTATATACCTAAACAACAAAATAAATAAATAAATAAATAAATAGGACGTATTCTGTATTTAAAGAGTGATATTGGTTTTCAGTAGATATTTCCAGAATATTTCAGTCTGTTACGCAATGCTGTCATCTTCCAAGTTTTTTTTCCACGTATGACTGATAAACCCGGTATGGTAAATGTGGATGTATTGAGTTACCCAACGTTTAACAGAGGAAACAAGTATTTATCGCGTTTTTAAAGCATTTGCACCGTAAAAAAAAAAATTAAATGTTTAGCCAGAGCTCAGTGTACTATTTGCATTTCCAAGATTATAAACTGAGAGTTTTCCTGTAAATCGGGTAGCAGGCGCGAGATGCTCTATGCCAGGGAAGTTAAGCAAATTTCCGCTACAAAAAGTTCCTGAAACGAAAAGAATTGAACCCAGACACTCTCTGCGTAGTCATGCAAAATATCTGCATGTGTGTTTATATATGCCCGCTTGCTTCTATTATTTTAATTTGTTCTTTTAGGTTGAAAACGTCGTACATAGATTTGCAGTATATACATAAAAGGAGTTTTAGGCGTTTCAGATACGGATTGCTGTTTACCTGTATATCACGTTATCAAGACTTATCTAATCCATAGAAAAATCAAATAGTTTCGATTGGACTGTGATTAAATTCACTAGATGCGCATTGAGGCTGTTTGTACAATTTCCACGAAAGCATATAGATATGGTCGTGATTTTTGTCACTTGGAAACCAGAAGAAAGAAATGTGATTAAATTCACTGAAAGAATAATGTAGATTGTGGAGAAAGGACGCACTGGGATTTTCTTACAAAAAGGGATGAGTTGCGTTGATTCGTTGTTATTAATGAACGCTCTGTCACTAGCTATCATACAGGCGCTCGTTTGAGCAGCACACCATTAGGTTGGACACCGATCATTCGTTTTGGTTATTCTTTTTCATTGTTAAGGCTCGAATAACCATCATTCAATCATCAGCAATCATCAATTATTCAAAAGCAGTTTTCTTCCTCTAAGTCATAAAACCGTCATTGAAAATTATTTCAGTTTTATCCAGATAGTGGCCAGAGTGCAGTGATAAATTTTTATTAACATTGGTTGAGATTTCAGCGAAAAAACTGGGTTTGAATTTAAGCTAAACGATGATGGTTTGTTTCCTCTTAAGCGTACGTCTTGAAGTCAATCGTCATTTCTATCGAATTCGGATTCGAGTCCTCATCACGATACATCATTGGCTGGAAGGTTTGTGCAAATGGTATATATGAATGTTATTCGTGCGTGCGTCTCGAGCGTTGGTGCAGTACTTTGTGCAATGAATCCATTCCGTATGGCTGGGCCACACGAATGAACGATCGTGTTGCGGTACCGTAGATGTTTACAAAATTATTCACACTTCTCATCACTTTCGTTTTGTCATCAGTTTGGTTTTGGCCAACCATTATCAGAACACAGTACAATTGTATACAGGCAACAACATCTCATGAACAGGAAAATGGTGAAAATGCAACACTGTCAGAACGCACGGAATCTGATAAAGCAGTATCACCGAAAGTATGTGTATTAATATTAGGACATTTGATTTAATTAGGAAGCTAACAAATTTGAGATTAAATTCACTAACAGGAAGAAAAAAAGGAAGATAAGAAGTGATTCAATTCACTGAGAGTACAAATAAGGTTGTGATTAAATTCACTACCGTTGGAGAAGAAAACAACGAATGAATGATACTTATTGGACAGTATAGTTGAAATTGTGATTGAATTCACTGAGAGTAGGAATATAAGACTGTGATTTAATTCACTTCACACAGAAATAAAAATGTGTTATGAAATTACATCGAAAACAGTGCTTGCAGTAATCTTGAATGCTACATTTGAATATTTCGTATATCATTCTTCACGGCGTATGGTGACATGGAAGGACATCTGATGTCGATGACAATTTCTACTTAGTTTAAGTTGCTAAATTGGTGCATACCCGCATAAATGATATCCATAAGACGTGCTTAACCACCAATTCGGGATACAATTCGAACAGTATGCGGTATTGTTGAACCATCTATATTACGGACCGTGTATGGTGTTGGTTTATTAGGGTAAATCTATGGAAGGAAACAATTAGCCCAGAAGTGGTCGCGTCGTGTACTGACTGAGTACACGCATCATTGTGGTACACAGCATAAGCGTGCTGTCGCTGAGAGCGGTCGAAGACGCGACTGCTCGAGGGATAGCAGTTCATTATTCTAATATTCTGACATTTTCCAAGACTACTCGAAGAGACTCATCGCTAGGTACGAAAAAAAAAAACAATTGTGACTTAACAATTTGACAAACGAAAAACAGATACCAATTTTTTTTGTGCTCTGGAGTTATAAAATCAGGATAACAATCAACAGGCAACCATTTAGTCCGGCCCTTACCAGTAACAGCGATTGATTGAATTAATCTCATTTTCGTTTTTGGAAAAAAATAATCGCATTTCAGTCAAATGTTCTCGATACGTTACTGGAGGAACCATTCAATTTGATGTTTTATATCCCAACTGAACTAGTCATTATTTGTTGTTGTAATCACATATTTCATTGAGCCAAATTATACATGGTATCAATTGTGATGAATATCAGGCATATGTATTATTTCATAGGAATTTGTATAACTTTGAAAATAGCTAAGCTATAAAATACCAAACGTACACTGACGTTAGAAAAAAAATAAAACACCTTCAGAATATTTTTGTGGATATTGGGAATCCGATACGTTAGAAACGTCTTTAACTTCATAACACGATGAGAATGCAATTTTGGTGACATCAACCCGATCTGTGGATCTATGTGTATGTAGGGGATGTATGTATGTATGTGGATCAATGATGTAGTGAATCCTTTGTAATCCTTTGAAAAAGGTGTTTATTTCATTTGGATTTTTTTAGGCAATACTCGTAGTGTAGTGGACAACGTTCGGAATTGTTAGCTCTCCTTTGGCATTAGGCTCATTTTTGGCCCGAATCGTGCACTACATCAGCAAGCTATTCCAAACCTGATGCAATAGGAAGGTTAAAGACAGCCAGTAAACAATGGCTGCATATTGAAGAATTGTGATTAAATTCACTAAAAGCGCTCAAAGTTGATTCAATTGACTGAGTACGTGTAGCACTGGTAAAGGACAATTGGTGCACGGTATTTCCTAAAAGTGAATGTGTGAAAGCTGAAAGCTTATATCAAAAAGTATTGATGACCTTACTCTAAAAGAAGTGGAAAGTGTGATCTCTAAGTGTGTGTGAATATTTTTCTCTGAGAAAAGGAAACTAAAACTTAATCAAACAAGGCGATTGTAGTGTTAATAATAAAAAGAAATACAATAATAAAATTAAAGAAAGGGAGAGAGAGAGTAGCTGTTCTGCAATTCTACACAATTCAGAAATAATAGTAAGAATTAATCATTATTAGATACATCAGTAATACTAATTCAGTATAGATGGACGCAATCATACAATACAGTGTTGAGAAGATTCATAAAGAGCAAATGGGTATCATTGTTCCATTAGAAGCAACATCGAGAAATGTGGTAAACTCATAAATAACAAATATGACTTTTTGCTGATCACATGTGTTAAGAGAACTAACTAACTACATTAGAAAATCCAAAGGGTTAGTTGAACTTCAGAACAGTTAAAACCAGACATTTAGATTAAAGAAAGGGGGATGTGGTGACGAGTGTCTTACTTGTTCACCTAGCGCAGCGCATTAGTATGCATGCATACACATTCATGGTGGCGCGATAGCTGGCTAACGCGCATCAGCGCAGCAGCCGAACAATCAGTCTTTTGTACACTTTCGTTCTTAACAGACGCGGTTACCACACTAAGGATACGGGTAATGTCACAAAAGATCAAAATACTGGTCGCAGTGGCCCACCCGAACAGAAAAAAAAACACAATTTTCTTTTTACTTACAGATATTCCCCTAACAAGCCCAGGTTCATCATCATCAAGGAAAATGAGTAAGTATTCCTAATCTTTCATTCAATATTCACTGGTTTGAGACAGTAAGGATTAGGGTTCCGATGCATGGTCAATATCGGTATCATTCCTTGACTTTTTTGGTAAGCTATCCGATTTTGACTGAAAAAGAAGCGTGTTGAAAGCGAAACCTATCAATTCAGAATCCTTCCTAAATTGAAAATGACTACTGTAACAAAACCAAATACTTTATAATTTCTCAATGGTGATTAAGTAAAATGACATGCACTATACAAAGGACACGGAATATACCAAAACAGATCAAATATTAGTGGTGCGGCAGAGGTTTATGTTCCAAACAGAGAAAAAAGGCAAATCTATGCTTAAAGTACAACTCTGAAAAAATGGAAGACACTGGCAAATTTCCCCACAAAATCCCAAAGTCCGTCAGCTAAATCCCAGATTGTATAGTTTCCGCTTCAAAAATTTGAACTAGACTTGTAAAAAAATGGATGTTGATTGTTGAATAATTTCAAACATCTTATTTTGCAAGTAATGTTTTTACAAGGTCAGCCTCTCTTAACGTCCTCACTGGAACAAAGCCAGCTTCTCAGATTCTTTTGATTCCTTTATCTATCTTCATTTTTTGAAATAAAATAAATAATTATAGCTCGGGATTTGAGTTTTTTTGATTGTGATTTATCAAGCTAACGTGAACTGCATCATGTTTTGGGTAGTCTTTCTACCCGAAAACGAAATTCTCCAAAACTGACTATTTTATTTGAAAGCCGCTAATGCATTTTTACACATGTCCAAAGTACTATTTAATTTATTGTTCTTCATTCAACATTTCTTACATGTAATTTAAAAATAAGTTGCCTAAATAAGAACATTGTTTCTATCGTAAATTAAACTAAAGCGAACATTTTTATAAAACAATCTACCTACAACGCTTAAGCCAGTATCCAACCGGCGTAAAGTACCTAACGGTAGTAACGGTGCCTAACGCACCGTACCATAACTTTCAGATGTGTGACGATTGTTGCGGCGGGGTCAACGGGGTCCAAGCTCCACTCGAACCGCTTCTGGTCGGGCTCTGTTGAAGGGCGACGGCGGCAGATGCCCCTCCAGGAGATCCCGGTAGCGCATGGTTCGCACTGGCGTGGCTGTTCGGTTCGGGCGATCGGTTTTCCGAAGAACAATGGTGATGTCCTACGGTGTTTCCGCTGCCCATTAGGGCGGTTTCTGACGAACCTGTCGTCGGATGGTGCCCGTGGTGGTACTGGATGGGGACCGGTGAGGAAGCTGCTAGCGGTTCGTGTCCCCGGTGGTGATGTGAGGACGCAACTGGTGTTAGTTCGGTTATCTCCGATGGGTGATTGTAGGTTCTGGAAGAAAGAGGTCGTATATGGTTTACATGAGTTTACATTCCATCGCCTAGGGTATAGCTAGGCAGTAGCCATCAAGATTAATTAGGTACAAAAAAGACTTACCCAATATCGCCAATCATGGGAATGTACTCCGCCGTGGGGTAGTGGTATGAGCTCTGATAGACACTGTAATCGCTAGCCCCATGCCAGGTGGTCGAGTAACCTATGTTGGTAATTGGTGCATTCAGAACATTTCCGTACAGCTGATGATTGGGGGAAACGGTTGGTGTCGGGTGATAGATCTGTAAGTTCATGAAAGTTTAGTATAATGTTACGTTTGGATCTAGACGAATAACACTGCTCGACAAAATTTGGTGTTATGGGATGAGAAAAAAAAATAACAGGGGTTTGAGACCCTAGAAGTGGCATAGTGAAAGAATTTTTGGAAAATATTGGACCGGGCTTTCACAGTTCAAAACCGAAGTTTGTATGGAGAACTTGGGGTGTTCAATATGTGCATAAAAACGTGCCGTGTATATTTTCAGGCGTTTTCGGTATTTGGGTTAGTTTCGTTATTGCCTAACGCCTAAATATATGCACAGGCCGTTCTAATGCACATATCAATTGAACACCCCAAGTTCTCCATACAAACCTCGGTTTTGAACTGTGAAGGCCCGGTCCAATATTTTTAAAATTTCTTTCACTATGACACTTCTAGGGTCCCAAAACCCTGTTATTTTTTTTTCTCATCCCATAACAAAAGTTGAACGGTGTAATAGGTACCTGATGTCCCGCTGGAGCGTAGATCTGCTGAGGGGACACATTCGGCTGGTAGACATCGATCTGAGCCGAAGTGGGACCCGTCGATGAGCTGGAAGTCGGTGTATTGTATTGGCTATTGTGTGAAGACAAATGATGTGAGGAGTAGGTTGGCGAAGAAGTCGCATAATTTGGAGACCCGTTCGATGGAGTCGGTGATATGTTGGGGGCTATTGAGTTCGGGCTACCCGGATTGGTGGTTTGACTAGTCCAATAGGATCCGGTGGCAGCCGATGGTTGCGATTGCCATGCGCTCGAGTAGGAGGAGAAAACTGGCGATGGAACTGATTCGAGCTGTAGGTAGGGAGTTGCTTGTGGGGAGGCACTCCCGCTGGTACTTCGCGATCGTTGAGTCGTGTAGGGTGCAACTCGATTGGTACGGATCGTGGTATGCTGGTAGCGTTCGGCAGTTGGAAGGGGAGACTGAGCCGTTGCGTATGATGGATGGAAATTCAACCAACCGTAGGTGGAGTTTTCCCTCGAGTACACCGAGTCGGGACGTTCCTTGGCATCGAGGAATGCCTTTGCAAACGGATTATATTTGATCTTGAGGGAAGTTACTTCCTCATTCTGATAAGCCGTCACCGCGATGAACTGCGTTTCTGGGAAGGGATATGTATGAACGTTCCTTTGCTCGCGTTGTTCGGAAACTACTTGGACTAGGTGGACTCGTGGTTCGTATTTATGGAGTGAATTCAGCATGATTTGACCATTTCCGTTGGTTTTGTTAGTGAGTTTAACCTTAGCGAACGAGATGGGTTCCTTCATCCAGTGCTGCCCGAAATTTGGTGACTCTGGATGGACATATACTGGATTCGGGGGAGGAGCTTCCGCCTTACCACCTGCAACCTGAAATGAGATTGTGAGATACCTCTATTAGTAAGATGAGGGAAGATCTAGGTTAGCTCTAAACGGGTTAATGGTAGTCTAATTAATCTAATCGATGTCTCTTTAAGGGCCTCCAAGAACTCCCTTTGATTTTTTTTTATTCTTCAATCGCTCAACTTAATTTACAGCTCTTTTGTTCACTAGGGCACTGCATGAGCGATTCCAATTGGAAGCTACACGGAACCAGAAATCAACCCAAATATATGTTCTTTTCACTCATATCGGCTCTTCCGTGCGAGATCCCAAATTGGGCTAAACCGCGTTAAAGCTCTGAGTGGGTTGTTTCCTTTTGATCCCTACAAAAAATTGCAACCCATCGCAAAGTTCTTTCTACCCATCGTTGACTTTCGAAAGTACCCTAGCGGGTTGAAATAAACCCACTTTTGGGCAAACGGCAAAAAACCCAAATTTGGCTTCTCGCACGGACAGGTAGGTGCTTCTCGCTTTGTTTTTGACAATATTGCGAAGGGGAGAGCAAGGAAACAACCCACTTCTGGGTAAAAAGTTCAAGCGGTTTACTTATTTTTGCGTTCTTCCAACGTATTTTTTGGGTAGTCTGTTTTCCGTGTATACTTACACTTAGTACAACGCCTAAATGTATTCCCAGACAACCAGGAATCGCATAAGGAAGCACGCTGTACATCGTATAAAGTACTATTTTAAGTCACCATCGCATATATGTACGGCTGAGGGACAATTTTCATCGCATATGATGTTATTTTTTGAACTTACTGCGATGATTTTACCAGATAATCACATAAGAGTGCAAATTAACTTTTATAATGCATGACTACATCGTAGTAGACGCTATTCCGCTGTTTTGTTGCGACGAACTTTGCTTATTCACAAAAGCGTTCGAGTGAACTCGCAAAGTGTCAATTGAATACGCATAATTGCGTACTGCGATGATTATACGACTTCGCTTGGTGCTTTTCTATTTACGTCAGTTTAACTCGCATTGGTGTACAAACTAAATCGCATAAAAGTGAAAATAAACTCGTTCAAATGTACATACAAACTCGCATAAGCTCGAATCGTTAACGATGGCATATTGCGATGTGATATGTGATAACAATGAAAGAGGTGCTCTTGGAGTGCCAAAAAGCTAAAAGAAAGTAAAAATACATCATTATGGTTACAAAACAAGTTACAAAGTTATCATTTTTATTTTGTTGACCTTATAATTAACAATGTGTGGTGCTAGCAAGAGAGGAGTAGTGGTAACTGTGCGGGAAATCATGCTACATCATTTTGATTTCCAAAGAGCCTGCCGAACACGTACAGCGCACGGAAACCAAGTGCATTCCAACAAGTACTGAGGTGAGTTAGAATGTCATGACATTTAATCAGTGTGTTTCATAAGTAGTATTTGGTGCTAAGTGTGAAGTGCGGCTCGATAATCCAAAGGAAGTCGCATAAGGTGCTATATTACGTCGCAATAGTGCATACCGTACATCGCATAAGAGATCGCTTCAAGTCATATAGCGACATTATTTTTCCGTCAATGCACGTATAGCGCCTCCATTTTTTACGCATAAGGCACTTTTACTGCATCTTATGCGATGTAACTTTACCGCATAAAAGTACGTATAACATGAACATAAACTTCATTATACGTACAAATTGGTTGTCTGGGTTCTATTCTAATTCTACTATATCAAGCTGGTTGCCGTTGCGCTGCTTTCACTTTCTACCCTATCATGATAGAATGATGTTAATGTATTCCTTTTTCCAGTCCGATTGGGGGGGGGGGTCCATTGTGAGTTGCCGTTCGTCGATGTCCTTGTATCCGGACCCATTTGAGTCATGGGCTCTGAAGTGGGTCAGTTTCATCTGCTCTCAGGGAGAAAGCGCAACTGACAAAAGTGCCGGGGCTGGGATCGAACCCATGACCATGTGCTTATGAAGCAAACGTGTGACCAATTGCGCCACGGGCCTCGGCAATAGCTCCCTTTTAGTTAAGGTCATCGAAAGTACACGCGAATTCAGTCGGAAACGTATTGCATTCCTTCTCAAGATCCCTGAAACGTTCCTGAAGCGCTTCTGTGACCCTCCATAAACACCCTGAAGCACTCCTGGAAGCCTGTGAAGGCTGCCTGATCCCATGGAACCCTCAAACCGCCAAGTAACAAAACTAGCTGAATAACAGTTTCTAAAGCTTAAGGTTGCTTAAGAATTGTTTGTTCCGCTCTTGTACAGCAAAAATGTTTGTTGGGCGCCTTTAACCTGAAATCCTCTTGAAACTCACCTGAAGCCTGTTGAGCGACCTAAAACCTGCTTCAGGGGCTCCTATACGTACTTTTTTCCGGGATTTCTGCACTAGCTCCTTCCGTAATTCCTACAGGAACTTCTTCCAGGATTACTGCAGCAGTTTCTTATGAAATTATTGCAGATCATTCTGCAAAGCCTCTGGAAGTTTATTCTGGAATTGTCTCAAATGTTCTTCCTGAAAATCCTACATGACTTTTTTTGGTTGAATTCCTTATGGAAGTCTTGCATCTGAAATTCTCCCATGAGTTCCTTATAAATTACTTAAGCACTTCTTTGAGAAATTCTTCCAATTCCTCCAGCAACCCAAGCGACACACAAGTTATGTAAAAGTTAAGACAGCATAAGTTTTAATTATATAGAAGTCACTGTTGCGTACTTGTAGCGTTTGCGTCAAAAGTACGACACAGCAATTTCTATGCAACGAAAACTACCACTGCCGTAACCCAAGGGAGTTGCACGGGAATTTTGTAGGAAACTCCTAAAGACTGGACTCGAAAAAAATGAGACACTCAAAATAATGTATAACTTTTGATTGCGTTCACAAAAATAACTGATTTTTAACCAGGAATAGCATGTTATGTGTAGTTAATCCCCTAAAAATTTCATCAAAATTGGTTCAGTATTGGCGCAAATATTGTCAATACAATAAAATATGATTTTGAAAATTTTGGGCTTCCATTTTAAAAATTGTTTAGGCTATAACTTGGTTGTTAGCTCATCAAAACGTCTAAAAGTTTGACTTTAAGTTCTTCAAGTAAGTCGTAATAAGTGGTGAAAATTTCAGCACTTTTTTTTAACAATTCTAACAAAAAAACGGGGTTTTGAAATTTTGGGCACTTTTTAACATTTTAAAATCAGTGTGCATTATTTTGACTGTAGTATGGATTATTGCACGAATTTATTCTGGCCGGCTTACTCTCACACGAAATTTGACGTTTGAGCGGTGTTGGCACCTCTGAAACGTCAAATTTTCTGGGAGAGTAAGCAGGCCAGCAAAAATTCGTGCAGTGGACGATTGGCAACACTGTCCCAATTTTGTTTTTGCAACTTTGACAGTGTAAAATCGTTGTGTTAATCTGTTCTCAGTGAAAATTTCAGCCATTTTGATTGATCATTTTAAAAGTTAGAGCAGTTTGAATGTCACTATACCAAAAATCACATCTGCTTATTGTGACACATCTGCTTATTGTGCTACATATATGGTTCTAACTTTTTAAAGGTCAAATCAAATTGAATGAAATTTTGACACAATACATCTACATACATACTTTTTGTACAGAAAAAAATTCATTGAAATCGGTTTAGTATTTTTGGCTCTACAGTTTTAGGTAAAAAATGTGATATTTTTTAAAGTGTTTGTTTGGCCCAAGATTCTCAAATGGTCAGTCTCTTGTTTCGAAGATATTTCCGCCAACTCTTAACCGATTTTGATGAAATTGTCATGGTATTAGCTACACATAATGTACTATTCCTGGTCAAAAAATCAGCTATTTTTGGGCACGCAATGAAAAGTTCTACATTATTCTTTGTGTCTCATTTTTTTTAAGTTAAGTCTTTACAATTGTTCCTTCGGGGTTTCTTGCAATAGCTCTTTCCAAAATAAAAAATAAAAAACTCCCAAGGCGTTCCAGGAGGAACTGGAAGATCTCAGAAGCAACTCGCGAAGGAATCCTTGAAACAACTTCTAGAGGAATATCATAAGAAAGGGTTCCTCTAGAATTTCTTGAGAAATCCTAAAAGAAATCTGTAAAGGGATTCCGTATGGAGTTGCTGGAGTAATCCTGGAGAAAATTCCTGGAAGAATTTCAAATGGAACTTCTGAACAAATTCTAAATAAATAAATGGAAGAATCTCTCCAGGAACTCCCTGGGGAATCCCCGAAAGAACTCCAGGAGCAATCCTGGATAAATTTGTGGACAGTATACGGAAGGATTTTCTGGAGGAATCACAAGAAAACAATCTGGGAGAATCTAGGAAGGGATTCTTGGAGGAATCTCGGTACGAATTCCTAGAGGAATATCGAAAGAAATTCCTGGAGGAATCCCAGAAGGAATTCCTGGAAGGATCGCAGAAAGACTTTCTGTTTAAACCAGAACTCCTGCTCCGGGAGCAATCTTAAAAAGAGAAATTCTCAAAAGTAGACATTCTAGAAGTAACTTCTGAAGGAATCACTGGAGGTACTTCTGCATTAATCTTAGAATGAATTCCTGGAGGTATCTCAGAAGGTATTCATGTAAATGTTTTGGATGGAAGGAATATGCCCCAGAAAATTCTTCCGGGAATCCTGCAGCAGTTTCTTGAAAAATTCTTTCAAATCATTCTGTAATTTCTCCGGAAGCAAATTCAGAAGAAATTCCGGTAGGAAGTGCTTAAGAAACCTCAGAAAGAAATTCTTGTTGAAATTTTTGGAGGAATGTCCGAGGAATTTCCTGGTGGAATCTCAGAGAATAACCCTGAAAGAAGTCTTGGAAGAACTCATGAATAAACTACTGAGGGAACCTTAGAAGGAACTCCTGAGGGGATTGCAAGCGGAACTTCTGAAGGAATCATAGAAGGAGGAAGGGCAAATTCTCAACTGAAGAAATTCGAGAAAAATCATTTCGAAGGAACCATTGCGAACTTGTTTTCGACTATTCCTATTGCCAATTCCTTTCCAGATTATCAACTAAAAATAACTGCGCGCATTTTCGTCAGAGGGTTTGCTTCCTTTGATCACAAAAATATGTGAACACTTATCAGGGTGGCCACTAAATATCAGTTTTGAAATTCCCGTCTTTTTCCCGGTTTTCCCGGTACGATTTCTGAAATTTTCCCGGTTTTTAAGATGCACATTTTTTAGTAGGTAACGCCCAATTTTCGTATCATATGGATGATAAGTACCATGTAAAAATGCACTTGCAATCATGTGAATACTATGTACTAAATATTTATAGTTTAATAGTATTCTTGTCGTAATGCTTCTATGGAAAAAATGGAAGTAACTACCAATGCTAACAGAAAAGGCGTATTCTACACAATTACTTACAACATATTTTCATTCAGCTCCATATAGTGCATAATTCAAGCTTTCCCTCACTCATTATTTTACTTATTTTCTTGTACCGTGAGGTGCCCATATTTCGTGCACTTCAGAATTCTCAAAGTTTGATAAACGTCTGAAATTTTACCATAAAGTATATCAGATTAATTTCTTCAATGATATTTAGTGCTGGTATTGTAGCTTTTAAGAAAATATAAATTAGGCAAATTCACATTATACGAGATAGTTACAGCATTAGTTTTGATTTGTTTAAAAGTGCCAAATTTCGTGCACGGGTTCCAAATTTCGTTCAAAATGGGTCCAAATTTCGCTCACTCTAGAAAACGTAGAATTCGCCTAAATGTGTTAATTTTCAAAAGGTAGCATACTGTAACAATACAAATGAAACCATAACGTAGAGATAAAATCGATGTCTGTGACGAAATATGAGTGAATATTTGCTGTTTCCCATGTTCGTCCCGGATGTTTACATTAATTTTTTTTCTGTATTAACGAGATTTTCAGCTCTAGGCTAGTTCATCTCGGGACCCACGCTTTACTTCCCTTCCGAAGGAAGAACTCACATTTTTGCGGGAGTGGGATTCGATCCCAGGTCCTCGGCGTGATAGTCAAGTGTTATTACCATCACACCAGGTCCGCTTACATTAAGATTTCCAAAATTCCTTCTGTAGTTTTAGTGGTTAATATTTTTGACGATTGTTTTGCTCTTTAATTGACATCTTAATTAAACAATATATTGTTTGCTAGTTGAATCAAATGTTCACTAACTTTACTGATGGTCAGTAATGTGAATCAATTCATTTTCGTGATTGTAGCTGTTTACCTTTCTATTATGTGCCATTACCAGTCACATTTCTCTGGAGGTTAGTTCTAGTAAAATGTCGTCTTCCAAATTTGTGTTCTGGCAATAAGGCTTACGGCAATAATTATCATGAATGAAACTAGCGGCTGTAAGCTACTACTTCCAATGTTTGGATAAATAAAATCATCCTGAGCTTACTTAGTATTCCCATTTCCCACATTTATAAATTTGTTTATTTTTTCTCACTTTCTACTTAGTTTAGGAGCAGTCCCTAGCTAATTTTAAACCAACTAAAATAGTTATTAGAACTATTATTAATAACCGAATCATGCGATGGCTACAAGTACACATGAACCTCTAAAACAAAGTTATGAAAAAAAGTGCGCGAAATTAGGGACCCATGCAAATTGTGGGTTCCTAATTTCGCCAATAACATAAATGTTGAAACAAAATAAGAAAACAGCATTTTTAAGTATTTTTATTGCGTATTATGAAAAAACATATTGAATTGAAATAATCCAACATAAATTTTAATATTTACTTTTGGTAGAGATCGCAATACTTGTTTACTTCCGTGAGTGTTGATTTTCTCGTATCCTTGAATATGGCATCTGCTATTTGCATACATTTGCAATTCATTTTTCAATCTTTGACATAAATCAAATTTTTCATTTCTTTTTTTTTGTGAATTGTATTGAGATCAAATGTAATTTTGAGGTTATAGAAAACTTTTGATGATTCTGCTGTTAATTAGGTAATAATGCTATCAGATGTCAGAAGTTAACGAAGTTTGGGCGCGCACGAAATTAGGGCACCCCACGGTACTTAAAAAAAAAACAGTGTAGAAGTGGTAGTTAACTATGACAGATCTATAATAGGTAAGATGTGCTTATAAAATCAGCAAAGGTCGAACTCGTTTATCCGGGACATGGAGGATAATCGTAACTTCTGTTAGCGATTCCACCTTGTATATCTTTTGTGGATTCCTCTAGATTCCTTAACCGTCCATAACTAGCGCGGTTGGCCACCACCGCCAGCACCACGCTAATACTGAACACAAAAAGCGAGATTTTTTCAAAGTGTTGTACAAAACACAACAGTGCGATCGCTTGAGGGTTAATGGATTTATTCTGGAAGAGGTTCCTTTAGGGAATTTAGGATTTTTGTCAGTCTGTTGCCAATTAGGGAATAGAACATTTGGTCTGGGATCATGAATTCGATCTAGGGATTTCTCCTGGAACTCTTGAAGGATTCCCAAAGGAATCTCCCACATGTCTAGAAGGTTTCCCAAGGAACTCTTGGAAGAGTTCTCGATTACAAAACTCCCGCAGTAGTTTGATTTTCAGGATTCTGGAGTATTTCCAGAAATAGCTATCGTAAAGTTTTTGTAAGAAATTTCGGGAGATAATTCAGAAGGAACTCCTGGGTGATTTGCAGAGGGAGCTTCTGAAGGATGCCCAAAAGCAACTCCTGGATC
The DNA here is from genome assembly GCF_035046485.1 of Aedes albopictus. NCBI lineage: Eukaryota > Metazoa > Arthropoda > Insecta > Diptera > Culicidae > Aedes > Aedes albopictus. Next base: position 388,650,908 of record NC_085138.1, on the reverse strand, counting down.
AACTCCCAAAGCAACTTTCATAAGCATCTCCTGGAGGGTGCCAAAGAAGAACTCTTGAATGAAACGCAGTAAGAAACACTGGAGAAATTCCAAAATATAAATATAAAATAAAAATAAAATTCAGCAAAACCTCTTGGAAGTTTTCAAAATCATAGTTTCAGAAGGCACTCCTGCAGAAATCGTGCAAAGAACTCGTGGAGATAGATGAGTAACAGAATGATATCCTGGAGAAATACCAGAAGAAACTCTGTAAAGAATCTCAGAAAGAACTCCCGATTTATTTCTAAAAAAAGCTTTCGGAGGAATTCCAGAAGAAAATTCTAGGGAAACCCCAGAGGAAGCTCCAGTAAGAAAAGGAAAAATTTTCTGGAGGGATTAAAAAAAAATAATCTGGGAAGAATTCGCGTAGGAAATTTTGAAGATTGGAGCAACTCCTGTTACAATTGCGGAAGGAAAATCTTGATGAATCTTAAAAGGAACTCTTGAATAAATTGCGATAGGTTGTCTTGATTAAAACCCAGTTTAGTGGTTATAATTTTCTTATCCATTAAAAAAACTAGAATAAATTTAAGAAAGGACACGGGTTAATCCAAAAATAAACTTTTGAAAAAATCTCAGATGTAAGACACTCTTTCCTCGAAAAAAAATCTCATCGAATTCCAAGAGATAATCAAGCGGTACAAAAACCTAGAGGAATTCTAGAAGAAGCTTCTTGAAAAATCCCAAGTTCTGTTTAAAAGAAATTCCAAGTGATTGCACAGGCAAATTCCTTGGGATTTCGTAGAAGTATCCCAGGAGTATTTTAGTTTGGCTTCGATTTTGCAGATTTTCGATAAGGTGTAAACATTCAAATATGCACATCAAGTTACTCTTAACAACAATTTTCCCGGTAATCATTCCAAATTCCCGACTTTTTCCCGCTTTTTTCCCGGTCGTTTCGAATTCCCGTCTTTTTCCCGGTTTTCCCGTTTTTCCCGGTTCGGTGGCCACCCTGTATATTGTTACACATGTTTGCGACATTTTGTTAATAGGCTATTCGTTCTAGTTTCACTTTTATGAAAATTAAATTCAATTCAACGCATTTTTATCCTAAAATTCCCACTCCTTCAATCATGGGCTGTTTTTTCAAGATGTTCTATCTCTACCGGAATTCTTCCAGGATCAGCTTACTGAATTTCTACTAATTGAAGAACCCCATCCTGAATTCCTCTAGAAGCTCCTTCTGGGATTCCTTCGGGAACTCCTTTTGGGAATCCTCTGGGATCTCCTTCCGGGAATCCTTCAAAAATATCTCCCGTTTTTTTATCAAGAACTTCTTCCGGGACTGCTTCAGGAACTCCCTCTGGGCTTCAGGTGTTCAGGGATTCTTTCAAGAACTCCTGCCGGGGTTTCTCTAAAAACCTCTTCCGGGATTCCTCAAGAAACTTCTACTAGGATTCCTTCGGGAACTCCTTCCGGAATTCTTCCACCTGTAATCTCCTCCGGGATTCCGCTGAGAACTTCTTCCAAGGATACTCCAGAAACTTCTTCCGGGATTCTTTTGGGAACTCCTTCCAGGATTCTTCTAGAAATTACCTCCGGAATCCAGGATTTTTCTAGGAACTTTTTTTCTCAGCAGTTTCTTCTCGAAATACTGCAGATCCATCTGTAATTGCTCTGGAAGTCCATTCAAGAATACTCCCAGTTGTTCCTGGGATGGAAATCATTCAAAAATTTCATAAGCAATTCCTCCATCAGATTTGTAAGGGTTTCCTTCAAATAGCTCCTTCCGCGATTCCATTTTTTCCAGGAAATCCTTCTGAAAATCTCACGAAAACTTCTGTAGACATTCGAAAAGATACAAATTTCGGAAGATCCTTCGTGGTTTCTTCACAAAATTGCTCCAGGAATTTCTTCTCAGAAGCTCTTGATGAGATTTTTCCGGGAGTTTATTTAGAAAGCCATCAGAAGTTCCCTCAGCTGGTGTTTATAAGGAATTTCATCTGAGATTCCTAAAGAGGTTCTGTCTGCGATACATATATGTATACAATAGCTCTTGTCAGGATTCCTCCAGAAAATATTCCCGGAATTCTTCCAAAAATTCTTCCCGAGATTTCTTTAGAAATTATTTCCGAAAGTGCACCAGGATGACTCCTTCCAAGAAAGAGTTCTCTAAGAAATCCTGCAAGTTCCCGGAGGAATCCACCGAAGGAGTTCCGAAAGAAATCCCAGAAGCTCAAAATAAGCTCCCGGAGGCATCCCTGAAGGAAATTGCTGAAATTACCATGAATACCAACAAAACTACTGAAGACATTCCAAAAGAAACTATTGGGAGAATCTCGGATGGAATTTCTGGATGGTTCTAGGAACTTATTAAGAAATCCCTTGTAGTCCCAAAAGGAATCTTTGAAGGCATCCTGGAAGGAGCTCCTGAAGGAATCTTAGATGGAATCTTTCAAAAATCTCAGAAGGCCCAGAGGGAATTTCTGAAGGAACCCCAAAAAGATCTCAGTTGGAGCTCTCTGAGGAATCGCCGAAGGAAATCCTAGAGGGATCCTTAAATAAATTTGTGGAGAAACCATAGATAGAATTCCTGGTGGAACTTCAGGAAAAACTGCTGAAGTAATGCTAAAAAAACTTCTGCGAGAATCTCAAAATTTAATTTTAGAGAAATTCCGGAAGTAATTTTGAAGGAATCTAGGAACTTCTGAAGTAATCAAAGAATGTATTCCTTAAGAAATTCCAGAATGAATCCCTGGAAAAATCCAGGGAGAGCTACCTCGGAGAATACTGGCAAGAGCTCCTGAATGAATCCCAGGCGGAACCACTTTGCTCTTAAAGTTTTGACACATCAAAAGACGCTGACGCCCTCTGCCTTCTTCTCTTATAAACCTTCCTTAATCCTCTTTCCCGAGCAGGAGAAAATAGCTGGAGAATAACTAACTCAGGTATGGAAAACCGAATACCTACAACCTGAATGAGGTTATTAAGAAGCCCTGCATAAGAGGTAAAATATCTAAAATAATAACTGGGGTGTATTCTGCGCATAACGCGTGAATAATGACATCAGGTATGGCAATACCTAAATAATAATCGATGATTTTTCCATATAAATAGCGATTTTTCCATAATTGAATAATAGCTCAAGCAGTCCTCAACACCAAACCAATAACTCGTTGAGGTATTTCATCAATACCTACAAAATACCAAAATAAGTTATTTTCAATACCTGGATAACCGACCAATACCTTGTCTTGGTATGATACCTGACTTTGGTATGCTCCAGCTATGTGGCAGTTATTCATTCCTGCTCGGGTTATGCATTAAATAGGATCATTTTTGACCCCAATCGCATACTACATCAGTGAGTTGTTTCCAACGTGATGAATAAGGAAGGTTAAACCTTCCAATTCCCAATGAGCTGTGTTGAATGCAACTATTTTCCGTTTACCGTCGTTGGGGGTGAGAATGGACCAAAAATGCATACTTCAACATACATGGCTCAATAACTTTGATCACTGGAATGTGATCTTTGATAATGCATGTACAAGTGATGAAAAAATATTAGCAGTTCGTCAATTTTCCTTAAAACTACAAGTGTATGAAAATTGTCCCATTCTCACCCGAGGGGGTGAGAATGGGTCAAGGAAACCGAATTTGTTCCGCATTGGCAACAAAGCGAGTTAATAAAATTCTGGTCAAGGTTGATACTACTAATAATATATTATATGATGGATATGAGTTTGAGATTTTTAAAAGTATCAATCCACCTAAAAGTGTGATATTTCATCGAGCATTTTTAAAAGGCCTTTTTTTCAAGCTTTTTTTGACGATTTATCACAAATCAACTGATTGCTCTAGAAGCCTAATTTTTCGACAGTAACTGCTGGCAACTATGAGGATGACACCATAAAATTATTGGTTCAATATTCGCAATATTTAATGAGATATTTTAGATAATGTTTTGACCCAATCTCGCTCCTTTGACCCATTGTTACTCCCAACGTCGGTACATCACATTACGTTATTGAAGATACTTAATTGGAGTATAGTTATTTATGTAACGAGTTGCAAACAGTTGATTTTTAAATACGAAGAGTGCTGAAAAAATCAAGTTTTGCAACGAGTTCTTTACAAAATTTTATGCAATGATTTTTTCATAATGTAACTTATTTGAGCTGCCTAATGTTCTTAATGTAACTCAAATGAGTTGCATTATGAACATTATAGAGCTATTTTTCGCGGTCTCTAGTTAGTCTAGTTAGGCTATGGATCGCTAATCCGGAGACGGCGGGTTCGATTCCCGTTCCGGTCGGGAAAATTTTCTCGACTCCCTGGGCATAGTGTATCATTGTCCTTGCCTCACAATATACAAATTCATGCAATGACAAGCAAAGAAAGTCCTTCAATTAATTATTGTGGAAGTGCTCAAAGAACACTAAGTTGAAGCGATGCAGGCCAAGTCCCAGTGGGGACGTAGAGCCACAGAGAAGAAGAAGAAGAAACTATTTTTCATTATGCAACACATTTCAGTTGCATGATGAACTAGTTCGGAAAAATTGGCCATTATGATACCAAAACGAGTTAAATAACAAATAAATTATGATACTGAATTGTACTTCCAAAGATTGTCTAGTAAAATCTAGAGATGTAATACTTTTTGACAAGGGATAGCTAGTCTGGACTTGGAGGGTAACGATACTGTAGTCAATCACGTGCTTACGTAGCTATGACGTTCCCTAGGCATTGAACGGATAGAAATACATGCAGATACGGATAATGGCACGGTCATGCCGGCCCGTTGAAGAACACGATCATTTCAAGACCATCGTCGCCGGCACCGATCGACGACAGCTTTCCAGTTGCCCATCGTCCTAATTAACACGTTGCACTTTGTTTTTTCCCCGGCTTTGCACCGTGCATTAATTAGCGCTGTGCAAATAATTCAACACGTTACGGAATAAACAAGTATCGCTCATTCGATCACGCCGCGACTAAGCCTCCACTGTATCTTTCGCTCCAAAGCGGACTCTATTTGTGATTAGTAGGTGTTCGTTCTCTGAAAAACTCCCAAGGTCCGAACCGCGCACGGCCTTAAACATGGCAGCCGCGGTTGCGCAAAAGAAGCGGATGCTTCTTTCAGAGAGTTATTTGCATTCCTCCCAATAGATCAAATGATCATGATGATGCACTCCCGTCGTTCTAAGACTCAAAACGCATTCTTCTCTATTCATATTTACATAGATAGGATAGACAGCTAAACGTAGCCCAGCGTAGTCTTACCCATTCACCGTTGACGTACTTCCAGCGATGTGAATCGACCTGAGAAAATTCCAGCAGCACGGTGTACATGGCGGTGGGATCCAAACCGGTGGCGGTCACCTTTACCACGGGAAACATCCGACTGTTGTCGGATTGTAGACGCGGTGTACATGCAAAAAAGGAAGAAAATATTAGTTATGCCTATTATAGGCAACCATGCGGTCGCAAACACGGCAGCTGCAAACGGATAAGTATTTCCCCCCAGGTAAACGCCCTGACTAAATTCTGTTGATTAATGATCGTTGGAAGATTAAAAATATTTACAAAATGACAAATAGGATAGTTGCTGACTTAAAGATGTGATCGTTAATTGAGCTACTTAAAAATCTTTGAACGAGAATATTGCACAAACCAAGCACTCTGATTTGTGGAAAGTTTTTAGCAACTTCTGCAGAATGAGCTTTTCTGGCTTAAAACAGTTTCTTCACAGATTAAAGTAAGGTTTAAAAGGTGTTTTGATTGTTGGATTGAACCCGCATTTTAAATTGAGCAATATCATACTTAAAATCTTCCCAAATGTCCATCGCCCAAGCCAATAACCTACCGTCCATTTTTGGTGACAATCATCTCGTTGGTGAGGTTTTGAAACCGCAACCACAGATCACGATCGTCCAGCGTGACCGAAAGGTTTTGTTCTCTGCTGCCAGCCCCACCACCACCACCTCCACGTCCTCCGTGGCCACCGAGCGTGCTGCCACCGCCACCACTGCCAACCGACTGTGACATGCTGCTGCCGTTCGATGTCGCACCCACCGGTGAACCGCCGTTACTCGATGCCGTCATCAGGGGATCAATGGCGGATAAAATGTGGGACGTTGCCATCTCATCCACCGAGCGCATTCTAGAGGGGTGAACCGAAAGAAAACAGATAAATTTGACGGTAAATAGGCGTTCTATTGTTTGCAATTTGGTAAAGTTGTTTGCTAGATACATTGAACGATAAACGCTTTAAAAAATTCTCACAGAACCGGTTCGACATGAAACATATTTTCGTATAAATAGTAAGGTGTTTCGGGTATGTATGGTTCAAATTGGTATACGGGGAATAAACAAAATGATCGCGACAAACCAAATTTTCACTTTTGAAAAAAAAAAGAGAAAACTCGCTCTATAGCTTTTCACGTGTATTAGAAAAATCTCAAATTATCACTGTAAGTTGATATATTATTTGTCCAAACCCGGAAAAGAGTAGGTTATTCTACTAGAGCGATTCTCTTAAAAAGCATCATTAGCGGATAGTAAATTTTAAACTGTAATATCTTTGGATTCAATGTAATGAAATTTGGAACGTTTATGGCTAATGAACTTTGAAAAACTTTTGACTTAACTTAAAGTTGTGAACACGGAAAACAGCGATAGCGATCATTTTTTGAAAAGGGAAAATAGTTTCTGTCCCTATCATATTGTATATCCCATGTATTTTGTATTATTCTATTTGTTAATGTAGGGTGACCTAGGACAAGGATGGGAACACTCATTTGCAAGGAGTTACACTCACTTTCAGTTTTCTCAACTCGACTTTTGCCTTGTGATTTTGTCTTAAAGTTTGTCGAATAGAGTAGGGGTCGCACACGCATACCGAAGTTGTGAGGGAGCTGCGACAGTAAATTACACTCACCTCGTGGAGAGTCGCTTTCATAGCTCTGTCACGACTTTGGTATTCGTGTGCGACCCCTACTCTATTCGGCAATGTTTTAGACAAAACCACAAGGCAAAAGTCGTCCATACATCGTTTCTTGATTGCACGCTTCTGCGCTGAGAAAATAGCAAGTTAGTGTAACTCTTTGCAAGTGAGTGTTCCCATCCCTGAACTAGGGTATTATCGGCAGGTTTGTTCTCTTCGTCACGAGGGGTTTTTGTTGGATAAATTGCCTGAAAATTCGTCATATAATTCATCCAGGTTGCGAAAGATTTGCGGCCAACTTTGAGTTCAAAGGATTTTTAAAAACCCCTCAAGACGAAAAAAAAGGTAAAATTGGTAAGTTCCGCTATATCACACTGCTGATGTGGAATTGACTGGCATAACCCTCTCACGACTTTGAACGACTTTTCACTACCAAAAATCATTTCCAAAAATAATGCTTGTGCGAATGTATTCGCAAATTGGCCAAAATTTTTCGCATTTTTTTATCTTCATTAACGTGTTTTTTTAACATTTGCTAGTTCAACATTTGGCAGAGAAAGAACAACACACAGAACATCCGTCCAATAGAGAATTTTCCTATTCCTCCCACTTAGGCGGGAATTGAACTCCAAGGTTTACGATACGCCTAAACAGCTGAAGCCACTATTCTAAAGTGACCAGATATATATTGTTCCGATGCGGGACACAGTTTTACATTGCAATTGCACTTCATTGATGGCGTCATTCGGCATTACACTTTGAGATGAAAAAAAAAACTGAAATTTGGAAGCTGAACTGAGTATTTTTCAGAAACCTCATAAAAATCCAAGAAATCTTCTAAGCTTTTCTTAAGGTTGCATCCTCAGAGTTCCTCTGAGGATTTCTTCTAATGTTATTTAAGATACTTGTGATTTTCACTTTTTTATGTTTTCCTGAAATTTATCACTAAAATTTGCATGGGAAATAGGGTGACAAAGGGTTGAAGAAATCTGTTGATCATTTCGGAAAATCCCCGGAAAAATTTGTTGCTAGTATAATAATAATGAAAACGAAAAAAAACGGGAAAAACCTAGTGAAAATTTCAAACTAACTTACTGGAATATTTTTTTTTAATTTCGACTATTTGCCCAGAGTACCCAGATATTTTTTTTTTTCAGTATTTCCTCCAAGTGTTCTGCCTTGAAGATTCTTATCTATTGGTGATCAAATGTGAGGTTAGAAAAAGAAAAAGTTTCAACTTTGGAATCATAAATAGCATAAACGTTCCTACAATATATTGACCAGAAACATTCAATATATTGTAGGAACGGTTGCCTTCACAGCTCGCTCACGACTTTGGTATACGTTTGCGACCCCAATGTTATTCGGCAAACTTTCAGATAAAACTACAAGGTTTAATTCATCCATACATTGTTTTTCGATAGCATGCTTCTGAACTGAGATAATAGCAAATGAATGTAAATCTTTGCAAATGAATGGTTGCAACCTTAAGGAACGTTTCCAGAAACTGCAATAATTTCAGTTTTCTTCCATTTGTATAATTAGTTATTGAGTCAAGGTTGCGTGATTGATTGATTGATTTAGAAAAGCATCACCTGCGCGTTGCGATTGATCGTCATTGCACTTTATTCTTTGATTTTTTTAAGCTTTATATAAAAATTTCTCAGAGTATAATTTTTCTAGAATATCAATTTATAAGTGACTGAAAAACAGAAATTCTACAGGAAACTCGGCATTGTTTCATTAAGTTTTTTTTCAAGATATTTATCAGAGATATCTATCACAATTTTATCTTTACTATTTCGTCATTTTTTTTTTTTCAATTTTTCCACGAATCCAGTAGGCTATGGTATATTTCTCTTGCGATTTTATCTGAAGGGTTTTGTCAAATATTTCTTGAAGAACGCCATGTGGAATGTGGACTGCTATCGCTTTCGCTTGTAATTGTTGAATGATTGTTCTTGAAAAATAAAAGTTCTGGCGAAACATTTTCAAACGCGCCAAACATATTTTATTATATATTTATGTATGTGCCTCGCCACAATAATGCTTCAGGCATGTTATATATTTAAAAAAAAATCAAAAAAAAATTTTACATAATGTTTGGTGTTGAAAATATTGGTGCTAATTGCTGATTTATTTTCGTGATGATTTCATACTAGTCTCCCCGAGTTTTTTTTATCCCTTATCTGTAGAGCCTTTGAAACCACTGCTTCCATTGTGTAGGAATATTGTGGCATGACCCATGTTTGCTTGAGTGCTTATCAAATATCCTGTCACAATTGAGATGTGATGGACATTGGTTGATGTAGCACTTGATCCCAATTAGGCTCAACTCGTTTTATGAAGTCGATTACCCTGTTCGGATTACATTGCCAAATTTTCAAGGGCTCTAATAACCCTTTGCTTAATATTGACGACCTTAAATTATATAATACTCCACATTTGCATAGAATGTGTTCAACAGTTTCGTTTTCCGTTTGACAAAAACGATATTCAGAAGATTGAATTTTACCGAAGACCACATTATCAAGAAGACTTGCAGCACTGCTGAAAATCGGGAGTCACTGCTAGCAGCGCCACCCCGGATCAAGGTGGCACTATTCATGATAGTGTGTGTAACTTTTCATACTCGCACCAATACACTCTTACACTTTTACACAAAAGTACCACCTTAGCTCACCAGGCGGCGGTGCCGTCGGTGACGCTCATCGTTGGTATGGGAAAATAACAGAGTTGCATGTCTTCTTGATAGTAGTCTTCGATTTTACTAATCTTATTTAGGTGATATCTGCTTGGGCAGTGCCCAGTCACCAGACCCTGAGATCTTTTTTGTTCAGATTTAATATGACCTTGGCTTTTGCTGCACTGGGTCTTATAAATCTTTTAGCTTGTCTACAGGTATCCGTGGCATTCTAATTAGATTCTACCATAGACATTTCCCAAGTTTTAAGTTTCATTCTAAGAGTACACTCCGGAACTCCAAAAAATGGTTCAGGGCCAACAAAGCACGATGCTGCACCCTGTCTTGCTAAGTTGTCGGCTTTTTCATTTCCTTGAATTCCACAATGACCTGGAACCCAATATAATATAACTTCGTTCCTAATGGCCAATTGCTTCAGAGAAAGAATGCATTCCCACACCAGCTTAGATTGGCACGTGAATGCCTTTAGCGCAGCTTGACTATCTGAGAAGATACAGATTTTGGCAAACCTGTAGTTTCTCTTGAGGCATGTATAATAACATTCCAAAATTGCATGAATTTCTGCTTGAAACACAGTGGGACTGTATCCCATTGGTATAGCTTTTTTGATGCCAGGGCCTACAATTCCGGCCCCTGTATTTTCACCCATTTTGGAACCGTCAGTATAAAATACAATAGAACCTGGACGTAAACTTGGCCCACCAGAATCCCAAACATAGCGGCTTGGTTTCACCACTTTAAAGGGAACATCGTAATCATCCAATCTTGCACTGTTTTTATAGTTCAGATCGAAGTCACTAATGATCTTCAGATGACCCACAAGATCCCCGTCCATTATTATGTTGAAACGAATGAATTGCAGGGCACTTTTTGCCGCTTGCATTTGCACAAATTGATGCAGTGGTAGTATATTAAGAAGGGCATCTAAAGCAACTGATGGTGTACTTTTCATTGTCCCTGTTATTGATATGCAAGCAAGCCTTTGAAGCTTGCTTAATTTCCTTTGAGTGGTTACCTCATTTGTTTTGGGCCACCAGACAAGTGAAGCATATGTTATTTTCGGCCGGACTATTGCTGAATAAACCCAATATACCATATTTGGTCGAAGTACGCAGGCTTTACCTAGGGCTTTACTGCAGACCCAAAGAGCATTAGTACCCTTTGTAATAACCTTGTTCAGATGAGAATTCCAGTTCAGTTTCGTGTCCAAAGTAACGCCAAGATGTATGACTTCTTCTGAGAAGTGAATTCGAACTCCGTCTAAATAAGGCTGCATAAGACTCAATTTCTTCCTTCTAGTGAAAGAAACTATAGTAGTTTTTGAGGGGTTTACGTTTAAGCCCCTCTTTCCTACACCATTCTAGCGTAATATTGAGCGCAAATTGTAGCCGATTAGAGATCGTGTCATCGAATTTCCCACGTACAATAATGGTTACATCATCTGCATATCCAATGATCTCAAAACCTTGATCAGCTAGCTTTTTAAGGAGTTCGTCAACTACCAAAGACCACAGCAAGGGCGATAATACTCCGCCTTGAGGACAACCCTTCATAGATCTAACAAATAGTTGGGCACCTCCAAGATCAGCAGAAATCTCCCGATCTTTCAGCTGAACGCATTGAGCTGTAGGATGCATTATCGAATGCTCCTTCGATATCGAGAAAGGCAGCCACGGCAATTTCCTTGACTTGAAGCGATTTCTCAATTTTATTTACTAGCGACTGAAGCGCTGTTATTGTAGATTTACCAGCTTGATACGCAAATTGAAATTTGCTAAGAGGTATCTCTACTAAGCTGGTTGACTTGATAAACTTGATTGACTTTTCCATTGTTTTCAATAGAACTGAGGAAAGGCTTATCGGTCTGAAAGCTTTTGGAGTTGTTTTATCCCTCTTGCCAGCTTTCGGAATAAACACAACTCGAACCTTCCTCCATGCTTTAGTCTCCCCGAGACACCCCACTTTGCTTTCCTCACAGTATCGATGCTAATGACATTCACAAGCTTCGGCAAAAAAAAATAGCTCCCGCCACCCGCAGCTACAAGAGTTATCAAGTAAACTGTAAATTACCTTTTTTGATTATTTTAATAATACCTCTAAGGCCGATGCAAATATTAAATTTGTTTTAAGTCTCCCCCCCCCCCCCTTCCAAAAATCCCAAAACATTGAAGGGGCGAAAAAAAATATGGCTGCCAGTTACCCCTTTTTCAATAGAAAAAATGTTCATAAGCAACTATTTTTCAATAGTTGAAAAATATTTTTTCAATAGTTGGTATAATTTGTAATTTTTCAATAGTTTTTTTTGTTTGTTCCTTATTTATTTTTGCATTTTGGTGGGCTTGTAGTTCTTCGGAAATAATTAGACCCGTATTTTTTCATTTCTTCATTAGGGTGACTAATTTTCATATAGGGTGGTCCAAAAAAATCAAGGTTTTTCAAAACTAAAAATTTTCAAAAAATTGTAACTTTTGAACCAGTTCACCGATTTTAAACTTCTTTTGTTTTTGTTTGAAAGCTATTGGATTGTAGTTTTCAGGAAAAATACGTTAAAATGTAAAGAGTTCTATAAAATATGCAAATATATTAGTTTTTTCACGTTTTCATGGTCTCGGGACCAAAAAGGTACCCTGGTTTTATATTTTCATCAGAAAATTCAGGAAATTTGGCGTAACATATCAAAAAATCAGAGATGTATGTTTTTTAATTTTTGAGATATGATTTTTGAAAATAAAAGGTCACATTTTCCCATACAAGACAATTTTTAAAAATTGATTATATTTTGATTGCTTATAATATTATGGATACCATGATGAATCACTTTAAAAAGCAATACTATGCATAGTTTTATGAGAATTTACAATTTCAAGCAATTTTAGAGTAGCTAGTACTAAAATATATGACTCTCTATATTCAAAAAATCATATCTCAAAAACAAAACAACATACATTTTTGATTTTTTGATATGTTACGCCAAATTTCCTGAATTTTCTGATAAAAATATAAAACCAGGGTACCTCTTTGGTCCCGAGACCATGAAAACGTGAAAAAATTAATATATTTGCATATTTTATAGTACTCTTTACATTTTAGCTAGAAGAATGTGCTACAAGTGTTCATGAACATATGAATATTATTGAAGGCGGCGACATGAATGAGATACTCGTCGGAGTTGATTTCTCATCCTGGTTAAGGCTCCTACCACAAATTACGCAACGCTTTTGAGGGAGGGGGGTATGGCCGAAAGTTACGGCCCATACAAACATTTTCGGTTTTTCATACGAAGAGCGTTTCAGAATGAAGAGGGGGAGTTAGAAAAATGTACCTTTTTTGCATTACGTATTAATTGGATGCTGCCTTACTTGAGCGTTTAGGTCTCCACAGTGATTAACTTAGGGCCGATTTCTTCACCTCGGCTTAACTGGTGAGCCAGGCTTACCCATATAGTTAAACCTGGTTTAACGCTTAAGCCAGGGTGAAGAAATCGCCCCTTAACGTCATAACTTGAGTAGCGGTAACCTGAGAGCCACTGTACATCGTCTATCGTGATACAAGCTGCTTCCAAGCTGCATGTCACGGTTGGCAAATTTAGTGAATCAAAACAATGAATGCCTACGTTTGAGGAAATGTATTCCTTATGTTTATAAATAAAAATTTTAATGATTGAAACTATCGTTTCAATTTTGGATTAAAGCGATAAACGTGCTTTCAGAACTAAACAAAAATTAAACTCATTATTTGACTTTTAATAAACTCCTTAATTTTCCTCGAAACTCTTAAATTTTACCATACTTAATTTTAACATACTGGTTTGTACTAATTTTCCATATATCGCCAAACTAAACTAGCTTTCTGACGCGTACGGTCGGTAAACACCCCTTCCAGTACAAGCGGGTCGAATCGTTTGTTTGCACAACAAATTTTAAGCAAATTGCGTCTCGAGCGTGTAGAGTCAGCTGAGCTTCCCCACATCCCCAACTTTTTTCCGCCGTAGTCTCTTCCAACCAAACGCAGGAAAACCAGTTTAGGCCGCTCATAAGAAGTTTGAAACCCCGAAACGATTGACTTGAATGACGTGGAATGGTTTATGGAACGGGAGCTACTGTATTTTTCGGGGAAGAATTTTACTTTTTTTTTGTTGGAGAGCTCAATGTTGCTGAATAGAAACTGAAAAAATCCAACTGATTTACAACACAACAGTTTATGGTCAAGTTTTAGGCAGGCGAAAGAAACAGTCCCCGACGCGACGGTGCGACCGGTCAAAGCCTTTGCAATTCATCGCCCGCACATTTACCTAGTGGAAGGGGCCATAAAAACACAAGGACCGGCGACTGTCGGTAAAAAGATCAATGGGTAAAACATAATTTTCGGAAAATGAAGATCAAAATAATTCAAGTCAAGTTTCCACCCGAACGAAACAATCGAGATCGTATGATACCTATATTTTGCATGAAGATAAAGAGAGTTTTAATACAGTATTGTTCAAGATATTGTCTCAATTTAGACAGACAGAACACTTCTTAGAGGAAGTTTTGTAAGCATTTTCACTGTCATCAACCAAGGACTCCCTTAGCGATTTGAATATTTGTGCCATATCGGAAATCGAACTAAGACACACTAAGCAATGTTTTGTCAAATTGCTTACCATTTATCGGTTAAGCTGTACGGGTCGCATGTTATCCTAGTTCCTGGAGTATTAATGGATATTCCGGAGCATTGTGGAGACAGCGACTAATCTCAAGCTTCATTTCTTCAATAATTTTCATCAAAAACTCCGATAGCAACTATACCTAGCACCCAATGAAAGTCGGTGAATGCCAGGCAAATTAGTTCTTAAACAATGGGATAGCCTGTTGCTGTCATAAAACGATAAAAATTAAATGATATTTTCCAATAAAAGAGCGATAAAAATAAAATATTGATACTGCCAGCTTCAACATGCACCACACACTTCCCAGATTCTCATCGATCGACCCTTGAACGGTTCTGGGCTTTGCCTCTTTTCCCATAATTTATTTGCTGGAAGCCTTTCGTTTCGTACTCTCTCACACGGTGTGGGTCATCTCGGCGAGGAGGCCGGCGAAGACGATGATGATGATGATGAGCGAGCGGCAAGCTCGACCGACAGGCTACCACTCGTTTAGTCCAATAAAATTTTAAATCTCCCATCGGCGGCAAATTCGCTCCCTCCAATAAAACACCTATGGACAATCAATCTACGACAGCTTCTGGTGTGCGCTCTTTGGTGGAGACCGACTGGTGCCGGTGTCTTGACTCATCCCACAGCCGTGCTTGTCTTTTTCTAGTGATCCACAATCAATGCGATCGCGATTGATTAAGACATTTCCGCAGGAGGTCATAAATGGATTATGCCTCCGTCGATGGAGGAAATTTGCCGATGCACATGAAAGGTCACAGCGTCAGAAGGCCTAAAATCGGACACGATCTGTTGGCTCGAAGTCAGCTGATCTCCCAAAGTCACTCTCGACGGTCACCGGCAGTACCGACCGGTTCCCCAGTTTTCGTGACAGAATGAGTTATTATCTGCCTATCAGAATGGTATCAATTTCGGGGATCGTTGCTAAGTGGTAAAAATACATGCCACGTTGGTGTTAATTAGGTGTTTATATACGTGTAGATACGTCAGCGGTTAGGTTTTGGCGATTGATCGCGTGTAAAAGGGGCGCCACAGGTTAGACTTCGGTAATTTTGGAATGAATTTATTGAAGTATTTTAAATAAATTTAAATGGAGTTACTAATATCAAACATTGGCACAAATTTCCCGAATGGAGGAGAACGTGCCTCTAGAGCCGACCTACTGATACCTGAATATCAAAACAATCTAATAATTCTCTCAATAGACGAAGATGTAACGCATTTTATATGTAGCACGAGTTTTTGGCGTTTATGCTTTTGTTAAAAAAAAAACAAATAACAAATACATGTAAATTTTGTATTTAAGAACATTAAACTGTAACTATTATTTTGATTTCATGTTTTCCCACGTTATCTCTGTAACCAAAAATTCTATTTTTTTTATGCCAAGGTTTGGGGTTTGTTGGGTTGCGGGTCTTCGATACCAGTGGACTGTAGTTTGGTGATCGCTCCCAACACGAACCGTGTTGTTCTAGCAGGTGTAGTGGGCGGGGGGGAGGATTAGTAGCAGAGTTCACTCCTCTGCCGGGTTCCACATATTTGGCAGCAATTCCTTCTAATGAGGAGATAATACACGTGTGACGTGGTTCCAAAACTACCGACATATATTTACATTACAAACTGTACATTTTATTTACAGGAGTACACGAAAAACATTTAACATATTAAAATGACTGCTGGGGCAAACCCAGCAGCGACTGCCGTCCGGCACTATACTGACTAGAAGTGATAAATTAGCCCAAAACCTCCGTATCACGTCGTCGATGATCGTTGCCGTAGATAAACGAATAGAAATTTCTCCAAAACACGATACTCGTAGTTGTGGTAGTATAGAAGTACTTCATATCCAAAGCGAGTGTAAATCAGCAGAATTTCGAATTGGATGGCACTGATGGTTCCAATGACAGTGGTGTATTTAGAGCGGACACCGCTAGTCCCAAACAGGGTTTGAGGGTTAAGGGGATTAACTTCTGCAAACGTCAGTTTGTATTCCCTGGGTTAGGAGCGGCTGTTCGACATCCGAATGCCATAGAGGCACGGTAAAGACTGGTTAGTTCGCGTAATTCATATCATATACGATTTCTACGATTACGTTCACTACGTATACGACGCAAGTATGACGGAAACGATCAATATACACATTGTTATAGTTGTAGGGCTGCAAAACGGTGAGTCGATAAGGAGAGCGTCCAACATAGCTCTGGTCCTCACAAGTTCCTACCTCATGCTTCCACGGGTCAAACGATGACAAAGACCGCCAGCTAAGAGTTGTGTGCTTAGCTGGTAGTGCAGCCTGGGCACTGTTGTCCTTCTGACTTCAGCTAGATTGAGGAGGTACGACCCGAGTGTCTGTTCACCAAGGAGGTGCGGCTCAAACAGCGTCTGTTCTGGCATCCAGCGGCTGAATAAGAAATGCTGCACCACGCCCAGCTAGATCCAAGGCGGTAGCCCCATCAGCGTGGTCGTCCCAGTGTTGGTTGGTACGTTAAACAGAACTGGCACGATGGCCCTCCGGCGAGACAGGAGTGTTGGCGTAGGCCCAATAAGCCACCCGTAAAAACCCCATTGCGAATAACATAGGAGAAAATACGACTCGATACAATCGGCAAAGACCCACGCGACGAAATAAGGACTACGATTGGAAACTTGGAACATGGAATTGCAAGTCACTAGGTTTCGCAGGATGTGACAGGATAATCTACGACGAACTACATCCCCGCAACTTCAACATCGTGGCGTTGCAGGAACTTTGTTGGACTGGACAGAAAGTGTGGAAAAGCGGGCATCGAGCGGCTACCTTCTACCAAAGCTGTGGCCCCACCAATGAACTGGGAACAGGATTTATAGTGTTGGGCAAGATGCGACAACGTGTGATCGGGTGGCAGCCGATCAACGCAAGGATGTGCATGTTAAGAGTTAAGGGCCGTTTCTTCAACTATAGCATCATCAACGTCCACTGCCCACACGAAGGGAGACCTGATGACGAGAAAGAAGCGTTCTACGCGCAGGTAGAGCAAACATACGATGGTTACTCGCCGCGTGACGTGAAAATCGTTGTCGGCGACATGAACGTGCAGGTAGGAAGGGAGGAAATGTACAGACCGGTAATCGGGCGAAACAGCCTGCACGCCGTATCGAATGATAACGGCCAGCGATGCGTAAACTCCATGGTATGGTAGTCCGAAGCACCTTCTTCCCCCGTAAAGATATCCACAAAGCCACCTGGAGATCACCCGACCATCAAACAGAAAACCAAATCGACCACGTTCTAATCGACGGTAAATTCTTCTCGGATATAACCAAACCAATGTCCGCACATACCGCAGTACGAATATAGATTTGGATCACTACCTAGTAGCTGTATGCATGCGTTCAAAACATTCGACACGCGTCGAAGTCGAACGCCGCGACTCAACATCGAGCAGCTGCGTAACGTAGAAGTGGCTCAAGACTACGCGCAGCAGTTAGCAGTGGCCCTACCAACGGAAGAGCAGCTTGGCACAGCTACACTTGAAGATGGCTGGACGGACATCGGATCCGCCATACACGGAGAAACTCAAGTACCTAAATTTGAGTTTTTTTAAACTCACTTTTGAATTCTTTTATGTCTCCTCTCTCATCCACTCTCTTTGTTGTTGTCAGAGAGCGAAGAGCAAACCAACCCAACTTTGACAATTCGGTGCGGGAAGCCAAAATTGAGTAAACAGCAGGGAACTCAAATTTGAGTATTTTGAACTAGCAGCTGGGTGAAAAAACCTTAGCCGGTAGGTACTTTGCCACAAGGGATCAAATCTAAAAAACCCACTTCAACATCGCTTCCACGAACTCAAATATGGGTTTCCGCACGCAACCCCGAAGTTGGGTGAAATAAGCTCATATTTGGGTACTTTGTTTTCTCCGTGTAGGTAGTACCTCGGCTACAGCATTAGGCTTGGCGACTCCGAATCACAGAAACGACTGGTACGACGGTGAATGTGAACAGTTCAAAAACGAGAAGAATCCAGCATGGGCGAGAATGCTGCAACACCGTACGAGAGCGAATGAGGCACGTTACAAACAGGCGCGGAATAGGCAGAACTCAGTCTTTCGGATGAAGAAGCGCCAGCAGGAAGAACGAGATCGCGAAGCGATGGAAGAGCTGTACCGCGCTAAGGACACACGAAAGTTCTACGAGAAGCTGAACCGCTCGCGCAGAGGCTTCGTGCCACAGGCCGACATGTGCCGAGATAATCACGAAAATATACTCACGAGCGAGCGTGAGGTGGTCGACAGGTGGCGGCAGCATCACGATGAGCACCTTAATGGCGACGTTGCAAGTACCGAAGGTGGCGTGGTAACAGATTTAGGATTATGTGCACACGACGAAAGACTTCCGGCCCCTGACCTCCAAGAGATTGAGGAGGAGGTTGGCCGGTTGAAAAACAACAAAGCTGCTGGAGCAGATCAACTACCAAGCGAGCTTCTAAAATAGGTGGAGAAGCACTGGTGAGATTTGGGAGGAGGAAGTATTACCGGAGGAATGGAAGGAAGGTATCGTGTGTCCCATCTACAAAAAGGGCGACAAGTTGGATTGCGGGAACTATCGCGCGATCACACTACTGAGCGCTGCCTACAAGGTACTCTCCCAAATTTTATGCCGCCGTCTATCACCGATTGCAAGAGAGTTCGTGGGGCAATATCAGGCTGGATTCATGGGTGAACGCGCTACAACGGACCAGATGTTCGCCATCCGCCAGGTGTTGCATAAATGCCGCGAATACAACGTGCCCACTCATCACTTGTTTATCGATTTCAAATCGGCGCGGCGTATGATACAATCGATCGAGAACAGCTATGGCAGATTATGCACGAATACAGATTCCCGGAGTGGACACTCTCGAGTCCCTTCGAATCTCGCAGAGGGTTACGGCAAGGTGATGGTCTTTCGTGCTTGCTGTTCAACATTGCGTTAGAGGGTGTAATAAGGAGAGCGGGGATTAACACGAGTGGTACGATTCTCACGAAGTCCGTCCAGCTGCTTGGTTTCGCTGATGATATTGATATTATTGCTCGTAAATTTGAGACGATGGCGGAATCGTACATCGGACTTAAGAGTGAAGTCAGGCGAATCGGATTAGTCATTAATGTGTCGAAGACAAAGTACATGATGGCAAAGGGCTCCAGGGAGGAATCACCGCGCCCGCCACCCCGAATTTATATCGACGGTGATGAAATCGAGGCGGTTGAAGAACTCGTGTACTTGGGCTCACTGGTGACCGCCGACAACGACACCAGCAGAGAAATTTAGAGGCGCATTGTGGCAGGAAATCGTGCTTACTTTGGACTCCACAGAACTCTACGATCGAATAAAGTTCGCCGTAACACGAAGTTAACCATCTACAAAACGCTGATTAGACCGATAGTCCTCTATGGGCACGAAACATGGACCCTACGTGCAGAGGACCAACGCGCCCTTGGAGTTTTCGAACGGAAGGTGTTGCGTACCATCTACGGCGGAGTGCAGATGGAAGACGGGACTTGGAGAAGGCGAATGAACCACGAGCTGCATCAGCTGCTAAGAGAACCAACCATCGTCCATACCGCGAAAATCGGGGGGCTACGGTGGGCGGGTCACGTCATCCGGATGTCGGATAGCAAACCGACTAAAATGGTTCTCAAGAGTCATCCGACCGGTACAAGAAGACCTGGAGCGCAGCGAGCTAGGTGGGTCGACCAAGTAGAGGACGATCTGCGGACCCTACGCAGATTGCGGAACTGGAGACAAACTGCCATGGACCGAGTGGAATGGAGACGGCTACTATGTACAGCAGAGGCCACCCCGGCCTTAGCCTAGTAAGGTAAGTATGTTATAGTTGTATCCACTTATCCGCGAGTGGTAATGGCGGCGGCGGGCACAACTAACCGATTCGTATTTTGACGTTTCATGGGGATCGCAATCGGTTGGCGCCGACGAACGATGGGCGAAGGGGTGAGGAGGAGAATGCCATTACCGCTCGCGAATAAGTGGATACGATTTTACCGATTTTGATCATACCTTTAGGTAGCAATCTCGATTTAGCAGATTCATATACGATGTGAAGCGACGATTTCCACGACTCAAAGAAATCTATATATATCTGAATTTCTGTCTGTCTGTCTGTCTGTCTGTCTGTCTGTCTGTCTGTCTGTCTGTCTGTCTGACCGCTATGCATTCGGAAACTACTGAACCGATCGGTGTGAAATTTTGTGTGTGGGTACTGTTGGTGCCGGGGAAGGTTCTTAGCTTGGTGCGGGACCTCTCCGGTCTCGGGAACGGGTGGCTTCCATACAGATGACTTTGCGGGGGACGTCCCTTTGAAGCTGCATGTCAAAAAACACAGTAGGCAGGCAGTACGACGTTTGCCGGGACAGCTATGTGCAATAAACATTTCAGAAGTGGTTCAATTTTGAAACTATTTTGTTGATCGCGGAACCGCCTCAATAAATAGATTTTACGACACATACCTGATTGAAATGGACATTAAATGGAGATGGACCGGATATGCCAGCGTACTGTAGCTTCCCAGGAGTATGGCAAAGTTACTGACAATCATAGTCTAGGTAGGTACATTACTTTCAATGGAGATTGCGAAACGCAAGAAGTCCGGACTGATTGCGTTAGCTCATGCGTCCTTTAGCGCTGTCGGTCAGGTAATTTGTCGACACTCCATGTACCTACCTACGCATTCAAATTCGAAAAAAAGACCAATCCAACGTTGGCAAAATTGACACAGCCAAGGACGACCGCGAAGCTATTATGATCTTTAAGACCAACATCTCTCTGAAAACTCACGAAATGGAACGAAGGTAAATCTATTGCTTTCCATATAGACATAGAAGACGTCCTACAGAAGTAACTTTTCATCCTTTACACGAGCGGTTGGTTTGGGTATAACTGAGCGATTGGGTTGTCGATTCTTGGGGATCGAAATAGGTAGGTGCCATGAATGCAATCGCTTCAATTACCACCTAATAAAATTCAAAATCCGCGCGCAGTGGGATGAATACCAAAAATGAAGCTACATATTCAGCTAACATCGAGTAAGTTTCTTATATATGAATCCTAAAAGAAGGCTATGTTCCAGAAAAGTTTATTTAGGCTAGAGTTTAACATTCAGTTTTTTATCAGTTTTCATTAGTTTTGGAAGCAATGTTCAGTCCATATCTCAAATCTCTTACGGGAAGTTGTGAATTAAATAAAGTGGTCATTCTTTTTTTTTTCTTTGAATTGGGATTTGAACATTTGGGCAGGGACCCCTGCCTCTGTTCTTCACACACTATTTCTAAAGGTTAAATTTCGTGATCATAATATTTTTGAACCTAAAAATATATTCGAAAGATACATCGTGACAACACCAAATCACAATCACTTCTTTTTCGGTTCCCAACTCCGTTCAAGCCATTTTTACATAGTGTGGACGGAATTAGGAACTGAAAAAGGTGATGTCACGGTATTATCTTTGACGAATAGGAATCGGAATATCTCAAGGGGAGAACTAGAGATTCAACATGATTGCTCAAGCTAAGGCGTCAGTAAGAGCAGGTAAGACACTATTTTTTCGGCTTAGGTCATAGAGCGTTGATAATGATGAGAATCTTCACAAAATAGAAGTACGCCAGTATTGATGGTGGTCTGCATATTTGGGCGTTTCAGGATTCAGCCTGTCCGATTTTACTACCATGGTACAGACCTACAGTTACCCCACACCGTTGAATCACCTTAATTTTTGTACACTATTTATGAATCACCATGTTGATCAAATGGAGTGATCCATAAACTGTGGTCATTTTTTCCGATTCATAAATTGTGGGGTCACTGTATATATCACCAAGCAAGGACAAGTAAAACGATATCGGGACGCAGAATGATCGCGCTAGCATCCACCGACCGAAAAATTCAACTGGCTTGAGAGGGCTGCCACCAACCGGCAGGTTTATGAGGAGTACTACATCCCGGAAAAACCGGGTAATTTTTTTCTGGAGGGGGCGCAGGGGGCATAACTTGAGATTACATGGTCGCCCGATACTTGAATATGCAAATCTGGATTGCAGTTTTGAAGAATCAAAATGACTGGATTCTCCCAGAGATTCCTTCAAGAATGCATCTAGGGATTCCACAAGACATATTTCTTTGGGGATTTGTCCTTAAGTGGGGATTTAGAACTCCTCCAGGAATTCTTTCAGGGATTTGTTCAAGAATTCCTCCAGGGATTCTTCCTGGAAGTTCTCCAGTGATTCTTCAATAAAATCCACCAGAAATTTCTCTAGGGGTTTCTCTAGAGATTCCTCCAGGAGTTCCTTAGAAGATAGCTCAAGGAATTTCTCCAGAGATTTCTCCAGAAATTCTCTCAGGTATGTCTACTGGAATTCCTTCAGGAGTTCCTCTAGGGATTGCTCTTGGAATTCCTGCACGAATTCTTTTGGGAATTCCTCCAGAAATTCCTTTAGAAATACCTTCAGTCATTCATCCAGGGATTTCTAAAGGGATGCCTTCAGACTGCAGTGTTGCATTTGAACGCGTTCAATTTGCGTTCAGAAAAAATGAACTGAACTCAGTGAGCTGTTGAAAAGATCGCGCGTTCAGTTCAGAAAAAGGATCTTGAAGCAGGCTTTGAACGCTCACAAAACGAACAATGATCATTTTCAAGACGTTATTTGAAGGTAGCTTGTCAAATCAGATTTAATCTTTCAACGGAGTTCCTCTGCTCAAATTTCAAACCTCGAACTACCCAACGTTTTTCAATGGTAGGTTATTACGTGTTACAGCTTTAAAGCTGAATTAATGGTAATTTCCAACATACATATTAGGAATCGAAAAATAAAATAACTCCAGTAAAGCGCAAGCTTCCTCCGAAGGAATCTACCGCTATTATTTCAAGTCAGTTTGATGATCTCCTTGTTCCTCCGGCTAAATGCAAGATATGCAAAAAGCAACTCATGTCCACGAAAAAAAGCAACCTGAAGCGTCATTTAAAGGATAATCATCCAAAGCAGTTTTTTGAGCTGGGGCTTGATCCTGATGAAGAAACCTTGGATGACAGCGGACCATCACCCAAGAAAATGGTCAAATATCAGTTGAAATCGATACAAATTTTTTCACAAGAGCCTGCGTGAAGATGGTAACATCAGGTGGTTTGCCGCTGTCCGTTTTCGAAAAACCTGGCATTTGTGAAATTCTGGCCAAAATTCAGGATGCTCTAAAGATAAAGCTAAACCGAAATAATATGCCGTCAAAAGTAAAATATACCGCAGATCAAATCAAGAAACGTATTACAGAAGATCTTAAAAACAAGTTCGTATGCATCAAGTTGGACTCAGCTACAAGAAAAAGCCGAAGCATCTTGGGTGTCAATGCTCAATATTTAAAGGACACCAAAATGACGGTAAGGACTTTAGGAATGATCGATATCAAAGTTGCGCAGACGGCCGAAAACATTCGTCAGGAGGTGCAGACTGTTTTGAAAAATGACAAAACATTAAAAATTGGAGCGAAAATGTGGAAATTTATTGAAGATTTCTCAAAGGCTTTCAAACCAGTTCATTTGGCTACGAAAAAACTTCAGAGTGAAGCAATAACCATGGGTGATTTCTACTTCGTTTGGTTGACATGTTGCCTTGAGCTTGAAGACGTGGATTCACCTTTGGCGAGAAACATACTTCAAGCGATGGAGAAACGAAAGTCCAAGCTTTTTGATAACAATGCATTTCTGGCAGCAATTTATTTGGATCCTCGGATAAACTACAGAGGAAGTGAGCTGATTACACAAGAACAGAGGGCTACTGCAAAGGTAAATGATGCAAATGAAAGTATTTTTATTTTTAACCATGTTTTCAATGTTTTAGAAGCATTTGCTTAACGTATGGGAAAAGATCAAACATCGATTTGCAAGAAAGCCTAACGAAGAGAAACAGAAATTGTCACCAGATCAAACAACAACCTCGAAAATCGAACAGATGTTACGTGCAAAGGAATCTGCAGAGGACTTATCACAAAGAAGTTTCGAGCAAAAACTGGAAATGCTGTGCACCCAGGCTCGAGTTTCATCCGATACCAATGTTCTTTCGTACTGGAAAATGATGCGATCGGCTGGGCCAGAACTTTACGAACTATCACAAATGGTTCTAGCTGCTCCATGCACTCAGGTGTCGGTTGAAAGGTCGTTTAGTGCCCTTAGTGTCATTCTCACTGATAGAAGGCTCCGTATTTCAGACGAAAATTTGGCAAACATATTATTTGTTAAGTTGAATGACGATTTGTTCAATTGTGTTATCTTAGAATATGCATAGTAGATAAAATATGTATAATATCTCGTTACATTTATATCACCCACGCCATTGTAGTTTTTGGATGGTTAAGGCATCATTACATTGTTACTTTTAAATAAATTAATTCAACCTATCGTGAAAAACTTTTTTATTGCTTATATTAGGTGTGACACAATTAAAAAAATCCAAATTGAAAAAAGTTAACCACAATTGTGTATATTACCTTGCGACGGAAAAATTGTTTTAGATTGTGAATTTAAAAAATATCAATATGGTTTTATGACCTTGTCTAATATTTGATACACAGCACAGTTTTTGTCACGCAGCTACATAGAAAGTTTGGCCACATGTGTACCGATTCTAATTTTCATTTTATTCCGCAATGTCTCGCCCAATTTTCAACGGAACGGCTTGATTTTTTTATACGGAATTAATACTATGTCCTACGTTGTATGTATGTAGTAGATATGCTTCACCGCTTATCATTATTATGTAACTTTATTACAAATCATAAGCTACATTGCAATTGACATACTCAAGATCCTACTGTATGCTTTTAAATTATCATGAACAGTATGTACCAAGTTTTACAGCTGCATCTCGGATAATTAAGAAACACAACACGCCAGTAAATTACGTAGCTCCGTTGTTTCATCATACAGGATAACACTAAACGGAATTCCGACCATTTAAGGCTTTATGGTGAAAATTTGAAGAGTCCATGTTTAACCAAGTTAAAACCGATGAAACTGGCTAGTTTTAGATATATATATATATTCAGTTGAATATCAGTCGAAGATTTTGAACGCGTTCAAATTTTAGAACTGAACTGAGAGTTCATGAGCCGTTGAAATGTTTTGAACGATGATCCATGATTGCTGTGATCAAGTTCAGTTTTAATGAACAATTAGCATGCTTATCTGCTCTCGTTCCGTTCAAATGCAACACTGCTTCAGAGATTCATCTAGGCATTCCTTCAGGATTTAATTCTGGGACTTCTTCAGGAATACCTTTAAGATTTCAACCAGGAATTACCCCAGGAATTCCTGCAGATACTAACTCAGGAATTCCTGCAGAATTTACCTCAGGAATTCTGGATTTCATCCAGGCATTTCCTTCAGGATTTCCTTGAGGAATTTTTCCAGAAATTTCTCCTACAGGTATTCTTCCAAGGATTCCTCCAGATATTTTTCCAGGAATTGCTTCAAGGGATCCCTCCAGGAATCCCACAAGAATTTCCTCCAGGAATTCCTTCAGGAATTGGTCCAGGTATTTACCAGAAATTCATTTAGGGATTCCTCTAAAGATTCTTCCAGGAATTCTTCCGATGATTCCTCCAGATATTCCACCAAGAATTTTTCCAGGAGTTCCTCCAGAAATTTCTCTGGAAATTCATAATGGAATTTCTGCAGGGATTCCTCCAGGAGTTCCTTTGGAGATTTCTCAAGGATTCCTCCAGTGATTCCTCAGGGTATTTTCAAGATATACCTCATGAAATTCCAGTAAAAATTAAATAAAAAAATCCTCGAGGAATTTCTCCTGAAATTCTTTGGAGGATTCCTCCAGGGATTCTACCTGAAAGTTTACCAGCGATTCTTCAAGAAAATCCTCGAGAAATTTCTCCAGAAGTTCATCTGAAGATTTCTCAAGGAATTTCTTTAGATATTCCTCCAGGAATTCGCACAGGCATGTCTCTAGGCATTCCTTTAGGAGCTTCTCTAGGGATCGCTCTTGGAATTCCTCCAGGAATTCTTTTAGGAATACCTCCAGGCATTCCTCCAGGAGTTCCCCCAGGGATTTTCATAGGCATTCCTCCAGGGATTCATCCAGTCATTTCTTCAGGGTTTGATTCTGGGACTACACCAGGAATACCTTTAAAATTCCACCAGGAAATACCCCAGGAACTCCTGCAGAAATTACCTCAGGAATTCTTGCAGAAATGAATCCAATAATTCGTACAGAAATTACAACGGCAATTTATCAAGGAATTTCTCCAGGAAATCATCCTCCAGGAGTTTATAAACGAATTATTCAAAGAATCCAGGGATTCCTCCAGAGATTTCTTCAGAAATTTGTTCAAGAGATTCCTCCAGTAATTCCACCAGGATTTACCAGTAATTTACCAGCAATTCCTCGAGGAATTTATCAGGAACACCTTCAGGGATTCCACTAAAGATTCTACCGGAACAGAAGATATCAAAAACCATCAGAACTCAACCAATTTAAAGTGTCGTAGTGAAAGATCCACAATTAAAATGGGGCAACACAAAGTTTGCCGGGTCAGCTAGTGTTTTTTTCACGATTCTATCCGATTCTGTGCCATCCTACCAATAGTGTCTCGCACCTTTTATGATGACTATATGAAACAAAATCGCAATTGAAATTTAATTTGACTGAAATGCGATTTTACGCAATTATTGTTAACAAATATACATATTATTATACAATTCCGATTCAATATATGAAAATATACGATTTTTTCCACACAATGATTTACGATATGTGGTTGGCTGGGCGACCAACACATTTGCGGTGTCTCTCGAGGCGTTAGAACGAGCAGCATGAGTGGTGTTCACCAAGCATCGCAGCGCCATCTAAAGTCGTCCATCGAGAGGGTCACCCTGCCACGCACAGAAGGAGGCGTCACCAATATCCAGGCACTATGTGTCTCCCAGATCCAGCAGCTGAGGGCATATTCTATAGAAAGCCACAACCGTCATGACATGTACTGCATTGTATGTGAAGCTGACCTCTGCATCTAGTGCAGGAATATTACCAGCTGAACTGCGACATCAAGACCGTCGACGAGACGATTGTAACATGGAAGCGGAAGGAGTTGCATGGGATGTACCCCCACCAAGTGGTGCTCGAGGACATCGATAAGGCGGCGTCGAACATGTGGCTGGTGCGAGGTGACCTCTTCCCGGAAACAGAAGGTTTCATGGTAGCCATCCAATACGCCCAAGTAACAATCACCATGCCTTGAAGGTTTATTCATGTTTTATCCTGGTTTTATACGAGCATGTGAAAAAGGTTATTGTTCTATATTAGTTTTATGTGGTAGTTTTTTACTTTGCACCTTTGGCATTCCATAAAACTATCATATAACTTCTGCTATGAATATCTTCAGTTAAAGACTAGCAAGTAGTCATGGATTGGTTTTATCACTTATTGTATACCATTTCAATAAAAATTTCTTTTGCGGTTGTTGTCGGAGAGATTTTTTGTAAACAAATACACAAAACTGTGGGGCAATGCATAAAACCAACAAAAGATTTTGTGGCCGTAACATAGACCAAAAAATGCTGTGATAAAACCGCTAGTTCTGTCATGAGCTCAGATATGACCACCTCAGGAGGGTTAGTCCTATTGGAGGAATCATCAGGAACACAGAGTTTTATCAGAAAAATATGTCGCCTAGCCGGGATAATTTATGTACATACAGAAAAATCATTACTAAATATTATGATTTTACGTACAGCTTGTGATCAAACTTAACAATTCAACACGTTTCCGTTATGCTTATTTTCAGAAAAATTACATAATGTCTTTGAAACTCCGCTATGTTGAAAAACCCTTTTAAGCACCCAATTCCATCGAGTAAATTAAATGCATTTAACTTCCAATTAATGCACAGTTTGTGTACCGCACTTATTTTTTGTCATTATCACAGTCACATTCACCACAAATTTCCCGTGGCATATCTCCTAGCACGTATTAAATAGGAAAACAAATCTGAATTCCAGATTGACATCTTTCCAATTGATGGCTGTAATAAACCAAGCATAATTTATGCTGAAGATCGAACAATAGTGAGAAATAAACAAAACAAATGTTTGACAAGTCAGAAGATGGTTTTATTTAGAAGGATATATCGGGGATACGATAAAACTATGATACAACCCGAAATCCTAAGCCGGTATGCATACGAAAGTCCTGTAGATCGTAATAAGACTGGGCCAACTAGCCAGAAAGTGGGCTTACGGAGGCATATTAGAACTCGAGATGACTTTTAAGTCGGCATCAATGGTTTTATGCACGGTTGCAACAATTACGAAGCTTCCAACGAACGTGAGTTTTTGTTTTTGTCTTTTCACCACACCGTTTCTGACGTTGAGACCCCTGTCCTTCACGGAGACAATTGAAAAGAGAATAAAAATTCTCTTTTCGCTCACATCGGGGAGACGGTGAGGTTCAAAAGCAACTTTTTTCCTCTGTGACCGGCACTCAAACGACAAAAATTCACCACGTTTGCTTATGGGCGAGTCGCATTCATGCGGCCGGTGTTGACATGAATCATCCATCAGCGCAGAGCGTGTTTAATTTTTCTGCGTTCACTTTCAATTATCTCACAGCGGAGCTAAAAATTGTAGGAATTGAATGAAATACGTCCACATACGACTATTACGTCCTTTATTCTGTCATAATGTACAAACTAAATCTATCATAGCCTACTACAAAATGAATGTCAAAAGCATTCAGTTCAGCAGAAATTCATTCAATTGAATGAGATTTTTTCATCCCTGGTTTTATGTTTAGGGTTTTTGAATCGCTAAAAAACTTTGATAAAATCAAAATTGTTACTTGGGCGGGGAAATGCGATGAAGAATTACCGGCGTTACATATAATAAAGACGTGGAGGACCGCTGAAAAAAGTACAATTCAGTTGAAGAATCGATGGAGCATATCGTTGTAGGCTGTTCAGTGTTAGCTGCATAAGCTTACCTCGATCGTCACAACGAAGTTGCCAAGATTGTGCACTAAAAGCTTGCTTTGAAGCATAACTTAGTCAACATATTTGTACCCTACTGCAAGTAATAGCCAGACCCGGTTCTGGAAAATAGTCTCATAGATCTTTACTGGGATTCCGAGATCATTACGGCTATCCTCATTCGTTGCTACCGGCCCGACATTGTGGTTCACGACAAAAAGATGAAGCTCATCTACATCGCTGTATCGCTGTACCGCTAGACCTTAATGTCCGAACAACGTTCTTCGGCAAGATTAACAAGTACCACGACCTAGCGGAGGAGCTGATGCAGATGAGGAACCTAGAGGAAGTCCATATATGTAGTTCCGACTATCCTCTTGGTAACCGGAGTTGCCCCCAAATATCTCCTAAGGTCCCTAGACAAGCTGGCATTCCGATTGCCCGCCGTAGGTGAAAGTTTCCAGCTTTTTTGGTAAGAAGTGCCAAAATCTATCATAATAATAAACATAGCAATAATAACACGAGCTCGTTGCACTCTACGGCGAACCCGCATCCTTAAGGTAGTCAAAGCCGTATGGATACGGTGGGCAGGGCATGTTGCAATAACACCGGACAACAACTCTGCAAAGTTGGTGTTCGCTGCTGATTCGGTTGGTACAAAAAGGAATGAAGCGCAGAGATGCGTGGACCAGGTATCAGAAGGCCGGCTTCAGAGGCACGTTATCCTTTATTTGGGACATTTATGTCATTTTTTTTTATCTGTATTAACGAGATTCATGCTCTTCTTGCATGAGGGCCATGTTTGACCCAAATCGTACACTACGCCAACGACCTGTTCAAAGCGTGATACAAAAGAAAGGTTTAACGTTAAACTTTCTGTCCTGCAAAATGAGACTAGGGGACAATTGTGCAATGTAGCAAGAGTGACGATTGGAGTCAAATTAGGAATTGAGTTTGAAAGTTCGTGAAATGCGTTTACCAATCGCTTTTCTTGTGATCCAGTTCTAACCCGAGTTGGAACTGTAGTAGATCAACCTTCGATTTGCTTGTATTGTAGTTTGATTGCTATCATATTTTCCGCCAATCCAGTTGCAACTCAGATTCAAAACGAATAACGATATTGGTAACTAACACAAGGAGAAGTTTGGTCATTTCTTACAAGTGCGTTTTCACACGAGGAAGAATTTTGGACAGCCATGCGTCCCCATTATTCGTTTGCGCTGAACAAGGAGTTTTTTTTTATCTACAACTTCACTATACTCCAACTACAACTCAATTTACATTGGAAGACTTTAAATTTTTGACAAATTATTAGGTACTTGAAATTTGAAAGTAAGTTACGTTCAACACTGTTTGAAGAAGTGAGAAATACAGAGCTTCATTTTCCCCGAATTGTAATCCATGAATACTAATAATCACATGTCTCTTAATACTCAATATTAAAACTGGTGCTCTTAGGGCTTTTGCAAACAGCGTTAACTGAGTACATTTGGCTTGTAGGTTGAAATGTAAAAGAAAAAAAGCTCAAAATATATTTTAGAAAATTTATTAAACATCGTAATTTAGGAGTTCATTGAAAGATTGTCTCTTGAGACTTCCTCTCCTTCTCTAAGCTGCCCTGTGCTGTTTCAGATAACATAACTCAATTGCAAATTTCCCCACGTCTAATTACCACCCAACATCCAATGAAGCCATCGTTAGCTCACAATGAAAGTGCGAACCACCCGTCCCGTTCCCGCTGGTTAGTGTTTTCATGATGATTTTAAAATTCAATAAATTAACTATCTGCGAAAACGCAAATATAATAGGTACTCACAGTGACTAGTTGGCTCTGGGTGGCCCGGATGAATCGACCTAGGTGTCGCAGATCACACTTTGCTTCTAACGACTGCCTCGCTGCCCCAGTAGTGCGAGGCTCAATCCGACCCAAGTTGTTAATAAATCTTTTGTACAGGAGCAGATTATTTATCACAATTATGAGAATTAACTCCTCTTTAGGAATCGTTTGGCGCACACACTCAAAACGAGCCCCCCTCTGTCTGCTTGGGTGTGAACTACTCTTCTACTCCAGTAGGCTCACAACTTCCTTCTGATTGCTTGCTCGAAAGGGAAGTCGACAAATTTCACGTTCACACTTTGTTGTGTCACTTCCGGCGTCGATATGCCTGGCTCTGTGTCATGCAGTTTAATCGTTGTTAACCTAACCACCAGGTTGTTAAGAACCGATCACTACCAAGCACTCGCACTTCGTCGTACGCATGCTAGAATCCGCACCATCGTCTTAATTTTTGATGTTATAAATTAATTAACAAACACTTACTCCCCCGTTTGTTCGCACTCTCAATTGACATATGTCACTTTTCGAACGTCAAACCAATTGCCTCTCGTTAAAATCTCTTACACAAATATGGACAATTTTAATAATAATCCTGATAATAACACTATGAACATACACTAATTAATTAGTATAGGTTTGTCAAATGTTTCATAAATAATCAACAACACAAATCACTTTCGGTCGTGGTTCGCTGGGCACGCTGCACCCTCTGGACAAATCCCAAAAGGTTCAAAAACACTTGATCACCAGCAGCACATGTAGCACTTGTTTCACAGAGCAACTCAACTGCCAAAAAAGAGGTGTGACTTCGAATTCTCCACGTACGCCCGTCTCGCGTAGATAATTAATTCACTTCACTCGTTCGAAACGCTGCTGCGTTTGGCGGCACTATGGAAAACAAAATGAACTCCCGTTTCGTTTAACCCGTCGCTATTTTGCCTCGATCGACAACGACCGATCGGATCACCACTGGAACCCGTAGGGTATCCGAAAGCAAAAAAACCACAACCACCCTTGCGCGATGGTAGACGTCAAGTGTGCCACGAGATGAGCTGATGCTGTTGTTACGGACCGAACTGGTGGACTCTCGGGCTCAGATCCCCATCGGTGGTGTGTTTGATCTTCTATCTCGTCTTCTCCGTTGGTCGGCCACAACCGGTTCGGTGCAGCCGAAAGAGGTAGATGGCTAGAGGTACGATTACCGCGTTTCGTTGTGCGCCACAGACCATCGTATGAACGCCGGCCATCATTGCGTTGGGAGTATCTCTTACCTGTTTGTAGGAGTGAAATCGATGGATATGGATGCGGAAAAGGGATGGTAATAAATGCTACAGCATAGATGAGATTGGTCAAATCTGGAATAGGAATCCTTAGATAAACAATAAAATATCATTTAAATTGATATTTAACCGACGGTACTTGATATTTTGGAAATGTTCAAATACTTACTTACTTCAGTGCTGAGCACCCATGGTGGTGCAGAAGACCGAAGTGGAAAATCCTGGGCGATTGCTAGTCATCGTCATGACCTGTGACCAGGTCAAATTTATGTGCGACTTGCTTGATTTCGTTGTTGAGGCTATGCCGCCTTGAGCCTGTGCGTATGCCTCTGCTACGATGTCCTACTGGATTCCAATTTAACGCTTGCTTGCAGATTTCGTTCTCGTCCCTTCGTAGAGTGGCCTCCACTTTCGCTCCCGAATTCCTGTCGTTATCAGCTTTTGATGACATCGACGATAGACCTCCACATTGGAGATCAAATTTTAAGGCCACCATGCACGAATTATGTACAGCAGACATCTATTGATGAAGACCTGCAGCCGTCTACTGTTCTCTGCTAATACATACACACCAAGTTTCACTGGCATACAGCAGCACAGGTTTCACGTTCGTGTTGAAAATTCGGATTTTAGAGCGTCGACTAATCTAATTGTTTTTCCATACATTTCTTAAGCTCGCAAAAGCAGTCCTCGCATTCTTGATCCATGCACCTACATATGTATGTATGTCGATCTTGGTGGCGCCATCGGCCGCTACTTGGCTACCAGGATATTGGAAGCTTTGAACATTCTTCACTGCGTACCCAGCTACCGTAAAGTTGGAAGGGTTGACCGTGTTTACATCCAACGATTTGGTCTTGTTGACGTTGATGGTAAGATCTGCCACCGAGAAGCGATCGACAGCGATTCTCCATGATAAGAGATGCCAGAGCAACCCACGACACGATTTAGTTCACGATCAATTGCACCTACCTGGATCTTGTCGATTACGATGAGGAAATCGGTGATAGAATACATCCTTGCCTCACTCCAGACCTGGATGGAATCGGACAAGACACCGTAGTGCAGTACTCTGCTCAGAAATGACTCGTACTGTGCTTCAGTGAGATCGATGATTTTCTAAGGGACACACTTGGGCCTGAGAACTCCCCACATATTTTCGTGATTGAGACGGTCGAAAGCTTTTTCGTAATCAATGCAATGTACACCAGGTAGAGAGACTGTTCGAATTCAATGATATGCTCCAGGATGACATGGAGCGTGACAATATGGTCCACACAGGATGGTCCGGCACAAAATCCTATTTCTTGCCGCCGAAGAGTTGCATCAATCTTCTCCTGTATCCGGTAGAATATCACTTTGTAGAGGACTTACGCCTTGTATCCAGTCAGCCGGAAATGTCGCGGTTTCCCATACATTGACGCAGCTTTGAGCATATCTCGGCTGGCATGCGATTGATCCTCGGGGTTCTGTTCGATTTCATGCTACGAACGGATGTTTCTGTCTCCTGCAGTAGTGATAGAGCTTTGATGTTGACACGAGTAATGCGTCGAACTCTTGGCGGATCATGCTGAGATGTTATGACATGGCCGGCAGCTAAAATTCTCTGTAAATCCTCTGAAACTTCCTAACTTGGCTCAGAAAAGTCCTGAAACCACCTTGAACCCCCTGTAACGCACATTCGAACTCTAAAACCTCCGAAAACGCTTCTGTAACCCTCTGTAAAGCACATGAGCACTGTAATGCCTCCGGAGCATCCTGAAAACCTCCTAAAACTCCCTCAGATCCCTTGTAAAGCACCTGAGGCCCTCCGAAACCCCCGTATACGCCTCTGAAGTACCCTGTAACGCCTTTGACACCCTCCCTCTCCCCTCCTGAAACATCATTGAAAGCCCTCTGAAATCCCACAAGACCCCCTTTGAATCTATTGGCCACTTGCCCTTTTTAAGCTTCTTTTCAACCATAAAATCTATTAAGATAATAAACTGAATGCATTTGGGTAAAAAACATCCATTTAGGCAGTCCCGACCGTGCTGAAAATGTCATTTCGACATATCCAGATTCAATCACCTACAGCTCATTTCAGAAGCTGAAATTCAATATATGGTATATGTGAAACCTGTGCAGCTGGACCAGTTCTACAAGAAACTCACGGGAAAACCGCTCTGTCTCCAATGTTTAAGGTTGTTTCCTTTCTTCCAGAAAGAATTTCTCAACAAGTATCTTCTGGATCAAGTTTTCCTTCACATATTCCTATAGAAATTTCTTCGGGGATACTTTAAGAAAATCTCAAGAAGTTTTTCTTTGCAATCACTTGGAACTTCTCCAGAACTTAGAATTCCACAAGAAATTCCTTCTGGTATTCATCAATAAAATAATTCTTGGTTTCAACCAAAAAATTAATTGTAAAGTTGTTTTTGAGATTTACTGAGATTCTCTTATACATACATACATTATCACTGGAGATTCTCTGATTCTTAAGAATTTCCTAAGGTAACTTTTCCAAGATTATTTTTAAAAAATCCCTTCGGAATTTTTTTCTGATATTCCTTCAGAAGTTCGTTCTAGGGTTCCCCCAGTCCGATTTGAATGTGGTCTTCGGCAAAGTTGTAGCTGATAGAGTAGCCCAGCAGTACCAAGGGTCAACTAACACTCTAGAGCATTTGGGGAAATTCTACGGCCAATTGAATGAAAAACGTCCTTTTACCATAGTAATTCCCATACAAACTTTGAAGGGCTTGTGCACTCTCAATTTTCATCCAAATCAGCTCAAATTTTGGGAGAAGGCATACAATCTGGTTATGTATCGAATAAGCGGTGTGGAGCAAAAATGATTTTTTGAACCACGCTACAGTTATGCATCATCCGGCAGTACTGTGGTGCATACATCTTTTATTTCGTCATGGGTGATTACTTCTTATGGCTGCACTGCGTCAACATTGATGTTAAAAACTATAAATAACTAGTATTCGAGAGAAACATTATGCCAAAACCAGTGAATCAAAATTCAACCATCGCGCAACAATAACGACAATGTCGCAACCTGAATTTGTTGTGACATTCTACCCAATGCGACATAGGTTTGTCTCAACTTGAACAAAATAGGACAAAGATCGTGCACCACGAGTTTAGAGATTTTTAAGCCCTGCATTGTGATTTTCGAGCGGTAACCTCGAGTCGGTAAACACTGCAACGCTGCTGAAGATGTACCATCAAAAAGTTTCGATTTAAGGCTAGTAATAATTGATTAGTCACGAGTTGAAAAGTACGCAACAAATTCAGCTTCCGTTTTGTCTGCAACAACAAAAAATCGAGATCATGTCAATATCTGTTACCAGTTGGGATAAAGAGTAATCGCCGCGTCTTCTTTCTCTCTTGTTTCATGCCTGTTTTGTCTGACAATTCTCTTCACTGGTCAAAACTTTGAATGTTGACAAAAACTCTACCTGGTATGTCGAAATGACATTTTCAGCACTGGTTCTAAATCGTGCAGGTTTGGTTGCAGAATCGACTCTCCGCAGTGGTACACTGTGAACACGGTATTGACGATACGGTCGGTTTGGCTGCTCATTCAGGTTTCCCAAGGAACTCTATAATGTATGTGCAGTGGTCGTGAGAATTGCGGCAGCTATGGCAATCCTTTAACAATTGGACATTTTTCCAACAATCGTCAACTGGGAGTCGCTGGCATTTAAGCAGCTGTTCAAGTGATGGCCAGTTTATCTACAAAACAACCACAGGATCTCAACTACAAACTTGTTCTTTGCTAGATTATTAGTTGTTTTGTTCTCGGAGTGCATGTTGATGATGCTTCTGTCCTTTTTGTGCTTTTAGCGTGATGACCAGAAGTAAAGGTAGATCCTTGTTTACATATTCAACCACCACCAGCATGGAATATCTGAAGGTAGGGGAACAAAGCCCAAAATGCCAAGAGGGGGTAAAATGGCCCAATTCATAAAATCATTCCTGAATGTGATTTGTTTATTACTATAGGTGAATGGTGTCCAGATATGTTGTCATGAAACATTTTTCTAGAAGTCTGGCCGCCAAACCCACGGAAAATCTTTCGATTTCCCAATGAAAATTCGCAACTTCCGGGTTTTCATGCTTGCAATTAAGGTTTTTTGGTGATTTTATTACCTGCCATGTGTTTCCAAGGTGATTGAGACACACATGGAGACGCATGGTTGTTAATGTCTACGCTATCCATGTTAGGGGTCATTCAAATATGACGACCATCGTTCCGCGGGCAGGGGGGTGTCACTCCATGTATTGAATATACGATAAAAGTGGACAAAGGGAGGAAAAGGAGTCGGAAATGCCCGAAAAATGTTGGACGTAATTTTTGAATGTTTCCATGAAGTGGCATCTTACCCCACGGCAGGCGACCTTTTTGCACCACTTCCGTTTTACGAACCAGTTTTTCAAATAGCTAAAAATCGATGAAAATGCATTAGTTTAATGAATATTTTTGCTGAAATATCAAACAAATTTTGTCTAGTTGCTTTTATCACTTTGAATGCCTACGAATTGAGGCTTTTTGTCATTGAAAACGATGAAAGTTTGAAAAATGGCATCTTGCCCCACTTCCCCCTATGCAAACCTACAGGGGATAGACAAAATGATCGGGACAGGCAAAATTTTCACTTTTCAAAAAGTGTTCAACTGGCTGTAACTTTTCGAAAAGTGCATCAAATATTCTCAAATTTTCACTGTAAGTTCATCAACTAGATGTGTATCAATGGTCCAAAATCAGAAAAGATCGGGTCATTCTCCACGAAGTTATAAAGATTCTTGAAAAAGGTAAAATTATTCGATAGCCAACTTTGAGCTGTTATATCTCCGGATTCAATGAACCGATTGAAATGAAATTCTGACCATTTATGACTTATATAATGAGCTATGAAAAACCATTGATTTAACTTAATATTTTTAACACGGAAGAAAATTATAACGATTAGATTATTTTTCTAATAAAACACCAAATTTTCCAAAATATCAAGATCGTTTCAAAATTCAAGATGCGAATTATAGTTCATTTAATTTCCCTCTAATTGATTTATATATATATATATATATATATATATATATATATATATATATATATATATATATATATATATATATATATATATATATATATATATATATATATATATATATATGTTTTGAAAGAAAGTAACAACCTAGCTACCAATAAATTGAAAAAGTTATAGAATGCATATTAAAAATGGACCAATTTACTAAAAAAAACGTGAAAAAATTAAAATCGCTTTAATTTTGTCTCTTGTTAAAAATTTCAAGTTAAGTCAAATGTTTTCCAGAGTTCATTATATAAGTCATAAATGGTCCAAATTTCATTTCAATTGGTTCATTGAATCCGGAGATATAACAGCTCAAAGTTGGCTATCGGATAATTTTACCTATTTCAAGAATCTTTATAACTTCGTGGAGAATGACCCGATATTTTTCAAATTCGAACCACTGATGCACAACTAGTGGATGCACTCACAGTAAAAATTTGAGAATATTTGATGCACTTTTCGAAAAGTTACAGCTAGTTGAACATTTTTTGAAAAGTGAAAATTTTGCTTGTCCCGATCATTTTGTCCATCCCCTGTACTTCAGGCTGAAGCATTAAGCACCCATTGTCAATTTACCCGGGCAGAAACGAATAACTGCCACATAACTACAGCTTGCCAAAGTCAGGTATCATACCGTAACAAGGTATTGATAAGTAAACAAGGCATTGAAAATGGCTTATTTTGATATTGTAATACCTACACATCGTCATCGACCGAAAATACCTTAATGAGTTATTGGTTTGTTATTTAGTACCATTTTTAGTATAGAAGCTTTACCTAAACATACATGTTTTCCAAAATTCGTACGAAAAATGGTTTTCCGTCTAATTCAAAATTAGGTCGACCAAATTTTGAAATGAAAGTTGCATTACAACCCCGTTTCTATCCTCTTTGAGAGCCATTTATTAGATTTTAGTGAAAAAAAATCATACCATAATTTAAATTATCGATTTAGGTTTACACGTCACCGTGCAAAAGTTTGGGGTCACCCCTTAGTATGCTGCATCGTGCATAAGTTTGGGGTCACCTGACCTGACCTGACCTGACCTGAAATCTGAGTCAGAGTTTTATTCAAATCGTAATTTTGTTGGTACTACTCCAATTTTTTCCCTTGGTAGCTAAATGGCAGGACACAGAAATGGTTAGTATGTTCATAAACTAAGTTCTAGTCTACGTTACACTCTTAAGGTAGAAAATGTTATATAAATAAATAAATTACTTAATAAACCACATCATAATTTTGATTGACTTATCACATACTCCTTCTTCAATTATCCATATGATTTATCTATTGTTAATCGATGTAGGATATGTGTTCCATCAGTAATCTCACGCTCCCTTATTCATCGTATTCGAAAACAAGCGATTACGGCACCGAATGATTCCGTTCTTTTTGTTTTCATGCGTGCTCACTCCTAACAAAAAATACAAAAATAAGAAACAAAACAAATAAGGCTTCAATCCTTTGTTTTTCGTAGGATGAAAATGGGAGCTACATGCTTAATAAGGGAACCAGTACCCTACTGGTGGGTAGCTTTGAAAATTCTATCCCAAAATCTCAAATAACCAAATCCCGAAGGCCACTCCAGGAACGCACCATTACACCAAAACCCAAGTCCCGATTTGGATAGCATTAGTTTACTCGGAGAAATGGCACTCGTTGTTATTGGTTTTGGGGTAATGTTATGATTCTGGTTATGACCCTTACATTTATGTAGGGTAGAATTCACAGATCAGTAATTTTCATCTCACTTCCATTCTATTTCACACTTTATATAACGAACTTAGCTGATTTAGTATGGATTGTATATACCATTTTCTACCTTAAGAGTGTAACTTAGTCAAGAATTTAGTATATAAACATTCCATAACTATTTCTGTGTCTTGCCTTTCAACTACCAAGGGAAGAAATTGAAGTTGTACAAAAAATATGACGATTTGAATAAAAATTCGACTCAGATCTCATTTGGAAGGTGACCCCAAACTTATGCACGACGCAACATACTAAGGGGTGACCCCAAAGTTTTGCACGGTGACGTGTAAACCTAACTCTTTAATTTGAATTATGTTCTGAAATTTCCCAGTAAAATCTGAATGGCTCTCAAAGAGGATAGAAATGGGGTTCTAATGCAACATTCATTTAAAAATTTGGTCGAACCAATTTTAAATTACACGGAAAACAATTTTTCGTACAGATTTAGGAAAACCATGTAAGTTTAGGTAAAGTTTTTATACTAAAATTTTCATATAAAATTAGTAAAAAGTACCTACGGATCGAATCTAACTCTTTATCTTTCGAGAGAGTCTAAGCACGTGTGGATTAAGTGAAAGATGACTGAGATATGACCGAAAAACATTTCCATGTTTTTGAGAGGGTGACCCCAAACTTTTGCACGTGAGTGTAATTTAGGAGCCTCAACTTTCAAACGATTTTCCTGAACATACTCAATTTTTGAGTCTCTCTTGCACTAATGCGACGATATGTTTTGCTAACCCTATCATCGGATTCTCTACCCAGAGAGCTCGTCACCAGTCTTCCCAAACGAACACCAAACTCGCTAAGTACTGCTGTATTTATACTCCGCCTGTACTCTGACTGTGCGTTCGTACCGCAACACACAAATCTGTACCTAAACGCGTACTTATGTTCAAAGTTCGTTTCAAACACAAGTTCGAACATATGTACAGTACATGTGTACCGTGCGAAACGAAGTGGGAAGCAATCGTGCAAAAAAGAACTTTCTCGAACGACGATTGACAGTTCGGCACCAATCGTTTGCCAATCCGAACGCCGCTTCGGGTTTCATTCTCGGTTTGTGCTCGGATCGATTTTCGTTTTGTACTTCTGTACGTACACAAGTTTTGTACTTGAGTACTCTTCGGTACGGAGTACGGTAGCCGGTAGCAAACACGGGTACTCCGATGTTTGGCGTTTGAAGTTCAACACAAGTGCGAGAAAACGTACAGAAGTTGAACATGTGTCAAGTTTGTGGGAAGACTGCTCGTCACCAGTCGCCACACCCCTTTCAACGTATAGCGCAACAGTTCTCTCCAGTCCATGCAAAAGAGCGAGCGCAAGAAAGAGACAACTCCATCCACGCCATCCAAGCCTGTGAGCTGCGATCTCATTCAGCAGCGATCGCTGTGAATGGCATCATAAAACCATTATGGCTGGCTCTCCGTTGCTGCTGCCGCCGCCACAGCCGCCGTCGGTCATCCATGTTTGCGGCTTCTGTTTTCCTCCGCTTGTTCGCAAGGGTTTCCCTCGTTCGGATCATCGCTTGGTGCAAGGGTAATTTGAAGAATCTTGGACAAACAATACGCAAATTCTTTCGTTATAGTGCATTACCTGGCATTTTATGACTGGATGATTCTGAAACTGTAACAACACATCCCAACGGACATTTGAACCCGTTTCAGGAACAGACAGATATACAACTTGTTATACCGCTAGTTTTGTATGTTATTGATAATCCGGTGTCTCCACTAGTTGTCATGTTATTCCTTTTGAAACAAAATTCTTGACATTGACCTGAATTACAGGTTGAGTCTTCAGATGAAAACTCTCAGAATAACGGTTTTCTATAAAATCAAGTAAGTAATGCGTCCGTGGTTCTCCAGTCCAAGAGACTTAAACGTGTATAAAACGACGAACCATCGCACATTATCCAATGAATCGCGGCCACTAACAAACAGCAACGGTATTCCAAACATTGCTTCGCTCCTAAGTATATTTGCACAATTTCGTTTGAGATACCAGCCAAACAGGAGTAATGCATTGCACAGTACTGCGTCTCCGGAATCAAATTTGTTCAAACGCTTTCAATGGGTTTTCTCCTGTTCCGAAAAAAAAACCTAATAGATGAAACTAACAATAGCAACATCAACATACCCCACATCGAATCGGCATACAATCACGACCAAACGGAACGCTAGGTGATTTTTGTTCAAATATGATACTGTTTCTTAAAATTTCCTAATTTGTCCGGCAAACATTTGATGTCACGAAAGCACGTCGTCGTCGTTGTCGTCGTCGCCTTGTTGCGCTGCTTCCACTCAAGCGATGAATTCGTTGCCCTCCACCTGCGACGGCCATCGCATCATCATCACCGTAGTCTTTACTTCGCCATGAGATTGCCGCCGTGCCGCACTTGGCCGAACTTTCCGACTTCTTCTACGTGTGGACCAGTAGTTTTCAACCATTTTGAAATGTTAAAAGTAGGCATAGTTTACTCTTCACGTCTTAGTTACTACCCCGGATAAAAACTAACCATAGGGTGTATGGTGAAAACCATTCCTGCACCATACAGTGTACCAGCTACAATAAAGTGTATTGTAATGAAATGGTTCGCTATACTATACATTTACATTGGATTTTTATGTAACAATATATTATACTGTTTTTCTTACGTTTGAACCATTCACTTTTCCGAAACATTATTTTTCCGTGAATTTTTAATTATTTCTGGTGTTCGATTTGAATAGATCGTATGTTTGCTGTGATTCCTATGCAGATTCGACCTATTCAAATCGAACACCAGATTTATTCAGTTTAAGATTTTTTCCGTGCTTTGTTTTGTTGATGTTTGTGACTTTTTTGATGCAAAGGAAAAGAAAGAAAAAAAAGTGAATAAGTTGAAACATCAATTTAACCTTTTGGAATCGATTTTTTTCGCCGCTGTTGACGCAACCTCGCTGGTGTCGAACACGTTTGTTATGCTCGGTTTCATCGCCGGGGTCATATACGACCCCTCCGGCTCCAAAGGGTTAATGCCAATAACATGTTTAAATCAGTGGTAAACCAGATGTCCTAAGAACTGCAAGTCCAAGCAGGGGTCCAAGAGATATGGCCGGGCTAGGTGTGTAGAGTGCGATGAGAGAAATACTAATGCAATGTAGGCCAACCCGGAAAGATGCAGGTCAGATTACCGTAAATCAGTAGATGAGTTCAACACTTCAACACTATTCTTTCTGTATTTGCATTTAGGGGAGTTTTCTCCTCTTCTCTCATGTGAACTTGCCTTCGACCACAATCGAATCAAATGCGGTTGACAAACTTTATCTTTGACGTAGAGCCATCTTTAACATATGGACTGGACTGAACACTGAAATGACTTTTAATATAGGTTCATCTGCGGGTTCGCTTTTTAACCTAACTTATATTTGAATCGAACTTGACAGTTATCTCATGAGTTGTTATGTATTTCAAACTTTAGTCAAACTGGTGCCTCAATATTGCAATAACGGTTAAGCACGCTGTAATGATACTTATGTACCTCGTCACCCACTTCATGCAACTACATTAGTGGTCTAATAACACTTAGCGCGCTCGGCATAGTTCCATCATGCCACTCAAAGTGTTGCCACAAATAATGCTTAGTTTGCGAAACCCGGTTATCTGGCTGGTGGGGAATGGGAGCCTAAGCTTCAACTGTTAATGCAATCAGAGACTACTCAGACTTAGACGTGGGCGATCCTATATATGAAGGGTTATCCAAAACGCTCTGGGAATTCCCAAAGCGCATTCTAATAAATCTAATAAGCCTAAGATGCCATTAACAGGAGGAAAATGGCAAGATAATATAACAATATATGGTTTATGTAATGTAAAACAATTCAACATAACAAAAGAGTACCATTCCAAAACCATTTGATTAAATGTATAACCAGTAGTGAAATTACAATTAAAAACAATTTATTTACGGTACATTTTATTGTTTGAAACCATTCATGTACCATACAATGTACGGTATATTTAAACCCACGTATCAGTATTTTGAACAATTCATTAACAATAAAATGTATGGTTTTGCAAAAAAATATATATGGAGAAAAATATTTTTTATATTGTTACGATACTTAACAACCTGTATAATATATTGTAAAAATCTTATTTACAATTCACGGTATGGTATCCAACATTACATCTTATTGTTTTTGTATTTTTATTTTTACAGTGGTGTCTATTGTAAAAATATGGTTCTAAATAGTACTGTTACAATATAACGTTCGGTTTTTCTACTGTATTTTTTATTCGGGACTCCGTGCATAACTAGAAATATCGAAATTGCATAGAGTACCAATGAACCATACTTGATACTTTATACTTGATGCGGTGAGTCTACGCCGAATGAAGTATCCGCCTCCATTGGCCTCGGTCCTGGGCCAATCGCTTCCAGTCGCCCTGAACGTTTAGAGTCCTTAGGTCCTCCTCAACTACAAAAAGCCAACGTGTGCGCGGCCTTCCATGAAGCCGACGACCCCTTCCTGTTCCTCTGCTGAATATAATTTTAGCTTGTCGTTCCTCCGGCATACGAGCTACGTGTCCAACCCACCGCAGCCTGCCGTGTTGTATTCGCTTCACTATATCCATCTCTCTATATACCTGGTACAATTCGTAGTTCATGCGACGCCGCCAGATGCCGTCCTCCAGTTTACCGCCGAGTATTGTTCGCAGCACTTAACGTTCGAAGACCGGGAGAATCAGAGACTTGTACAACGCGAGTTTTGTCTTCGTTTGCAGCCTGCGGGACCTCAGCTGGTTTCACAGACCGAAAAAGGCCCGATTTGCAGCCGCAATCCGTTTTTTTCACCTCGCGGGTAACATCATTATCGCACGTCACTAGAGTACCAAGATAAGCAAATTCATGCACAACTTCAAATTTTTCCCCACCTAGCACCACTTCGTCACCACTACCACGGCCGGACCGACGTTGAACACCTGCAATCATGTACCTACCTAGTCTTTGTGGTGTTAATCGTCAGTCCAATCCTCGCAGTCTCCCTCTTAAAAGGTACAAACGCCTCTTCCACGGCCCGACGATCGATTCCGATGATGTCGATATCGTCCGCGAAGCCCAAAAGCATATGCGACTTCGTGACAATGGTTCCGTTTCTGTGCACACCAGCTCTCCTTATCGCTCCTTCCAGTACTATATTGAACAGTAAGTTCGAAAGAGCATCGCCCTGCTTCAGTCCGTCAAAGGTTACGAACCATGACGAAATTTCATCCGCAACCCGTACACTTGATTTCGATCCGTCAAGCTTCGCACGAATCAGTCTAATCAGCTTCGCCGGAAAACCATGTTCGATCATAATCTGGCATAACTCGTTTCTCTTAACTGAATCGTACGCCGCCTTGAAATCAATAAACAGATGGGTCTGCAAGTTGTACTCCCAAAATTTATCGAGAATCTGCCACAGGGTGAACATCTGATCCGTCGTTGATCGGCCCTCACGAAATCCTGCCTGATTATCGCCGATGAAAGACTTCTCAATCGACCTCAGCCTGTGGAACAGAACTCCGGACGAAATTTTGAACGCTGAATTGAGGAGTGTTATTCCTCTGTAATTCGCGCACTCCAGTCGACGCCCTTTCTTGAAAAGAGGGCAAATGAGACCATCCAACCAACTAGCAGGCAG
The DNA here is from genome assembly GCF_035046485.1 of Aedes albopictus. Classification (NCBI taxonomy): domain Eukaryota; kingdom Metazoa; phylum Arthropoda; class Insecta; order Diptera; family Culicidae; genus Aedes; species Aedes albopictus. Next base: position 388,606,007 of record NC_085138.1, on the reverse strand, counting down.
TTCTTCCTCCTTCCATATCTTTAATATAATAAGGTGTAAGAGTTGATACAGCTGCTCACTAACGTGCTTGAGAAGCTCGGCCGGGAGTTCGTCCTTCCCAGCAGCCTTGTTGTTCTTCAGTCCCCTAATGGCTGTCTTGACCTCGTCTAGCGTTGGAGGTTCCACAGCTTGTCCGTCGTCGTCGATTCGAATTCTGTCCGTTGCTCTTCCACTCCCAAAGTTCAACAATACCTCGAAGTGCTCTCTCCACCTGGCAGCCACCATTGTCTTGTCTGTCAGCAAGTTTCCATTACGGTCGTTGCACATGACGGGTGAAGGCGCTGTTTTTCTCCGCACGCCATTGACAGTTTCGTAAAATCTCTGCATATCATTCTGTTCAATACTCTCTTGCGCCTGAGGAATCACATTTTCCTCGTGCTCTTTTTTCTTTTTGCGGTGGATTCGTTTTTCGGCTACTCTTACTTCCCTATATCGCTCCCTGCTCTGCCGGGTCCCCGACACCAACATCCGGCTTCTGGCAACATTCTTCTCGTCCGTTACCCTCTGGCGCTCCTCGTCGAACCACCCGTTCCTAGGTCGTCTTTGAGCAGTACCTATGACATGCGATTCACCCCCGGATGAGCAGCAGTGAAACCTTTGGCCCAATCCTTACCCTGTCCATCCCTCAAAATGTGACCTTCTAACCTCGAGCTACCACGAGTACCCTGGCTTCCACCCATTACTAAAAGATATCATTAAAAAGTTATTACTCTGTATAATGTATACTATTAAGTACAAAGAAAGATCCTCGGCTCCGTAGAGCGTTATACGCGATTTAGCCCCAAATAAATGAACTAGATAAAAAAAAGTACCTATCACCTCCCGCGATAGGTACAGAAGAACTCCCGAGTGAACTTTGACGAGAACGGTTGTGAGATTATCGACGCGGAAGACAATGTAGTGGTTACGGGAAGTCGACACGGTGGATTATGCTACCTGAGAATAGCGGAAGCGACCATGGCTGCATCGGAAGGGGTGCACAAAGTGAACTGTTTGCACCAGGGCATCGCGACTGGGCTGCTGCTGAGCGGATCATCAACGAACAACTGGCTTCCGGGATCAAAGTGAGCGACTGTGGACTGCGTTTGGTTTGCGAATGTTGCATGGGAGGTAAGTCAGCTAGGCTTCCCCATTTCCCCCCGTTGTTGACCGTAAGTCGTCCCGAGTGTTGGACATTGTCCGCACTGATTTATGTGGTCCCATGGACAATGCTCTGCCAATTGGCAATCGGTATGCCATGACGATTACCGATGACTATAGCCGGAACGAGGCGGCGGGCAACATCAGGGATTACGTGCAGAGGGTGAGCATCATCTTCGGGCGAAAACCTCGCGTTGTAGGCTCCGATGGCGGGGGAGAGATTGACAATAAGGAGCTTCGGCCGTTGTACAAATCCATGGGAATTCAGCCACAGTTTGGCGTCGCTAAACGCAAAAACCGCTCCCTGACCGAGATGGCGACTTGTATGCTGGTGGATGCTGGTTTGGAGAAGCGCTACTGGGGCGAAGCGATGCTGACTGCCACGTTCCTTCAAAATCGGCTCCCATCTAGGTCTATTCAAACAACACCATACCAGATGTGGTGGGGCCGGAAACCGGACTTGAGCAACCTCCGGGTATTTGGTATGCCAGGCGTACGTCCACGTGCCTGACTCGAAACGGAAGCGGACAGCAAATCGACCAAACTGACGTTCATCGGGTACGCGATGGAAAAAAAGGGTTACCGATTCATTGACCTTGAGACGAATCAGGTGACCATTAGCCGCAATGCCCGCTTCATCGAGATGGGGAACGGAACGTCGTCAGTGGAAGTAACGATCCCAGCAACAAGCAAGAATCCGGAGGAACAGGTCGTGGTGCTGCCGCTGAGAAAGGTTCCCGATAACGAAGTGGATGAAAACGAGTCAGATCCGGGTGATTTTATGAAGCCGACGATGGAGAGGCCGAAGCAAACACGATTGAAGCGCTCCAATTGAGGAACAGCGTGCGCAGTGGAAGAACCTGTAACTGTGAAGGAAGCTCTTCAAGAACCTGTGTGGCGCAATGCCATGAAAGAAGAACTGGAAGCGCATCGTGTCAACGGAACGTGGAGACTTGTGAAGCTGCCCGAGGGGTGGAAGGTCATCGGATCGAGATGGGTGTACAAGGTGAAAAAATGAAGAAAACCACGTACTGAAATTCAAGGCGAGGCTGGTAGCCCAAGGATATGCGCAGCGATACGGAGTCGACGTTGGTGAGGTGTTTGTCCCCGTTACTAATCAAGCGACATTCCGATCGTTCTTGACAGTGGCGGCGAAGCACGACATGATTGTGCAGCATCTGGATATTAAGACGACATATCTGCATGGAACCCTGGAGGAAGAGGTTTACATGCGACAACCGCCGGGATTCGTGAAGATCGGGAAAGAACAGGTGGTGTGCGTGCAGGCTCCAGGCGTACAGCATCTTCGGATTGCGCCAATCTGCTCGCTGCTGGAACAGGAAGCTGGATGAAGTGCTCATGCAGAATGGATTCAAGGCCGCTGCAGCAGATCCTTGCCTCTACATTCGGGACAATGGCAAGACAAAAGTTCTTCTCCTGGTGTATGTTGACAACCTTCTGCTTGCATCAACCGATAGTACCGAAATCAAGATGATCGAGAAGCGTCTCAATGCAGAGTTTGAACTTTCCAACCTCGGGGAAGTGCGTCACTTTCTGGGGGTTGAAGTACTGTGTCACGGCGGCGTGTTTAAGCTCAGTTTGGGCAACTACATCGACAGACTGCTGAAGTCCCACGGTATGGAAGAGGCAAAGTCTGCAAAGTCGCCCATGAACCTCGGATACCATAAACAGGCCGAATCTGAGAAAACATTTGACGATCCGACGAGTTACCGCAGTCTTGTCGGTGCGTTACTTTACCTGGCTGTCGTAACGAGACCGGATATTGCAGCTTCTGCTGCGATTTTGGGAAGGAGGTTTAGCGCACCAACTGAAGTAGATTGGATGGCTGCGAAGCGTGTGCTGCGGTTCCTGAAGAAGACAAAAGGCTGCTACATGCAGTTAGGAGGAATCGCTGATCAGTCGCTGGTTGGGTTCTCCGATGCGAACTGGGCTGGCGATGCTGAAAGTCGCCGTTCTACTTCCGGAATGGTATTTCAGTTCGGTGGCGGTACCAACTCGTGGGCAAGTCGTCGCCAATCATCCGTGACCCTTTCGTCCATGGAAGCCGAAAACATCGCGCTCAGCGAAGCGTGCCAAGAAGCGCTATGGCTGCGACAGTTACTTCGAGATTTCGGCGAACCCCAGGATCAACCGACGGTGGTGATGGAGGACAACCAGAGCTGTTTAGCATTCGTACGATCGGACAGGACGAATAGGCGCTCCAAGCACATAGACACCCTTGAGCGCTTCGTGCAGGCGCTATGCGTCGAGAAGAAGATTGTTCTGCAGTACTGCTCAACCGATCGTACGGCTGCCGATATAATGACGAAACCCCTGGGTCCGCTGAAGCACCGTGAGTTTTGCGAATTACTTGGGCTCAAGGAGGACTCCTGAAGAGATTCCACATTGAGGGGGAGTGTGGAATGGTGCATTGTGTACCTCTTCACTATATCTTGCGCTGTTCTACAGTCCTACCCCGAGTATGCGTATCTACCGTACGCATCATCTTCTTTGCGTATACTGCTGATTGACAGTTCTCGACATGTACTTCAGTTCTAGCTAGACAATCGAGCGGGCTAGTTATGTAATGCGTTTGTTTTAATTTTTCAATAAAGTGTCCGTGTTTTTAAAACGTGATTTCGCGTGTTCCGTTGTTTTCCCCCGTATATTATCGTCTCAGAATTTCTGAGTACGTTGTATTCCACTGCGTTGGCCTCCGGACTCTGCTCGTCGTCAATTTGTTTATTTATTTGTTTGTGGAGGATTTCAAGAGCTACAAATACAAAAAGGTACAGTTTTTCGGTAAGGCCTGGTTTAGCAGCGCAATAGCTAGAAAAATTGTGGGAGGAATCGCTGAGAGAATTGTGAAATAGTTGTCTCTGGGTACATACATGGAAGAATCTCTGGGGGTATTATTGTAAGAATTCCTGACGAAATCCCGAAATGCCCAGTTAAACAGCCGAAAACATTTTCTGATAGCTACGGTAGGAATTCCTGGAGGAATTTCTGTATAAAATCCTAGACGAATTTCTGTAAGAATTCCGGGAGAAATTTTAGTAGGGATTCCTGGAGGAATCCCCGGAGTAGTTTCTGTAGGAATTGCTGGAAGAATTTCTGTAGGGAATCTCTTAGGAATTTCTGGAGGAATTCCTGAGGAATTTCACTGGAGAAGTTCGTGGAGGAACCACTGAAGCAATTCTTGAAAGAATCCCTGGAGGAAATTGGGGGAAACTTCCATGATAAACTGCTGGAGCAATCCCTGAAGCAGTTCGTAGAGGAATGTTCGGAGGAATTCCTAGAGGAATTCCGGGAGAAGTTCTCGGAGGTATACCTGGTTGAATTTCTAAAGGAATCACCTGGTTGAATTTCTAAAGGAATCACAGGTTGAATTCTCGATGACATTTTTGATGGAATTTCTGTAGGAGGAATGGCTCTACCCCATTTAGTATAATGCAATTTGGCATATCGCCGTTTGGCATAATGCCATTTGGCATAATGGCCATTTGGCATAATGCCGTTTGACATAACACAAAGAACAGCCTATCTGGATTCCTAGATGAATTTCTGTAAGAATTCCTGGAAGAATTTCTGTTAGAATTCTTGAAATAATATCGCTATTGAAATACGACTGTATGGTTGAATCTCTCGATTAACGGCTACGCAGACTTGGGATTTAAAAAACGAACTCGTTTTTTAAATCCCAAGACTGCGTAGCCGTTAATCGAGAGATGAAATAATATCTGTAGGAATTCCTGGATGAATTTCTGCAGAAATTTCTGGAGGAACTTTTGTAGGAATTCCTCGAAGAATTTCTGGTGGAAATCCTGGAGGAATTTCTGGAGGAATTAATGGCAGAATTTCTGGAGGAATTCATGGCAGAATTTCTGAAGGAATTCCTGGAGAAATTACTGGAGGAATTTCTGGGGGAATTCCTTGAGGAATTTCTGGGGCAATTCCTGGATAAATTTCTGGATGAATTTCTGGAGGAATTTTTGGAGGAATTTCTGGGGGAATTTTTGAAGGAATTCCTAGAGAAATTTCTGGAGGAATTTCTGGAGGAATTCCTGGAGGAATTCCTGGAATAATTTCTGGAGGAGTTCCTGGAGGAGTTCCTGAAGGAATTCCTGGAGGAATTTCTGGAGGAATTCCTGGAGGAATTCCTGGAGGAATTCCTGGAGTAATTTCTGGAGGATTTTTTGGAGAAATTTTTGGAGGAATTTCTGGAGGAATTTTTGGAGGAATTTCTGGAGGAATTTTTGGAGGAATTTTTGGAGGAATTTTTGGAGGAATTTTTGGAGGAATTTCTGGGGGAATCCCTGGAGGAATTTCTGAATGAATTCCTGAAGCGATTTCTGGAGGAATTCCTGGAGCAATTTCTGTAGGAATACCTGGATAAATTTCTGTGAGAATTCCTGGAAGAATATCTGTAGGAATTCCTGGAGTAATTTCTATAGGAATTCCTGGAAGAATTTTTGTTGGAATTCTTGAAGGAATTTCTGTAGGAATTCCTGGATGAATTTCTGCAGAAATTTCTGGAGGAACTTTTGTGGCAATTCCTCGAAGAATTTCTGGTGGAATTCTTGGAGGAATTTCTGGAGGAATTTCTTTAGAAATTAATGGCAGATTTCCTGGAGGAATTCATGGCAGAATTTCTGGAGGAACTCCTGGAGAAATTACTGTAAAAATTCCTGGAGGAACTCCTGGAGGAATTTCTGGAGGAATTCCTGGATGAATTTCTGGATGAACTCCTGGAGGATTTTTTGGAGGAATTCCTGGGGGAATTTTCGAAGGAATTCCTAGAGGAATTTCTGGAGGAATTCCTAGAGGAATTTCTGGAGGAATTCCCAGAGGAATTTCTGGAGGAATTCCTGAAAGAATTTCTAGAGGAATTCCTGGAGGAATTTCTGGTGGAATTCCTGGAGGGATTTCTGGAGGAATTCCTTGCAGAATTTCTAGAGGGATTCCTGTAGGAATTTCTGGAGGAATTCCTGGAGGAATTTCTGGAGGGATTCCTGGAGGAATTTCTGGATGAATTTTTGAAGAAATTTCTGGCGAAATTCCTGAAGAAATTTCTGGGGGAATTCCTGGAGGAACTTCTGTAGGAATTCCTCGAAGAATTTCTGGTGGAATTCCTGGAGGAATTTCTGGTAGAATCTGAAAAATAAAAACCTTTGAGAACCACTGCGGCATAGACCGTACGAGCTCACTCGACCGTTCAACCACGTTCAACCGGACTGGCACCGATCGACCACACGCTTTAGTAGTGGACCGTTCCAGGCCAGCATCTCGGACGACGACGACGGCGGACATTTCGTGACACACAGCGGAGATGAAGCGAACGAAGTTGAAGTCTCTTTTTTTTTCTTGCTTCCCCAAAACCTTGAGCTGCGCAGCTCAAGCCAACGCGCGAGGAGAAAACGCGTCCATACCAGATTTGTTTGGATAAATAATAAAAACAGTAATAACAGACAGCCAGTGTAACGAAAAGTGCTCTTCCACCGAAGTGCGGTATGTATATGGCCTGGCCATCCCCGGCTAGGTGCGCGTTCCTCTTTCTTAATTGTTATTTTGTGGAAAATTAAACAAAAGTGGTCGATTTTTACGATCCACGATGGATGGCCGCTCGGACACGGTTGGATAACAACACACGAATAGCCGGCGTGGCGTGGGTGAAATCAAACATTGAAGTCATATGGATCGGCCTCCGTGCAATGGGGGTCTATCTTGTCGATCGATCAACAGATGACGAATGACAAACAGCACGATAGTTTTGAGTTTTTGGAGTAAATACATAGGATTTAAAATGACAGACATTAAGAAGAACGAGTAACGTTCAGAAATAAGAGTCGCCATGTTCAGCAAAAACATTCGATAACTAGTACATAAAAGGAATCGAATGCAGATATAGCCTGATCATACCAGTGTGACTGATAATAGGGATTATCTCATCATCACTAACAAGTCGGCAATTTGGATAAACCAAAAATCGATCTCTCAATCAATAGAAGTAGGCAACTCCCACGCTAACATACAAGATCTCAGGTCACATTGGAGACTACAAAGCAGCAACGCCGCCCAACTGCAAGCTAGACTACTGGTGCTGGCGCTTGAAATGTAATGCCACGCTACATTTATACATGTTAATTTGGGAGAGTACACTAACCAATTGTTCAAATTTGGCTGCGTGTGCGCTGGAAATAAAATCAGTTCAGTGGGATTGAGTTTGTGTTTTCCAATTTTATTATAGGTTTACACTGAACAGTAGACGAACTTGGTAGTCTAGTGGATACCGCTTCTGATTCATATGCAAAAAGTCCTGGGTTTAACTCTGGCCCGTCCCCGTTCTCCCTACTTTGTATATTTTTCTTCTCTACATATGGTCGGCGTGAAGTCAGAGGGGACCAAGTAACAAAATTGACGAAAAATAGATTTTAAAGGCATTTGATTAAAAATTACTTTCGCTACATGGAACATTCACCCGATTTTCTTAATGTTACAATTAACGAGAGTTGTAGAACAATTATTTTCTTTCGATTGAACTGCGAAAATCGATAATAGTGTGTAGTCAGAGTGGACCAAATGCTTGATGTCGAGAGAATTGAAAAAATATGTATTCGTTAAAATCAAATAATCAATATATAATACGTTTCCAAATCGTATGACTCCTCAACGCATTTTCTGATGATTATTGATCAAGAAAGCACATGAAAACCCGTTTTTTATTATGGTCAATATCGTATTTTACAGATCATCGTGTTGAAGCATATTGTGGCATTTCGCGTGCAGACAGAGTGGATCATGTGTTTCTTAGAAAAATAGTTTAAATTACCTTATCCTTCGTAATCCTTTCCAAATCAAAATATGTTTGTTTAGTAGCTGTTGGGCATCATTTTGAAAGGTACCATCCCGAGTAGGTGGAAAAATCTGATGAATAGCATATTCAGTTATGATTGATTGAATTACTGAAGAGCAAAAACTGATATTGGTTTGATTGATATAAGAGGTAAATGAACAGAAATAACACTAGTTTACAGCATTTTTGAACTCGATAAGCTGATGATCATTTTTGGTGTAGAATCATGCCCTGAGTTCGAAAACGCGACAGAAAAAAATTACAGTAGAGCGGAAATTTTTTCGACTTTCCATACAAGGTTGATGATTTGAAATCGATGTTTGTTCTATTTTTAAGCAAAGTCGCTCACTTCACACGCCTCATTCTCCGTAATCAATGCTCCGATTGAGCTGAATTTTTTACTGTATCTCGCCTACATATGAAATGTCAAATAAACGTCGAGAGAGAATTTTTAAGTTGGTTTTTTCTTATTGAAAAAAATACATTTCTTCAAATTTTTTTGGGAATTTTGCTCAAATTTAAGGTGATCGTCCCTAAAACTCGCCAATATCTTGAATTTCATCAATCTGACGCAAAACCTGTATTAGGATGATTGAATGGTATTGTATTCAGCTTTTAATTTATGGAAAAAGATTTAAAATTTGTTGAACAAAACGCAATATATTTGAATTTTAGTAAATTATATATTTTGAAAAGTTGCAAAACTCGATATTGAGCTAACACTCAAAAACCGTTCTACTTAAAAATTTTTGAATGTCGGTTTCGAAATCAGCACTAAATTGTGCTTCAAAAATTTTGGTCGTTGACAGAAGTTCACGACTTTCGTTTTATTTTGTAAACTTGTGTAATAGCAAAATCTAATATGGTGAACTACTCAATAATAGCTCGTTAAGATATTACAAGATCAAAACAGTAGCAGACAAGATTTTTCACTTTTTTCTAGAAAAAAATGTCAGCATCCAGCATCGAACATACGAACTTAGGATTCACAGGCGGCGATGCTTAAAAAGACACGGACACGTTGAGTACTTCCAGTGAGCTATTCGCTCTTTGAAGGAAGCACGACACTAGACAACGGACTAGCATGCAACGCCCAGTGGCACAGCCGAAAACTTTTCCTGACAGCTGCGGCGGGAATCGAACCCGCGCTCCTAGCACGATGCGACTAAATGCTTGGTGACACTAGCCGCACGACCACGAAGCCACAATCCACATTACCACTCAACTGTGGCTCGCTGTTGTAAATAACTTGGGAATAAGAGCACGCAGTCCTTCGTTTCCACAGCTCAGAAAGGGGCACAGGCAATTCACTAACATTGAACCATCTCTATGGGTGTATGTGTTCCATTTCGTGCAGAAGAGCTAACCTTGTTTTTATGTAGATATTTTCAGCTATTTCGACATAAACGGATATCATATCACTTTGAGCTATTCGTGCGATATTCATTAGATTTTTGAATAACTCATCAAAATCACATCGAGCTATGACAGCAAAAAGTGTTCGATTTAAGATATGATTTAGATATTCTCGTCTACCCGGGATTACCCGTTTCACGAAGAAATTGATTTTACCAGTTATTTAAGAATCGAGTACTTGGTTCACTCTGTCTGACCGATTTTTTGAAAAACGCCAGTCCTCTGAATAAATAATTATGAACCGTGTAACTACAATATTTCAAAACTGTACCGAACTATGAAAATACGTTCAAAAGTTGTTAGCTGTTAAATGTTCATGTTAAGAATTCCTAAATAGCTCATTAGTTGACTACCCTTCATGTGATATTGAACTGTTGTACTTGGTCCACTCTGACTGAACATAAAAATTGAAAATGGTAATCAACAGTGTAATAACAGAAATATCAAATTTCAATCTTCCTGCTCACATTATACACCACTCCTATTAAATGTTGTCCTACTTGTGCTGTATTTTTTCATCAAATATGTAAAAACTTGAGTGTGAACTGTAGTTTGTTGTAGATTTTTCAAAAATCGTTCAGTCATAATGGACTAAGTACAATCAATTGCTCAGCAATTTCTCGGTTTCAAGCTTTTTTTTACGTTTTTTCGCGATCAATACAGAGCGATGCTTTGATGAATAGTTATTACGAGTTATGGAAAAAAATCAAGAACATATGTTGAAAAGCTCAAAACTTATAGACATAACGCCGACCATATATAACTCACGTAGAGTCATAGGCGGAAGTCGCTAGAACAGAAACGGGTTTAAAAAGCCATTTCCCCTTCCTTACAACTTTCACAACACAGTGTCAATTTACAACCCTTCAGAGTAATCAACATACAAACATTCACTTAAAGATGTCCCCCAACCAAAGGTTACTCGCAGACATCCCACCATAGTAACAAATACCCAGTTCGGGCTGGTTTTAAAGATTGTAAGCTCCTTCTTTGATTTTTTTTCCTATTGTCATCCACTGTCACTAGTTTACTAAATAAAACGAAAATCAATGGCCTAAATTTTTGTTGCATAATTACACTCCCGATCAAAAGTTTGGGGTCACCCCCTCAAAAACATGTAATTTTTTTGGGCCATATCTCCGCCAATTTGCGTCCAATTTCTAAACCCTAGATCTTATTTAAGAGATAATAACTGCCGTGTGCAGCATAGTTGTCCCATGTTACAAAACAGCAAACCGAGAAAAACGCGTTTTAAGTTCCAGCCTTGTTTCACTCTCTACGAACAAGTGTAATAAAAAATCAAAGTGAATTCATCAGGAGAGCGTTAGAATTGGTATTTATCATTGAAGTATGAACCAAAAATTTCATAGGTATTAAATTTACTTTAACTTTTTAAATAAAAACTCTGGTGGGACTGTAATGCCGATAAATCTAGCAAATTTCGGGATTTTATCGGCATAAGCTGTCCCATGTCATGCGAGATTTTCAGCATAAGCTGTCCCATGTTTCAGTTTTCAGCATAAGCTGTCCCATGTCGAATTTTTCAGCATAAGCTGTCCCATGTTGGATGTTATCAGGATTCCCGGAGAATGTCCAGGATTCACACAGACATTCTCGGCATTCCCGGCGAATTTTTGGAATTCATGTAGTATTGTTAGGATTTCTGGAGGACTTTGGGGAGGGAGGGGTGAAACGTACCATTTCATGAAATTGCCAAAATAATTTTTAAAAATCCATGTGAGTATTATCGAACCGGGCTCGACGAGTTGATGTTGTAAATCGATGTCCGACGCAATTTTGAAATCCAAGATGGCGGCTTCCGGTTTCTGCAAATCCATGGAAACCCACGCAATATGGATATTTCCGGAACGGGTTCGACAAGCAGATGTTGAAAATCGATGTCCGACGCCGTTTTGAAATCCAAGATGGCGGCTTCCGGTTTCTGGAAATCCATGGAAACCCACGCAATATGGATATTTCCGGAACGGGTTCGACAAGCAGATGTTGAAAATCGATGTCCGACGCCATTTTGAAATCCAAGATGGCGGCTTCCGGTTTCTGCAAATCCATGGAATCCCACGCAATATGGATATTTCCAGAACGGGCTCGCCGAGCAGATGTTGAAAATCGATGTCCGACGCCATTACATGGCCGCCATATTGGATTATGGTCCGCCATCTTGGGTTTCAAAATGGCGTCAAATATCGATTTTTAACATATACTCATCAAGTCCAATCGCTAGATCCTCATATTGCATGGTATCATAGCTCAAAACACCATTCCGTGGCCGCCATCTTGGATTATGGTCCACCATCTTGGATTTCAAAATGGCCTCAAATATCGATTTTTGAGTTCTACTCATCAAGTCCGATCGATAGATACCCATATTGCATGGTATCATAGCTCATACCACCATTACATGGCCGCCATATTGGATTATGGTGCGCCATCTTGGGTTTCAAAATGGCGTCAAATATCGATTTTTAACATATACTCATCAAGTCCAATCGATAGATCCTCATATTGCATGGTATCATAGCTCAAAACACCATTCCATTGCCGCCATCATGGATTATGGTCCGCCATCTTGGATTTCAAAATGGCGCAAATATCGATTTTTGACTTCTACTCATCAAATCCGATCGATAGATATCCATTTTTCATGGTATCATAGCTCAAAACACCATACCATGGCCGCCATTTTGGATGATGGTCCGCCATCTTGGATTTCAAAATGGCGTCAAAAATCGATTTTTGAATTCTACTCATCAAGTCCGATCGATAGATACCCATATTGCATGGTATCATAGCTCATACCACCATTAAATGGCCGCCATATTGGATTATGGTCTGCCATCTTGGATTTCAAAATGGCGTCAAATATCGATTTTTAACATCTACTCATCAAGTCCGATCGATAGATACCCATATTGCATGGTATCATAGCTCAAAACACCAATCCGTGGCCGCCATCTTGGATTATGGTCCGCCATCTTGGATTTCAAAATGGTGTCAAATATCCATTTTTGAGTTCTACTTATCAAGTCCGATCGATAGATACCCATATTTCATGGAAACATTGCTCAAAACACCATTCCGTGACCGCTATCTTAGATTATGGTCCGCCATCTTGGATTTCAAAATGGGGTCGGATATTGATTTTTGACTTCTACTCATCAAACCCGATCGATAGATACCCATATTGCATAGTATCCGTAACAGATTCACCGTTAAATAGCAAGCACTCTGACGTTTTGACCGCCATCTTGGAACCTAAGCCGCCATCTTGAATTCCAATACTCTTATAACCACCTCTTTAACAAACAAATAAACAAACATACAAATTTACATACACATTAACATACAATTTAACATACAAACATACATACATTGACTTTTATATATAGATTGCATGGTTTAGAGCCTAAAACTCCATTAAACAGTCGCCATCTTGAATTTTGAGCCGCCATCTTGGATTGTAGACCGCCATCTTGGATATTCTGGTCGCCATCTTTGGACTGGTTACTGATTACACCCTCCACTGGTTACTCATAGCTTACTCCAATTTAGCTTTAAAAGCTGAGAAAAAAAACATGGGACAGCTTATGCTGCAAAATAGAACATGGGACTACTGCAAAATTGAACATGGGACAGCTTATGCTGGAAAATTGAACATGGGACAGCTTATGCTGAAAATTGGAACATGGGACAGCTTATGATGACAAAAATGAACATGGGACAAATTGACTTGATGTTGTTTTTATCAGCGGTTGGAATTTTCGCTCATTCTCACGAAAATAGAATTCTCCCTCACGCCAATTTTCAGCGAAAATCTGGCTTGAGAAATCTCCCGCACAAAGAGCAGAGCGAAAACATTTTTTCACTCACTCCCAAAAGGTGCGAGAATTTCGTTTGCCCTTTGTCGGCCGATTATGTTGTCTTTCCTTGACTCATATGACGCCGACGATGATTGGTTTTATGCATTATATTTTCTACACCCTCTGTGTGGTTGGCGTGGTGGTGTGGATAGAGTGCGCGTGTCGCGTATGTTTTTAGTAATGTTCCAGGTTCGAATCCCGTCGCGGGCACAATTTTTGTTAATCTGCTTTGAAAAGATTTTCGTGAAAATTGGGTGAGAGAAAATTTAACAGAACGAAAAGAAATTATCTGCAGGTTGAAGCGATTTTCAGTTATCATGAATCGCTACTCTCGAAAGAAGTGTTGGAGGGGAAAAGTGTTCCACAAGCAAAATAGTGAAAATAAGCTCTCCCGCCGCCGTGAGAATAGCCATATTTCGTATCGCTGAAACGAAAATTACGAACCCTGGTTTTTATAGATTTTCCGAACAAAGTGTACTAACCGAGGGCAGTTTCTAAAAGAATACGTAAAAATAGACCGTTTGGCGAAAAAAAGTCAAAATCGACAAAATGTAACATGGGACAACTATGCTGCACACGGCAGATAAGTCAAAGAAACTTTTAACATGATTTAAATGAAAAAAATTCAAAAATGTTTGTATGTAAACTTAAGCCAAAGTTGCCAAATTTTCTAAAAAAAATGAATATAAAACTACGGCAGTGTCGCTGGAAACTGGGTTGACCAAATTTTAAGATGAAAGCGGTAATATTTTTTTTTACTTTTTCGTTTATTCCATGGCGAATCATGGGCATAACTGAGCTGAAATCATTTGTTGTTTTTTACAATATTTTTTACATTTTACAATAGTTACTGCCTTAATGCTATGCTAGTTTGGGAAGCCGAAGTACTCGCGCCTGTTTCTGTTTCAAGATTAGGGATAAAAAATGGGAGGGAGGGATTTAGGGGTTTTAAACCTTATTATTTGCTAACTTATACTAAAAACATTGATGGGACAAAATGGCCTGATCTGGAACGGAACAAAAAAGACCGTAGACAACGACAAGAAGAGGACAAACGGGAGGTGGCGACAGACAGGGACGACAGCGAAACCAAATAGAGAACAACGAAACCAGATAGGTACTACATCAAACTCTGACATCAACGCGTTTCAAAAACTGATATATGAGATTCATGTATTCCAAATCAAGGCCTGCCAACACTTCTTTAACGGGTTTCTGTTGTTTTCCTCGGACCCGGAGAATTTCATGCAGATCTGACTTCACGATGCTCATTGCATCCCCACACGACATGTTCGATATCTTGGTAAGCCTCACCGCAGACACAGAGATTGCTTTCTGAGAACCCAATACGGAAGAGATGTCCGTTTAACAAATAGTGGTTAGACATCAGCCGATACATCACACGAATGAAATCGAGGCCTAAATCAAACCCTTTGAACCATTGCTTCTTCGACACCTGTGGCAAGATGGAGTGCAACCATCTACCCATCTCTCCATCTCTCCATTTGTATTGCCAGCTGATCAAGATCTCCTGACGGGCCAATGCAAAAAAAAATCGTCGAAGGCGATTTGACGCTTGTAAATATCGCCTTCGCTAGCGCCCACCTTAGCCAGAGACTCCGATTTCTCATTGCCCGGAATTGAGCAATGTGAAGGGACCCAAGCTATGGTGATGATGTATGAGCGTTTGGACAAAGAACTCAAGACCTGGCGTATTCCATTCAGGAAGTACGCTGAGTGCTTCATCGGTTTCATTGACCGAACAGCCTCCAGAGAACTTAGACTGTCGGTGAAAATGAAGTAGTGCTCAGGTGGAAGAGTGCTAATGTACTCTAAGGTGTAGTATATAGCCGCTAGCTCAGCTACGTATACAGAACAGGGCTTTCGAAGCATGAAGGTGACGCTATGAAACTCGTTGTAGACACCAAATGCAGTCGAATCATCGGTTTTTGAACCATCTGTGAAGAACTGTCTGTCCCCGCTAACATGCCCGAACTTACTTGCAAAAAAATGTTGATTACCTACGGAACGAAAATATTCTTTTATACCGGTGATCTGTTCCTTCATAGAGAGAACAAAATCCACAGAGGAGCTGCCGAAGTGTGAGAAGTTGTCACGATTGGTGTTAACCGGAGATGGGCTTACCTTTAGCGTCATGTATCAGTAGTACACACTCATAAAACGAGTTTGAGGATTCTGTTCGAGCAGCTTTTCGAAGTTTTCTATGACGGGTTTACAACCTCGCATCGGATGAGGAATCGGAACGACAACTCTGCAAAGCGCTCTGTCAGAGGCTGTACTCCAGCAAGTACCTCTAAACTCATATTGTGTGAGTCGAGTTCATGCAACCTAACGCGATCCGAGGGCAACAGTATTGAATCCGTTGAAGCTTCAGCATGTGTGTTTTCGCCGCGGATTGAAAACAAAAACTACCGTATTCTAAAACCGATTGAATGGTTGTTTTGTACAGCCTGATCAGATCTTCCGGGTGAGCTCCCCACCATGTTCCGATAATAGTTCGCATAAAGTTGATTCGTTTTTGTCATTTCTGTATCAGATACACAATGTGTTTCCCCCAGGTGCATTTGGAGTCGAACCAGATGCCGAGGTATTGTGAAGACATGCTGTGAGTGACTGTCATACCCATCAGAACGAGCGGAAACTTAGCCGGTTTATGTTTTTTAGAAAAGACAACCATCTCAGTTTTCTCCGGAGAGAATTCGATACCCAGCTTGAGAGCCCAAGTAGACAAATTGTTCAAAGTATCCTGTAGTGGTCCTTGCAGATCGACTGCTAATGATCCAGTTACAGAAACAACACAGTCATCCGCAAGCTGTCTTAACGTGCAGTTTTCCATGAGACAATCATCTATGTCTCTAACATAAAAGTTGTAAAGCGGGGGCTTAGACATGAACCCTGGGGGAGACCCATGTAGCTAATTCTTGAAACTGTCAAGTCGCCATGAGCAAAACTCATCTGCTTCTCAAACAGCAAATTATACAAAAAGTTGTTCAGAATTGGTGAAAGGCTACTTTCGTGTAGTTTGTCGGAAAGAACATCGGCACAAACTGAATCAAAAGCCCCCTTAATATCCAAAAACACTGAGCCCATTTGCTGCTTTTGAGCAAAGGCAAGCTGGATTTCTGAAGAAAGTAACGCAAGACAGTCGTTCGTTCCTTTGCCTCTGCGGAAACCAAATTGTGCATCTGACAACATGCCCCTCGATTGAACCCATTTGTCCAGTCGAAAGAGAATCATCTTCTCCAACAACTTTCGTAGGCAAGACAACATCGCGATTGGACGGTACGAATTATGATCCGACGCGGATTTCCCGGATTTTTGAACAGCTATCACCCTCACTTGTCTCCAATCATCCGGAACGATGTTGTTCTCCAGGAACTGATTGAACAAGTTCAATAAGCGCCTCTTAGCGACGTCGGGAGGTTTTTAAGCAAGTTGAACTTAATTCGATCCATTCATGGAGTGAATTGCTACATGAAAGAAGAGCAAGTGAGAATTCAACGTACAGTTCCCTCCAGTTTGTACCATGGGAGTTAAAATCTCCCATGAGCAGCCGAGGCTCAGGCATAACCGAGCAGATGTGGGCGAGATCCCTGCGAGATATCGCAGTTCTCGGAGGAAAATATATGGAGGCAACACTGAGGCTTTTACCTCGGATAGTCACCTCACATGCGACGGCTTCAATCGGATGAAAATCGACTCTGTAAAACGAGTGCTGCTTCTTGATCCCTAGAAGCATCCCACCGTACGAGTCGGAATAAATTCAATATCTCTGCTCGGAGTGGATGGATTCCAATGAATTTTTGACACAAACGGTAAAAGTCTCTATAGTTTCAGGACGGTGTCATTCGCCGCACGATACTGGAAATCAGTGTTGTTCGGGAGTAACGCCACCCACTTACTACAACCCTGAACTACTTTAAGGAAGATGCACACAAATGCTAGAAAAGGACCCCATTACAGGCTCTTAATTATTGGGAGAGGTTTAACAATGATCACTTGATCGGCAGGCCTTAGGCTCATGAGTATAGGATTAGATCTTTAGTACCCACTACCTAACGGTCGGGGTTAGATGGAATAGGACAATTTTTAACCTGTTATATGTATATTCGTTTGTGTAAATAAATGTAAATTTTTTGTAAAATGTAATGTAAAATAAAATGTAGTTAGTATGAAATCGCGAGTGTCTTTACTTGTGCCAAGGTGAAGAACCAAGTTCCGAAGGAAATGGGTTGTCCATTGTGATGGACCAAGATACCCCCCCCCCTTGGATGGATTCGTGTTGGGGTTGGAACCGTTTTTCCACTGCTCGGCTATCGAAGGATTCCCGGTGAAGGACCATTCCCCAACAAGTGTATTGAGCTCGTTTTACCCCGATCTCTCTTTCTCACACCTTTTTAGGAAAATAAATGCCTTATTTAACTCGTAATTGTGTAAAAACTTCCATAGTATCGGAAATTTGACATAGGGGATGTCGGGGTATATGAAGATATTTCAATTTTAAGGGCCGTGCGGTGTGCCAAACCAGCTTCATTCGATATTACGGAAGTTTTTACACAAACACGAATCAAATAAATCATTTATTTTACACTCCTGGATTTTTCCAAATAAAAGTGAAAAAGAGGGAGAGTGGGGTAAAACGGATCCGATACAATGATTTCCAACATCGTGCGGCGAATGACAACCTCCTTATCTGAAACTGTAGAGATTTTTGCAGTTTGTGTTAAAAACTCATTCGAATCCATCCACTCCGAGCAGAGATATTAAATTTATTCGTGTTTTATACCTATTTTTTCCCATTGTGCAATGTGTGAACCTTCTACCAACCAAGTCCCACCAACACTTCGACATCCGCATGAATTTGTGCTGACGCAGAGGTATATTTGGTCAGATGTGGATACAAACGATTGCAATCATCACTATCTTACCCTTCTCCACATTGACCTGCAACCTGACGTGGCAGGCGCCATTGTCGCCTAAAAATAGAAGATCGCCAACGCTCACATACTGAAGATGCCTTCTAATTACCGGCAGATATCTCATTGGTTCCTTGGGTGAGAGACATTTACAGATGTACTAGTATATATATATAATTTTGTAGTTATTTTAAACCATATTTTTTTTAAATAACAGGTAACTTCCAATACATCAAATAGCAGCGTACGTAGGACAGTTGCTCCAAGGGAAGGTGGACACTGGTCTTTCAAGTTTCATATTTGTACTGTGTTTGAATATTATGGCTGCTTTTTTTCATTAGATATTTTCCGTTCTTTCAAACATAGGCTCCACTATCGAAAAAAAGACGATTTCATCTTTCTATACGTGCTGATGGAGTTAATTGAACTAGGTGCTTCACAGTATTACTAAAAAGTTCTGGTTCCAAAAACAGTAAAGCCCTTTTGAAATGCTGGTACCTAATCGTTAGATTTGGGGATATAAAGCTACAAATATTATCAAAGTACCTAAAGCATTGAGACCACCAACAGATGAACTCTCTACCCAAACACAGAAAAATTGAAACTTTCTAGTCCTCATAACAAACGAAAACTTACCCACAACGGGTTGAAGTTTATACTTATTTTGTATGTGTAAGCTAATGTTATGGGGTTATGGGTTAGCTTACACATACATTACCCACTCAGCAATCTCAAATACGGATAAACTTATGGTTCAGATGGAACCTTAAGCGGAAGTTTACTTCGTGCATACAAAACAGCCTGCGTCTGTGCGGTCCTCCTCCTGTATAGGTATCCATTTTTTCACCCTACTAATTGCCCCATCAAGGACTTTCCTGTGAGATCCCTCAGCTCGAAATGGTGCAATAGAAAATCTCTTCACCTTAAGAATCTCCATCGATAAGCTTCCTCACCCCTTCTTGCAACCATACAGTCCACTAGACTGAGCGGTGAGTACCTACTGCGACCTGTTGTTGCACTGGAGCAAAATGACCAATCACCTCTACCAATGGTCACCTCCGCTATCCATATTCTACAACGCAATGGTCCATCAATCGGAAGCCGCTTGATTAGTCCACTTCGTGCTCAACATTTTTTTTTCCTTTCCCCTATAGATCAAAGCCCAGATGCCGCCGCTCGCCCGCTGTACTCAACGCTGAGGTTCGAGACAAAATGGGATTACCTTCGAACGAGCGGAGAAGAAAGGTTGAACCCGTCGGTCTTTCGGTCACCGAGTCGGTCGCTTCAACCGATGATGGTGGAGAAACAACACAGAGAGTAAATTTATATGATTTAATAATTTTATTGCACGCATCTCCGGCGTTTTCGGTTCTGTTTTCTCTTTACAAATTTTACCTTGGATTTTTTTTTGTTTTACATATCTTTGCATTCAGTCGGTGGTGCCTACCGGCTATTTGCCGTCGGAAGCGATTTCTTGCCGCTCGTTGGCCATCACATGTCTCAGCGATCGGATGCCGACCAGGCGAGCTTCTGCCTCGGCGGTGATCTTGTAGCAACCTCGAATGTTCAGGTGTTTCAGTGTGGTACAATGTTTGATCAGGTGATCCATGCCCTGATCGGTGATTTCGGCACAGTTTTGCAATCTAAGGGTGGTCAAACGGGTGCAACTCTTCGCGAGGATTTCCAAGCAGCGATCGTTTACGTTTTGACACTCGCTGAAATCGATAATTTCCAGCGAAGGACAGTTGACGGCGAGCTTCTCCACTCCGGGATCCGATATCTGGAAGTGATGAAGGTTTAGGTGTCGTTGCATAGTAGCATTGATATGGTTTGATTAGTACCTGCAAGCGATTCAGAATAAGCTCCCTCAATTCTTGAAGCTGAAACTTCATCCTGAATGAGAAATCTGTTACGCGATAGCATCCGGACAAATTGAGAATGCGTAACCTTTTGAGATCTGCAACCGAGAAAGACATCTGGAGATCCCAGATGGCGATCGCACACTCCGGTAGATCTATTCCTGTTATACCCGCATCCGTGAGCTGGAAGAGTTAGATTAACACTGATCAACGTTGACGATGACGATGAAAGGAACAACTCACCTTTGCACAGCAATCTAAATTTAACTCCTGTAATCCTGTCATGTGGTAGAAAATGTATTGGATGGATCGATCGTTGATACAGTTTGAACATCCTCCGAGATCCAGTACAGTCAAGTTATTCAGTTCGAATGAGATCTTCGTAAACACAACTTCTCCTATGTTTGTCAGCAATCCCAGATACAGCTTCCTCAACCGCCGTTGTCTATTGTGGGTCAACAATCCGCCCATTATCCCCGTATCACTAATCCTATCGCAGTTCGTCAGATCTAAATGCTTCAGCCTGTTCAAATTCTTGATCGCCATGATACCATAATCTGTAATCATCCAGCATCGGTTGAGGATCAACGTCTCCAGCATTGGCATGCATTTGCATATCTCGATCAAGCACGAATCGTGCAACTCCAACGACTTCGTCAAATCCAGATACGTCAAGTTTGTCTGCAATCGTATCAAGTCGATGATCCCCGCCTCAGTCGAAGGCACTTTGTCACACACCATCAAGCTCAAACTATTCAACCGAAGTCCCTTTATGTCGGCCAAGTGACGTAGGAACAGATTGTCGACTGGCGTATCGCCAATATAAAAGTGACGAATATCATGCTGATGATCGGTCAGATAACGTATTACGTGGCCCAGCATTTGAAAGCGATGAGCCGCGTTGTTCCCCTTGAAACAGTTCGACACGTCTAGCGAATCGAGCTTTGGCGCCATGCCCACTAGAAAATCGAAATGATGCTGCTCGAGTACGGTATTGCCGGCTAAACCGATGTGACGTAGCTGCGGCAGCGTCGGACACAGCATTACAGTGACGTTCTCGATCAGCTTCCACGATCGAAACAGATCCGGACAGTTTTCGATGGTCAAGCTCTTCAACCGATAGGTGTATCGAAGGATCGATAGGAGCTTCTGCTTCCACATGGCGCAGTTTTCGAAGGTTAGCTCTTCTATTGACTCACCGAACTCGGCCCAAAAGTCACTGCGGTTTCCGAAGGTGATCTTCGTGAGCTTGACGTTGGGGAAATACCGGAACGCGGTTAGCAGACTACGTACCGGCTCGATGTTGTCTTCGAACTCTATGTCGTGAATGTGAAGGCACGTTGAGCGCAAGTAGTATGGATGTTTGAGACCCTCGTAGAACCCTTTGCAAGCTTGTGCCATAGCATTGCGATCACTCACGTTCAGGTACTTCAGTAACTCCACCATGATCTGAAATTGAAGTGATTATAAAATCGTTGATCTACAAGTAGTATGAATCTAAACAAACTTCAAAAGGCAGCAGTTCAAAGTACGGCTCGAACCAGTAGATGAAGCCATCTTCGAACCATTCGTACATATTCCGCGTGGTATGTACACTCTCAGCTTGTGCTTGCTTTTCGAGCAGTTTACGAAAGAACTCCGACATCTCGAACACACACAAAACGATCTTGTCGGTTTCAAAACAACTGCGATTTTGTTTACGATCTCAAGCGCGTCACTTATTTGAAAACAAATCACCAAACCGCCCTTCACGGGTGCTGCGGTTTGTGTATCGCACGCGACGAACTTTGGCGATCAACTGATCGCTTGCAGTTCAAGATCATGGCTGAAGAGTGCCAATTGTGCAAGGAGCACTACGTTTGTAAAGTTCGGCAAACTCGTTCGAATAACTTTGAATAACTTTGAATTAATATTTGAAGTTTCATGAAATTATGAATCTATCTTAGGTATCTTAAGTCATTAAGATATTTGGAAGGTCTGAGCACTCATTGATCACATATTAGAGTAACTCAACGACACGATGGTGGATGCAATCGATGATAGGAACTCACGTGCGCGATCGTGTTTGACACGATCGGTAAGGGCCGACTGTAAGCCCGAATATTCACCCGCTGTTTAGCCACACTTATCGAGGGCGCCTAAAGACAAACCAGCTAAGCAGTTCGCCCAGAGGCGCCGGTCAAGATGGAAGCAAAAAATACCCACCTAATAAAGCTACGAGAAATGAAAGAACTAATGGATCTGATCAATCCACCGCCAGTGTACATTGAAAGGATACCAGAGTTAAGAAAAAAGAAACCTGAAGATGAAGAGCCACGATCGTCCCGATCGAGGCTGTGGAGAACGAAGAAAATCATAGATTACACCAACCCAATTGACGAGATTCTGGTGCGTAAACCTCAACCGAAACCAGAACCTTCCAAAGCTGCCAAACCACCACGATCCGGAGGTAGGAAAGCGAAAAAGGTTGAAGCACCTCCAGAGATAGTAGCGCCGCCTGAGCGAAGAGTCAGTTTCATTGATTCGATGCCCAACATCTTGTGGAACTTTGATCAAGGAAAAGTTAAAGAAGTAGTTGAGATTCCAAAGTGGATGGAACCCTTGGATACGACCGGCTTCTTCGAGCCTCGCTATGATCTGCTACCGATGGAGTTGATCCTGATTATTTTCAAGCAAATTACCACCAGCGATCGGCTTGCTGCTGGTGAAACCTGCTGCCGATGGAACGAAGCATCCCATTACTACGAACCATTCCTGGACCAGACTTATTACCATTTCGATCGGGTTGAATTCGGTGATCAAGTTGTTCCGTTTAAATATTTTAGTAAAGGATTCCGGTATTACCCGCGATTAGTGTTCACTCAGGTCGAGTTCAACAAGCACAGTGACTTCTGGGAAGTTCATGGACTGTGGATCACGGAGCTTACCCTACGTTCTTGTGTCATCAGGAAGAAGAAATTCCTATCGATCATGCGGAACCTTCTGAACTTGCGCCGACTTGAACTGATGCAGTGTGATGAATTGTTCAAAAACTGGACCATCGAATACAACACTCAAGAGCCGATGTTTCCATTCTTCTTATTCAGCCTCAAGCACCTGTCGCTCTCCGGTTGCGACTACTTCAACGAGTTCCACTTCGAGCGTTTCATCACAATGGCCCCGAATTTGCAATCGATCGACGTGTCCAACTGCTTCATAAACCTGTACCTCTCCAAGCGGATCACAATGCTCGAACGAGTGATGAAATTGATCAGTCGCAATCGGCATCACATGAAATGCCTGAATCTTACCGACACTCCATGCGTGGATGATTTCACGTGGCATTGCCTGTGCGACATCGAAGGTCTTCGTCTCACACACTTCACCATGGCCTACAGTGAGCGTGTACCTCTGAAGGACCCCGGAATCATTCGATTCTTTACAATCCAAACCGAACTCACACATCTGGATCTGACGTCCTCCATCGGTCTCAATGACGAATGCATGCAGATCATCATCACCAGCTGCCCGCTACTGCACACACTTAAGATCCGTCGCTGTTGGCTACTCAGCGACGAAGGTGTCGTCGATATGCACACGCTTCAGCACCTCCGGGTCCTCGACATCTCCAGCTGTGAACGAATCAGCGACTTTGGCATCAACACATACATTGTCGGGAAACGTCATCGCGAGATGCACGAGATCTACCTATCGCTTCTGAACAACCTATCTGACTCTACCTTGTACTACATCATTGTGACCTTCCGAAACCTTCAAATCTTGGACCTGGACAGCACGGCGAACTCCGTCACAGACGAAGTCATTCAGTATACCATATGCTACCTGCATAACCTTCGGCATCTGAACGTCATCGCTTGCACGAAGGTAAGTGACATGACATAGATTGATCGGTCAGAACCATTTTCGTGTGATTTATTTTTGCGCATTGGATTTATTTCTATTCAATCAAAATAGAAACTTGTTTCCTTGAAGAAATCATTATCGAAATGAAACGGTGATTCGGTGTATCTTGCTGCCATGCCAAAACATTGCTCTTGAAGGAAATGATAAACTTTACCTAATGGAACAGTTTTCCCGAACGAAAACAGCAGCGTCTATCAGCTGTCGACGCATACAATAAAGTGAACTAACAAATCAAATAAAACAATTCACGTCGGCAGTGACGCCACTCAGCTAACGCAATCAGGCTCGTTTTTTGGCAACGACTGCCGGTACTCTGTTTTCCTATTTGTCATGAATGTAGGGGAGACAAATCGATTCGTTTGGGGATATTCAATCTTAAAGTCCAATGCCGTTTCTCATTTTCTACCTGGCTTGGAACTGGATTGGCGGAAAATGTGCAAACAAACGTCAAACACATTTCAGCGTAAGCAAACCCATGTCGGGTTGGGGTTGAAACCAGTGCTGAAAATGTCGTTTCGACATTTCTATCTTTCATAATCCTTTTCGGATCCCAGTAGGAATCCCAGCGGGAATCTCTAAGTCCTTAATGAAATCCCGGAAGGATTCTTTGCAGAAATTCGAGCAGGAATCCCTGATGGAATGCCGACTAGAATACCCAAAAGAATCTTTCAGAGTTGTCTATAGCAATGCCTCATGAAATCCCTGAAGTGATCCCAGGAGGAATCCGAAAGGAATATCTGGAGGATCTCTGGAAAGACACTAGAGAGGAAATCCTGGAAACAATTCCTGAAGATATCTCTAGAATATCTCATCTCATTTCTTCATCCTACTCTAACCCTCTACCCTATTCTCCACTCTACCCTCTACCTTTCCGTCTGTCCTACCGTCCACTCTACCCTACCCTACCCTAACCCTGCACTCTACCCTTTACCCTACCCTCTACCCTACCTTATATCCTATCCTTTGCCCTACCGTCTACCCTAACTACCCTACTATCCTCTAGCCTACCCTTCACCCTATCAGGTTGGCTCCAAAGGCACGTTATCCTTTACATTTTGTGCCTTTATTGGGCATTTGTGCCTTTACCATAACTCTCTACTCTACCGTCTACCTCAACCTCTACCCTTCACCCAAAACCCTCTACCCTACCGTCAATCAATCTATCATATCCTCTATCCTAATCCTCAACCCTGCTCTCTACCCGAACCCTCCCCCTTACCGTCTACCCTAACTCATTATTCTAACTTTCTAACGTACTGCCTACCCTACCATCTATCCTACTCTCTACCCTAACCCTCTACTCTAACCTTTACCCTATCCTCTACCTAACACTATACCCTACTCTCTATCCTAACTCTTCACCGTACCCCTCCACCGTATTGTCCATCCTACCCTCTGCCCTACTTTCTACCATAATCATCTTGCCTAATATCTAACCGACGCGTCGCGACGCTGATGCAACGGCGACCAGGGGGTGTTTATAGGGAGAGCAAAGAAAGGTAACAGGGGATCGCAAGGGGATTCAGCGGGGTACCAGGCCCAAGTTACACCGAAAACATAATCCGAAATAGCAAAATATTTACTTTGTCCTAAAGCAGTTGTTATGAAGTTTCTCGAAACATATTATGTCATGGATAAGTCGTTTTCATGATACCTAAAACTTATACACAGTGATCTTCTATTTAGAAGTCTTATTAAAGAATATATTTTGTTTTCTCATACAAACATTGCATGTTGTTTTCGATTATGTTGGGTATGTTCTATTTAAGTACACTTTGTTTGTTACCATACATGCTCAGTATGTTCTATATGTCATATTAGAGTAGCATTTGCAGTTTCTTGTTTAAGACTTGTTTTCAATCATGTTTAGACAAAACATAGTATGTTTCGTATGTTTATAATTAGTCGAATTTTGGTTTTCTGCAGTATGATAGAAAACATGTGAAACATAAACCTCATTCATTTTTTTGAACAGGGACATGCTACACTACCGATCCTAGAAATGTAGAATCGATTTTTATTTCCTACATCAAAAAATATACTCCTAACAGAATCTTAGCTATGAATACCTATATGAAAAAATGACAGGAATATATGTTACCACAACATATATGATTACTATAAGGGCCGATTTTACCGAGCATAATGCTCTTTGAGCCGCTTCAATGTATAAACTGTGATAATTATTTGATACTTGATATTTGTTGTCTTTCCAGATCGTGACAGATATCAAACCGTTCAAATGCCAATCCAAACATGAAAACCAACAACAACTACAACAAAATTATTCACAAAAACAATATCATGCCAATTTTGAATCATATCCCAAAACATGTATCATGCCATGTCACAGAGTGCCATTTAAGGAGAAACTTCAAAGAACACAAACATGGCTGCTACAATGGCCGACTTGGTCCCCTACTCGCGTTTTCAAGAGCACCAATCTTGAAAATTCGTAAACAAATGCGCTCGATTTGGAAAAGCTGCCTCTTTTTGCAAGTGAGCAAAGCCAGGATTAACAAGTGCGGCTTAGTTTGATGCTTCTTTCGTCAGATTTGTGCCTCTAAAGTTTGTATGCAAAATTACAAAGAGATTTCTTGATGTTTCACCTTAATTTTATTTCTAAATTATTAAATATTTATCATTAATTTGTTATATGTATGTATAAACTTGACAAATTCTTGAGAAAAATAAAGCATATTTGAGTTTTTGTGTTAAAATAAGATGAACACTATATATTTATTTTGATGCAAAATTCTTCAAAAATACTGATTTATAAGGCGCATTAATTTTATCGGGGTACAATAGTCTATTTCACTGTAAAAAATGATTGGCATTAAAATTTATGACCACAGTAAGGCAATTAGGCGTTAAAGTGGCTTGGTCGAATTATTGATGCATGTTGATTTTCGCAGTTGTCGATTTTTACTATTGACATTTTGAAACTTAATTCTCTCTCTTCTTGGCGTAACGTCCTCATTGGGAAAAAGCCTGCTTCTCAGCTTAGTGTTATATGAGCACTTCCACAGTTATTAACTGAGAGCTTCCTCTGCCAATGACCATTTTGCATGCGTATATCGTGTGGCAGGCACGAATATACTCTATGCCCAAGGAAGTCAAGGAAATTTTCTTTACGAAAAGATCCTGGACCGACCGGGAATCAAACCCGTCACCCTCAGCATGGTCATGCTGAATACCCGTGCGTTTACCGCCTCGGCTATATGGGCCCTGCTTGAAACTTAATTATTTACAGTAATAAAACATCTTGATTGTCAAGGCACTGTTTTCTAGAATTTGTTGAAAATATATAATGGAAAACATACTAAGATACATAATCAAGTATGCTCAGATTCATATAGAACATGAATATGACATCACAAAGATGTTGCGCAAGCTCCACCTTCTGCGCTTTTTCAGTCGTATAGCAGTCTGCAAATCGGTTTTATAGCTTCACAACAAAACTTCGTAACTGGTCATATTGGAGTCGAAATAATTTCTATAAGACATGTTGTGTTACTTGGGGGAGATCTCAGGAGAGATTTCGGGGGTCTGAAAAGGTTTTCGAAAGCATTGCAGAGAGTTTCAGAGGATTTTCAATGGGTTTTTAGGCGTTACAAGTATGTTTTCGAGTAATTCCGAAAGTCTCATGGTTACATGGAGTCCGAGTGGATCTTAAGAGGGTTTCGGAGGCCTTTCAGGTAGTCTCAGAGCATTTTCACCAGAATGCGGCGACGTTACGAAGCAGTTTTCGTAATTTTCAGAGCGTCTCAGATGCGTTACATAGGGTCCGAGGGGGTTTAATGGGGATTTAGGAGGTATTTCAGGAAGTCTCAGAGTATTTTCGGCGGGATTCAGAGACTTAATGGAAGTGTTACGGAGGAGTTTTTGGGAGTTTCGGAGCCTCTCAGGTGCGTTACATGGGGTCCGATGGGGGTTTAAGGGGGATCTAGGAGGCATTTCAGAGAGTTTTAGAGCATTTTCTGCGCAATTCAGAGACTTTATGGAAGCGTTACGAATGAGTTTTCGGGGTTTCGGAGCCTCTAGGTGCGTTACTGGGGTCCGAGAGACATTTTGGCGGTATTTCAGGAAGTGTCAGAGCCTTTTTGGTGAGATTCAGAGGCATTACGCAGACGTTTTCGGGGTTTTCGAAGCCTCCCAGTCAACACGCGATCGCATATGATGTTGCATAGGATGCAAAAGTGGAGGCGATATACGCACACTTTACACGTGGTTAAATGGAAGCATGTACGCATATGGCCCCCGATATAGCGTCCTATTCAACATCATATAAGACTTTGTGTTAGCTGGGCTCTCAGGTGCATTACATGGGGTGCGAGGAGGTTTCAGGGAGATCTTGGAGGCATTTTAGAAAGTTTCAGAGGGTTTGTAGAGACCACATCACAGTATTTTTTTAAACGCCCCTGAAATACCCTTTGATTTAAAGGTGTTCTTGAAACCCCCTGAAACGACCCTGACATATAATGCATCAAAACGCCCTTAAAATCATCATAATCCATTTGAAATTCCTCTGAAACCCCTCTGGACGCCTTTAATAGGGTCCATAAACCCAATGAAACGCAAACAAATCTTGACAGAACGCTCTTAAAAGGCTCCTCATATTCCCTCAGATGCGTTACATGGGGTCCGAGGGGGTTTAATGAGGATTTAGGAGGCATTTCGGGAAGTTTCAGAGTATTTTCGGCGGGATTCAGAGACGTTATGGAAGCGTTACGGAGGAGTTTTTGGGGGTTTCGGAGCCTCTCAGGTGCGTTACATGGGGTCCGATAGAGGTTTAAGAGGGATCTAAGTAGGAGGCATTTCAGAAAGTTTCAGAGTTTGGTGGGATTCAGAGGTGTTATGCAGGCGTTTTCGGGGGTTCAGAAGCCTCTCAGGTGCGTTACATGGGGCCCGATGGGGTTAAGGGTGATTTTGGAGGCAGTTCATGAAGTTTCCGATTCAAAGGCGCACAGTGATACAGATTTGAAAATACGTGGCAAAAATTGCCAAATTATAGTAGTCTGCTAGTTTTAACCTAAATGAATACACTGAAACATTATTGAGCTGCTAATTTCATATTAATGGCATTTTCTTTGTTCGTCGATTTCTTCGAACGAATTCCGAACAAAATTGCTGTTTTTCATACTATTTGACTATATACATATCATTATTGTTGCGGGGTGGACTTTCTTCGGAACGAATAGACAAAAATTGAAAGCAGCTTTAGTTGGAGCAGCTTCAATGCTGGAAATACATAATTTATTACACTATAAACTAATTAATTAATACTAAAAACTCTCTTACATTTGGCTATCTTCACTCGCACTACGTCCACCTCTTACCACAACAGTTTACTTTCTGCTTCGGACTGAACCGTGTTGCCAGTTTCACCAAACTCAAATCTTTCCCAACAATTACACTAGTTTACAGCATTTTTGAACTCGGTAAGCTGATGATCATTTTTGGTGTAGAATCATGCCCTGAGTTCGAAAACGCGAAAGAAAAAAATTACATTAGAGTGGAAATTTTTTCGACTCTCCATACAAGGCTGATGATTTGAAATCGATTTTTGTTCTATTTTTAAGCAAAGTCGCTCACTTCAAACATCTCGTTCTCCGTAATCAATGCTCCGATTGAGCAGAATTTTTTACTGTAACTCGCCTACATATGATATGTCAAATAAACGTCGAAAAAGAATTTTTAAGTTGTTTTTTTCTTATTGAAAAAAAAAATACATTTCTTCAAAAAAATTTGAAAATTTTGCTAAAATTTAAGAAGATCGTCCCTAAAACTCGCCAATATCTTGAATTTCATCAATCTGACGCAAAACCTGTATTCGCATGATCGAATGGTATTGTATTCAGCTTTTAATTTATGGAAAATGATTTAAAATTAGATGAACAAAACGTAATATATCTGAATTTTAGTAAATTACATATTTTGAAAAGTTGCAAAACTCGATATTGAGCTAAAACTCAAAAACTGTTCTACTTAAAATTTTTTGAAGGTCGGTTTCGAAATCAGCACTAAATTGTGCTTCAAAAATTTTGGTCGTTGACAGAAGTTCACAACTTTCGTTTTATTTTGTAAACTTGTGTTATCATATCATATCATTTGGCAGCTCTTGCAGGTGCAATTTTCTTTGATCAGTTCATGCTTAGACGAGCATTTGAACCGAATATCGGCGTGAGGAGTCGCTGGGAGCGATTTGTAAGACACTTTGAAGTTGAATGATATGTTAATTTTGAAGCCAACAGTATTATTTTAATCTCTTCTTCCATTGCAGGTACCTAATATACACAAGAACTTACGAATAAACTTCCGGAAGCTATTAAATTACTTATATTATTAGACTTTTGTACTAGTTGAACTTGCTTGTGTACTTTATCAAAAAATCATCAATGTTTCCATCAGCAGCTATTTAGCGCTGTAAAACGATACAAAATCATGATTACCAATTTATTTAAAAGACAGTCAACGCTCCTGATATTGTACATGCATGATCGATAATACTGAAACCCATTTAAGAGATGTTCAAAAATTGAGTTTCTGCCAGCTTTTCTCAAAATTGGACCATTGTGTCAGGTGCGCTACATCGGGTGCGAGGGGGTTTCAGGGAGATCTTGGAGGCATTTTAGAAAGTTTCAGAGGGTTTGTTTGTAGGGACTACATCACAGTATTTTTGAAACGTCCCTGAAATACCCTTTGATTTAACGACGCGTAGTGTGTCATCAGCATCATTGAAATCTCGCTCGAAATTTCAAAGTGATAAAACTCAGTTACCAAAGCGCAAATTCGGATGAAAATGTATCATCCCATATGCTCACTCGTGGTGAGTGTGATGATACTTTTTCTACTGCGTGACTGCAAAATTTCCCGTTTTTTATCACTTCAAAAACGCGAGGCAAACAATCATTGAAAATTAAAAAGTCAATGATTCCTATGAAAATTCTGTGATGCACCAAGTCACCTTAAAGGTGTTCTTAGAACCCCCTGATACGACCCTGACATATAATCCCTTAAAATCATCATAATCCATTTGAAATTCCTCTGAAACTCCTTTGGACGCTTTTAATACGATTCAAAAACCCCCTGAAACCCGCCTGAAAACCCCTTGACGCGCCCCTGAAATGCTATCAAACACTCCTAAAACCTATAGAAACACCCTTAAAATGTTCCTGAAACTCTCTTAAATGACTCTGAAATACCTTAAAACACCCCTCAAACCCCTTGCAACGCGCTTTAAAGGCTCCTAAAATCCCTTGATTTTCCCTTAAAGCCCCTTGAAACGTCCTTGAATTCCCTAAATATTATTGAAATGTCCCTGAGCTGAGATATTGACGAATCAAATAAATTTTACAACAGCGCCATCTTTTTTCTATTCTTAATCACTTAACCTAATATACAGCTCTTTTGTTCGCTAGGGCACTACGTGAGCGATTCCAATTGGCTGCTGAACTATAACACTTTTGTATAGCGCCTAAATGTATTCTATTATTCTACTTTATCGAACTATCCGCTTCTTGCGCTGCTTTCAGTTCCAACCCTATCAAGGTATCTATGTTCTGTGCATAAACTACGTAGACTCATTTATGGCCATCTCAGAAACCCCCCTCGTCCCCTTCCCTCCCTGTAGACTTTTGTTCATACAAAAATTTGGAAACCTGTATGGAGCATAGACTTTGGCCTGAGATATCTGTTTTAAGAAGTATGAAACACATATATACTATAAGGGCATGAGTCCAAAAATCTGAATAACCCGAATCCTATGAATCGGACTATTAGGATATTATTTCGCTTTGAAATTAGCTGAATACAGTGTGCCCAAGATTGTTGAAATTAGTGATGACTGAGGGAATCCAGCTATCCTACCAGCAATCAATGGGTGTGGGTAAGTATTTTTTCCTCGCCGATGCTGAGATTGTTCTACTGACCAAATTACTACTCGTTGGCGTCAATCGATTCCCACACGTGTTGATTTGGACGCTTACTTAGCGCTAGATAAATGTGGTTACGATGATCCGTCTCGTGAAAGGGTCATCGTCATTTTAGAAAGACGGCCTGCCCACTTTCCTTATTGCTGTTCCTAACATCATATGAGTCGTTCGTCCGCCTATCGAATTCGTTGAACCTGCACATCGACTCAGACTCAGCCAACTCAGTACCATCCCATCCGTCGGGCCGTCCTGAGGTTTTATGCAACTCGTGCGCACAAATCAACAGGAAGATGAAGCTGATTGAGCCAACCCCAATCGAACCAACCCCGCCCGAGCCAGACTTTGGCAACCTCCCAATCGAAGTGAGTCTCTTGAAATGGGCGCCAACAGGATCGACCTAATTTCACGCTCTTTTTCCCCCCCAACGCAGCTATTGGTATCGATCTTCAAGTATCTTTCGACGGGGGATCGCAACGCCGCCAGCTACACCTGCTGGAAGTGGTACGAAGCGTCCAAGTACCTTGGCTTCGCCCGGCAGATGGTACTCCACCTGGTGGGGATCGAGTTCGATGATGGGAAGCCACCGGTGGCTGATTTGCTGCAGAGTCCGCACGTTTACCCGGTGCTGAAGCTGACCCGCGTCAGACTGCAGCAGTCCGTTTACAGTCAATTTTGGAAGGACTTTGGTCCGGCGATCAGCGAGATCACGTTCGAGAAGTGCATGATCTGGCGGGAGCGGATTATTAAAGTGTTGAAACATATGAAGAATCTGAGAACGGTTTGTTTCGTGGAGTGCGATCTGTTGAGAGATGATTTATTCAAGGAGTGGAAGTTTATGGAGAATGGACTGATGGGGAGATTTGAAAGCGTTGCAACGTTGAGCTTGGCGAAGAACAATTTCACGGAGCTGCAGTTCGGGGCTATTGTGGAGATGATGCCCAATTTGACGGTGCTGGATTTATCCAACTGCTTCAGCTATGTAGACTCGATCAGCAAGACGGTCATGCTGAGATGCATCTTGCGCTTCGTATGCGAGAGACAGTGTACGATCAAGGGATTGATCATGAAGGGTATCTCGCTGGACGATATTTTCTTGCGGGGGCTAAACAAAGCGGAAGGTTTGCGGCTGGAGAATTTCAGCATGGTGTATCAGGAGAAAATGCCTCTTAGGGATCCGGCGATCATCCAGTTCCTTCGACAGCAGTCAGAGATGAAGGTTTTGGATCTGAGTCAGTCCATTGGCATAACGGATTACTGCCTCGATCAGATTGTGCATCACATGAAGAAGTTGGAAATTATCAATCTGAACAATTGTTGGAATGTCTGCGACTACGGAGTAGCGCAAATCTTTCGATTGCAAAATCT
Source organism: Aedes albopictus (assembly GCF_035046485.1). NCBI lineage: Eukaryota > Metazoa > Arthropoda > Insecta > Diptera > Culicidae > Aedes > Aedes albopictus. The sequence continues at coordinate 388,572,683 of NC_085138.1, read as the reverse complement.
AGTGAAACTAGATTTGTCCCAATGTCGGATAACGAAGAAATCTATTGTGGATGGAGCGGTGCACTGCAACAGAAAACTATTGAAGGAACTCCATCTCGAACAGATTGATACTTTGGATGACGATTGTGTGGTGAGGATAGGAGCCAATTTCACTCATCTGACGGTCCTTAACATTGGTGGATCCTCTTCGTGCATGACTGATTGGTCTGCGCAGTATATCTTCTGCAATCTTACCAATCTCGAAGTGGCTAATTTTGAGAGGAGCACAAAGGTAAAGTCTCAATTTTGTCCGTAAGTATTCATTAACCTTTGTAAATTCTACTCCCCTAATGCGATGACAGTGAAAATAGTTTTGCTGCCAGAAAAGATTTCGATTTAAACCTCGCTGATCTTGAGTGTAACAACTATTTGTTAATCGAGCGGCTAGACAGCCGTTTCGCATTTAGTATTATTTAATCTCTAATTGTAAGTTAGTATTACCTAATGGGATTCAAGTGTGCTGAACCTGATTTCACGATGCTTCCAACAGAAGTAGGTTAAATCAATTAATCATTTATCAAAAAACTAATCAAAAAATCTCCACATCTCAGCTGTTGGTGAAGATCTTCGAATATCTCCCAGTTGCCGATCGCAGAACAGCCAGCATGGCCTGTTGGCGATGGTACGAAGCCTCCAAATACCTGGGTTTTGTTCGGAAGATGTGCTTGCATTTGGTTGGCGTAGAATTTGACGACTTCACATCTCCAGTTGCAGATCTACTTCAAAGCAGCTTCTGTTTTCCTGTTCTTAAGTTAACTCGTGTCAAACTTAATGTCTACAGCAAGTTTTGGGCCAAGTTTGGACCGTTCATCCAGGAGATCTCTTTCGAAAAATGTATGATCTGGCGGGAGCGGGTCATTTCGGTGTTCAAATACATGCCGAATCTACGGATAGCGCGCTTCATTGAGTGCGATCTGCTGCGTGATGATCTCTTCTTGAACTGGAAGTTCTTTGAAAATGGAGTCGTCAAAATCTACTTTCCCAGCATCGAACATCTGAGTCTTTCCAAGAATGCCTTCAGCGAGCTGCAGTTCAACGCCATGGTGGATATGATGCCAAATTTGACCGAAGTGGATTTTTCCAATTGTTTTCGGAACGCGGATCCTACGCGGAAGGCACAACTGCTGAACTGTATTCTGACCTTTATTCAACGCCGACAGAACGAACTCAAAAGCCTCAATCTCAGTGGCGTTCCGGTAGATGACATATTCCTCCGAGGTATGGTCAGCGCACGAGGGCTCATGCTGGAAGAACTTACCTTCACTTATCTGGAAAAGATCCCACGGAAATTGCCTGCTATCATCGAGCTTCTTCAACGGCAAACAGATATCCGGGTTCTTGATTTATCTCAGTCTACTGGAATCACTGATTACTGTATAGATCAAATCGTACGAAACATGCTGAATTTAAGAGTGATGAAGCTAGCCGGATGCTGTGGCGTATCTGACTACGGAGTTGCACAGATCTTTAAGCTTCGCCAGCTGGAAGTCATAGATCTCTCCAAGTGTCGTATCACGAAAAGAGGAATCATGGATGGGGCGTCTCACAGCTCAAAGACTGTTTTTCATGAACTTCATCTGGAACTGTTGAGTCCCCTGGATGACGAATGTATTGTAAAAATCAGTGCAAGTTTTGCTAACCTTAAGATTCTGAACATGGGTGGGTCGGTACCTGGTATGACCGACATCGCTCTTCAGCACATATTTTATAATCTAAGTCATCTTGAACAACTAAATCTTGAGAGGAGTACTAAGGTTGTCTATAAAGATCTTAGCCAAAACTATACGGCACACTAAATCTTTGTCATTTCCACTTACAGCTTACGGATGCTGGATTCACTGGAATCGATCTACCGCAGAAGACGTTTGCCATCTGGGATATCGAAGAAACCTTTTCCATCGACCGACTGAAGAAACTTAGAGTACTTAAAGTTTCCGGGTGTTACAAACTTACGGACTTTTCGTTGAGATACGCTTTTCGGTTCATGGAACTTAAGGAGTTGAACTTATCCAGATGTCATCAGGTAAGCTAACGTATTGACGTCCGTAGAAGAGGTGTAACAAAAATTCGTTTTTGGTTTTCACAGCTCTCGAAGCAGGGGATCGAGAAACTAGTAACAAACTGTCCAGCGTTGGAGTATCTGGACCTGAGCGAGTGTCCCAACATCAACGACTGTTGCGTTGAGCTCATTGCGCAGAACTTGAAACGACTCAGTACGCTGAAGCTGGCAAACTGTCCACTGGTCAGCGAAGTTGGTTTAAGTTATCTGTCCGAGCACTGCAAAAACCTGAAGGTTCGTATTGTGAATGCTCATGTTGTTATCGAATACTAATGAGTTTGTTTTATTCTTTCTTTTTCCACCCAGTACTTGTACGTTAGAGGATGCTTCAAGCTGCCCCCGGATATCTCAGAACGACTGGCTAATATTTCCACACTTAGACAGGTGTACAAATCCTAGAACATACATATTAATTCTACTAAAGTCTGAATTCTGTTTTTTTTTTTTGTTCTTTCCGTCAAAATGAAATGCAAATAAAATATTATTAATAAGCACTCATGTTATGACTTGTCTATTTTGTCCAGAAAAGTGTCCTTGAATGGATTATACGCACGCGCGTAAACTAAGTCACGAGGTAAGGAGGAATGAACATATGTCCATGTAGGTAAAACTACCAAGTTCGAATCAATTTCAAACAAAATGAGGGATGAGTCTAAAATGGTTGATGTTTGTGTGGTGTAAATGAAGATGTTCATCTATTGAAAAACCACGCCATCTATTTGTCACTACTAAATAACCCCTAAATGTATGCAACAGAGCATACCACGAACCAAAGGTAACAAAGTAACTATTTTTGGCGCAAAACCGACGACCCACGTGACGCACGTCACTTAAAGCCACAAGCAATCACCAGGATGTTTGTACACCGATACGATCGTATCAAACTTGGCACCTAAATCATAAACAAAGACCCGTACTACAAATCTTCGGGGAACTCACTTCTCCGAGACCGATTACCGACTCGATTTTCGCCGTATTTTTACTTTCGACTATGTTTTCCCATTCGATTATATCATTTCTCTTTTCCCTGCCATTGAATCAAGTTCAGTTTTCCTATCCTTCCAAGCACTTAAGTTACAGCCTATACGACTCACACCACCAAAGCCGTCATGATGATGGACTTCTTCATAGCCAGCAATCACAACAAGGAGCCCACGCCCCCTCCAGAACCAGAGCCGGAGAAACCAGGATTCAACGATCTACCAATGGAAGTAAGTTATCTCAGTTCTTTGTTTTACCTCATCTAAAACGCCATCAATCACACTATTGTATCCTTCGCGAACTTTCAGCTATTGCTCAAGATCATGAAAATGATCTCGTTGGACGATCGCATTGCTGCTGGTGAAACCTGCCGTCGGTGGTTGGAAGCCACACACTACTATACGCCCTTCAACGAGAAACTTATCTTCCGCTTCACCAACATTCACTTCTCAGATTACGACCCGCCCATCAAACACTTCGTCCACGCCTTTAGGATCTTCCCACGGATCGAAGCCACTTCGGTCACCTTTCTGGGTAACAGTGATTTTTGGCCGGACTTTGGAGAATTTATTCTTGAGTTGACGCTGAAAAACTGCCTGATTCGCGACACGGAGCTCTTCTGGGTTCTTCAAAATGTACCGAACCTTCGGAAATTGAAGATCGAGTCCTGTGATGAACTGTTTCGAATGTGGCACTTCGATAAGAAGTTTCTTTGTTGTGAATCAAACTTCGTACTGGAGGATTTGTTAGAAGTGTCGCTGGCGAACAACGATTTCATGGATGAAACGCACTTCAATTGGATCATGACAATCTCGCCTAACATCACTCAGTTGGACATATCCAATTGCTTCAAAATGGTAACTGCACAAAGGCGAGTTGCAATGGTGGAGCACATCATGCGATTCATAAACAACAAACGATTCCAGCTGGAAGCTCTGAAGTTCAGTGGAACGCTGTCTATTGACGACATCTGTCTCAGTACCTTGGCTATATTGGATGGACTGCGTTTGGAAAGTCTGAGTCTGACATTTTGTGATAAAATTCCACCGGCAATTATCGATCTTCTGAGACGTCAACCAGACCTTAAGATCAACCAAGCCCTGCAGTTTAAGTTCAACAATAAGAAAACTGTCAAAACAATGAAAACTCCAGGCTTTATCAGTTTTCTAACCAGCCAGCCAAATCTTGTCCATCTAGATCTTTCACAGTCCTTAGGAGTAACGGACGAAATCATGGAACTGATCACAAACTATCTACCGAAGCTGAAAACGTTAAAGCTACGCCGGTGCATCCTCATTACGGACGAAGGCGTCATGGACATTGTCAAACTAGAGCACCTAGAAGTACTAGACTTGTCCAACTGTGAACGAATCTCCGATCGTGCCATGTTCAACGGAGTGATCGGTCGTAAGATCAAGAATCTCAAAGAGCTGTACCTCTGCGAATTGCCCAGCTTAAGCGATTACTCACTGATCCAGGTGACTTTGAACTTCGAAATGATTCAAATACTTGATCTCAGCAGCTCACCGAATGCGGCCACCGATGCCACCATGCAGTACATCAACTTCTACCTGGTGCACCTGAGACAGCTGATACTGTACTGTTGTACCAAGGTGACCGATGCTGGGCTAACGGGAATCGATCTGCCGTACAAACCGTTGGAAATTTGGGACATATCGGAGTCGTTTTCCATCGATAGGCTGTTCAAACTGCGAGTGCTAAATATGAGTGGATGCTATAGGATTACTGATCTGGCCCTGCAGAAGGGATTCAAGTTCGGAGAGCTGAAAGAGCTTCATTTGGCGAGATGTTCACTGGTAAGTTTCATGGGTGTTGGGTCTAACTGGGAAAAAATGTCCGAAAAGCTGGTTTGCCTTAAGATACGGCATGTTATTTTCGTCTTCTTGGAAGTTACTTGCATTTAGCCCTGTGCGCTCGTAGTGATGCAAAGAGTCGATGTGAATGATTTAAATTCTGGGCTGTTGCCTGCCATCGTCTGGACATGTGAACATATAAAATTAACTTAAGGACAAACGGCTTGAAATCCCGGAACAATCTACCAGAACTTCAAATGCACAAATCTCAAGAAGCAATCCGTTCGACAGTGTAATTTTTATTTTGTTCTTGCTCACTTGTAAAAAGGTTAAAATAAGAACATAATTTTATTTTTCATGACATATGTGTGTTTAAAATCGTGAGGAGGTGCAAAAGTCGGCCCTTGTGGCGGCCATTTTAAGCTTTTAACAAGGCCGTTCTCAAGGATTACCCTCCACGAGCCTCTATTGACCATACTTGCGGGTATTGAGTGTTCTCAACTGATACATGCCAGGTTTCACTGGTGCACTGTACCACAGATTTTACGCTCGAGTTGAATGTTCATTGTTCAGAACCCGGTACCGTATTACCCCGCTAATACGACACCGACTGTTGTCGTATAACCGGGGTAAACTTTCAATTCGACAAACTGGTCACCCTACACCACCATGCTGGCAAACTCTATTTTTGTTTTTGTTTTGATTTCCGGATTTGTTATGAAACATAATTTCATCGAATATTGCGGTGGCGCGAATGAAAAGCTTGTTCTTTCTACGATTGTTGCCATCCTCAATTCATTCCGGTTGGTCTCCAGGCGGTTTGGGTGTTGAATAGCACCAACTCAGAACTTCCGAAATTTGCGGCTGCAAGAGGAGTTGCTGCGGGTGCGACTATAATCGCAAAATCAAACTGTTTTGCATTTACAGTGTACATCGCTGTGACATTTGAGCACTTTTTAATTCGACATGTGTCGTATAAGCGGGGTACGGATTAAAAAGTGTCGTATTAAAACGTGTCGAACCAGAGGGGTAAGACGGTATAACTTTATTCGTTTGAGGAAATATTACGTTCTATAACGTTGTAGCAAGTATCAATATGTTGTTGATAAACGTTCAAAATTTCATTCAATTCGGTTTACAGTTTTTCAAAATATTGTCGAGCTTATCTTTTATTAGAGTCCTGCGGCGGTCGTACGCTCGCAAGGCATACCGCCGCATGACAGTCGCAAGGCAAAACAAAAGAAAAAGTGATCCCGTCAAAAACAAAAGCACGTGGGTTTCGCGAAGTGACAGATGTTTTTGAATGTATTTGTGACGAACGGCAAGAGTAGCTCAATGGCATAGGCGCCAACTTGTGACGTAGTTGGGGGGGCGAAGCTCTCCAAAATTGGACAAAATTCAACTTTTTTTAGCTCAATGCACTAGTTTTTACGTAAATAAGCCTAAACTAGATGAACTGCGTCGAAATTTTACGAATTTGGTTGATTTTGAGAGGCCTCGCCCCCCCAACTACGTCACAAGTTGGCGCGTATGCTCAATGGAATGAGTGTTATTGCTGTCAAACCCCATATAGTGGAATTATATACTTTTAAATCTGGTGACGCTATGATTAGTGACTGTCGCGCTAATATCAGAAGCCAGAGACAGATAATCGCTATATTCTGATTTTTCTTGAGAGGCATAATATGACAATTCAAAAAGTTGTCTAGAAAATAGTGTTTAACCAGAACTATTCTAACTTTGCGAAAGATTAACTGATGTAGCTAAAATTTGTACCAATGATACACATATAATAGGTTGACAAACAGTCAAAATTTAAGAAAGCTGGTTGAACTTTTTGGTAAGAGAAAAAAAAGTTGCCTATGTATCCCATGTATTCGGCTACCTCCTATATATGGCCATTTTCTCCGGTGCTGGTCCGGATCACCCAAATGGCCATAACTCCGGAACGCCTAGACCTATCCGGACCATTTTTTAAACAAAACAATGCGGTAGAATTCTAGTTAGGTTCGTGCTTAAATCCGAAAAATTGGCCAATGCAAAGTGCCTTAAAAGTGAGTGACCTTTTTTGTACACAGACATACATACACAAACACATACAGACATCACCCCAATTCGTCGAACTGAGTTGGTTGGTATATGTGACATGACCCATCGAGCCTTCTATCAAAAATTCGATTTCTGAGTGCATATATAACCTTTCAGTATGATTCGGTGTACGCGAAAGGCAAAAAGTTCGAGAATTCACTAACATCGTGTCACTTCTAGTGCTCCTAGAGGCTACTACTACTACTAGGTAGTTGGATCTAAGCGTCGTCCAGGACCATCCTGTTTTCGACAATGTTTCTCTAAAGAACAAAAGCTTTTACTAAGAATACGTTGTGATTCGAAATACGTTCACCATTTGTTCCCCTTAAAATTGAACTATTTTTGTTTGATATCTGACGTTTTGCTATATAATGGATCCCCGGATAACCGGGCTCCCGGTTTATTCAATCCCTAGATGATTGAGTCCGACTCAAGTCCATATAATGTACTTTGAAGGATACTGCCTGCGGCTAAGTGATTCAGAGGGAAAACAACCTGATGTAATCGTTGTATATTTCGCATGTTACTACCTTGTGAAAGCTTCTCGAAAAATAAAAGCTTTCACATAAAAATGACAATTTAATTCAAAATTCGCTGACAACGTGGCGCTCGTGTTATTTAAAGCTGTCAGTTTGCAATTTCCTTTGGATTTTTTTTTTTCAGTTATTAATTTGAAAATCTGTATAGAAATTTCCTAAGGAATAAAACTTCTCTGCAAATGCCTTCGGCAATTATTCAGCATTTTTTTCTGAATTGTTTCTGCATTTTTGTAGGAGTTTTTTCAAGATTTAAAAAAAAAAATCAGTTAGTAATTTTTCAGAAAATTTCTGCGGCAGTTCTTCCGAGAAATTCTTAAATGATTTCTTCGGAAACTTCTTTGAAAATTCCGTCAGCAACTTCTCTCTGTTTTTTTTTTTTTTTTGACAATTTGTTTGGAAAATCTTCTGGTAATTATTCTTGGAATTCCTTCAAAACTCTTCTGGAAACTTCTTTTCCAATTCCCACGGGAATTGAATGGCTAAATCTTGGGTACACTTGTGCTGGAATTTCTTCGGGAAATTCTTTGGAAATCCTTTCAGAAATTTTTGTTGGAGTCGATCCAATAATTCATCAAAGATTCCTTTTAGATTTTTTTTCAGAATTTGTTTGAAAACTATTATGACAATTACTTTGGAATTTTGTTCGGTAACTCTTTCGGAAATTTATTGGCATAAATAGTGGAAATTCATTCAGATTGTTTCTTTGAAATTTTTCGGGTAATTGCTCTGGACTTTTATTATCATACGGGATTTCCTTCAGCAATTTCTTCGGGAGTTTCACCGGCTATCCCTTTGCTTTTGTAATTCTTTCGAACTTCGTTCGACAGGCACTAAAGTGCTCCTCTTGGCATGTTAGACCCATGTAGTTTTTCAAAGCGCCTACCTTTTCAACTATAATTCCATTTATTTAAAAACAATTTATTCACTTCGCGTATACCCTTTCCGTGGCATATTGAGCTGTGAAGTGAGTCGGGAAAGATATCAAATTTGTATCAAACGACCTCGTGAGTGACAAAGAAATGATTCGCATTAGAAACGACATGGGACTGACATGCGAAGAGGGACAGTAAAATGTCTTTGTTTGTAAGTTTATGTTTTTTACCCTTCTTACACCCATAAGAAGGGTATAAATATCGCTCAAAAAATCGACTTTCGATCCGAGGCCCGGAGGGCCGAGTCTCATATACCTATCAACTCAGCTCGACGAACTGAGCAAATGTCTGTATGTGTGTGTGTGTGTATGTGTGTATGTGTGTATGTGTGTGAGTGTGTATGTGCGTTACAAAAAAAAGTCACGCACGTTTCTCAGCCGTCTGTCAACCGATTTGAGTTCTCTTGGAAGCAAATGAAAGCTACTACATCCTAGTAGAACGCTATTGAATTTTTTTTCGATTGGACGTTTGGTTACCGAGATATCTCTCGAAGAGTACTTATGAGTCATACTTCTAAACTTTTTAAGATTTTTGACCAAGTGTATCATAATAAATATTTCGGCCGTTTGTCAATCGATTTAAGTTCTCTTGGCACCAAATGAAAGCTACAGCATCCTAGTAGATCACCCAGAAATTTTATTTCGATTGGACATTTGGTTACAGAGATATCTTTCGAAGAGTACTTAGGATTTATACAACTAAACCTTTTGAGATTTTTGACCAATTGTATCATAATAAATATCTTAGCCGTCTGTCAACCGATTTCGGTTATCCTGGCACCAAATGAAAGCTACAACATTCTAGAAGAACCCTATACAATTTCATTAGGATTGGACATTTGATTACCGAGATATCTTTCAATGAGTACTTGGGAGTAATACAGGTTAACTTTTTGAGAGATTTTGGACCAAGGGTACCATAATAAATATCTCAGCCATCTGTCAACCGATTTGGGTTCTCTAAGCACCAAATGAAAGCTACAATATCCTTGTATAAGGCCCTGAAATTTTATTTCGATTCGACATTTGATTACTGAGATATCTTACGAAGAGTATTTCAATAAATTCTTTTTACCCTTCTTACACCCATAAGAAGGGTATAAATATCGCTCGAAAAACCGACTCTCGATCCGAGGCCCGGAGGGCCGAGTCTCATATACCTATCAACTCAGCTCGACGAACTGAGCAAATGTCTGTATGTGTGTGTGTGTGTGTGTGTGTATGTGTGTATGTGTGTATGTGTGTGTGTGTATGTGCGTTACAAAAAAAAAGTCACGCACGTTTCTCAGCCGTCTGTCAACCGATTTGAGTTCTCTTGGAAGCAAATGAAAGCTACTACATCCTAGTAGAACGCTATTGAATTTTTTTTCGATTGGACGTTTGGTTACCGAGATATCTCTCGAAGAGTACTTATGAGTCATACTTCTAAAGTTTTTAAGATTTTTGACCAAGTGTATCATAATAAATATTTCGGCCGTTTGTCAATCGATTTAAGTTCTCTTGGCACCAAATGAAAGCTACAGCATCCTAGTAGATCACCCAGAAATTTTATTTCGATTGGACATTTGGTTACAGAGATATCTTTCGAAGAGTACTTAGGATTTATACAACTAAACCTTTTGAGATTTTTGACCAATTGTATCATAATAAATATCTTAGCCGTCTGTCAACCGATTTCGGTTATCCTGGCACCAAATGAAAGCTACAACATTCTAGAAGAACCCTATACAATTTCATTAGGATTGGACATTTGATTACCGAGATATCTTTCAATGAGTACTTGGGAGTAATACAGGTTAACTTTTTGAGAGATTTTGGACCAAGGGTACCATAATAAATATCTCAGCCATCTGTCAACCGATTTGGGTTCTCTAAGCACCAAATGAAAGCTACAATATCCTTGTATAAGGCCCTGAAATTTTATTTCGATTCGACATTTGATTACTGAGATATCTTACGAAGAGTATTTCAATAAATTCTTTTTACCCTTCTTACACCCATAAGAAGGGTATAAATATCGCTCGAAAAACCGACTCTCGATCCGAGGCCCGGAGGGCCGAGTCTCATATACCTATCAACTCAGCTCGACGAACTGAGCAAATGTCTGTATGTGTGTGTGTGTGTATGTGTGTATGTGTGTATGTGTGTGTGTGTATGTGCGTTACAAAAAAAAAAGTCACGCACGTTTCTCAGCCGTCTGTCAACCGATTTGAGTTCTCTTGGAAGCAAATGAAAGCTACTACATCCTAGTAGAACGCTATTGAATTTTTTTTCGATTGGACGTTTGGTTACCGAGATATCTCTCGAAGAGTACTTATGAGTCATACTTCTAAAGTTTTTAAGATTTTTGACCAAGTGTATCATAATAAATATTTCGGCCGTTTGTCAATCGATTTAAGTTCTCTTGGCACCAAATGAAAGCTACAGCATCCTAGTAGATCACCCAGAAATTTTATTTCGATTGGACATTTGGTTACAGAGATATCTTTCGAAGAGTACTTAGGATTTATACAACTAAACCTTTTGAGATTTTTGACCAATTGTATCATAATAAATATCTTAGCCGTCTGTCAACCGATTTCGGTTATCCTGGCACCAAATGAAAGCTACAACATTCTAGAAGAACCCTATACAATTTCATTAGGATTGGACATTTGATTACCGAGATATCTTTCAATGAGTACTTGGGAGTAATACAGGTTAACTTTTTGAGAGATTTTGGACCAAGGGTACCATAATAAATATCTCAGCCATCTGTCAACCGATTTGGGTTCTCTAAGCACCAAATGAAAGCTACAATATCCTTGTATAAGGCCCTGAAATTTTATTTCGATTCGACATTTGATTACTGAGATATCTTACGAAGAGTATTTCAATAAATTCTTTTTACCCTTCTTACACCCATAAGAAGGGTATAAATATCGCTCGAAAAATCGACTTTCGATCCGAGGCCCGGAGGGCCGAGTCTCATATACCTATCAACTCAGCTCGACGAACTGAGCAAATGTCTGTATGTGTGTGTGTGTGTGTATGTGTGTATGTGTGTATGTGTGTGTGTGTGTGTATGTGCGTTACAAAAAAAAGTCACGCACGTTTCTCAGCCGTCTGTCAACCGATTTGAGTTCTCTTGGAAGCAAATGAAAGCTACTACATCCTAGTAGAACGCTATTGAATTTTTTTTCGATTGGACGTTTGGTTACCGAGATATCTCTCGAAGAGTACTTATGAGTCATACTTCTAAACTTTTTAAGATTTTTGACCAAGTGTATCATAATAAATATTTCGGCCGTTTGTCAATCGATTTAAGTTCTCTTGGCACCAAATGAAAGCTACAGCATCCTAGTAGATCACCCAGAAATTTTATTTCGATTGGACATTTGGTTACAGAGATATCTTTCGAAGAGTACTTAGGATTTATACAACTAAACCTTTTGAGATTTTTGACCAATTGTATCATAATAAATATCTTAGCCGTCTGTCAACCGATTTCGGTTATCCTGGCACCAAATGAAAGCTACAACATTCTAGAAGAACCCTATACAATTTCATTAGGATTGGACATTTGATTACCGAGATATCTTTCAATGAGTACTTGGGAGTAATACAGGTTAACTTTTTGAGAGATTTTGGACCAAGGGTACCATAATAAATATCTCAGCCATCTGTCAACCGATTTGGGTTCTCTAAGCACCAAATGAAAGCTACAATATCCTTGTATAAGGCCCTGAAATTTTATTTCGATTCGACATTTGATTACTGAGATATCTTACGAAGAGTATTTCAATAAATTCTTTTTACCCTTCTTACACCCATAAGAAGGGTATAAATATCGCTCGAAAAACCGACTCTCGATCCGAGGCCCGGAGGGCCGAGTCTCATATACCTATCAACTCAGCTCGACGAACTGAGCAAATGTCTGTATGTGTGTGTGTGTGTGTGTGTATGTGTGTATGTGTGTATGTGTGTGTGTGTATGTGCGTTACAAAAAAAAAGTCACGCACGTTTCTCAGCCGTCTGTCAACCGATTTGAGTTCTCTTGGAAGCAAATGAAAGCTACTACATCCTAGTAGAACGCTATTGAATTTTTTTTCGATTGGACGTTTGGTTACCGAGATATCTCTCGAAGAGTACTTATGAGTCATACTTCTAAAGTTTTTAAGATTTTTGACCAAGTGTATCATAATAAATATTTCGGCCGTTTGTCAATCGATTTAAGTTCTCTTGGCACCAAATGAAAGCTACAGCATCCTAGTAGATCACCCAGAAATTTTATTTCGATTGGACATTTGGTTACAGAGATATCTTTCGAAGAGTACTTAGGATTTATACAACTAAACCTTTTGAGATTTTTGACCAATTGTATCATAATAAATATCTTAGCCGTCTGTCAACCGATTTCGGTTATCCTGGCACCAAATGAAAGCTACAACATTCTAGAAGAACCCTATACAATTTCATTAGGATTGGACATTTGATTACCGAGATATCTTTCAATGAGTACTTGGGAGTAATACAGGTTAACTTTTTGAGAGATTTTGGACCAAGGGTACCATAATAAATATCTCAGCCATCTGTCAACCGATTTGGGTTCTCTAAGCACCAAATGAAAGCTACAATATCCTTGTATAAGGCCCTGAAATTTTATTTCGATTCGACATTTGATTACTGAGATATCTTACGAAGAGTATTTCAATAAATTCTTTTTACCCTTCTTACACCCATAAGAAGGGTATAAATATCGCTCGAAAAACCGACTCTCGATCCGAGGCCCGGAGGGCCGAGTCTCATATACCTATCAACTCAGCTCGACGAACTGAGCAAATGTCTGTATGTGTGTGTGTGTGTGTGTGTGTGTATGTGTGTATGTGTGTATGTGTGTGTGTATGTGCGTTACAAAAAAAAAGTCACGCACGTTTCTCAGCCGTCTGTCAACCGATTTGAGTTCTCTTGGAAGCAAATGAAAGCTACTACATCCTAGTAGAACGCTATTGAATTTTTTTTCGATTGGACGTTTGGTTACCGAGATATCTCTCGAAGAGTACTTATGAGTCATACTTCTAAAGTTTTTAAGATTTTTGACCAAGTGTATCATAATAAATATTTCGGCCGTTTGTCAATCGATTTAAGTTCTCTTGGCACCAAATGAAAGCTACAGCATCCTAGTAGATCACCCAGAAATTTTATTTCGATTGGACATTTGGTTACAGAGATATCTTTCGAAGAGTACTTAGGATTTATACAACTAAACCTTTTGAGATTTTTGACCAATTGTATCATAATAAATATCTTAGCCGTCTGTCAACCGATTTCGGTTATCCTGGCACCAAATGAAAGCTACAACATTCTAGAAGAACCCTATACAATTTCATTAGGATTGGACATTTGATTACCGAGATATCTTTCAATGAGTACTTGGGAGTAATACAGGTTAACTTTTTGAGAGATTTTGGACCAAGGGTACCATAATAAATATCTCAGCCATCTGTCAACCGATTTGGGTTCTCTAAGCACCAAATGAAAGCTACAATATCCTTGTATAAGGCCCTGAAATTTTATTTCGATTCGACATTTGATTACTGAGATATCTTACGAAGAGTATTTCAATAAATTCTTTTTACCCTTCTTACACCCATAAGAAGGGTATAAATATCGCTCGAAAAACCGACTCTCGATCCGAGGCCCGGAGGGCCGAGTCTCATATACCTATCAACTCAGCTCGACGAACTGAGCAAATGTCTGTATGTGTGTGTGTGTGTGTGTGTGTGTATGTGTGTATGTGTGTATGTGTGTGTGTGTATGTGCGTTACAAAAAAAAAGTCACGCACGTTTCTCAGCCGTCTGTCAACCGATTTGAGTTCTCTTGGAAGCAAATGAAAGCTACTACATCCTAGTAGAACGCTATTGAATTTTTTTTCGATTGGACGTTTGGTTACCGAGATATCTCTCGAAGAGTACTTATGAGTCATACTTCTAAAGTTTTTAAGATTTTTGACCAAGTGTATCATAATAAATATTTCGGCCGTTTGTCAATCGATTTAAGTTCTCTTGGCACCAAATGAAAGCTACAGCATCCTAGTAGATCACCCAGAAATTTTATTTCGATTGGACATTTGGTTACAGAGATATCTTTCGAAGAGTACTTAGGATTTATACAACTAAACCTTTTGAGATTTTTGACCAATTGTATCATAATAAATATCTTAGCCGTCTGTCAACCGATTTCGGTTATCCTGGCACCAAATGAAAGCTACAACATTCTAGAAGAACCCTATACAATTTCATTAGGATTGGACATTTGATTACCGAGATATCTTTCAATGAGTACTTGGGAGTAATACAGGTTAACTTTTTGAGAGATTTTGGACCAAGGGTACCATAATAAATATCTCAGCCATCTGTCAACCGATTTGGGTTCTCTAAGCACCAAATGAAAGCTACAATATCCTTGTATAAGGCCCTGAAATTTTATTTCGATTCGACATTTGATTACTGAGATATCTTACGAAGAGTATTTCAATAAATTCTTTTTACCCTTCTTACACCCATAAGAAGGGTATAAATATCGCTCGAAAAATCGACTTTCGATCCGAGGCCCGGAGGGCCGAGTCTCATATACCTATCAACTCAGCTCGACGAACTGAGCAAATGTCTGTATGTGTGTGTGTGTGTATGTGTGTATGTGTGTATGTGTGTGTGTGTGTGTGTATGTGCGTTACAAAAAAAAGTCACGCACGTTTCTCAGCCGTCTGTCAACCGATTTGAGTTCTCTTGGAAGCAAATGAAAGCTACTACATCCTAGTAGAACGCTATTGAATTTTTTTTCGATTGGACGTTTGGTTACCGAGATATCTCTCGAAGAGTACTTATGAGTCATACTTCTAAACTTTTTAAGATTTTTGACCAAGTGTATCATAATAAATATTTCGGCCGTTTGTCAATCGATTTAAGTTCTCTTGGCACCAAATGAAAGCTACAGCATCCTAGTAGATCACCCAGAAATTTTATTTCGATTGGACATTTGGTTACAGAGATATCTTTCGAAGAGTACTTAGGATTTATACAACTAAACCTTTTGAGATTTTTGACCAATTGTATCATAATAAATATCTTAGCCGTCTGTCAACCGATTTCGGTTATCCTGGCACCAAATGAAAGCTACAACATTCTAGAAGAACCCTATACAATTTCATTAGGATTGGACATTTGATTACCGAGATATCTTTCAATGAGTACTTGGGAGTAATACAGGTTAACTTTTTGAGAGATTTTGGACCAAGGGTACCATAATAAATATCTCAGCCATCTGTCAACCGATTTGGGTTCTCTAAGCACCAAATGAAAGCTACAATATCCTTGTATAAGGCCCTGAAATTTTATTTCGATTCGACATTTGATTACTGAGATATCTTACGAAGAGTATTTCAATAAATTCTTTTTTATTATTATATTCACTTGTTATCTTGCATTAGTTTTTCACCAGTCTATGGGAAATTATTTTCAATAAATTATGCTGATCTCATACAAAGTGTATTCTAGCAGGTTATTGTTTTCAACAAAATTATAATTAACAAATTACAAATACACAGTAATTTTATGAAAACTAACAATATGTTAAATGAAAGCTTTGAATTTATATATTGTTGGAAAAATGCAAGAACCGGACAGCCAAAATAACTAGTTAATGCCAAAACTGATTAACTTAGTAGATATATCATTTTTGTCCTTTTTACACCATAACCATGAATACAAAGTACTTCGGAGCTAATTTATTCGACTGATTAAGAGATATTAGACAAAGTGCATCTCGCTGATTTTCTTATCCATTTATTAAACGATTCAAGATTATTTGGCAGTTAACAAAAGATACAATATTCCAGAATATGAAAGCTATTTTTTTAACATGCCATATAAGATTCTAGGAGGTGTCTGGCATTTCTGGTAAGTCCATGGTCTGATGCTATTTTGGGAACCAATTCACTAGATGTCAAACCCACAATATTTTCTAGAACTTTTGGTCAATCACACAAAATAGATTTGCTTAAAACGCATAATACAACAATATTTTTAATAAGTGTAAGAAGGGTTCTGTTCACCATAGGTGGATTAAATCGGTTTTTGAAAATTTCTTCGGTAATTCCTCAGAGAATTCCCCATTTATTTAGGGAGCAGGAGGGAATTCCTTTGGGTAATTCCCTGTGAAATTTCGTCTGAAGTGTGAAGAATTACTTTTGAAGTTCTTTTAGACACTCTCTTGCAAATTGAAGGAAATCCAAAAATTTACAACGGAATGGCCGATGAAAATCTCAAAAGAATTACCCAAGAAAATTTCAAAAAAAAATAATATAATTTCCGGATGAGTTCCCAAAGAATCTCCCGAGGAAAAAATTCCCAAAGCCATTCGTAAAAACGTTTGCTAAGAAATAAATGAAGGCACCCTAAAGGAGTAGCTGAAGGACTTTCCAAAGGAGTTGGTACCGAAACTATCCAAGGGAATCCCGAAGAAATTGACACAGGACACATTAGAGTAATTTCCGAAATAAGTATTCTGCAGAAATTTCCAAACAAAAAAATACCGAATAAGTATTCAATGGTACTTATGAAAGAATTTCAAAAGAAATTGCATTAAGAAACCTTCAAGGAATAGCCCGATCAATTTCAATGGAATTTCCTGAGTAGTTTCTAAAGAAATTGGCAAAGAAATTATCAAAGCAATTCGCCAGAAAATTTCACAAATAATTTTCCAAAGGAAGAAGAATATGCCGGAAATTAAAATCTAAGTACCTTATTGTGAAATAAATTCTCAAAAGAATTTTGGAATAAACAGTCGGGTCTCCTATAAGACGCTGCCACCCACTTTACACCCATCGTAATTTCCAGGGTGTCTTCCAAACAATTTGGTTTATATTTGGAATGTGACAAGCTTGTAGCATTTATGCTCTAATCACAGTCAAAAAATCACCTGGATCGGTTGTAAGACTACTGGGCAGTGGGCGTAAAGTCGGTAGCAGCGTCTAATAAGAGACCCGACTGTTTTTCCGTTTTAATTCCAGTACGAATACTCAAAGGAAATATATATTGAACGATATTGCAAAAATAAAAACAATTAATTTGTGTAACGTTTCTTTGAATAAATTTCTTAAGAAATTTTCAAAAGATATGCAGCTGCTGAAAGAAATCAGACAAAAATGCTCAAGGAATCCTCAAAAGTATTGCTGAATGAAATCCCAAGAAATGGCTGAATGAAATTCCAAGAAAAGGAATTCCGAAATGGATTTCCGATGAAATGCTGAAAAAGTTCCCTGAAGAATTGCCAAATAACCAAGGGCTGAAAGTTTCTTTAATAAAGACAAATCAATCAATCAATTGACAAAGAAACTTCTGGAGAAGTTCCCAAAAGAATTTCCTAAAAATTCCTCAAATTCTAACCGAAGAAATAAAAAAAAAACAGGAACACAAATGAAATGCACAATGGTTTTCCAAAGAAAGCGCTCAATCAATTGCCAAAGGAAATGACGAAGCAGTTTTTAAAGTAATTGTTGAAAAAAAACCAAGGAACTCCTCAAAAATCTCCCAACCAATTTTCTGGGAAATTTCCAAATTTTCCAAATAGATGTCTAAAAAAAACCATAAACAATTCGAAAGCTTTTATTCTTTTAACCAGCTTTTCTGATGCCAGTATCCTTTGAAATGATCCAGAATGTGAGATATACACCAAACTGTCGGGGTAAAATCTCAGGTTAAATATTACCTCCTAGACGCCCATTAAAAGCATCATTCCGGCGAATACTGGCGCTTGAGCCTAGCTATTTAGCACTGTAGTTAGAGGAAATACCAATGCAAAACCCACCCGTAGCTTCCGGGACGGTAAGCTCAGTTTCCTGGGTTGGTGTCAAGCCCTGCGAGCCAGCCTCAATAAGGCAAGCACCGAAAAAATCCAGAAGAGAAGAATGCGGACCGACACCAATAATGACGACAACCACTGCGACGAAAAGGGACTTACGATTGGAAGCTCGCTCGGTACGTGGAACTGCAAATCTCTCAACTTCATCGGGAGCACCCGCATACTCGCCGATATACTGAAGAACTGCGGGTTTGGAATCCTAGCGCTGCAGAAGGTGTGTTGGACAGGATGTATGGTGCGAACGTTTAGAGGTAATCATCCATCTATCAGAGTTGTAGCAGCACACGTGAGCAGGGAACAGCTTTTATAAAGGTGCAGGTTGACGATCAAGAGCCGAGTCTTCAACATCTGCATAAAGAACATGCACAGCTCTCACTCCGGAAGCACTGATGATGACAAGGATTCGCAACTCGAACGCGAGCAGACCACCGCCTAAGCCACGACGTCAAAATCATCATAGGAGACCTGAACGCTCAGGTAGGCCAGGAGGAGGAATTCAGACTGACGATTGGAAAGTTCAACGCTCACCAGCTGATGAACAAAAATGATCTACGCCTCATCGATTTCGCTGCCTCCAAGAACATAGTCATTTGTAGCATCTTCTTCCAGCACAGCTTCTCTTGTCGTTACACCTGGAAATCACCACAGCAAACGGGATCGCAAATCGACCAGGTTCTGATTGATGGACGGCACTTTCCCGACATTATCGACGTCAGGACCTATCGTGGCGCTAATATCGACTCTGATTACTACTCGGTTATGGTTAAAATGCGCCCAAAACTCTCTGTTGTTAACAATGTATAGTACCGGCGGCCGCCCCGGTACGATCTAGAGCAACTAAAGTAAGCGGATGTCGCTTCAGTATACGCACAGAATCTCAAGGCAGCTTTGTCGGACGAGGGTGAGTTGGATGTGGCCCCTCTGGAGGACTGCTGGGGTACAGTTAAGGTGAATATAGAACGAAGCCACACTTTGAATTTCAAAAGCACAAATCTGAAGAACCAAACATCCTACCGCGCTGAAAAGTTGATCGATTGGGCACCTGCTGGTGGTGACCAATCGATCAAGTTTTCAGGGTGAGCCGTCATTTAGTTCCTCAGATTTGTGCTTTTGGAAATTCGACGTGTGGCTTCGTTCTGTATTCACCTTAACGCAGCCATAAACAACGCAGCCGAGAGCTCAATCGGGTACGTAGAACAGAGTAGACGAAACGATTGGTTCGACGAGGAATTCAGAGCGGTTCTGGAGGAGAAGGGCGCAGCGTGGGCGGCAATGCTGCAGCATGGAACCCGACAGAATGTGGAACGATACAGACAGAAGGGGAAGCAGCAGACCCGTCTCTTCCGGGAGTAAAAGCGCTCAACACATCCCGTAACGGCTTCTTGCCGCAAGCCGAAATCTACAGGGATAAGGACTGGAGCCTCCTGACGGGCAAACGGGAGGTGATCGGAAGGTGGAAACAGCAATTCAACGAGCACCTGAATGGCGAAGAGAATGTAGGCGTAGGGGATGAAGGCAGCGGAGGAAATGACTATGTTGGTGCAGCAGAGGACGAGAACGAACAAATTCCCATGCTGAGGGAAGTTAAGGATGCCTTCCATGGTGCCAGCTCAAATACAACAAAGCGACTGGTAAGGACGGTATCGCAGCAGAATTCATCAAGATGGGTCCGGAAAAGTTGGCCACCTGTCTGCACCAGTTAGTAGCCAAGATCTGGGAAACCGAACAGCTACCTGAAGAGTGGAAGGAAGGGGTAATCTGTCCCATCCACAAGAAAGGCGACAAGTTAATGTGTGAGAACTTTCAAGCGATCACCATTTTGAATACCGCCTACAAAGTGCTATCTAAGATCATCTTTTGTCGTCTTTCACCTAAAGTAAATGAGTTCGTGGGAAGTTACCAAGCCGGTTTCATCGACGGCCGGTGGACAACGGACCAGATCTTCACCGTACGGCAAATCCTCCAGAAATGCCGTGAAAACCAGGTCCCACCAGCATATGACATTATCGACCGCACAGAGCTATGTAAAATCATGGACAAGAACAGCTTTTCCGGGAAGCTTACCAGGCTGATAAGAGAAACGATGGATGGTTCATTCAAATCTCAACGGGGACTGCGACAAGGTAATGGATTTTCCTGCTTATTCATCATCGCTCTGGAAGGCGTTATACGACAAACCCGGCTCAACAGCCGGGGTACGATCTTCACGAAATCCGGGCAATTTGTCTGTTTTGCGTATGACATGGATATTATTACTAGAACTTTTTTTAACGGTAACAGAACTGTACATCCGCCTGAAACATGAAGCAGCAAAGTTCGGACTGGTGGAGAATGCGGCTAAAACAAAGTAAATGCTGGCAGGCGCAACCAATCCGTCTTGTCTAGGTAGTCGAGGTGGTAAACCTCGGATGCTTACTGACGGCTGAAAACAATGCCAGCCGTGAAATACGAAGGCGTATCATCAGTGGAAGTCGTGCCTACTACGGGCTCCAGAAGAAGCTGCGGTCTTAAAGGATTCATCCACGCACTAAATGCACCATGTACAAAACGATCATAAGACCGGTGGTCCTCTCCGGACACAAGACATGGACCAAGCTAGAGGGGGACCTGCAAGCACTCGGAGTTTTCAAGCGACGCGTGCTAAGGATGATCTTCGGCGGTGTGCAGGAGAATGGTGTGTGGAGGAGAAGGATGAACCACGAGCTCGCTGCACTTTACGGCGAACCCAGCATTCAGAAGGTGGACAAAGCCGGAAGGATACGATGGGCAGGGCATGTTGCAAGAACGCCGGGCAACAACTCTGTAAAGCTGGTGTTTGTTACGGATCCGGTAAGGCGTGGAGTGCAGAGAGCACGATGGGCAGATCAGGTGGAGCGTAACCTGGCGAGCATTGGGCGCGACCGAGGATGGAGAGCGGCAGCCACAAGCCGAGTATTGTGGCGTACTATTATTGATTATGTCTTGTCTTAAATGTGATGTTGAACAAATAAATGCATGTTTGTATGTATGTATGTAAACCTAGTTCAAATATGAATAAATTAGTACATTGTAAATTGTGCTTCAATTGCACTAACTCAGACTAAAATATCAACGCGCACTGAAACGACAAAAACTAGCAATAGCCCATATCTCATAAAAACTTTGATGAAAATTTCCCAAGTTTTCGATAACAGAGAGATGTTCCTTCTTTTTATCATCTGCACGAAAAGCTACTAAAAAATATTCATAGAATTCCCAGTAATTCAACAAAAACCTGAATTTTTATTGCTTCGCCCATACAAAATGTTTGGCGATTTTGATCAAATTTATTGCTAATTTCTAATATTATAATATTAAATAATAATATAGCTGCCACTAACTCATCTATCTCTCGTAAAAAAATACCTATAAACATATCTTTTTCCATCACCAGATCACGGAAGCGGGTATTGCCGATTTGGTAATGAACAACAAATCCATCGAATACCTGGACCTGAGCGAGTGCCCGAACATCAACGACTACTGCATCGAGCTGATTGCCATCAACCTGAAACGGCTGAAGACCCTCAAGGTCAACAAGTGCCCCCTCCTGACGGATGACTGCCTGTGCATCATCAGTCTCAACTGCCACTACATAAAGGTATATCAACAAGTCTCACTACACTATACTGTTTTCTGGTGCACTTTCCCGTGTTGTATGTGTGATCCTGAGAGGTAAAATTTTTTAACCGTTTTCAAGTTCTATTACAGCACGTTTCCGTCAATGGATGCTTCAAACTGAGCCGCGTCGAGGAACGCCTATTCCGGTTACCAACGATGAGGGTGGTCAATTGCAACAGTTAGTACAGCTGCTAGTAGTGAATTATGCTAATTTAATTGTTATTTTTGTTCAATCTGGTTTATTGGATATAGCAAACGAATAAAAGTACAATTCTAAATTTACCCATCGAGTAGTAGTGTTCTGATTTAACTTCACAGTCAAAACAAATAGCGATCGCTGATGCAACGCGATCGCATTGAATGAGGATGGCGTCAGGTCAAAACGGTAGCGTCTTATCGTCGGCCATCGAAAGCGTGTCAGTCAATCAAGATCACGGTTTGATCAGATTTTCGGTTTTCACGATCACGGCGTCGTCGTTGCTTCGATCGTTGACTTGATCGCGTGCTGGTAAACAAGACGGTCTACCGCGTGTTTATAGTTCGATAGCGCAAACTCGTTGAACTTCTCCGAAAAACATGACTAGGGATGTTGTCAGGAAAGCTGGATACTTTCAAGATGGCGACCGTAGCGCTATCTACGTTGATTTCCGCTGCACGAGCATGGCGTCAGGATATGTTGATGGTCTAATTTTAGTGGCGATCCGATCCACATTTGAATATTGTGAGTCGAAGTGTTCGGACGTGATTTGTTTGATTAGAGAGAAGGACTAAATCGCAGTTTAAAATGCAGATGATGATTGAGAGTTATTTCAATTTGCACTATTACGGCTATGGAAAAGAGGAATATTATTCTGATTTTGATGATAGCGATACGGAAAGTGAACCGGAAGAAGAGAAACCTCCTGAACCAGAGATGGCGGATCGTGAGTTTCCATTCGATGATGACGTATTCTACATCAATCTCAAAGCACCAAGAGTCAGAACAGGGTGGGATAATCTTCCAATGGAGGTGAGATATTTCCGAATTGAAATTTTTCAGGACTCCCACTCACTGTAAATCGTTTTGCAGATCCTGATCCGAATCTTCACCTTCATCAGACCGAGCGATCGAAATTCAGCAGCTCTCACGTGCCATCGCTGGTTTGAAGCTCTGCGCCATCCGTACTTCCTCAATGCTACTTGTTTCCACTTTGAACATATAGAAGTATCCGACAACAAATCTCCAATCAAAATCTTTTTGGACAGCTTTCGCCACTTCACCAACATCAAACTAACCCGAGTGCAGTTCAGCGGCGAAACTGGATTTTGGAGCTACTTTGGAGAGCACATCCGAGAGATAACGTTCGACAACTGCGCACTTACCAAACCGAAACTGTCGAACATCCTGGGCAGTATGCCAAATTTAGAACGTCTAAACATAGTCGATTGCGACGAGTTATTCAAAAGTTGGAACCCAGTTATCTTTCAGAACATATCACCGATCTGCAAGCGCCTCAAGCATCTCGGACTTCGAAAGATCAGCGCCCTAAACGAAGATCACCTCAACTATTTAGTAGCAATGGCTCCTCGAATGTCCTCGTTAGAAATATCCAAATGCCTCAGAGACATGGATGCTGGTCAAAGAGTCACGATTCTTTCCCACATTCTGCGCATCCTCAATTTCTACAAGCATCAAATGCGATCCGTCAACTTCAGCTACACCATGTACGATGATCTGTTCTTGAAGCAGTTTGCCGAAATCGAGAGCATGTCACTGAGCAACATTAGCCTGTCGTTCTTCCAACGTGCCCCTATCAAAGACCCTGCCATCATCGACATCCTTCGGAAACACACCAACCTGGTTCACCTAGATCTTACATCTTTTCTCAATCTCACCGATTTTGCTCTGATCGAGATCGCCGAATCGATGCCACTCCTGAAAACCCTAAAGCTCAACGGATGCTGGCTCTTAACCGATTTTGGAATATCGGCCATCGGAAAACTTCGGAATCTCGCCATTTTGGATCTGTCGGATTGCGATCGCGTTACGGATAATGGTTTTCTGCAGGCCATCCTAGGCAAAGATCGGGTCAGCATGAAAGAGCTCTATCTCAGCATGCTGCCGGGGATCACGGAGAATGTGATCCTGAAGATTTGCTTCACGTTGGCCAACCTGACGGTGCTGGATTTTTGCGGTTCGGATTGCATCAACGACACTTCGCTGCAGTTTGTGTTTTGCTATTTGCGGCTGGTGCGGGTGCTACGGCTGAATGGATGTGTGAAGGTAATTATTTACTCTCTACCCAGGTAACCAATAAGCAGTTAAAATGGCATTATGTCGGCACTATATGCGCCTTTACAGCAGGTCATTAAATGCTAATCAGCCGTATATGCGCCATAAGTGCTAATTAAATGCAGGTTTTGGTCTGATATACGGCTGATTAAATGCTTATCCCTCCTATCCCCCAGACTGTCAAAAATAAAAACAAATATTTTCCCCTGCCCATTTTACGGCTTTCCCGTTCTCTTCTATTTTTTCTCACTCCTGTGGAACTTTTGAGGCTCAGGGCACGTTCTGAATTGTTGTTGTTGTTCTTTTTTGCTGATTTCGGCCAAATTAGGATTCGATCCCTCGATCCTCGGGTTGACGATAGTGCTGCACAGCGCTTCAGGGTAAGCTATCCACTTATCCGCGAGCAGTAATGGCGGCGGCGGGCATATCCAACCGGCTCAGATTTTGACGTTTCATGGGGGAAAGTCAAAACAATTTCATTCTCCTCCTCACCCTTTCACCCACCGTTTAGTGGCGCCAACCGATTGCGATCCCCAAGAAACGTCAAAATTCGAATCGGTTAATTGTGCCCGCCGCCGCCATTACCGCTCGCGGATAAGTGGATAAATGATTAGATAATGTGCGCTGGATTTTTGATCTATTTAAGGCTTACACCAGCAGTTGCTGCGTTATGCTATGGACTCGGCAGCTGCAGATAACAAAATCCATCATAGGAAACCAACATTGCAATTTATTTATTTGCTAAAGCATGTTATTCCCATTGAGTTTCTTCGCTGTTACCTATGAATGGCAGTACTTGCGAGTGATAGTGGCTTCTACATCCGTGGCAGGTACATTAAAAAGTAGAAATGTGTTGTGATTTTAGCATCACTTATCTCTTTTAGCAGTTTTCTGGCAATAAAGTAGCAGTTATGATGCTTGGTAATCAGAACTTACCGTGCGTTTGAAATGCTATGCAACTGCTGTCAGATTTGAGGTTGCATTTAAATTGTTAATATAGGGCCGTTTAGCCGTCGAACTGCTATGATACGGCAGTAAGCAGGTCGAATGCAGATATGAAACAGAAATACTGCTTATTCAAATGCTTATTGGTTATCCCGCATAGACAATTACAATTTGTAGTATGTTCCAAACAGTATGTCTCCTGTTTCTGTTAATGTTACTGTACCACAATCAGGTACTTTTCTATTGAAAACTATGAAGCTCATAGCGTTCGACCATCAGCTACGGTCTAAGTAACGCATACCAATTTGTAACAGTTTGTTATACTGTGCAGAAATTGTCAAATATTATAGCGATGAAAACTAGTGAAACATGGTGGGAATATGGCCTGGCCATTTCTCAAATGGTTTGTGATTATATTTGCGCAACACACCTCTACATGTGTATATCACTGTATGCCACTTAAATTGAACAGTTTGCCAAACTGTTGCACACATTGGTATTTGTAAAGCCCGAACTTTTCAGTTGCGGTTTTATCAGAAAAAAAAACGAAATCTCTCGGCAAGTCGCTTGTGAGCTATGTGGTATACCTGGGTACTGATGTAACTGGAGAAAAACGTAAATTTTAATTTCAATCAGATAGGAAATTTTAAATTGACAACAAGGTTTCACTCAAGACCGCCAGTTAAAAAGGCGGAAATGTCCTGAATTTGGTATACAAACTCAGTGTGAAACCGTTAGAAGTAGAATAAATTCTGAAGCGTTTACAATCCAATATAAATTTCTTATAAAGCGCATGTAGATAACGTAAGCAAATATGCAGAAATTCATATGATTTTTTGGACAGCATTTCTATTACCGTAATCCGGGGTCAAATTGATCACTTTAAAACAACTTTTGCACATAACATCAGTGGTAATTCAAATATTGCCAAAAGAATTTCTGTAAAACCAGTACCCAGTGTAGATCTCCATGGAACCATGTGTTAGAATTTTGTTCAACAAATTCAAACTTTGAGTTAAATAACTCTAAAAATCAAAAAAATAGAAATGCCACATTGGGGCGAAATTGATCTGTATACAATTAAGCATTAGTTGAAAAGGAAAATTTCCTTCTCCGCTTAATTTTGCTCTTCTAAAACCGAATAAAACATTTAAAATCTCATAACTAGTGAATTTAATACTAAAAATGCAAAATTAAATTTTAAACTTTCCCCCTTAAACGCCTAAAGGATTTCTATCACAATAAATGACTATTTCATCATAAAATTAACTTTTTTAAACTATTTCATGTTCAGCTACATAACTTCCCCACCAAGGCTCCACAAAAATGTTAAAACAGAGAATTTACGGGAATTCCTATTAGCAATCGATTGTTTAGTAGCAATGATTTCAGCCTAACGAGAAATACATTGCAAATTCGTAAAAAAGGCAAAACTAACTTTTTTTCTAAAAAAAATAAAAGTCTGCATTCATCTCTAGACATCTACGAACCAGATGACGTAAAAAGTTCAAGATCATTACGACGCTTAAGAGTTCCTCTAATGGAATTACAATGTAGTACCCGAATGGTGTTAGTGCTGAGGTAGTGATTGATGGGGAAGTGTTTGAAGTTGTTGAAGAATTTGTTTATCTTGGAACACTTGTGACATGTGACAATGACGTTTCCCGTGAAGTGAAAAGGCGTATTGCAGCTGCGAATAGGGCCTTTTACGGATTGCGTAGCCACCTTAGGTCCCGTAACTTGCAAACGCAAACAAAATTCGCTCTGTATAAGACGCTGATTCTTCCGGTTGCCCTCTACGGTCACGAAGCGTGGACGTTAAAGGAGGTAGACCGAAAAGCTTTTGGAGTTTTTGAGCGCAAAGTGCTGCGGATAATTCTCGGTGGGAAACAAGAAAATGGAGTGTGGCGCAGACGCATGAATCACGAGTTGTACCAAGTGTACGAAGATGCGAATATTGTGAAACGTATAAAATACGGCAGACTTCAGTGGGCTGGACACGTAGTGCGAATGTCGGAAGAAAGAATAGCGAAAACAATATTCAGCAGAGAACCCGGTAGAGGTAGGCGGCTTCGTGGGCGGCCGCGAACTCGCTGGCTGCACGCGGTTGAAGAAGATCTACGATCCCTACACGTTCGGGGAAACTGGAGGAACATCGCCCAAGACCGACGAAGATGGTGCTCTACTATACGCTCGGCATTGGAGTAAAGTTACTTTGTAGCCAACAAGGTATCAAGGTAGGTACCCGAATGATCAATTTGACCCCGGTTTACGGTACACACACTTAAATTAAATCGCCGACCTCAGCAAACGGATTGCCGAGAATCCCGTAATAATTTTTACTGAATCTCGGTAAAAGTTTTACCGAGATGTCGTTAAAACTTTGCCGAGATCTCGGTAATCCAACTTTTTACCGAGATTTCGGCAAAGTTCACCGAGACTCGGTAATGGTTTACCGAAATCTCGGTAAAATTTTTACCGAGAATCAGTAAATATTTTACCGAGATATCAGCTGTTGGATTCTCGGTAAACCGTTTACCGAGATCAATTTCTGAATTTAAGTGTGCACACTTATTCTTAAATAACGCTCCCTTAACGCACAAAATTCCAATCGCCCTCTCAATTTACGCTCCTTGGGCGTGAATTGGGGTTCTAGGTATTCAGGATCAACTAACATGTGAGTGAAATAATGGAAATTTGAAGTTGTTTCTCAAATTGTCCGTCTCAACGAGCCAGCAGCGTTACAAATTTTAGTTCTACCCAATTTTAGGTGACGGGCCACGCAAGTTCCGAAAGTTCAAGGAGATTTGTTACGGATTCTGCGTCTCAAAGAGCATATACATTACATGCATCACATAATAGTGGCAATGCAAAGGTCAGGTGTTCCCAAGCTGGCATCAAGGGCCATACTGATATCACAAGAACCGAAGGTCCTAGTAGTGTAAATGATTTAAGGATCATTCTAGGTCTCAACCCGAGTAGGAGAAAATAGCTATAGAATACCAAACTCAGGTATGCAATACCTACAACCTGAATAAGGTATTGAAGAGCCCTGTATAAGAGGTAAACCTATTAATGAGAGGATAATTGAGGCCAGAATCAGAAACATGGTTCAAAACAGGGATGGGAACACTCACTTGGAAAGAGTTACACTCACTTCGCATTTTCTCAGCTTAGAAGCATTCTATCAAAAAACAGTGTATGGAGCACTTCTACCTTGTAGTTTCATCTAAAACTTCGCCGAACAAAGTAAGGGTCGCACACGCATACTAATGTCGTGAGAGGACTATAAAGGCGAATCTTCACGAGGTGAACATAAATTACACTCACCTTGTGGAGAGTCACTTTCAACGCTCTGTCACGACTTTGGAATGCATGTGCGACCCTTACTTTATTCGGCAAACTTTTAAGTGACACTACAAGGTAGAAGTACTCCATACACTGTTTTTTGACAGCATGCTTCTGAGCTGAGAAAACAGCAAGTGAGTGTAGCTCTTTCCAAGTGAGTGTCCCCATCCCTGGTTCAAAACCTTATCATAATCCAATGTAACGCGCCAACCGATGCTACCGAATTGAAGACAAAGCGAACTTTTACAGTCAACTAAATTCTGTCGTGGGCAATATTCCGAAAGGTGATCCTCATGTTCGACTTCAACGCGAAGGTTGATTTCGACCAGAGTTTAAAACTTTCATTTTCAGTGAGTGAAATTCAACGTGAATTTTGAAGATTCTCAACTAAGGGATCAAAATAAAATTCATTTTGTTGAATGAATTTTCTCACTTATTCATTCAATTTACTGTCACTGACAATTTTCACTGAGAAATATAACTAGAGCGTAGCTCCCGATTATTATTCCAATCACCTCAAAACTTGTGTATAGTAGTTAAATACAATACTAATTAACGGCTCTATTTGTCCATTAAGTCGGATTGTGCGTCTGTTAACAGAAGTTGGACTTTTTATGACGTGCGTAAAAATATTCGTGACAGAGAATTGAATGAAAAAAGAGAGGCATTCAGCTGACAATGAATGTGGCCAAACACGAATGAAAAAAAAATCATCTTCACTTTCAACTTTCGAATTTTTTACACACTGAGTTTCGACAACTCAGACTATGAGCACGTTCGGAGCACGTCATGGGACGCCATGGTCTCGGAGAAATCAGCGAGAACGGAGAGCTGTCTGCAGAGTTTTGTGGCAGCAATGGCACGGTGATTTGTGGATCGCTTTTTCCCCATCGACCAGTGCACAAAATGGCATGAATTTCCCGTAATACCGTCACGGAAAATCAAATCAACCACATCAGCATTAGCCGAAAATGGAGATGGAGCCTTCTTGTTGCACGGAACAAATGTAGCGCCGACATTGCGTCCAACCATTATCTCATAATCGGCGAGATCCGGCTGCGCATTGCTAGGATCAAGAGGAGAAAATTGGGCGCAGGTTCCACACACGTTGTCTGGAAAGGTTTGGAAGACGCTGCGGTGAAAAGGTTCTTCGTCGAGGAGCTAGAGAACCGTGCAAGAACGCCCTCATTGCGAGCTAATTAGAGTGAGCTACGCACCCAGAGAAAGCAGTGGATCACATATGATACCTGAATGAAGACAGAGGAACGAAGAAACGCCAAAACCACGATACAGCGAGCGTAAACACGAGAAGCCAATGCCGTAGCCAGTGAGCGCTATTCGGCTCTCGAGAAGGAAGTGAAACGCTCATGTAGATGGGACAAAAGAGTGTGGGCGTCTCCGTAGCCGACGAAGGCGAGAAAGCCGCAAACACCGGCGACATCCGCCTCCTCTACGATGTTTCACGTCGCCTTAGTGGGACTAAGATGAATGCTGCAATGCCCGAGAAAGACGAATCTGGACAGTTATTGAACGACCCGGCTGACCAGTTGAAACACTGGTTCAAGCCCTTTGGAAACCTTTTCGAAGTGACGGCCACGCCACCAACACCTCAGCATGATCTGCCAAGGGTTCGACGCATTAAATACTCGTGTCAACACCGAAGCTCCATCAGTGCAGGAGGCAGAAACAGCCATTCGTAGCATGAAATCGAACCCAGGGGTCGATCGTATATCAGCTGAGAGGCTCAACGCTGACTTCGTAGTATCTGCACTACTAATGCATCAATTATTCTGCAGCATATGGGAAACCGCGCCATTCCCGATCAACTGGATGCAAAACGTCTTTGTGAAGGTGCTCAAAATTTGACTGTATACGATAATTGGCGGGACATAATGTTACTGTGAATCGTTCTTAAAGTTCTCTGCAAAGTGAACCTTAACCGGATACAGGAGAAGATTGACGCAACTCTCCGACGACACACACTGGGGCAGGATTGAAAATACACGGAAAAAACCTCTAGCTCGTCGAGATGTCGAGATCCTCATTTGGTGTCTTCAGAGAAAATATTTCTATGGACATGGTCGATATTCTGAGCGGTAGGTAATTTTTCTTACGTTATTTGCATAAAAGTCCTATAAGTTATTTTGGCCAAATTGCATTTTAGCGATATGGTGTCCTCGGCAAAGTTGTTCGGCTATTTATGCTGAAAAAGTTTGCTGAAGACGTCAAATTTCCAAAGCCTACTATTCTTGAGATATTAACCGATTTATAATATACCTGCCTGAAATCGTTTTTAAACGTTTTTAAACAAATTTAATGTCCGTTTTCTAGTTTTAATAATGAAAAGTACTAAAATAAAACATATATTGAGGAAATTAGTTGGAAAAAATAAAAATCACGCAAAATGTATATAGGACGTTCTTACAGTCGGGCAAGTTCGGGCAAGTTTTTTCATCGGCAATCACCTAAAAAATACATTAAATAGCTTTCATGTAAAAAAAATCCGCAGACATGATATTGAATGATTTTTTTCTAAATTAAGTTTAAATTTACTGTTTTGGGTAAATTAGTACAAAATTAATGCTCATAAAATACTACGTTTTAAGATGCCAAGTGAACCATGAAAAGTATAGATGCAATTCAATCACAGGTTTAGTTGTTTCTAATCTCCAAACAAATTGTAAAACACAAAAATGTCCCAAACGCTAATAAAAGTATGCTTTGGTTTTAGTCAATGCGTTATACAGTCACACATCATGAATATTTTTTAATTGTATGATTATTATCTTATTTACAATACAATTTATTATACAATTATTTCATACATTAAAGACATAGTAGAGATACACAAGATTGGTTTACAACTACGAAATTAACAACAACTATTAAGTAACATAAATACATTTTTTTAGAGTTTAGGCATAATCCTGGAAAAATCGAAAAAAAAACAAGTAAATGAAGTAATTGGCCTCCTAAAGTGAGGTTAAGTTTTGTGAAATCCCATTTTGTATTTTAGTGATTGAGTCGTTCCAGATAAAATTTAATGTGGGATCGGGGTAGAAAAAATCATTTTATCGATAAATTTACCATAAAGTTGATGATTAAACTGATGGGGAACTGGTATTTCCCTTTCAAACTTCCAAATTTTCACGACATAACCTCTACTTTTAATCGCCAATTAAAATATCACAGTAATTTGTTTAGATGGCTAATATGCCTTCGATCAGCAGATTGACGGACAGCTGGCAGCTAAGCAGGAACTTTCACCAACGCGGTTGACAAACTCATCCAAGGTTTCCATATTTGCAATGTCGTGAAGCTCGTCAGTTTGATACCAAGGGTTACCCGAGCAGGAGCAAATAGCTGAAGAATAACAAACTCAGGTATGGAAAACCGAATACCTACAACCTGAATGAGGTATTAAGAAGCCCTGCATAAGAGGTAAAATACCTAAAATAATAACTGATGTGTTTCCTGTGCATAACACGCGAATAATGACTTCAGGTATGGTAATACCTAAATAATAATCGGTGATTTTTCCATACAAATAGTGATTTTTCCATAATTGAATAATACCTCAATCAGTCCTCAAAACCAAAATAAGAACTCGTTGAGGTATTCTATCAATACCTACAAAATACCAAAATAAGTTATTTTCAATACCTGGACAACCGACCAATACCTGGTTCTGGTATGATACCTGACTTTGGTATGCTCCAGTTATGTGTCAGTTATTCGTTCCTGGTCGGGTAAGGTTAAAAATCATTTTGAGCAATTTATTTTACTGTATCTGCAAACGCTTCCTATGAGTCTTCGCACAGTTCATCCATGCTGGGCAGCCATAGGCGAGAATAGGCCGGAAGACACCTTTGTATAGCAATAGTTTGTTGTGAAGTTGTAGAGACGATCGACGTTTTACTAGTGGGTAAAGCGAGTGGATAAGCCTTTTCCACTTGACGAGTGACTGGTTGATATGCTTATCAAACTTGAGTTTGGAATCAAAGGTTAGTCCTAGGTATTTTGCCTCAGAACACCAAGGTACACGATGCCCGTTGGCTCTGATCTCAGTGGCTGGAAGCAACCGAGGAGAGCGATTACGTGTAAAGTAAACTGCCTGCGTCTTCGTTGCATTGATCTCTATTCTCCATTTTCGATGAAATCTTTCGATGCTGTCTTGTGCTTCTTGTAGCTTTTGAATTATCACATGAGGTTCCCGGTGAGTCACAAAATAACCTGTATCATCCGCAAAGAACGCATAACTGACGCCGTCAACCATGATTACGTCCGCTGTAAATAAGTTATACAGTGTTGGGCTCAGAACCGACCCCTGTGGAACTCCAAATGGTACTAGATGGGACCTAGAATGCTCTCCGTTCACTGACACTTGGAAACTTCTGTTTTTCAGGAAAGAGAGCACCAACCTTGTTAAATAATTTGGGAAGTTGGTTTTCACAATTTTGTAAACTACTGCATCTTGCCAAACGGTATCATATACTTTCTCTATGTCGAGCATAACCATACCTGTTGACTTCCGATCGTAGAATCCTCTTTTGATGGTTTGGGTGATCCGAACCAACTGATGATTAGTCGAGTGTGATCTCCTGAATCCAAACTGTTCGTTAGGGATGATTTCATGATTATCAAGATGTCGGTTCAATCTAATCAAAATAAGTCGCTCGAGAACTTTACTCATAGTGCTGAGGAGACTTATTGGCCGATAGTTTTCTGGTTTTGCGATGTCTTTGTTAGGCTTCGCGAAAGCTATTACCTGAGCGTGTTTCCACTGCTGAGGGAAGTAGCAATGTTTGATGCAGGCGTTATAGATTTTTGTTCAGTAAACCAAGCCTTTGCGAGGTATTTGCTTCAACCAAATATTCTTGATTCTACGCCGGGTGCTTTCCTCGTAACGAGCTTTCGGATGATGTCGTTTACTTCTTTAGGTTTGGTAAAAGTGGACCAGTCGCAGTTATTATGTTGTTGTTCTAGCAGAATAGCTACAGTTGCCTCTACATCGTTGTTGGTAGTAGGGTCACCAGGCAGCAAGTTATTGTGTGCTTTAGAAAAGCTGTCCGCAAAAACACAAGCTTTTTCAGCTGGAGAAATTATGAGGTTTCCATCAACCTCTAATGGGGGGTTATACTTCACTTTGTTCCTAAGATGTTTTGAAATTTTCCAAAACTTTTTACCACCTTCAACAAGCTCCTGGATCGTATCGCTGAAGTTACTGTACCGGACTTTTGCAAATTCTTCTTGAATCCTTGTATTCAGTGACTTGACGATTAGTCCCAAAAACGGATCTCTGGTTCGTTGATATTGGCGCCTCCTGGAGTTCCGAAGCCGAATAAGCAATTTCACATGATGTGGTGCAATAACTTTATCAGTGTTGTGAAGAGTGACTAGGGGAACCGAGCACTGCTCTGCTTCTAGGAGAGCTGCAGTAAATGTGTTGATTGCATCGTCTACATTCTCTGGACTGTTGAGATTGTTGATAAGCTCCGCCAACAGATCTAATTTGGAATTGATGTCATGTTTGAAACGAGTCCAATTTGCCCTATCGTAGCAACGAATTTGTTTGTTATGGATCCCAAAGCCAGAACCGATGTTCAGTTCGAAAGTGGTTGGAAGATGGTCTGAAGAAAGATCGTGGTGCACTACTGGAACAGTCATGTTCAGTAGGTTGTTTGATATAACAAGATCCAAAACCGAGGGTTTGTTACGACCAGTGGGAACATAGGTAGGATTCTCTGGAGCATGGACATAGAAGTTGGAGGTCTGCAGTAATCCCGCCAGTGTGTTACCCGCCGCATTGGCTCTGTTGCAATGCCACAGGCGATGTTTTGCATTAAAATCTCCAGCGATGACAAAAGCTTCAGTACTTCGAGTGAGTGTCTTGATGTCATGCTTGAACTTCGACAAATCTTCTTTTGATCGACTACCGGCAAAATACGCAGCTATTATGTTGAGGCAGTTGTTCACCAAGTGAATCCGTACACCGACTGTTTCAATAATTTTGGTCTTCACGTGTTCGAGTATGGTGTATTCAATACCTCGTCTCACCAAAATTGCTACACCACCACCGCGATCTGCTACAGAACTTGGACGACCTAGCCTTACGCAAGAGAAGTCGGGGATGAAGAACAACGTATTCGGCTGCAGCCAAGTCTCCGTCAATACTACAACATCTATTTCATGCAGTTGTAGAAAACTAACTAATTCAAGAGTTTTGCTGCGAACTGACCTTCCGTTCCAGTTCAGAACTTTGATCGTTTGAAGTCTATCGAATGTACAGATATTTTGCCTTCAGCTCTTGAAGAGCGAAAAATGGTTCTTCCCTAGAGGTGTACGCTTTGAAACGGTTAAACATGTCTTGGGGCAGCAGGGACGGATGTCCTGGGGCCTGACGCACCCCCCCGCTTGCGAGTCAGCCGCGTAGTTGCCGGCTAAGAATAGGACTACTAACCCCAATTCAAGGTGTCAAGCGACCCGTGCCGATGAATGACTGATCGAGGGGGTGAAAAAGATGCTCGATCTTTAACGGAGCCTGTGGGGTACCTGGGCACCCCCACAGTATGCTGTCCCTTACCGCGTTAATGCAGAGCTCTGGCGTGGTGGACATTATTTCTCGTGCAACTCGTGGGAATAAGTATGAGCAAAAATCTAAAAACAAATAACTTAGGTGGAAGTAGCGGTGCGATCAACCCCTTCGCAAGAAGCGGGTTGATGAGGTCTCCGACAAGGAGAAGCGAGGAGTCAGGTGCTGGTAGCTTACGTAGCTCAAGCGTGGGAGCTCCTGTCCACTCCACGGCAAGCCAGCCGGTGGAGGTCATGGACGGAGCGTGGCTGCTGAGGGCCATCAGCCAAGAAGTTGGAAAAGGACGGCCCGCATTAGAGGTTGCTGAGCACCAGCTTGGCAAAATCATCGACTTTGCGACAACTAAGTCGAATATAAGCAAGGACCTGAAAACGGCCTTGCTTAGACTTAGAGTGTCTGTCGATGAGGCCAAGCAGGAGCACGCGGTCGCGTTGCTGGCTGCTGCAGCGGCGGAACCCGCAAAGGAGAATGTGTCGAAGTTTACACAAACAGAGGCCTTCTCCTTCGCAGGTAGTCCGAGGAGTGTGGAAGCGAATGCTCGTGACAAAAGTGACAAGCATTCGCAGAAGCGGGCGAGGCAGCCGTCAGGTGAGGAGCTGTCTGGCGGCGCCCGCAAGGCCAGGCGTATAATAACCCCGAAAGCCGGTGGTAACGCTGGAAAGTCGGACCCCAGCCAGGGTTCCCGGAAAGCTGGGAAGGGTGGGCCTGAAAAGGCTGGCCCGTCCCGGAATAATGGGAACAAGGGGTTGCGACCAATGGTGGGCCCTCAGCAGCCACAGAGTAGGGCGATCCAAGGAGAAGACCCTCCTTGGACAAAGGTAGAGCGGAAAAAGAAGAAGAAGGTGAATCCGCAGGTAGTAGTGCAGGACGCCAAACCAAGGCGTAGGAAGGCAGGTGCCAGGCGTGAGAAAAGCGACGCTATCGTCATCAAGACGGAACAGTCCAAGTACTCGGACGTCTTGAAGACGATGCGAAGCGACGCCAAGCTTGAGGGTCTTGGAGCCGACGTACGCAGTATTAGACGTACTCGTACGGGCGAAATGATCCTGGAGCTGAAGCGCCAGAAGGAGCACAAGGGCGCCGCCTACAAAAGGCTGGCAGAAGAGGTCCTTGGCGAAGGTGTGCAGGTGAGGGCTCTGACACATGAGGCGACTCTGAAGGTCAAAAACATGGACGAGATCACCGAAGTGGAAGAGCTCGTCACGGCACTGCGGCAACAGTGCGATGTGCAGGTGGCCGCCGCAGCCGTTAAGCTACGGAGAGGGCCAGCAGGGACACAGATAGCTTTGGTTCAGCTACCTGTGGCGGATGTTAAAAAGTCCGTTAAAGTAGGGAGTATTAAGGTGGGCTGGTGTGTATGTCACCTGACATTCCACGAGCCACCTGAGGTTTGCTTCAGGTGTCTGGAACCAGGACACAAGTCGTGGGACTGCAAAGGCCCCGACAGGCGCAAACTGTGTAGGCGATGCGGCGCTGAAGGTCATAAGGCCCAAAGCTGCACGAGTCCGCCCATCTGCATGATCTGTACCGGGAAAACCTCGAAAAACAGACATGCGATGGGTGGTCCAGGGTGCCCGGCCTTTAAGAAAGCCGCAGTGAGCAACAAATCACAGTGCAGGTAACGCAGCTGAACCTGAACCACTGTGATGCGGCTCAGCAACTGCTTTGTCAGGCGGTTTCTGAGTGGGAGACGGATATCGCCATCATTTCGGACCCATACCGAGTACCCGCCGGCAACGGCAACTGGGCCTCGGATGGGACCAGGAAAATGGCGGCGATATGGACGACGGGTAAATACCCCGTGCAGGAGTTGGTGTCTACTACCTATGAGGGCTTCGTGGTCGCCAAAGTAAACGGGGTCTTCTTCTGTAGCTGTTATGCGCCTCCGCGGTGGCCGATCCAGCGGTTCACGCAAATGCTGGACCGCTTAACGACCGTGCTAACAGGGCGAAAGCCGGTGGTAATAGCGGGTGACTTTAATGCCTGGGCTGTGGAATGGGGAAGCCGTTTCACGAACCAGCGGGGTCAGATCCTGCTAGAAACCAAGGATGGGAACACTCACTTGCAAAGAGTTACATTCACTTGCTATTTTCTCAGCTCAGAAGCATGCTATCAAGAAACGATGTATGGACGACTTTTGCCTTTTGGTTTTGTCTAAAAGTTTGCCGAATAGAGTATGGGTCGCACACGCATACCGAAGTCGTAAGGGAGCTGCGAAGGCAACTCTCCACGAGGTGAGTGTAAATTACACTCACCTCATGGAGAGTCGCTTTCACAGCTCTGTCACGACTTTGGTATGCATATGCGACCTATACTTTATTCGGCAAACTTTTAGACAAAACCAAAAGGCAAAAGTCGTCCATACATCGTTTCTTGATAGCACGCTTCTGAGCTGAGAAAAAAGCAAGTGAATGTAACTCTTTGCAAGTGAGTGTTCCCATCCCTGCTATAAACACTGGCCATCTTAGGCACCCTACACACTACTCAAACGGTTTGACCAACATTGACTCCGCCCCCAGGTTGGTGGTTGAGTTGGTGCTGTGTTTGACCGTGTGTGATGCTGCTTGACGAACCGATTTGGCAGTTCGTCAAACCGATTTGACGGTTGACGGTTTGGTCGGCAAAAATCAAACCAGTTTGATATTACTCAAACCAACGGTGGGCGGAGTCAATGTTTGACGAACCAATCGTACCGTGTGTAGTGTTGTTGCACAAACACAGTGCGATTTCAAATGGGGGATGATGTTGGTGCAACCAAAGTGACATGTTGGTGCAACACGATTTGGCAGTTCGTCATACGGTTGCAGAAACATTCGCTGGTTCGACCAACCAGGGGGCGGTGGCAATGTTGGTCAAACGGTTTGAGTAGTGTGTAGGGTGCCTTAGATGTCGACTTGGCTAACGTCGGTACCAAGAGTACCTATAGTCGAAATGGAGCGGAGTCAATTATTGACGTGACCTTTTGTAGTCCTGGCCTAACAAGTAGTCCGAACTGGAGAGTAGATGATGGCTACACTCACAGTGACCACCTGGCGGTTCGCTACAGTATCGACAACAGCAAGACAACAGCAGACAGCGGATAGAAGAAGAGGCGGCTAGGCCAAGGCCAAGCCCTCGTAGGTGGAAGACATCATACTTCGACGAAGAGGTATTTAGGGAATCGCTCCGCCGTGAGCGAAACTTACTCGGTTTAGACGGCGACGAGCTGGTAGCGGTGCTCTCACGTGCGTGTGATGCGACCATGCCTAGGCGAGTCCACCCTAGAAATGGGAGGCCACCGGCTTACTGGTGGACCGACGCGATTGCGGACCTGCGCCGCGCCTGCCTACGGGCTAGGCGGCGGATGCAGCGAGCACGATCAGAGGAAGAGCGAAACGAACGGCGGGTGGTGTTCGCCGCTGCAAAAGCCGCGCTCAAGACCGAGATAAGAGCAAGCAAAAAGGCCTGCTTTGAGGGTCTCTGTCAGAGTGCCAATACGAACCCGTGGGGTGATGCCTACAGGATCGTTATGGCCAAGACGAGAGGTGTGATGGCTCCTACTGAGTAATCTCCAGAGATGTTGGAGGGGATCATTGGAGGACTTTTTCCGCGTCATGATCCTAGTCCTTGGCCTCCTTTCGTAGGACAGCCGGGGACTGGGGCTGGCGATGAGGAAAGGGTCACCGATGTGGAACTTGCGGGGATAGCTAAGTCCCTTAGCGTAGGTAAGGCCCCAGGTCCGGACGGAGTTCCGAACCTGGCCTTAAAAGTAGCTATTGCAGAAGCTCCCGAGATGTTCAGGTCTGCTATGCAGAAATGCCTGGACGAGGGAGTTTTCCCAGAAGCTTGGAAGAGGCAGAGCCTGGTACTATTGCCAAAGGCGGGGAAACCACCCGGAGACCCGTCGGCATATAGACCAATATGCTTGATTGACACGGCGGGGAAGGTGCTCGAAAAGATCATCCTCAATAGAATGTTGAAGTTCACTGAGGGCGTAAATGGTCTCTCGAGCAACCAGTATGGCTTCCGGAAGGGGAGGTCCACCGTAGACGCTATCTTGTCGGTTACAAAAACCGCCGAGAAAGCACTCGAGCCTAAGAGGAGGGAAATTCGCTTCTGCGGGGTAGTGACTCTGGATGTAAGGAATGCATTTAATAGCGCCAGTTGGGCTGCTATTGCCGATGCGCTCCTGCGTCTGGGGATACCGGAGTACTTGTACAAGATTCTCGGAAGCTACTTCCAGAATCGCGTACTAGTTTACGACACGGAGGTGGGTCGGAAGTGCTTTCACATAACCTCAGGAGTCCCGCAAGGTTCCATCCTGGGTCCGGTGTTATGGAATGTCATGTACGACGAGGTGTTGAGGTTAGAGTACCCAGTGGGAGTGGTGATTGTTGGATTTGCCGACGATATTACGCTCGAAGTCTACGGTGAAACGATCGAGGAGGTGAAGTTGACTACCGACCACTCGATCAAAGTTGTGGAGGCGTGGATGCGGTCCAGAAAACTGGAGCTGGCTCACCACAAGACAGAGGTGACGGTTGTGAACAACATGCAGTCGGCGCAGCAGACGGAGATCAGTGTAGGAGAGTGCACTATCCTGTCGAAGCGCTCTGTCAAGCACTTGGGCGTGATGATCGACGATAAGCTTACCTTCGGTAGCCACGTCGATTATGCCTGTAAAAGAGCCTCCACAGCTATTGCGGCACTGTCCCGGATGATGTCCAATAGCTCAGCGGTGTACGCCAGTAAGCGCAAGCTTCTGGCTAGTGTTGCTACGTCCATACTTAGGTATGGCGGCCCGGCGTGGGGTACCGCGCTAAGTACTGAATGCTACCGACGGAAGCTGGAAAGTACTTACAGGCTTATGTGTCTGAGGGTTGCAAGCGCGTACCGTACCGTGTCACACGACGCTCTCTGTGTCATTACTGGTATGGTGCCCATCAGCATTCTTATCAGTGAGGATATGGAGTGCTTCGAAATGCGCGGCACAAGAGGCATACGCAAGACTGTCAGGATGGCCTCTATGGTCAAATGGCAGCGCGCGTGGGACAGTTCCACCAAAGGAAGGTGGACCCATAGGTTGATACCGAGGGTAGATAGTTGGATTAACAGGCGCCATGGGGAAGTTTCATTCCACCTGACACAGGTCCTTACAGGTCATGGTTGCTTCCGACAGTATCTACACCGTTTCGGGCATGCGGATTCTCCTGAATGCCCAGTG
Organism: Aedes albopictus; assembly: GCF_035046485.1. Lineage (NCBI taxonomy): Eukaryota > Metazoa > Arthropoda > Insecta > Diptera > Culicidae > Aedes > Aedes albopictus. The sequence goes on along the minus strand of NC_085138.1, from coordinate 388,532,332 downwards.
TGCAATGGTTTAGAGGAAACGGCGGAACACGTTTTGTTCGTGTGCCCGCGTTTTCGCACAATGCGTGACCGCATGCTTGCCACATGCGGGGAGGACACAACTCCGGACAACTTGGTCCAGAGAATGTGTAGGGATGAGATTAGCTGGAATGCCGTTTCAACGGCTATCACCCATATCGTCTGGGAGCTACAAAGGAGGTGGCGCGTGGACTCGGAGAATGGCTAGTCCAGATGCAGTACAAGAGGTGGTCCAGGGGTTCGAAGTCGGCTTCGTAGGTCATACCGGTGCCCTGCGGTCGAGATCGACCCTTACAGCGATTAAGTGGCCGCGGAGAGGAAGTCCCGGTAGCGGTGCTGTCGTGGCGTCAGTCTACTGGGTTGGATCTGAGCCCGCGGTTGGAAAGGGGTCTCCGGCAAGGGTCGGGGTAGGTGAGACCCTGCTGTCTGCAACCTACGGATGCATCTGATAAGGCCTGAAGGGTAGTGATACCCTTGCCTTCAGCAGGTCAGATCGGGTTGCATGTGGGCATCAGTTCTTGATGTCCGCTCAGCAGTAGGGCGCGGGCGGGGTTGACCCTGCCCGCCTTCCGAGGACAAAGGGAGTGGCGAGGACCACTCGGGAGACTGGCTAAGCGCCAGCAGGCTATCGTGATGGACTCTCCAGAGCGAGTCATCGATGTTCGTTGCTGCTAGGCTACGGCAGCTAACCTTGAGGGTGCGATATGTACTAGCCCCTCTCTGAAGCAATACCTTCTTGGTGGTTCCGGAGAGACGTAGGGTTTGGCGGCCATAGGAATGTGTTTTAGTGGGTCGAGGAGAGAGTAGTCCTGGCTTCTACCGGCATTGTAGAAGACGGCCTCATCCCCACACTACCCTAACCTTCCTGTTAGGGTGTCTGATGAGCAGATTTATCCCCCTATGGTTTAGAAGGAAAAAAAAAACATGTCCCTGGCTAGGCTGAGGAACTCAGTGAGAGTAAAGAGGTCGGTGCTGTTCTTAAAGGTAGCATCCGTTGCGATACCAGATGTGGTGGGACGCGAGACAACTTCCGCAAATGATCGATTTGGTGCTACCCAGTTCGAGTTGAACTTTCGCGGAGTATGAGTAGCAGGACCACCATTCGTGTTTGACCGAGGGACATTCTTTCCTTGTCGCTTGATGAACTCCAGTCGAAAGGGACAATCCATGAAGCTGGCAGCATGGTTTTGCCCGCAGTTGGCGCATTTGATGTCCTTGTGGATTTTGGAGGCCCCATTATTTGGCGATTTCTTCGGGATAGTGCAATCTGCGGATGCATGCTGTTTGCCACATTTTACACAACGTAACTGCATGTGACAATGTCGACTACCGTGGCCGAAACGTTGACAACGAAAACATTGTATTATCTTATTTAATACAGATATTTAAAAAAAATGTGGAGAGTTATAAGCATAAATAAATGTATTCAATGATCTAAAAATTCAAAAGCATGTAAGTAAAAGAATGTAGAAAAGCTTTTCAATTATTTTAACCTAGTCGTACGTACTTAATATTTAAATATTTTGCGTACTAGACAAAATTAATAGTAACAATTCATCAGAAATATACCATTAAAAAACTATTGTTTGTTATTTGATTCCTCTATTATTTAGCTGTCTTTCAAATAAATGGCCATCACATGAAGCAAACATATGTCTAGATCTCTACAAAATCTGGATGTGTTGTAAAACAGTCGTTGAATCATCACGCAAATACATTACGTGTGGATAAATCATTAACGAATGATAAAATCAAGGCATGCTTTTATTGGCGGCATTTGGGACATTTTTGTGTTTTACAATTTGTTTGGAGAATAGAAACAACTAAATCTATGACTAGATTGCATCTATACTTTTCATGGTTCACTTGGGTTCCGGGTCATTTGGCCGAACGCCATTTGGCCGAATGCCGTATGGCCGAATGCTATTTGGCCAAATGCCGTTTGGCTGAATGCCATTTGGCCGAAAGGGTCATTTGGCCGAATGCCGTTTGGCCGAATAATGAATAATGTACTTAAGTGACCATGTCACTGTTCCTCGCATCAGTATAACTCAAAAGAACAACCTATGATTCGAAGAAGAAAAAATCTTTGATAAAATATTGGCAGTTTCAACGCCAACTAATCCCTGAAAATCAAAACTAGAAAGAATGGCCTATGATTAAAAGAAGTAAATGTTTCTGATGATCACATTGGTAGTTAAAATGTCAACAACTTCCTCTGAATCCTTTGATCATAATTCGGCCAAACGGCATTCGGCGAAACGACCCATTTGGCCAGATGGCATTCGGCCAAAGGGCGTTCGGCCAAACGACATTCGGCCAAATGGCCGGACACCGTTCACTTGGCATCTTGAAACGTAGTATTGAACATAAATGAACATAAATTTTGTACTAATTTACCCAAAACAGTAAACTTTGAACTCAATTTAGAAAAAAGCATTAAATATCATGTCTGTGAAATTTTTTTACATGAAAGCTAAAGTATTTTTTAGGTGATTGCCAATGAAAACACTTGCCCGACTGCAAGAACGTCCTATATACATTTTGCGTGATTTTCGGGAACGTTCTATATGAAATCAATGCATATTTTTTTTTTTCAACTAATTTCCTCGTTATATGTTTTATTTTAGTATTTTTCATTATTATAACTCGAAAACGGACATTAAATTTGTTTAAAAACGTTTAAAAACGATTTCAGGCAGGTATATTATAAATCGGTTAATATCTCAAGAATAGTAGGCTTTGGAAATTTGACGTCTTCAGCAAACTTTGTAAGCATAAATAGCCGAACAACTTTGCCGAAGACACCATATCGCTAAAATGTAATTTGGCCAAAATGACTTATAGGACTTTTATGCGAATAACGTAAGAAAAATTCTTTAATAAAGACAAATCAATCAAATCAAGAAAAATTGACTACCGCTCAGAATATCGACCATGTCCATAGAAATATTTTCTCTGAAGACACCAAATGAGTATCTCGACATTTCGACGAACTAGAGGTTTTTTCCATGTATTTTCAGTTCTGCCCCAGTGTGCGGCAGCAAGCAGGATTCAGTGCCGGACGATCCTGTGTGGACCATATCGTCACGCTCCGTATCATCCTGGAGCAAATCAATGAACTTCTCCAGCTGATATTCATTGATTACGAAAAAGCTTTCGGGGGGTGGAAGCTCAGGTAAAATATTATCTCCCGGGCGCCCATTAAAAAACACCACCCCCGGCGAAGATTGGCGATTGAGCCTAGCTATTTAGCACTGTAGTTGGAGGAAATGCCAATGCAGAACCCGTAGCTTCCGGGAAGGTAAGCCCAGCTCCCTGGGTTAGTGGGTTGGTGTCAGGCTCTGCGAGCCAGCCGTAAAAAAGACTAGCACCGAAAAATCAACAAGAGAAGAATGCGAACCGATGCCAATGGCGACGACCACAGCGATGAAAAGGGACTTGCGATTGGAAGCTCGGTACGTGGAACTGTAGATCTCTCAACTTCATCGGGAGCACCCGCATACTCGCCGATATACTGAAGGACCGCGGGTTTGAAATCGTAGCGCTGCAGGAGGTGTGTTGGACAGGATCTAAGGTGCGAACGTTTAGAGGTAATCATACCATCTACCAGAGTTGCGGCAACACACGTGAGCTGGGAACAACTTTTATAATGGGCGACATGCAGAGCTATGCAGAGGCGCGTGATCTGTTGGTGGCCGATTCTTCAACATCAGCATAATAAACGTGCACAGCCCTCACTCCGGAAGCACTGATGATGACAAAGACGCATTTTACGCGCAGCTCGAACGCGAGTACGATGGATATCCAAACCACGACGTCAACAAGATCATCATAGGGGTTCTAAACGCTCAGGTAGGCCAGCAGGAGGAATTCAGACCGACGATTGGAAAGTTCAGCGCCTACCAGCTGACGAACGAAAATGGCCTACGCCTCATCGATTTCGCCGCCTCTAAGAACATGGCCATTCGTATACGTATTCGTTTACTTATAAGTACTGCCCCTGAAAGGTGAAAGTCGAAACCATCAGCAACTTTATTAAAAAGTCTAAGAAGACCACCAAAGGACCCGTAAGTGGTGGTTTCGTAGAGCTCTACTTTGCACATGCAGTGTGATATTGGTCAGCAAAAAACCGGGCAATCGATCCTTGATGTTGACACATCTGAGATGAACAGAACTCGGGCCACATTCCGACGAATCGCTAAACTTTCCAAATGGATGAGTTGACAACGACTCTCGTAACTGGGTAGACGAAACGAGTCTCTCCATGGAAAGCTTCGGAGGGCGAAACAGATGAACCTTCGTTGTACCTACAGCTTCTATTCTATCCACTCTGTTACAGTAGTAAGGATTTCATACCGGCGAACAATACTCTAAAGTTGAGCGCACCAGAGAGCAATACTGCTGCTTCAGGCAATAGATGTCGGTGAATTCTTTCCCGACACGGAACAGGAAGCCGAGGTTTCTGGACGCCTTTCCGACAGCATACCACTGCTAGAAATACAACAAACAGTGCTTAAATCTTTTGTTTTCCGTAGGATGCAAATGGTAACCACATGCTTAATAAGGGAACCAATACCCTATAATAAGCAGTTCCGCGTACATTATCAGGGAAGCGGATACAGGAATCCTGCTGCTGCTGCATCCGAGTGACATTTTTCGGTTCGTCGGGTCGTGTATTCACGTTGGACGACCGGAGACTCAGCGAGTGGTGTGAACGAGTGAACATTCAATATAGTTTGGAGGGCATTCTAAACCTATTGGATACTGACACAAAAACCAGTTAAATAGGATTATCTGGTGAGTTCATTCCTTGCTAATCCGTTTTATATTTGATCATTACATATTCATTGGGAATTTTGATGAATGGGGTGGGGGGGGGGGCTGGCTGTGAGGTGGAAGCCTAAAAAGCCAAATGATCTGGTTTCCGCGCAAATACTCGTGGGATGACTAGATTTTGTGACGAGATAATGAAGGTCTCAAGTGAATTCAGCTTACCCTGCTACAACAAACCATCAGCTAGGTCATTCCGTATCGGTATGACTCTACAGTCATAGATAATCTTTGCGCTGATGGTGGGTACACTATACCTACACAATCATCATCATCATCTACGGCTCATATAAAGCTTTGTAGAACGCTTTACACAACTCATAAATATGTTCTAAGCGGCAGTTACAAAGCAACCGATAAATAAATTGAGCGATTCATGTATTAAACAACCAATGAATCCGGTGATATAACAGTTCAAAAATTGATATCCGATTTTATTGCATTTTACTTCATTAATTGCTTTAACTTCATGTAGAATAACCTAACTTGTCCAAATATGGGCCATTATTGATAGACAATATAAACAAATTTGTTAGTTTGTGAAGATGCACTTCACAAAATGTTACAGTTAGTTAAACATGTTTTCAAAAGTGAAAATTGTGTCTGTCCTGATTAGAGTAGGGTGGGGTAAGATGAGCAACTTGAGGATCACGTGGAGTTTATTGAAAGAGAATGCAATTTTTCAAAGTACAAAAATGACATTGACACATTCTACGGGCCCCGTATCATCAATACCAATTTTTCAAAGTTGAGTTATGGTATATTTGTGTTGAGAACCACTGGACATCTCTCAACTCTCGCCGCTCTGCTTGCTCGCCGATAGCATTTCAATATGCGATCGGTTGATGCACAAAAGCAGACATTATAATTAGAAGTATTGTAGTCGTCATCTTGTACATACGTGTCGCGTTTTACAATGTAATGTTCAATGTCCAATAAAGTTACGTTTTAATATGTTTTCCGTTTACACCTGGAGTTTCAATACACTGCAATGTGTCTCGGCCACCCCAAACTCCAGGTTGTAAAAGTGGCGACGAGAAACCCGTGCGTGCAGTGAGGAGCCGCGACGCGATCATTTTTCCGCGGAGAGAAGATGGGGAGTGATCAAGCCCAGCGCCAGCCTTCAGTGTCATCGGCTGGACAGAACCTGCATCAGCATCAAGTGGGTCAGTGGCTACACTCGCCGGTTCTGCCATCAATACACCAGAACCAGAACACTCCATCATTCTCATCATCGTCATCACATCAACCCGTGGAAATTCATCCTCTACAGCACCATAACATCTATCAAAATCAGTACAGTCACTCGCATCAACCGCCAGCTGGATTCAATGGGCCATTCAGCAGTCCGCCATTGTGTCATGCGCAGCCAACAGTGGTACAACAAACACCACTGCCACTTTCGACCGTCCAGTTTCCACCCGGTCAGAAGCAGTCGGAACAGTCCCTCCAGCAGATGCGAGAAGCCGGTGAAAGGTTCTTCGAAAGTATGCAACAACTGCTGCAGCTTCAGTATCAACATACTATGGAATCAATAAATCAGCAATTCCATCTAATCTCGCTGTATTGGAGTACCCGGCAACAACCACACAATTCCCAACCGCATCCAAATGTCGTCGATACTACGGCGGCAATAAACGAACAGCATCAGCAACAGTCTTCAATGGACCAGCTGTGTGTTCCCACGCCGACGACGCGGCCGACGACTCAGTGTGATCAACAGCAGCAGCACAAAAGAGGACCGATATTTTCTCTTGCCGTTGCCGTACCTACACCCGGGGGTAGCAATGAAATTGGATTTGAATACGCTTTGCAGAGCACGCAGGCAGCAGAGGTGTTCAATTCATGCGAGATCAGATCACTTCGGGAGGTGCTAATTAAATTCAATCAACATCAAGCAGTCAGCACCAAAAGCGTTGTTGAGTCCATCGTTAATTTGTTTCATCAGTCAGATCTGAAATTTGGCCAACATTTTCTTGATCGGAATGGACATCGGATGGATTCAACAAGTGGACGTGCATCGGTATACAGCGATATCTTTAAATGGATGATCAACCATGGTAGAACCAGGATCAAGCTCCGATGATCGAACAGCAACTCTCGTCAACAAGATCATCGACCACGCTATCTACACTGTCCACCATCATCGATCTTCCCACGTCCGAAGACCGCTGCTATGGAAACACCGTCAACGATTCAGCGGGGGAGATGTTGAGAACCACTGGACATCTCTCAACTCTCGCCGCTCTGCTTGCTCGCCGATAGCATTTCAATATGCGATCGGTTGATGCACAAAAGCAGACATTATAATTAGAAGTATTGTAGTCGTCATCTTGTACATACGTGTCGCGTTTTACAATGTAATGTTCAATGTCCAATAAAGTTACGTTTTAATATGTTTTCCGTTTACACCTGGAGTTTCAATACACTGCAATGTGTCTCGGCCACCCCAAACTCCAGGTTGTAAAAATTTGAAATTTTTATCACATTCTACATTACTTTTGCCATCCAAAAATGTATTCGACATGATATTAGTATGACAATAAATATAAGTTGAACGACGATTAAGATTAACATTAAAATCGCGATTTTAAGTCATTTAGGCACACTTTTCATCCAAACTGTCGTATTTTAAACACCAACACACTGGTTTTTCAAAAGTCTTCCATCATTTGTAGATAAATGTATATAGATTTTTTAACATAAAAAGATTTTCAATCGGAAGACTTTACAACTCTGAAATATGGCTGATCATAGTATGGGTTTTTATTGCGTTGTAACGTCACAAAAAATCAACATTTTTAAATTTTATTCAAATATGGAAAATGTTACAAATATGAAATTTCGTATGCTCTTTGTACTCGAAAAGATCTTTCAAATGAGACTAAAAGAAAGAAAATCGGTTTACGGAAGCCTGAGTTTCACCTGGTTGAAGTTTGCGTTGTAACGTCACGAAAAAAAGTTCTGTGGAAAAGACCAAATCTTTCTGGCTTGGACGGCTTCTGAATTGGACAAACGTAGTTCTATATTCAAAACAGTTTCGTTCTCGTTGTGTATGAGCTCTTTTTCAAGATATCGTTTATAAATTGCGTACCATTGCCCGTTCATAAACAACGTAGACTTTTTAAGGACGGGGGAGATGGTGTTTGGCCAAAATCTACGATGTAATTGTACTGTGATATTGTAAAATATTTTAATCGTAATAAAATATCATTCAAACCGAAAATCTCTGTGATATCAGTTGTAACCGTTCGGTTCCAAAAGGCATATTTGCTGACTCCACCGCAAATCCCAATTATTTGTCCCACCCTAGAATTCCAAAATGACAGCATAGAGTGAGGGATCAATCACGCAATTCGTTTGACATGTGAGGCACTCACGCTCTTTTTCCACTCATTTCTCTGAAGAGTGATACTACTTTGCAGCAGTTTGATCAATGTGTCATGACAAACGCTTGCCCAATGTATCATGATTTGATACATAGATGGTGCTAATGTAATTGCACGGGTTTACATTAAAAGGTGAGGCTTTCCCTATGTATGCAAATATCATGTTTGTTTGGAATGTTATTTGTACTCCGTCCTTACAATTTAGCTTATAAATACTCAGCCATTGCCAAGAAAGCTTCTTTTCTGTTCCAACCAGTGGAAGATTTAGAAGTGCGCGTCGTGTGTAGTTCAAGCGTTAAAAAGTAAAATTGTTATATTCCTATGTGTTAAAACTTATTAATTAATGTGTTGCTTTTTATAGAAGATAAAACTAGTTGTCCTTAAAAACTAGTAGTACGGGCAAAAGTACGAAAAAGTCCGATAATCGATGGAAAATTTACAATACGGTTGGTGTTAATTGTGAAATTGTATTAGCCTTTATTATATGAAAAGATCTTTTATAGTCCTTTGCTGAAAATGTGCCCGACCGAAAATGTTTTGTGAAATGTATGAAAAAGCTTAAAAAGAGAAAGGTAAATTGTGCAAAATGAATTGTAATTGTGCAAGTGGTAGAAGATGGCGTCGCATTAGGGTGCTAATCACTGTGAATAGGTCCGCAAGCGGGCCTTTCTCTTCTTTCTTTTCTTTCTTCGGAACAAGTTCCGAAAACCGCAGGACGGCCGAGGTGACAACACCCCCCCCCCCCCTCCTGCTTCGTGCAAGCGCACCTTCCTTCCGTTACGCCAAAGTTGGACAGAAACCCGTTGGCCCATCCGTCATAACGGCCACTTTCATCCATTGCCCGGTCGAAGACCGGAAACCGCAAATTGGCCTGTGGTAAGCCATCCGATATTCTGGCCATCACCACTGCCCAACAGCTGCGAAGCGACCGTCAAGCCGCCATCTTCCGAACAATTTGCGACGTTCCATCTCCATTGTTCGGCAACCCGGGAAGAATTGGATCTTCATACAACGGCCATCTTGGAAAGCCTACTTTCGGCTACCTACGAACACCCGGAAGTGCCCGATGCCATCACCAACCAACTCTCCAGGCTTACACCGATACACCGCTACCACCATGGATCCGGATCCCACCGAAAACAAGCGCAAGTACCCTATGTGACGTCAGTGTGAGAAATAGGAGCCAGGACTAATAAATAGTTTGTTAAGTTGATATTTGTGGTAGCGATTCTTTTATAAAACCGCAGCCCTTGATTAATAAGTTTGCACCACTTTCCTCTTTGTTCGTTTTCCGTGTTCCAAAAGGGAACATCCATGCCTCGTCCTCCACTGGTGATCGAAAATTAGCTTTTTTTGAGGTTTTTGAGCATCCCTATTGTAAGGCTTTAGTGTGTATCCGTCTTTACACGTGCATCCCCGCTGGGCACGTGTTACTTGTCCTCAGTGTTCTCTCTGTGAACGAGTTCCTTCCGAGGATTGAAATGTGAAAAGGACTATGCTGCTTCAACGACCCTGTGATAAAATCCCTATCCAAGAGCGAGCATGTTTCACAGTAGCCAACAGACGATACACTGAAGAAATTACAAAGTTATTAAGTTGGTCAAAGACTTACAGTTGATGGATAGTTGGATTTTAAGTTCCACCAACAGGCGGCGCTAGAGAACTTACAATTTTTAAATGTCATACATCTCAGGATCCCTAATACATAGAAATACGATTTCTTCGGCAAAGTTGTTTGGTAAGTAAAGGACTTGCAGTTCATTTACTAATAGATGCGAGATATTGCCACTAGAAGACGTTAGTTTCCATTTTGCAAAAGCAGTAAAGGGATTAGAATTTCTTGAAAAGTATTCTACAAGCTGCAACTTTTTTCACTTTGGACACATTGTATTCAAATCAAATAGTAATCAAAGATCAAAATATAATTCTTAACTTTCAAAATTTAATTTGATTTAATTCACTTGTTCCTAAGATATAAGAGTTCATAGAACAACAGTCAAAAATATGATTCTGCTTAAAGCGCTCCATATTTGTGTAGAGCTAAACAATCAAGTCCAAATTTGTAGAAATTACAGATAACAAAATGAGGAACTATCAGTCAAAATTTGAGAATTTTTGATATATTTCATAAAAAGTTACGGCTTGTTGAATGTTTTTTGGGTAATTAATAAAATTGGCATGCTTTTGAAAATTTGCAACTACCATCACTGTGCAACCTTACTATTTTGTGAAAACATAGGCGATTAGCCTTGAGTCGTTGTCAACAGCGAGCGAAAAGTCTCTTTCCACTGCAGCATCTGTGCAACCGCCAGTACGAATAGCACACGATTGGGTTCGACACCGATCAGCGATGTTGGTAATTATATCTCGCCGCTGAGCGGACGCCTTGCAGTCAAGCCGTGCTTTTCATCACAGAATATGTTCATCACGAGACATAGTTGACTTGGTATGCGTGCACGTTTGTGTCGGTATATTCGAATGCTGTATCTGTGTGCACCGCAAGCGTTCGGGCCGAACCGTGTCTATCCAATCCATTCGATATGGCCGAGTCGAATAAACGAGCTCACTGCGACATAAGCAGATGCTCACACAGTCGTTTGCGCTTTTTATTATGTTTTTCTTTCCATATCTTTGCTCCTGCTCATCGTTGATCAGAGCACGGAATAATCGGGCGTGATTAAAATACAAACGATGAGCTTTGATGAGCAAGTAATCGGTGAAAAATAGCAACATTGTCACTGTGTGGCAGAAATTAATACCATACGGCTATTAAACTGAAAGTCCTAGATCTACCAAACAACTCTAATGAAGCAACCATCTTTCCAATTAATCACGATCCTGAGATAAGTAAAACTAAACATGTGTATTCCCTCTAGCGCCTCCTAGTGGAAGGATTTGAAATCGTACGGCCCATTAATTGAAAGTTCTTGACCAGCCAAACAATTTTGTCGAGGACACCAACTGTCTAAATAGTTAGGATCTTGAAATATATGGAATGGATATTACGTCAATGTTACATCTATTTTTGATATAACAAGAATCATCGACAAACAGACGTAACACCTACGAAATTGAAACTCATATATCTCAGAACTCTAATTAGAATCTTTAGACTTTTAGAATGGTGATGTCTTTGGAAAAGTTGTTTATCTTGCCAAGAATTTTCAGTTTAAAAGCCGTTTGGTTCAAGTTTCTAACTGACTAGTGGTAGTTGAAATTTTGAAAAATCATGCACTTTATATTTATTCAAAAAATATTCAACATGTTGTAACTTTTAATAAATTATCCAAAAATTTTGCCAAAAATAGTTTCTCAATTAGTCAAAATATGTTGAAAACTTTTTACCCCGTAACGTGGGTAGATCACCTTAGAATGGTGCGTTGCGGTGTAAGATCTACCAAATCAAATTTTGATCTTGATTTTTATCGCATTTTTAAATATTCCAAGATCAAAGTTTGATGCTCTTTTCCTTGTGTTTTGTAGTATTTGTGTTTCAATGTACTGCTAATTAACATTTTATTTCAGCAGGATTCAGGTAAATGTATCGTACGATATAAATAATAATTTAAAAATATGTAACTGTGGCGAGCGTATCACTAATATGTAGCTTATTTGACGTACGTTGTTAATATTATTTTATATTTCAGATTATCAACCAAAGAATCTAGTAATTCAACCAAATGCCAACAATATGACGAGAAAACCAGGATGAATTGGGCATACAACTGATTCGAAGCAGTCTAAAAATGGTGTGCCTGAACGTTAACCAAGCGTATCCTTTCGAGTTTACCCTTCCACTAACAACACCCTAATTCCCGTGACACCTAGGCCTGAGAGATCGTAGAGTTGTCTACATTTTTCATAGGTGTCCAAAACTAACCATCCTTTCCCATTCCTCAGCAGTCGCAAGGACGTGGCCAGGACAGTGCTCGACCATTGGAGGATTGCGTCAGTCTTGTCTAAGAGTCAGAGATTAGTCCCAAATCTTTGTGCTTTGGTTCGGACGGGAAGGAGGCAACCCTCAAAACAGCGGTCTAGGACTGTACCACCTACGAATTTGTGCGACTCGCTTAATGCTAATGCTAATGCTAATGCTAATATGTTGAAAACTTTTTGAGAAATTCTAATCGTTTGTAAACTATTGTAAACTTTTAATTATCGTCGCCCAGTGTGTCAGAATCCCACATCCAATAGTAAATCAGCTGTAAGTTTTTGACTTATCAAACAACTTTGCCAAAGACACTAACTATCCAAGTAATTGGGTTTTTAATTTAAGAAAAATTTATTGATTTTTTGATTTTATACGAAAGAGCACCTTTTTCTGAACCACCATGATTTTTTTCAGATTTTTAGAACTTTAGATTTTTTAGAACTTTTAGATTTTTCGAAATCACCTTTTGACAGCTGGCCAATAACTGCTTGACAGCTCCGCCCAGTACAAAATGCGACGAGGGGTGATTCGACAAATCGCTCCCATACAAACTTCAAACTGATTTTTATATAGGTTCCCGGGCACCAAAATTCATGAAAATTTTGATTTCGGCTCAGTTTTGCATGCAGATTCTGAATATGGAATTATCTCAACACCGCTAAAGAAGCCAATTATGACTCTGACATATATAGGATGTTTTTTATGTCAGAATTAGGTCTGTTTGTCTCTGAAATCACAGAAATTAATGTCCCTAAGTGGTACAATAACTACTCGCACATCTTAAAGCGTTTTTTATTGAATCAATGACATTGCATAAATTATTGAAAAAATATTTAATTCGACGGCATGATTAGTTTTTGCTGCAAAATCTAAATATCTGGCGGGGCGAAGTAATGAATATCAACGGTTTAGTCTTTGGGACAAAATTAGATGAATGGGTGGTACTAGGCTGAAGATGGGTACCATTAACCTTCATGAAGGAGTTTTCATACTGCTGATAGCACTAACTTGGCGCTCCGAGCCATTTATCACAAAACGGATTTTCAATAGAATAAAGTTGCTCTTGGAGCAGTGAAAATAATGCAATAGTATATTTACAAATTCAGGCAATTTTGGCTGATTATTCTGATTTTAAAATGATGCGCATTTTCGTCGTTACAACGCGAGCAGAACCCTGTTTTAAACTGAACGGGCGTTGTAACGTCACGAAATGTAAATGTCGATTATCCAAAAACAAATCGGAAATTTAAATGTTTTATTCCATCGAATTGAAGAACAAATCAATGAATTTCAATGGTGGAAAAAAAAACATAATATCATAAAAATCCGAGCAGATTTTTTAAGATGTTGGTAGCGCGTTAGAGAGGGTCGGATTCTAGCGCGTTGTAACGTCACGCTACAAATACGCATTTTGAACACGTTTTTCTAATAGAAACTAAATGTTCAATAGGTCAAATATATCAGAAATTTTACAAGGAATCCGAATATGAAAAAATATTTTAAGGTTTACGCTCGTTTTCATGATCTGACTACGAATGCGTCAAAACGTTGTAACGTCACGGTAAACAGAATGTGTCCATTAAAGATGATTTATTTGTTTTAACAGAAAATATGTTTCATGGACAACTCGAACATACCGCAGGGCAGAAAGAACAACTTCATTAGGTAGTAAACAGAAAATTGCTCATCTTGCCCCGTCCTATCCTATTTTGTCTATGCCTTGTATATTCGCCTTAACATTAGATTACAGATGCTGGGCTGACCGGAGTGGACCTTCAGCGTGCTGCCATCGAAATATGGGACGAGCAGCAAACTTTCTCGATCGACATGCTTCGAGGACTTCAAGAGCTACAGATATCTGGCTGTTTCAAAGTTACTGACCTCAGTCTAACACGTTGCTTCAAGCTAATTGAGCTTCGCGAAGTCAATCTGTCCCATTGCGTCAATGTAAGTTCAACTTGGACTAAGTTATTCATGTTTCACAGTGTAAATTTTTACGTCAACAGATTTCAGACGAAGGTATAATTGCCATGGCCATGAACTGCCCCTCGCTGGAAGTGGTGGATCTGAGCGACTGTTTTCGCATCTGCGATCCTTCCATTGACGCACTGACCAAGCACTTGCTACGTCTGAACTCCATGAAACTCGTACGGCTGCCCCAACTGACCACGGAGAGTATCTACTCGATACTTGCCCACTGCAAAAGGCTGAGGACGATCAATTTGCGGGGATGTTGCAAAATACCAAGAAGTGCAATCGATTTGCTGGCCAAGATGAAGTGTCTTCGCAATACGCCCAAGTATTAGATTAACTATCATTGCCCGTTCGTACTTGTTTCGTAGGTGTTCGTCAATTGTTTGTTCATTGCCAGTCGATGTTGTTCATGTGTCCTTCGTTTTCTACTTGGTAAGATGTTTCTATGTATTCGCGAATATTTTCCTGAATTACTTTCTTTTTGTAAATCAAAGAGCTTAACCTTCTTTTCTCTTTTCAGAAGCGAGCATTTTACGTTGGAGTGAATTATGCAGCATCGATTACCTTAATGTGATTAAATGTAAAATTTCTCCTCAGTATCTCGACTGCCGTTTTTAATCTGACATAATAATGGCACGTTGATTGATAAAGAATTGTGTATTATAAGCACTTATCACATACTTTGTGTAAGTATCAGATCATTGTTTTGATTAGAATTATCCGAATTTTCCATTAGGTTATGGGCCCATATTCGAAACAACTTTATTTTCAAAGGAAATTCGAGGTTCATTGAGTCACAGGATGCACTTTGATAATTAGTTCGACTATGGTTAACAGTTCTTCAAATTATTATTACTCAGAAGAAGAACGATCGGAAATCAGTAGAGTGAAAAGAGCAAATATCGTAAAGAAATCAACCTAGTGCAATTTCTGACAAAAAGAACACAGTTGAAATGCTAATAAGTATCACCAATTAATTGATATTGAACTCTACATAATTTATTGAATGTTTTCTTTAGAAATGCTACAACGCCCTACTCGGTAAGTTTTTTCTCGCCAGTTTTTTCGGATTGCTGTACAATAACCTGCTTCAGCAGATCCTTCTTGTCCTCGAAATAATCCCTGAACCAAAGGATGTGCTCTTTCTTCTCCTGAGCGGTAATGAAATAATTCTTCGACAGCCCAACGCACACAAGCTCCATAAAGTGCCGAATGGGCCCGCGCTTCGGACACCATGGCTCCAGATGTTCGTCCAGGAAGATGTGCTCTGTGAAGGATACCTTTGCTTCTTCGAGCAGTCCCTGTTCGTTGTCAATGGGGAACTTCCACAATTTACCCTGTTCCGTCCACAGTGCCATCTTTTGGAAGTAATTTGCCGGAGGATGAGTGACTGCCAACCGTAGCTCACGATCCTGTAGCTTTTTCCAGGTTTGCAGTATGTCAGGACTGTCTTTAAGTGCCGCAGGATCTGTAAAAATGTTCAACGATTCTCCCTCGAACAATTTCACACTTGCTCCAGTGGGATGGATTGCCTCCAGTGGCCTTCTTCTTTCGCGAGATTGTGCCGATTTCAGATATTCTGAAAAAAAAAATACAATTACAATTATCTTTGAGACCTTCGACAATTTAGCCAAAATTTCTTACCCTGTCCCTTTGCTCCTTTCTTCTCGATGGCCTTTCGCACAACGTTGCTTCTAGTTAGCTGTACCCCTTTGCCCTTTTTCGCTCCTTCCTTGTCCACTTGCATCCCAGTGATAATGTCGCTCAGGCTGGCTCCCGCCGCTGCACCCTCTGCGCCAGCAGGCTGTCCTCTCAGCAGCTTTTTCAGCAATTCAGCTTCGGTTTTCTTGGCATCACCGCCAAGCGATTCCGCCACTTTTCGGGTTGCTTTGGCCAAATCCCTTGGCTTCTCATCATCCGAATCGGAATCAGAATCCGAGTCTTGCTTACGGTCATCTGCCTTTTTATCTTTCCTTTTATCGCGCTTTTGTCCGGCAGGTTTGGCCAGCTGAACCTTCTTCACCAGCTGCACTTCGCTTTCAGTCGTCATCATAGAAAGCAGCTCATTCAATCGATTCAACGCAGCACTCGATTTCACATCCTCCTTCGGAGGTACACTTGCCGTTTGAGGCGATTCTTTTTTCTGGTCTCCATCACCGTCGCCTTTCTGACCGGAATCGGACGAAAATCCACTGTTGACAATCAGCCGAACATTGGTGTTCTTATGTAATCTGAAATAAATCGTCGAGTTGAGATGAAACCTTCAAATGCAGCTGCAAACAATCAAACACCACTTACCGATGGAAGCCTGAGCGAGCTATTTGTAGCATTTTGTCGATATTTTACCTTATTTTTCAAGAAATTTCAGTAAAAATTTCCGACCGGTGAAAACTCGCGCACCAATCTCGTGGTTTTGTTTACCAAATCACTAGCATGCATCAGCTCTCGATCTCAGTGGTAAAACCACGTCTGTCAGATTCGGATACGTTCTTTACTGAAGGGGTGAGTCTAAAACCACGCGGTAAATGAGACTCACTTGAGGGGAACGACACATCTAGATTTTTTGGCCTATTTATAATAGTTCAGGCCAAACATTTCAATAGGTCCTATCTGAATTTGAGAGGCTCTATTTGTTCACTTTCTCTTTCAATTATTGTAATGTAATGGTACTTTTTTCAACTACTTTTGCAATACAAATCAGAAGACGATTGTTTTGACCATCGTTCAATGCAAGGAGACAATCATAAAACAAATAAACAGCTGAGATATTAACGAAAGAGAGGGAAACCTCTGTTCAAGATGCACACTGAGAGGATTGTGCTACTTTTCCCCGAATGCCGGTTCCCCGAATGTCGTTTCCCCGAACGCCGGTTCCCCGAATGGCCCGTTTCCCCGAAAGTCACTTCCCCGAATGACCCGTTTCCCCGAAAAGACTATATATTACATTCTTGTTCAAAATGATCACGTGCCACAAAATGTCCGTGTCCTAGGAACTATGTTATTCAAAAAGATATCCTACCATAGTTAGACAGGTCGTTGAAATCAATTTGGTTCTAAAAAGAACGAGCAGCAATGGAAAGAAGGAGTCATATTACCATTCTTCATTCAGCAGGGTTTCATCAGGTCTGAGGAGCAATAAAACTTGAAAGAACCGCCTATAAAATAAAGAAGGGTGTGATTCGGGGAAATGGGTCATTCGGGGAAAAGTACCATTCGGGGAAACGGCATTCGGGGAATCGGCGTTCGGGGAAACGACATTCGGAGAACCGACATTCGGGGAAAAGTAGCACAACCCACTGAGAGCTCTCAGTCTAGACGGCTTTCAGTTGAAATTACTATTCTGAGGGTTAATTTAAATACACAACGCCACTAAATTAGTGCATACTGAGTTTCGTTTGATTTCAATAGATTTATGTTTTCAATTTTACCATATGGAGCTGATTTATGCGAGGTATGCACTTCAAACGGAATCGCTCAAGTAATTTTCGTTCAGTGCATTATTTTTCTAGAAATCCCGAAAATCGATGGACGTAATAAATGAATCTTCCCGTGCTTATAGAATACTGAAGCAGGATTTATCCTTGGATTTATCCCAGTGGAGACGTTATGCCAGGAAGAAGAACACTATTCAAAAATTTCACTCAGCAGTTTCCGAAAAACTCTTGGAAAAACACTGATCTTGGATAAGCTGATGGGGCTCAGGAGCGACGTGTGAAGTCATTGCTAGACGAACATTTGAAAAGGGCCTATCTGCTTTTTGTAAAGAAACATGTTTCTGTCTCTGCAGGACCCATCTGCATCCACTCACGCACATCGACACCCTTAAGAGATAGCTTGAAGAACACTCTTTCTGATAAGGGTGTTGATATGCGTGGGTGGATGCAGATAGACCCTACAGAGACAAAAACATGTTTGTTCACGCAAAGCAGATATGCCCTTTTCAAATGTTCGTCTAGATTGCTTACCAATGCTTGTATGCCCTTTCCAAATGTTGCTCCGGAGGTGTTAAAATCCGACTGCTTTTTGCACGCCAGTGTAAGAACACTCCTGAAGGGCTGCTGGTTGACGTTGCTGTCACAGCAGCTGATGTTTTTGTTTTGCTCTGCGGCTTGCGCGAGAGATGGCGTCATGCAAAGTTGCGTGAGAGCAAGCGAGATGCATGCAATCTTGCAGCTCATTCAAATCGAAATCCGTCCGTACGTCAGTTCTTTTCCATCCGCCGTCGTCGTCGATCGTTCGCGTTCCACACTAGTGTTGGTTACGGATTTTGTGTCTGCCTGCGTTTGAAAATTTTCATTCAGTAGACTGTGCGGAAAAGTGAAGGCCCTCAAATTTTGCTGTAGCAGAGCTCAGACTCAGGTAGTGCGGGTTCTTGGAAGAAGAAAAAATAGTGTTCGCCGTCTGGTTCTGATTTATATTCCGGGCGGAGAACGTGCTAACGAGTTTTCGAGTGGATTATTCGGTGTACCTGACGGTGGAATTCAGCCGAAAAAGGGGCTGGCTGGGGATCTGCCCCGTGTGTGTGTTTTTTTTTCGGATGGTGAAAAAGTGCCCCCTTGTGCTTATGTGAATCGAAAGAGGCGAAGGAATACAAAATAGGGTAAAATGGCCTGCGCTAGCGCTACGACGACGGGCAACAGCATGGAAGTGGTAGCGCCGACGAATGTGTCCGTCGCGACCCGACCGACCAGGTTCACGATGGAGGGCGTTGGATCGCGGGTCATCCGCGGACCGGACTGGAAATGGGGCAAACAGGTGAGTGAACGCAGCGGCGGCATAGCTTCTAGAAGGTCTCTGACTGGACTGGAGCCGAAAGGAAGCCATTTTTGTACCGTTTGAACTGCGATCGAATAACAGAGGAGGTAGAGGTAGAAACCTTGAAATGGACGAAGGCTGGAGGGAAGGCGGCAAGCAAGAGGCCATCGGAGTAAATTCCGATAGACCGAGCGCTCTGTATGTTTTGCATTCTGTTCTATTCAGCGAAGCCTTTGATGAATCATCAGTGTGGATATTACTGGTGTGATTTGGGAGGGATCAAAAGTGACATTGTGGATGAATGGGAGGAGAAGTAATTATTTGAATATAGCCACTCAATTATTGAGAGATTTTTGTACCGCATCCCACTGGGGTACTTCTCGTCTTCGTGTGTCTGCATCTTAGTACTCACATACGTCATACACCGCAATCAGTAAATCTTCAAGACTTTACTTCTTCTTCCCCTTCTCTTTGATTGCACGCGCTGCAAAGCTGACATCAAACAGCAAAAAATAATTAGCTAGTGTCGTCATTGCACTGCACTCGCTCATCGCTGGCGCTCGGTCCTTCGATAATGATGTCTACGTTTACTAGAAATTGATTTCAAGCTGAATGTTCTAACGACGACGCAGTATAAGCAGTTCGAATAGAATCGGGAAATGATTGCTTGAGTGGAGCCAATTAACTACCGGTGGAGAACCATCGAAGCGTGAATTTCAAAAACTTGCATCTGAATTAAATTCACCGAATGATTGATCAACTTTCAGGTTCTTCGCCGAACACTGTTTACGCTGTGAGCAATGACCCAAAGTTGCTTATCATAGGGCGGGTAGCGAAGTACTCTTAGATTCGAAAGCCAACAAAAGATTTAGCACATATACAAAATTGGCTAAGTTTATTGATTATCAGCTCTATTTGCTGTGTACATAATTACCGTAACAAAGTATTAATTGCTTTATTTCTAAAATATACCCTTGTAAAACATACCCTTGGATCTAATCATTCGGTTTCACAAACCTAAAAAAACAAGAATGTTCAGCGAAACACAATATGTTCGTCGGTAGAGCAGAAGGGGTTTCTCCTATTTTCCTCCAGAAGGATTGGCGCTGTAACGTTTGCTTCAGCTCCACGACTGTCGTGTGTGACCTTATTCCATAACATCAGGTGTTTCATCGCTTTCCAATGTGTGCATCCTGGATTTGTATTGTGCCGACTCAGAGTATGTTGACTACACACAGAATATTCGGCCGAGTGCTTTGGGCTACACTCAGCGAAGTAAACTACCGAAATTTATCAAAATACCTTATGAAATTTAGCCATAACTGTAAAGTATGGATGCCGTAAGAATACCTTATGAAACTTGAACATTCTTATTATGACCTAATTACATAAGATAAACTTATGAAGAGAGCAGAAAAGTCGTAAAATGATGCAGACTGGAATCGATCCATGAACGTCGAGATCACTGGGCTCGTGCTCAACCCACGCGGCTATCGACGCTTGAGAATTTCAAGCTGCTAAATGTGTATAAAAGCCAAACTGTGAGTCAATTTTGCGCCATGAACCGACATTATGAAAATCATTCTAGCCGTTATGAATTGTTTAAAGGCCATTTCATAAGTTAGACCTTATGATAATCTTAGGTTTATTTGCCTGAGTGTAGATAGATACATCAAACATTCACTTTTTGATAGGGTAGGTACATTCTTCATCGACTCTATTTCCGCTTCATATTTCCCAGACACTTATTTCGTTAACTTCTCACTTGCATTCATCAGAACCTGTACCGGCTTACAGTTGCTCATGTCAAAACGCTCCAGAACACCCTCGATTTTCTGAATCAGAATTCCTGATCCAGCGATATCCCATCGTCCGTTACTTCTTTTCGCATTCCGAGGCAGTGCCTCGTATGACCCAAATACTTCAGCCGAAAACGTTTTCCAAGTTGTTGCTGCAGCTCGTTGTTGCTAAATATCGTCGGTTTCCTGCAATAGGGGCACAACTCAAAAAATGTGAATTTTCAGTATGAGCGTTTGAAAATTGCCAATCTTGAAGCACCTTCTGCAAGTTCACTTATTTCTCTCACCATTTGACAAAGGTAAACGACTTTTAATTGTTGTATCATGGGAAGGGACTGAAGGACTATCTGTTTCATGAATTTTGGATTACTATTTTTCAACGACTATTGAAAAAGTTGACTGATTTTGAGTTGTGCCTTTATTGCGGAAAATTGGCGAAAATGCCCAAATCTCGCGTTTCTCAACGAATTTCGGAACGGGTCTTTGTGAGATGATTGTTTACATAGTTTTTCATCATTTACCATCAAAATCTCAAAAATGACAAATTTTGAGTTGTGCCCCTATTGCAGGAAACCGACGATATCATCAGGTCATCGATGTAAATGACTACTATCAGGATTTTTTCCTTCTTTGATTTTTAAGGTTCGAACTTTGAAGGGAGTAGACCGAGCTTCTTTAGTGCCGCATCCAACTTCTGGTTCCAAACTTGGCTTGCTTCATGTCTAATTTTACTATTTCACCTTCTATAAATGTTCACACTTGTTCGCAACCTAGCGAATACTATCATATCTATCATTTCTTTATCCAGTAGCGATCAAACTCCCTTACACTCTGAGTAGAAAATTAAATGATTAACTTGAATTTAAATACAATCGTTAAATCAGTGAAATCTTGAAAGCTTGTGTCGTCCTAGGAAGTCTCAGCGATTTCCTGTGAAATTTTAATACCACGAAGACCAGTTCTATCAGCGGAAAAATGTTTATACTTGCCTGGCAAGACGTGCTCCCGTCCACTTCACCTCAACATCTGTGAACGAGGTGGTTGTGAAACTGGTCGCGGAGGGAGCACAAGATCGGTCAGCGCTTCTATTCTACAGTAACATTCTCACTGCTTGATGTTTCGCCGTATTCCTGATCGTCAACATTGTCGTCATCGCGGTGAACTTCTTTCCGTTAGAATTCGGTTTGCAGGGGAACCTCACCTGGCTGCTCCATGTACAAACGTATGTATAACTGCTTGTCGTTCAACTAAAGCCTGTATCCGCAATAATCAGGACACAGAAGTTCGGCTGTAGATCTGTCATGAATCGGTAAAATTGACATAATAATTGGCTGAGAACTCTTTGGTGTATGTTCATTATTTATGCCAAATTTCATAAAAATCGATGCATTACTTTTGACTGTGGATAAAAAACAGACGTGGTTTTAAGCATTTTGTACATTCATGACCAATTTTCATTCGCATAACAGATGGTTATTTTACCAGGGTGGCCAGCGAACCGGGAAAAACGGGAAAACCAGGAAAAAGACGCGAATTCGGAACGACCGGGAAAAAAGCGGGGAAAAGCCGGGAATTTTAATGATTACCGGGAAAATTGTTGTTAAGGACAAACGTCTTGAAATCCCGCTTCAATAGTACATCAAAACTTCAGACGCACAAATCTCAAGAAGCAAGCTTCAAACAACAGTGCATTTTATTATTCTGTTCTTGCTCACTTGTAATAAGCTTAAAATAAGAAGATCAGGTGCGCTGGTTTTGTTTACGAAGAGATTTGTGCCCTCGAAATCGTGAGTAGGTCCCAGAATCGGCCATTGTGGCGGCCATATTGGGATTCTAACAAGTCTGTCCTTAAGAGTAACTTGATGTGCATATTTGAATGTTTACACCTCATCGAAAATCTGCAAAATCAAAGCCAAACAAAAATACTCCTGGGATACTTCTACGAAATCCCAAGGAATTCGCCTGTGCAATCACCTGGAATTTCTTTAAAACAGAACTTGGGATTCTTCAAGAAGTTTCTTTCAGAATTCCTCTAGGTTTTTGTACCGGAATTCTATGAGATTTTTTCGAGGAAAGAGTTTCTTACATCTGAGATTTTTTCAAAAGTTTCTTTTTGTATTAACCCGTGTCCTTTCTTAAATTTATTCTAGTTTTTTTAGGGAATCTTTCCGAAATATCATCAGGAATCTTAATAGATTAGAAAATCATAACCTATTGCAATTTATTCAAGAGTTCCTTTTAATATTCATCAAGATATTCCTTCCGCAATTGTAACAGGAGTTGCTCCAATCTTCAAAATTTCTTACGGGAATTCTTCCCAGATTATTTTGAAATCCCTCCAGAAAATTTTTCCTTATCTTCCTGGAGCTTCCTCTGGGGTTTCCCTAGAATTTTCTTCTGGAATTCCTCCGAAAGCTTTTTTTTTTTAGAAATCAATCGGGATTTCTTTCTGGTATTCTTTACAGAGTTCCTTCTGGTATTTCTACAGGATATCATTCTGTTACTCATCCATCTCCACGAGTTCTTTGCACGATTTCTGCAGGAGTGCCTTCTGAGACTTTGATTTTGAAAACTTCCAAGATATTTTGCTGAATTTTATCTTTATTTTATATTTGCATTTGGAATTTCTCCAGTGTTTCTTACTGCGTTTCCTTCAAGAATTTTTCTTGGGCACCCTCCAGGAGTTTGTTCAAAGAAACCTCCAGGAGTTGCTTATGAAAGTTGCTTTTGGGCATCCTTTAGAAGCTCCCTCTGCAAATCACCCAGGAGTTCCTTCTGGGTGGTCTCCCAAAATTTCTTACAAAAACTTTACGATAGCTATTTCTGGAAATACTCCAGAATCCTGAAAATCAAACTACTGCGGGAGTTTTGTAATCAAAAACTCTTCCAAGAGTTTCTTGGAGAAACTTCTAGGCATGTGGGAAATTCTTTTTGGAATCCTTAAGGAGTTCCAGGAGAAATCCCTAGATCGAATTAATGATCCCAGACCAAAAGTTCTATTCCCTAATTGCCAACAGACTGACTAAAATCCTAAATCCCCTAAAGGAACTTCTTCCAAAATAAATCCATTAACCCTCGAGCGATCGCGCTGTTGTTTTTTGTACAACACGTTGAAAAAATCTCTCTTTTTGTGTTCAGTATTAGCGTGGTGCTGGCGGTGGTGGCCAACCGCGGTAGTTATAGACGGTTAAGGAATCTAGAGGAATCCACAAAAGATATACAAGGTTACTATCATTGGAGTAATCGAAAGATAAAATCTCAGACAAAACATTGTAAGAATCTCCAAATGCAAGTTTTTGGGGGAATACTCAGTTGGACATCCTGGAGGAATCCCCGGAAACAACACCAATGAAGTTGCGTTAGGGCACCTACGCTAATGAATAAAATTAAAAAAAAAAATGGTTCGATTATCCTCCATGTCCCGGATAATCGAGTGCGACCTTTGCTGAATTTATATGCACATCTTAACTATTATAGATCTGTTATAGTTAGCTACCACTTCTACACTTGTTTTTGTTTTTAAGTATAATAAAATAAGTAAAATAATGAGTGAGGGAAAGATTGAATTATGCACTATTTGGAGCTGAATGAAAATATGTTGTAAGTAATTGTGTAGCATACGCCTTTTATGTCATCGTATATAGTTACTTCCATTTTTTCCATAGATGAATTACGTCAAGAATAATATTAAACTATAAATGTCTAGTCCATAGTATTCCAAGGATTGCAAATGACTGCTTGTTTTTATGCTTACCGGTTGCCACCAGTCTTGATATAACCAGTGGTAATGTTCACGCCCAAAATTTCTAACGCCATGAACATTGACTGGTAAACTTCAGGAAGGCCAGCCAACAGAACCATGTCAATCCACAGGTCCGGAATCTTGAAGTCAACGCGATTCAGTTGATGCGACGTCGTCATTACTTGATTCACATATTCTTCCATACTTTCACAGGAACCGAGATCGGAATTGATAAGCTTGTGTAGACGTCGGAATGATAAGCTTCTGGAAGAAGACCAACTTGACGAGATAGTCCACGGTCTTCAAAAGCCTTTTCCAGCTTGTCCCACTCCAGCTGAGCAGTCTCCGCATCCTCCAGATGAACGTAAATGATCTGGTCGACCAAAAAATCAGCTTCAATTTGGCACGTAGATCTTTCTGCTCGTCCACTTGTTCGAAAGTTCCATCCTTTTTCTGTTTCGGCTTGACTGTGTCTCACAATCCTTCCAGTTGAAGATACGTCTTCGCGGCAAACTTCCAAGAAACCCAATTGACTCGACCGGTCAGTCTTTTCACCTACGACATACTTGAAAAACCGGAATCAGGATTTCCAGCACTTTCTTGAGCGGATCCAGATGAACTTGACAACAACATTTTCGAATTAGATGCTCAGACCCATAACCTATATCAGAGCTAAATGATTGTAGTCTGTTCTTAACAGTGGTTGGAAACTAATTATCTTTATTAAACAAATTATCACATCTTATCATTGAAATCTGAGTTCCAAAATGTGCCGATCCAACGCTTCGAACTTTTTAAATGTCTCGAATACTTGAGATTGATATTTCAGTCTAGTGTAGTCGAGTGTCTATACCAGTGATCCATAGCCTACACTGAAATAAATTTTGTTGTAGAAACTACCGATTTCATAGTTAAATTAATAACCGTACCTATGATTCTCAACCGACAACAATTTCCAGTTAATTCAACTAAAACACTGTCAGTTTGACTAGCAGTGCAGTTGACATTACCAAAAATGTTGAAGATCAAGTAGGCATTGGTGATCCCGACATAGTTTGACACATAGTTTTTCAATTCACTTCTTGTTAAACCTCCAACCAAGTTAGATCAAATAAAGATTTGTTCCTTACGTATACCGAGATTCCCAATAGGTTATGGGCTCGACCAGTAAAGACGCAGCGGTTAACGGAATCCCGCAGTTCCGGGGAGGACCTGGATTTCATAACTGGAGTTTCCGTGTGTGTGTGCTTACCTGGAAGCAATGGGAGTAGACCATACGTTGACGGAGCCCCCCCCCGCGCAAGAAGCTTTAAAGGCCAAATTTGCAGAGGCGGATAAGAATGCAAAATCCTTGCTGATCGGATTCCTCGCTGATGAGTGTCTCGAAGTTATACGGGAGAAGAAGTCGACCAAGGCTATGTGGACAAGCCTGCAAAACACGTTTGCGAAGAAGTCCTTGGGAACGCAGAACCTGGTGCGGAAGCAGTTGAGCCGTTTGAAGATGAAGGAAGGTTCGTCGATGCGTGAACACCTGGTGGCATTTGAAGACTTGATTCGCCAACTACATGTTGCTGGTGCCAAGCTGTCGGATGCGGATATGGTGGTATCACTGTTCGGAACGCTTCCAGATTCATACGACCCTCTAATCACGGCGCTTGAAAATCTGGGGGACGATGAAATAACGCTGGACCACGTGAAGCAGCGGCTGCTTGCGGAGGAGATGAAGCAACAAGAACGGCATCATGATCTATTTGAAGAGATACCCACGGCGTTTTCTGGAGAAAAAGCGAGGCTCAAGCAGACGAAATTCGATGGCCGGTGCCACAGGTGTGGAAAGAAAGGCCACATGAAAAAGGACTGCGAAGAAGAGTTCAGTTCCGAATCAGCAGCGGCAAACAGGAAGGCGGTAAGTTTCATGGTGGATCGGCACGGTGGTCAACGGAACGGCTCCAGCAAATTGACGTTCAGACTGGATTCCGGCGCGAGTGACCATGTAGTGAACGATTTGAAGGCATTTTCATCGGCAAGGCAACTGAGAGCTCCGATCATTTTCGACATTGCGAAGGAAGGACAGACTCTCGAAGCGGAAGCGGTTGGCGTTATTGACGGTCAGAGTAATAGAGGAGTACCACGTCAACGTCAACCAAGTGCTCTATGTTCCAGAGCTGCGGGAGAACTTGTTGTCGGTTAAGCGTTTGACGAAGGCTGGCGTTACCGTAATATTTTAGGGAAGCGTTGCTGTGTTGAAGAAAGGCAATATTGTGATTGCGACGGCATTGCTGAGAGGAAATCTCTATGAATTGGACATCAAGATATCAAATACTAAGCACTGCGAGGCTCAGACAAGCGAGCCAGAGGGGGAAAATGATGTCCCGCATGATGGAGATGAAGCTGAGAATATTGAAGGCTGCATGGTTGATTGTCCGGATAAATTGAAGCCTTCCTCCCGGCTTCCGGTGATGCAGTGTGATAGGCGTGTGCAGCGATATCAAGATTGGCAAAGCGAAGGAACCGGTGACAAAACCAAGAAAGGCATACGACGTGTTCAACAATCGAGCAGTGGTTTCCTCAAGAAAAGTGCTAATACGCAGCTGCTTGAATCTTGGAGGACTAATGCAAACTCGACCGTGAAACTGCGTGGTGTATGCAAGCGGAGAGGAGCCTACGACCTGTCCAAAGGTGTCGGATCCAGAGGGGATGTTGAAGATCAAGTAGGCATTGGTGATCCCGACATAGTTTGACACATAGTTTTTCAATTCACTTCTTGTTAAACCTCCAACCAAGTTAGATCAAATAAAGATTTGTTCCTTACGTATACCGAGATTCCCAATAAAAAATAATTTTAATCCAACAGTTGGACATTGTATTTTTAACTATACTGTGTTGTAAGATGCGTGTCCAGGAAAAATTGACAATGTTTTGTTGTTGAGATGACTACGCTTTTAGTCAAATTTACTGCAATGCATTGTAACTTCAATCATATTTCAGTTAACTTCACAGATTTTGTTGTCGGTTGAGAATCATAGGTACGGTTAGTAATTCTACTATGGAATCGGTAGTTTCCACATCAAAATTTATTTCAGTGTAACTGTCTTTGTCTTTGCGGGCCAAAATTGAATATTGAAGAGACTGTGGGCCGCAAGTCATTCAAGAGTTTATTTTCAACATTTTCCAAGTTTCAACACAAAATCCATTTGTTTGATTTTTTGAAAATATTGAACAGGAGCAACGACCTTAACAACCTAGAGTTATCATGAGATTTTATTCCACTCGGAAAAATCCTGAAAATCGTAGGGAATTAAAAACAGGGTTTTCAAGATTGTAACATTTAGGTTTAGCAGTTCTTGGTATTAATAATGTTGAGCAAACTCACAAATCATAAAGGTATGTCTTCTCTATCTGTTAGATACAACGACTACCGTCTACCCCCGTTGGTTTGAACGACACCTCCTGCAAATCAACGGGGTTCGTTTTTTGATTTGAACTTCTAGTAACCTTGTGAACATCGAAAAACACACTGATAATAACCGTTTTTGCTGTTTTGTTTTGATTCTGCGTTCCATCAGAGGCGCCTCGTCCACATGTTCGACCTGTTCTTGGAACGAGTATAGGCTGAGAATAAAACTCGCAAAATATTCTTTAAGTAGATATACCAAAAGAATAAACTAAATTTAAAACTCCCACCGCACATATCCCATAACAACTTGCACACAAGGCGCTAACATCGTTCCCGGTTTATGAAGAACGAAAGACGACTCCAAGCCATCCACCGGCAGAAACCATATAACAAGAGCATGCGAGAGCCAGCCTTGCGCAGCTCTCTCTTGCTCGACTCTTCGAAACTACATGCCACCGGTTCCCCGATTCATGCGAACGATGGATGCTGTTCCCAAACCAACCGTTTCCTCCCTTTTTTGCCTCCGAATGGCAGTGTTCATTCGAATTCATTTCACTTTACTCTGTCGCTCATACGTTCCCTACTCGTCTAGAACCAGCAGCAACGCTGTCAACGTTTCTTTCCATTTTTCACTTCCCGCCTGCTTCTCACGCGTACACGCACGCTAAGCGCATTCGACTAAAGTCTTTAAAATCATGTTGAAAATTTACAGTTTTAGAATGCTAAAAAATGTATGTTGTATCGTTGTTGGAAATTAAAGGATTATTTAACAATATCTAAAAAATGGAATAAGGAACATTCATTGCACAGTATTTAAATCAATTTAAATAAATACTTTGCCAGCTATGCTTACCGATCAGGTTCTCAAATGTGTGTAAATGATTGTTAGCATGCTGCTCGGTATACTCTTCAGAGAAAAAAGCGATGGATACCAGAGGCACACAGCTAAACGCAAAGAGCTTCTTCAGTGGAAAGTTTACATGTGTGTAGCAAAACCAGAAATGAATGAAAGCTTGGATTGTGGCTTCTCGGTTTGTCGTTCTACGTAGGCTGAGAACAACTTGCGCAGCTAGAGCACATTTTGGCACACCCAATGTCGTGCGCGCTTGTTATGCATTACATCCATGCCGGTGCCATGGGGGTGCCGAATGTGCTCTAACTCGTTGGCAACGGTTTCCAAATTTTAAATTCGAGGTCATGATACGAGCTAAAACAATTTATGGAGGTGGAAATTTCGTACATTTCCGGAAAAGAGAGCATGTTGGACATGATTGAAAAAAAAAAACAAGTATCGTCGGTGTGTGAAGAACGATAAAAAATGACTTCCACCGAAAATTCCACCGAAATTTTCTAAAAGTATGTGAGATACCAAACTTCGGAAATCGCTCAAAGGCGCCTCTGAATGCGAATCGCATCATTATTTGCGATGAAAATGCGGAAGGTATTATTCAGAAAATGGTTAACAAACAAGAAGATAAAAATCAGCTTATGTTAAAAATCACAATATTAACAAAAAAAACAGCAAGCATAGTATAATATAACTCTAATGTGTTTTCATTTAGTAAAATAGTAATCTGTAGAACAGGTCAGTCAGCTAGTCACGAGACGCCTCTGCGGTTCCATTTCACCCCGTTCCATGAGTAGAATGACGTTTGATTCATTTTTAATTTGAACGATGTGCAGATTAGAGGGGGTCAAATTAAAAAGTGTTCAGATTAGATGAGGTCAATCCAACGGGGGTAGATGGTAGTCAAAATTTGCTTGGACTTTTTGTTCACGCTTGATCATTGCGAAATGACATGATGGAGAGCGCAAGTGAGTGCTCGTTTCACCTTGTGAAGATGAAAGGACCCACTTGTTCATCGTCATGGGAAGGTTACGATCAATAGCAGCGCTGGTTCGGAGTAGATTGAAAGTAGGAACACCCAAGAAATAAACGTAAAGGAGTGCCACTATTTTGAATTATACTCGCTACCAGCCCTGCTTCTTCAGACTTGTATGCTTATTCGGTTGGCCTCCAATCGTTACGCTTGTCTCGTATAGTGCTTACATTATTTAAATTTCTCTTCGACAGCACTTCCTTCGCAACGCAACATCGTGTTCGATTGCAAAGAAACTCAAAACAAAAATTTCACGCTGCACTTCTTCTTTTTCTTGGCGTAACGTCTCAACTTGGACAAGACCTGTTGCTCTGCTTAGTGATCTATAAGCACTTCCACAGGTAATTTCCCCAACTGAGAACTTCCCCGCCAATGTCCATTTTGCATGCAAATATCGTGTGGCAGACACAAAGATACTCTATGCCCAAGAAAGTCAAGTAAATTAACTTACGAAAAATTCCTGTACCGACCGGGAATCGAACCCGTCATAGAGTGAATACTGAAATCTATTAACTATAAGATCTGCGCAAGGTCACCAATCTTGCCCCCTGCCTGGGGTCAAACCGCGAAGGCCAAACTGTGCGTCGTCAAATGAAAAGTGCCTCTCCACAGTCTCGGATATTGCCCCATCATGTGAGAAAATTAGGCATTTGGATGCACATTAATTTCGAGCATGGGCATTCAAAGAGTCATTGAACACACTCGGACGAGCGAGAGGGTCTGCAACCCATTATACGGACGGACGGACGGACGGACGATGAAGAGGATGCCGAGTGGTGATCTTTTCGTGAAAGCGAAATTGGAAACAATCGCTGTGTGTGCAATGCAAATATCTTAATAGGTATGATCTGCCGAGACCGAGACGGTATAATATTGGAAAAGATGCGGTGCGATGTTTCGCACATCTAATCGCCCATGTGCACCGTAACACAACTATACAATATCTGGTGTGATGATGCTGATCTGATGCTGGTGTGCTGGCTGATGTTAATGAACGTTTTGAGGCCATCTTCCATCTGAGATGCGTGATGCAGTTTTAGAAGTGAATTGCAAGTTTACGTTTTTTTTATATTTGATGGAGAAATTGTTCTTAAGACCCAGCGGTAAACATGCGTTACAGCAATACCATGCTTAGGGTGACGGGGTTGATTCCCGGTCGGTCTAGGAACTTTTCGACGAAAAGTTTTCGTAATGGAAATTTGCTTGACTTCTTTGGGCATAGGAGTATCTTCGTGCCTGCTACATGATATGCACATGCAAGATGATTATTAGCAGTGGAAGCTTTTAATTAATAACTTTTGTAGTAAACTAACTTTTCTCGAAGATTTTTGTTGAATATAATATGGAGGGTTGTAGACTTTCATTACGAACTTCTGATAGGATTTCAGAATCTAGAACTCTCAAGGTTTCATTGTCGATTTTTTTTTAATTCACTGTATAAATCTCTAGAGAATTTCTAATAAAACCCTAGAGGTGACATAAAAATAACCAGAATTTCTAAAAAGCGGCATCAAAAAAAAATCCGTAAAAATAACAAAGGAGGAACTTTTGGTTTAATTCCTAATTAAATCTATTAATCATTGAAAGATTTCCTTGAATTTTTAAAGTTGCGTTCATATCAGAGTTCGAGAAAAAAAAGTTGAAGGAACTTTGTGAATTTAACTGATTTGACTGATTTAAATTCATAGGTTTAAACTCTGACCCTTTTATTTCACGCTGAAACCATTATTCACTAACATGTGTAAGACCTACTTATAAATGCATAATGTCCAGGGCACACAAAATGTATAGTAGTTACACTCACAAAAAATCGATCTGGGATAGTACTTTGCAGGCGGCATTGAAAATGGTGATCAGAAGGCCGGCACGATATCCTCTATTTGGGACATTTGTGCCATTTATCAAATTCACACATTCTAAATGGTCGCCTTTCTTGTGAATGTGGTTGATTGCCCTTCCATTCCTTCGGTAGCTATTCAGTTTTCCAGATCCTGGCCATCAACCGGTGCAAACAGATGGCCAAGTTTTCTGGGCTACTCTTGATAAGTCCAGCTGCCATATTATCCTTACCATACCAGCTGGTGAATGACATCCAACATCCTTATTTTCCCTCAGCGTAAGGGTTAGATCATTTATGTCTTGTGCTGCAGCACTTATGTGGTCGTTTCATTCGTTGCCTTGGTTTCCCTTGCCTATGTTCTTCGCGCCATTCAGGTGACCATCGAAGTGAAACTTCCACTTTTCAATCACCTCATGTCCGTCCGTCAAGAGGCTCCTGTCCTTATCCCTGCTCATCTTAGCTCATGGCATGAAGCCGTTGCGGAATGCGTTGAGCTTCTGGTAGAACTCCCATTTTTCTTGAGAACGGCACTGTAGTTTTTTCTTGAACTTCGTTTCTGTTACTTTCATCCCACGTTCTGTCGGGTTCCTTGCTGCAGCCTTATTGAAAATTAACATTTTTTCTACAGATCTGTTTTGAACAAATTCTATGCAAAACTGTAATTATCAATATTCAAATTTGATAGCTTCATTCATTCATTCATTTATTTAGTATTACATCAAATTCAAGATAAAACTGAATCAACAATATTTCTCCATAATACACGGTTCGTGGCTGCCGCTCTCCATCCTCGATCGCGCCCGATGCTCGCCAAGTCACGTTCCACCTGGTCCGCCCATCGTGCTCTCTGCGCTCCACGCCTTCTTGTGCCAACCGGATCAGTTGCAAACACCAGCTTTGCAGGGTTGTTGTCCGGCATTCTTGCAACATGCCCTGCCCACCGTATTCTTCCGGCTTTGGCTACCTTCTGGATGCTGGGTTCGCCGTAAAGTGCAGCGAGCTCGTGGTTCATTCTTCTCTGCCACACACAGTTCTCCTGCACACCACCGAAGATCGTCCTTAGCACGCGTCGCTCGAAAACTCCGAGTGCTTGCAGGTCCTCCTCGAGCATGGTCCATGTCTCGTGCCCGTAGAGGATTACCGGTCTTATTAGCGTTTTTTACATGGTGCATTTGATGCATGGGTGAATCTTTTTCGACCGCAGTTTCTTCTGGAGCCCGTAGTAGACCCGACTTCCACTGATGATGCGCCTCCGAATTTCACGGCTCACGTTGTTGTCAGCCGTCAGTAAGGATCCGAGTTAGACGAATTCCTCCACCACCTCGAAAGTATCCCCGTCTATCGTAACATTAGAGTAAAGTGGGGCAAAAGTTCGAGTGGGGCAAGAGTTTCTTTTGAAGTTTTTAAGCGCAGTTCAAATTATTTCTTTCGGGTGTCAAGGTTGTTCAAAACCTTTTCAAAAAAGAGTCTTTTACTCCAAAAATTATGAATATTGATCAATGTTTCGAAAAGTTATGACAAAATGTTGATTTTTGATCATAAAAATGTAATTTGCGATGATCCTTCCAACGCATGGATTGGAATTGTAATGAAATCAAACTCGGTATTTTATTTTGGGGCGTAACTAGGTATATTCTGAAGATGCTTTAGCATGTATAACTTTTTGCAAAAAAGATTTGGAAATCATATTTTACACATAGTGGGGCAAAAGTTCGAATTGTGGGGCAAAAGTTCGAGTCATGTGGTAACTTCAGGTAAAAACCTAAAATTTTGTAAAATGTACATATTATCTCTAAAAATGATGATAATAGTGGGAAAATGCGATCAAAGTTGAAAAAAAAGTTAATTAATCTGAATTTGGCGGAAAACCACTAATTTTTGGTGTAGTAAATTTAACCCTGATTTGGGTAAAATCCAGATCGAACTTTAAAGTGTATTCCAGTTCCAACATCAAATATTAATTAGTTTTAGGTATTTCGATTACCAAAGTGTCAAAATAGTGTGCTACGGTTAGCGAAATTCTACAAACACTAGATTCGAACTTTTGCCCCAGTGGTGGGGTAAGAGTTCGAATAAGACGCACACATACAAAAGGTGTTGTAACTCAAAATTGAAAAGACATTTGGCGTAAGTTTGTTCAGCAAAATTTTAGCTCATGGATGGTAGAATCACCACACGGTATTCATTTATTTTTATTTGCTTCGATTTTTAGAAAAAAATTGGATTTTCAACTAGGGTCGAACTTTTGCCCCACCTTACTCTACTACCGAGACGGATCCGGTCGTTTTCGGTTCCACCTACCAGCATGTACTTTGTTTTTGAGGCATTCACCACCAGTCCGACCTTTGATGCTTCGCGTTTCAGGCGGGTGTACAGCTCTGCCACCGTTCCAAATGTTCTGGCAATAATGTCCATGTCGTCCGCAAAGCACACAAATTGTCCGGATTTTGTGAAAATCGTTCCCCGGCTGTTGAGCCCGGCTCGTCGCATCACACCTTCCAGAGCGATGTTGAAGAGTAGGCATGCGAGTCCATCACCTTGTCGCAGTCCCCGGCGAGATTCGAATGAACTAGATAGTTCACCCGAAACCCTTACGCAATTTTGCACACCGTCCATCGTTGCTTTAATCAGTCTAGTCAGCTTCCCAGGAAAGCCGTTTTGGTCCATGATTCTCCATAGCTCTCTCTCTCTCTTCTTGGCGTAACGTCCTCATTGGGACAAAGCCTGCTTCTCAGCTTAGTGTTCTATGAGCACTTCCACAGTTATTAACTGAGAGCTTCCTCTGCCAATGACCATTTTGCATGCGTATATCGTGTGGCAGGCACGAAGATACTCTATGCCCAAGGAAGTCAAGGAAATTTCCTTTACGAAAAGATCCTGGACCGACCGGGAATCGAACCCGTCACCCTCAGCATGGTCATGCTGAATACCCGTGCGTTTACCGCCTCGGCTATATGGGCCCTGATTCTCTATAGCTCTGCGCGGTCGATACTGTCGTATGCCGCTTTGAAGTCGATGAACAGGTGATGCATTGGGACCTGGTATTCACGGCATTTCTGGAGGATTTGCCGTACGGTAAAGATCTGGTCCGTTGTCGACCGGCCGTCGATGAAGCCGGCTTGATAACTTCCCACGAACTTATTTGTTTTAGGTGACAGACGACGGAAGATGATCTGGGATAGCACTTTGTAGGCAGCATTCAAAATAGTGATCGCCCTGAAGTTCTCACATTCCAAATGGTCGCCTTTCTTGTGAATGGGACAGATTACCCCTTCCTTCCACTCCTCCGGTAGCTGTTCGGTTTCCCAGATCCTGACTATCAGCCGATGCAGACAGGTGGCCAACTTTTCTGGGCCCATCTTGATGAGTTCAGCTACGATACCGTCCTTACCAGCTGCTTTGTTGGTTTTGAGCTGGTGAATGGCATCCTTAACTTCCCTCAGCGTGGGAGTTGGTTCATTTCCGTCCTCCGCTGCACTGGCGTCGTCGTTTCCTCCGTTGCCGTGGGCTCCCGTGCCTACGTTCTCCACGCCGTTCAGGTGCTGATCGAAGTGCTGCTTCCACCTTTCGATCACCTCACGTCCGTCCGTCAGGGCTTCTGATAGAACTTCCGTGTTTCTTGGGAACGGCACAGCAGTTCCATTTCTTCACACTCCGCTTCTTCCAGGCGGCGCTTTTTCTCCCGAAAGAGGCGGGTCTGCTGTTTCCGCTTCTGTTTATAACGTTCCACGTTCTGTCGAGTCCCTTGCTGCAGCATTACCGCCCTCGCTGCATTCTTCTCCTCCAAAACCGTTCTGCACTCTTCGTCGAACCATTCGTTCCGTCGATAAGGCAATCCATGACGACTTTTCGCGATGGGGGTGACAGCCAAAAGTGTAAACACAGTGTGAGTACAACTTAACAAAGTTTCGTCAAGTGTCGTTGGTGCCTAACAAATTCCTTTGTGTTCAACTGTCACCCCGATCATTGGATGTCAAAACTACATGGTAAACAAAAAAAATCAGCTGATCGCATCTGTCTTATGGATTGCCTTATTCCGTTCCACGTACCCGATGGTGCTCTCGGCTGCGTCGTTGATGGCTGCTTTCACTGTACTCCAGCAGCCCTCTAGAGGGTTTTGATAGCTTCTCAATCCCAAAATAAATTCAATGCAAAATATAGTATTCTATATGAATTATACAACTACAAAAACATTGCCTTTCTTATTTTAAGCCTCAACTCCCGGTAATCTCTCCACACTGAAAAAAAATCATATATCCAATGGAAAATTTCCATTGGCTATATAATTGTTATTGGATTTTCCAATGAAAATTTCTTCGGAAATATTACATGAAATCAATGCGGTATATGAAACATATTAGGAAATCACATAACTTCGCAAAATGTATGTGATATTTTCATATAATTTAATGGGCACGCATATGGAAACAGTCCATGCGAAAATCAGATAGAAACAATCGGAAAACTTTTTAAGGTAAATAACACAAAATCATCACTGTGTTCATAAAGTTTACCCCTTCGACCAATCAAAACAACATTGATAGGGGTAAGCGGGGCAATATGGACACCCTAAGGTTTTTGCCAACTTTACCTGGCAAGAAGTCAAAAAAGATTAGTTTTTTGTTACATGTATCCTTTTAAAGTCTATTTAGCATCTATTGCATAAGAATGCTCACGAAGAAAAATAATTTATCCACTTCAAAAAATGTTTTGAAAAATGTTAGTTTTTCATTACCGTCTTCAAGCATACGGGGCAGAATGGACACCCCCATGGGGCAATATGGTCACCATGAGACTTTTACGAATTTCGTACATTATTTACACCTATAAAGTCATTTCATTACAAAACAACTATTATGGATGAATAATACGCCGAAGTAGTTCATTTTTGTTCAGTTAATTTAAATTCAGGCTGTTTTGAATAAAGCTTCGTTTTTGTCGGCATGTACAGCTGTGCCTAGAACAGTGGTCACCAAACTGCGGTCCGCGGGCCGCATGCGGCCCTCGATCAGGTTTTGTGCGGCCCGCGAACTGATTCTGAAATGCATTAGGAAGTGGCCCACTCATAGATTCCAAAATGAAAATCAGAAATTTCGCCATATTTTAAAACTTTATGAGATTCATTACTGAAATTTTGCCAATGTCATGGAAAGTTTTTAAAGAAATAAGATTAAGCTCTACTAAGTGTAAAAGACTACTTTTTCGAATTTTGTTCCAAAAACTTTCAAAACTGTTGTTAACCTTCGAGCGATAGCGCTGTTGTATTTTGTACAACACGTTAAAAATTCTCGCTTTTTGTACTCCACATTAGCGTGGTGCTCAAATATGTAATTGGCTCAGGATAAATTTCACAAGTTCTCTGTCATGGATTTTCGACTTGTGGCAGAACTCGTCATTAGTAATTAGTTTAATTTCTCGAAAATAAAATTCTAATAATTTCCATTTTGTTTTTTTTTATCGGCGAAAAAATATTTTCAGCACTTTTACCAGAAAAATTCAAAAAAAAAATTACAGATTTTTTGACTGCAATTTCTTTTAAAGTGCTTTAAACTTTCGAAATTTCGCTAAAAGCTTGAGGGATTGGGTATGATACTCTTCATTCTCCTAGCAATACTTTTAGGAGTTTGCTCAGAAAATCATGTCTGCAGGTTTTTCTTCATTGACTTCCTAAGAAATTACGCAAGAAAAACTTAAAAAAATATCAAGGATTCCCACAATAACCCAAAAAACCCTGAAATTCCTGCAAATCATTCTGAAATTTCTCAAAATCCACGAGAAGTCCCAAATAACATCATGCATCTTGGAAATTGTTGAAAATAAACTCTTTAATGACTTGCGGCCCGCAGTCTTTTTTCAAAATCCAATTTTGGCCCGCATAGACAGTTAGGCTGAGGATCACTGGCCTAGAACAACTATTTTCCACTTCTGTTGTTTTTTGACCAATTTGTTTCACCCTATGTCTACTATACTGAACATTTAACCGAAAATATACTGAAATCGATGAATGTGGTTGGTTTGTGATTTAGGTTATATTTTTCCCTTGCCGCTTGTTTCAAAACGGTGAGTGTCCATTTTGCCCCGGCAGCAACATGATTTTTGATATAATAAAGAAGAAAATATAAACATGTTAAGCATGTAGAATTAGACTGGGTCAACGTTGTATGGGAAAATTCAAATTTGATCGTATCATCCCGGAACAAAGTTTTTTCGACGCCTGTTATGGTCCCAAACAGCTGTGCAAAATTTGGGCGCGATTGGTTGCGTCCCCGAATTCCGCATTGCATTTGAAATTTGTATGGAGTTTTACATAGGAAAACCTACTTTTCAGCATTTTTCTCCTGAGAGGCCCAACTTTGTCTTGAACTGTGTAACCAACGGTGTTAAAGTATAGCCAAGGGGATGCTGATAAACTTTGCCAAAAAGAGTAAGGTACTAGAGTGACTCTTAAAAAAGTTATTAATGTTCAAAGTTTGATACCTCAATGAAGCTACTGAAAATCATTTTTTCTGCCAACACTGCTGGTGCTTAAAAGGATCAATTCGTCCTTGCTTTATATTCTGACATTTCATGGAACAACAAACCCCGTTTTCATCAACAAACATCAATCATGCTGGCGGTTTCTAGTCGATTTTTGAATTATTTTTCAATTCAATACAAAATTCTTATCATTTTAGGTCAGCTCAGCATTTGGGGAACGAATCCGAAAGTATTTTAGAGGAGTACAGGTGTATCCATCTTTCTGTGACCGGTAGAGTAAGGTGGGGCAAAAGTTCGACCTTAGTTGAAAATTCAACCTATTTCAAAAACTCGAAGCAGATAAAAATAAATAAATACCGTGTGGTGATTCTACCATCCATGAGCTAAAATTTTGCTGAACAAAGTTACGCCAAATGTCTTTTCAATTTTGAGTTACAACACTTTTTGTATGTGTGTGTTTTATTCGAACTCTTGCCCCACCACTGGGGCAAAAGTTCGAATCTAGTGTTTGTGGAATTTCGCTAACCGTAGCACACTATTTTGACACTTTAGTAATAGGAATACCTGAAACCACTTAATATTTGATGTTGGAACTGGAATACACTTTAAAATTCGATTTGGATTTTACCCAAATCAGGGTTAAATTTACTACAACAAAAATTAGTAGTTTTCCGCCAAATTCAGATAAAACAACATTTTTTTCAACTTTAATCGAATTTTCTCACCAATTCCATCACTCTTAGAGATAATATGTACATTTTGCAGAATTTTAGGTTTATACCTAAAGTTGCCACATGACTCGAACTTTTGCCCCACAATTCGAACTTTTGCCCCACTATGTGTAAAATACGATTTCCAAATCTTTTTTGCAAAAAGTTATACATGCTAGAGCATCTTTAAAATATACCTAGTTACGCCCCAAAATAAAAGATTGAATTCGATTTCATTATAATTTCATTCCATGCGTTGGAAGGACCATCGCATGTTACAATTTTTTGATCAAAAAACAACATTTTGTCATAACTTCTCGAAATATTGATCAATTTTCATAATTTTTGGAGTGAAACACTCTTTTTCAAAAAGGGTTCGAACAACCTTGACACCCGAAAGAAATAATTTGAATTGAGCTCAAAAACTTCAAAAGAAACTCTTGCCCCACTCGAACTTTTGCCCCACTTTACTCTAACGCCCCTGCAGTAATCCATATCAACATATATCCATCTCAAAACGCATCTTTAATCGGCAAGTTATGATCCTCGATCTCACCACGGTTTTAGCGGCCGACTAACCATTTCCTGGATAACGGATCGACCGTATATACCACTGATGTACATTATTATGCCCGGTGGCACCAACCACACCAGCAAACTTCGTAAATTAGATGTCAAACGAACAGCAACCAATTTCAAAGGATGATTGCGTGAGCTTTTTATACAAAAACCAACTTACCGACACTTTGGTTAATAGCAAGCGACTACGGTATCGGTTATGGGTTTGAATTAAAGATTGCTAATTAGTTCAACTTACAAACATTTTAATCATTACTTCTTAAAGCTAAAAATTAATAAAGCATAATTATCAAAATATGTGACAATTTTGACAATGAAAGTAGAATTCGATCCCCTAATCGGTTCCGGCAGGAGGCAACCCTTTTCCACCGGTCGTTTGAGCTCCCCAGTAGCTGTCCGCAGAGTAACTACGCGAACTAGACCATCTGCTCTGGGGTGGGTTAGCTCGATTCGGCTTAGCTTCCAGGGCATAGGCAGTAGATTATCGTCGCATATCACCACCCTCTTGCCAACTTCAATGTTAACCGATGGCCACCGACGTTTGTTCCGTCCATGGAGCTGCCTCAGATATTCCTGACTCGTTTACCAAAAATTCGGATCTTCCGGGCTAGTCGCTTGGAACATTGTGCCAAGAGGTGCCAAGCACACCGTCTTACACGCTGTGTGGCACACCGAGGCACTCTGAGGCACAATTTTGACACTTGAGTTTGGGTGAAAAAACTAGGCAACCATGTGCATTTGGCCTGCAAAATGAAAACAAACAGTTGGTTGTCTTGGTAGTTGCCAAGCAAAATCTGCATCATCAAGCAGTGGCACTTCGGGGCACACTGAGGCACAATTCAATACCGTTGGCACACTGAAAATAAATGGCACAAGTAAAGACGTGCTCAGCGACTCCCCCTTGGTTGCACTATATCTAACTGGATGGGGCGATTGATAGGACATCAACCTCCGGGAATGCTTGTACTGAAAAAATGTGCAGGTGAGATCGGTTAGAGATTGCCAGGATTCTCTGAGAGGTTGGTGATGGGTCTGGACTTGAGACATCCCCCAATGTGGACCAACAGCGTAGTCATGTCTTCGATTGACACGGGGTTATCTCCAATGAGGTGGAATTCGGTGTGTTTGAGTGTGGGACTGCGTTGATGAACCTCCCGGTGCATCATCATGCAGAAAAGATCAGGCTAACCGAGAGAATGCATGCGATCGAGAGATTAGTGGAATTAACGTCGACATTGGACTCCGGAGCTAGATCCCAGAGTTTTTAATTATAAATAATCAACCAAGTAATAAATTATGTTATTAGGCAGGCTTATTCTGCGCAACGTGTGTGGTGAGACGGACGGTTTCGTCTCCTATGACGTGAGACAACTAATGCAAATCAAATGGAGCAAGTCGACTTTTGTTACCTCATTCGACTCGTCTCACCTCACACGCCGCGTAGAATAAGTCTGAGGGGCTATTCATAAACTACGTAGAATTTTTGGCGGGAGAGGGTTTTGTTTGGAAGCATCAGTAACAACGCTAGACAACCTGTCGAGCTCTCTTTCCTAGTGCTCAGAATGTGTGTCATATTGATTAATGCACCAAGAGAAAAGAAAAAGGAGTTTTGACATCCAAGCGGTGTGCCGTTTACATCATTGACGAATCGGCGTCGACGATCTTATCGACGGCACACCGCTCGGATGTCGAAATTGTTTCTCCTTTTTCCTCCTTTTTGCATCGATCAATAGCGCTTAACAACAACAATAGGGCACTGCATAAAATTCTGTTCTTTTCTTTCACTCCTACAGGAATTTTGTAAACAACAAGGCCAGGAAACTTCAAAATCCCATACAAAATCAAAACAATGCGGTGCCCTATAGTCGGGCGTGCAGTAGTCGTTTATGGTAACACAGTGGCGTAGCCAGAAATTGTCTCTGGGAGGGGTTTTCAACGGTCAATGATACCTTTTTTGATTTGATACTTAGATTTTGTAAACAGTAATAAGCAATTGTATTCGTAATTTGAAAATGGCGACGCAGCCGAAAAATTTTTTCGTCGCAAAGCGCTTTATACTGAAAATTTGTTCCACAAATTTTGGCTCTGGGGGGGGGGGGGGGGGGGGGGGGTTTAACCCTAAACCCCCCCCCCCCCCCCCCGTGGCTACTCCAGTGTGGTAACATATCACCAAAAAGCGAGTGAAAAATTACCCATTGGGTAGACCAATTGAATGTTCAAAGTTCTCATGTTCTGCAGAGTGGACTAATTGACCACCGAGCCGCAAGAATCCTCCATGCGGTTTGTAGCGGTAGATTTCCCGGACACTGGTTTCCCTTCCAATAGATTGTTTCATTTATCGGTTGGCTATACTCTGCGAGCTTTTGAGATGGCTGTCTGCTTCGCTTTCTCAAGCTCGTCTAACTGGAACCGTGACGAAATGGAGGATCATAAATTGCCGAACAAATGCACCGCTTCTTCTCTAAAATACCTCCAGAACCATTCTCCAGAAGCAGACCTGACCTGAAATGATAAGATTGTTGTATTGAATTGAAAAATAATTCAAGAATCGACTAGAAACCGCCAGCATGATTGATGTTTGTTGATGAAAACGGGGTTTGTTGTTCCATGAAATGTCAGAATATAAAGCAAGGATGAATTGATCCTTTTAAGCACCAGCAGTGTTGGCAGAAAAAATGATTTTCAGTAGCTTCACTGAGGTATCAAACTTTGAACATTAATAACTTTTTTAAGAGTCACTCTAGTACCTTACTCTTTTTGGCAAAGTTTATCAGCATCCCCTTGGCTATACTTTAACACCGTTGGTTACACAGTACAAGACAAAGTTGGGCCTCTCAGGAGAAAAATGCTAAAAAGTAGGTTTTCCTATGTAAAACTCCATACAAATTTCAAATGCAATGCGGAATGCGGGGACGCAACCAATCGCGCCCAAATTTTGCACAGCTGTTTGGGACCATAACAGGCGTCGAAAAAACTTTGTTCCGAAAAAATGACCATGTTGACCCGGTCTGTAGATACAGCAAAACTACTTGCATGTGTTCTAGAAATATCAGGTTTTAATCGACCTGCAATAAATTAATCACTAAATCTTATTTTAGATGGTGTAAAAATTATAATTTCCATGCACAAAAAAAAACGGAGGACGCAACTTTTTCGTGTAAAGTCAAGTATAATTTTAATTTCGAATGTTTCTTTCCTGAAACTACGTTTTAGACAAATGGACTATATTCTCCATTCATTAAAAGTTCAAAAAAGTTCGCATATTTCAAAATATTGAGGGTGTCCATATTGCCCCGCCTACCCCTACTCGATCCAGACTTATTGCAAGAAAAAATCTGCCGCGGCCAGCCTACAAACTTGCCAATCATAACCCTGCTCAACAATCTGATTCGGCTAGATCAATTCGATCTGCCGCAAGCAAAAGCGCCGTCTATTTTCTTCGAATCACCTCATTCATTATGTTTATAAATAAGCAATCAATAATTATCTCTAACATGATGATGATAACGAGAGGCGGCTCGCAATAATATTTGCATTGGGGTGCCTAGCTTCCGGATTGCCTGTTCAAGCAATTTTTCGCTATAATCATTCTTTTTGTCTGTGTCTTGCTTGCAGGATGGCGGTGAAGGCCACGTCGGAACGGTGCGCAATTTCGAGTCCCAGGAGGAGGTGGTGGTCGTTTGGGACAATGGCACGGCCGCCAACTATCGATGCGCGGGCGCATACGATCTACGAATCCTGGACAGTGCCCCGACCGGGATCAAGCACGAGGGCACCATGTGCGACACCTGCCGCCAGACGCCGATCTTTGGCATACGCTGGAAGTGTGCCGAGTGTAATAACTACGATCTGTGCTCGATTTGCTATCATGGAGATAAGCATCACTTGAGGCATCGGTTTCACCGGATTTCGACACCGGGAGGCGAGAAAACCCTGCTGGAACCGCGGCGAAAATCGAAAAAGATTGCCGTACGGGGGATATTTCCGGGAGCACGTGTTGTTCGGGGAGTCGATTGGCAGTGGGAAGACCAGGACGGAGGCAATGGTCGACGTGGGAAGGTTAATGAGATTCAGGACTGGTCATCGGCGTCGCCGAGGTCAGCCGCCTACGTAGTGTGGGATAATGGAGCGAAGAATTTGTACCGCGTAGGGTTCGAAGGTATGGCCGATTTGAAAGTCGTGAACGATTCTAAAGGGAACAACGTTTATCGGGACCACTTACCGCTGCTGGGTGAGTTCGGACCAGGACGGGGACCACACAGTTTCCAGATTGGGGACCAGGTTACGGTGGATTTGGAAATTGAAATTGTGCAATCGCTGCAGCATGGCCACGGTGGCTGGACCGATGGGATGTACGAATGTTTGAACACTACCGGAACGGTGGTCGGAATCGATGAAGATCATGACATCGTGGTGGCATACCCCAGCTCACATCGGTGGACTTTTAATCCGACAGTGCTGACGATCGTTTCGTCACCGGCTTCGATGCTGAGCGAGAACCAGTTGCAGCAGTTCGCTGTGGGCGATTTTGTGAAGATTTGCAATGATCTGGAGAGGATCAAAATTTTACAGCGAGGACATGGCGAATGGGCCGAGGCAATGGTCCCAACTCTGGGGAAGGTCGGCCGTGTGCAGCAGGTTTACCACGATAATGATCTGAAGGTGGAAGTGTGCAATACTTCGTGGACGTACAATCCGCTGGCGGTTACAAAAGTGGTGAGTGTTTGTTGTTCTATTTATCTTTTTTATTTGTTTCTGTCATACGAAGTAGGTACAATAACGTTCGTTTGTGAGATTTATAACAAACAACATTTTTGGTAATTACGTCAAGTATTTTTTTTTCTTGCTTATTCGCTAGAATGTGATAAAAACAGATGAAAACCTATTAGTTGGATTAATCTCAGTCACAGATAATTATAAAGTCATCTGGTAAATTTTGATGGTACGGAATTTAGTTTCAAATTATGTTTTTATGATTCATACTGCTGATTTTCTCTGAGCAAAGTATGCAACATTTCAAAAGTCGTTTATTGTAAGTTTTTTGAGAGGAATTTCTGGGCGAAGTTTTAAATAAATATATATCAGAGCTCATCAAAGCCTTTCTGGCTTCAAAATTTTGTTTCTAGAAAACCTTCAAATATGGATTTGAGGGAGAATATCTAAATTTCAAGGGCAAAAATCTAGCGGAATCTCCAAAAGATATTTTTAGGGAATTGCTCGTTCGAATTTTGATTGTACTGCCGTGAATCGCATAGCTGTCCCATAGGCATAGGAAATCCGGCAAACATGGAATTGTTATGCGGTTCACGGAAGTGTATTCCTAGTGGAATTTCTGAACAACTTTGCCTAGTTTATGAATGATCGTATGATATTATAATTGAAACATTTACGGCTTTTTCGATCATTTGCTACTCAAAGAGCAAGAGAGTAAAATGTGCAATGTTTCATACCTACTTGATGAATTTGATAGCATTTGCTAAGGTGCGAGCGATCAAGTGTGAAGTTGGTAGGTATTTCGAACGTTAAAATAAGGCATGAAGGGGGAGTCCATCAGCCAAGCCGTTGTTCTTTGTGGACGTTAGGTATGTGTTCTGAACTGGAGAATCATATTTCATATA
Organism: Aedes albopictus; assembly: GCF_035046485.1. NCBI lineage: Eukaryota > Metazoa > Arthropoda > Insecta > Diptera > Culicidae > Aedes > Aedes albopictus. Next base: position 388,487,391 of record NC_085138.1, on the reverse strand, counting down.
TAACATATTCATAACATATAACAGAATTCCTTGACAAGTCTTTCTCAGAAATCAGGGTTCATACTACCTGGGAAACCGAGAATTCTTGTGGAATTTTAATCAAAAGATAAAAACCTAGATTACTCAGAATATCTTGAATACTCAGGAAAATTTTGCGCCTATTAAAAAATAATCAAAACTTTGGGTCGTATGAATAAATAGTAGCCACTACTTGTTGATCTACTTAAAAGTAAAGCCCACAGAGTTTACAACATTGTTGGTATACATAAAGAAGTTTTCGAATATGTACCTAGTGTTTACTTTCCGCCTTGAGCTGTTATGACATGTTTGTAGTAAGAACTTTTATCACACAAATTTTTGTTCCCTATTACTGAAGGTTTTCACTGGAAGCCTGTGAAGAAGTTGAAGATTCCTCCGGATGATTATTCAAAAAGCAAGCTATATCAAGATAGAACCTTTTCTCGATTTTTTCATAAATTCCATCAGAGTTTTTTTTCTGGAACTTCTTTTGAAATACCTCTTGGGATGGCCTTCCAGGATTGTTTTTCTTACAGGATTCCTTCTGTATTTTTAACGCCATTTTTCTTGGTAGGGTGCGGGCACCGGTTTTGGCCAGTCTAAGGGAAATCATTTTTATAAAAATAACCAATAATCCAATCACAACTACCAATGTGTTAAATGAAAGGTTTCGACCTATACTTTATTAGAAACATGCAGGAATCAAGCTAATACTTTATTTTTGTATTAAAAGTGGCACTGGCCAAAATAGAAGCCTTGCCGCAGTTTTGGCCATATTCTCAGCTGTTGTTTCTTATTTTGGCCAATCACGTGTATTTCTTATGGGAGTGGCCAAATTAGAAGCACCCTGGCCAAAATAGATATATGGGAGCTGATTTTTTAAGGAAAATTATTTTTTTCTTCTAGTTTTTAATCAAAATGTATGGTTTTAACAGCTGCAATCATATTATTAGATTAGAATCTAGTAGTAAAAAATAAATTTATGCCAATGTAGATCGTTACAGGCTGAATACTGCACTATGGCCAAAACTCCGGGCTGGCCAAAACTGAAGCTTCTACCCTATTCCTTCTTGAATTCTTCCCAGACATTGTACAGGCACTTTTTCAAACACACATCACTCATAAATGAAAATTCTTCCACAATTTATCTCGAGATTTCCACAACAGTACCTCTCAAGATATATCTCAGATGCAGTCGTGAAATTTCCCCTAGTGTTTCTCTTCAGATTACTTCCGAGACTTTCCCAGCAGAACTTTCCGAAATTTCTCCGAGAGTTTCTACAAGAATTATTCCTGAAATTTCTAGTAGCGCTCCTCCAAGGATTTCTTAAGAAGCTTTTCCCGATTTTTTTTTTCAAATGGCCGTGACCTGTATTTTAGAGTTCCTCCTTGAATTTCTGCAAGAGTTTCAGTTTCAGACAGAATATTTCTTGAAGATTCTCGCGGGATTACTTTTTAAGCTTTACCTGAGATTTATCTCGAAGTATCTCGCGGGACTTCTCTCAGAAGATTCCTTCCGGTGTTGCCTCAAGGTTTTTTTTTTTAATTTCTACTAAACTTTGTCCTGGGAATTTGTGCAGAAACTATTGCTGATATGGAATTCTTTCCATGATTTCTTTCAGAGCCTTTTCCAGGCTTCTCCGTGTAGTTGTTTATTTAATTTTTCGCAGTCATGCTCCTGAGAGGGGGCATCTATAAAGTACGTCACGCTCATAGGAGGGAGGGGGGGTTTCGGAAAGTGTGACAAGTAAATGTATTAAGTATACGAAAAACCCGTACGTAGGGGGGGAGGGGGGGGGGGGTCTAAAATTGCCAAATTTTGCGTGACGTACTAAATGGATTCCCCCAGATTACTTTTTACAGATTTCCAATATTCCCGGAATCACTATAGTAAATTATCCCAAGATTCTGAGTGCTCCTTTTGGGATGTCTTTAATAGCTGCTCGAGGAGTTCTTGCAGGGACTTTTGCAGAAGTTTCTCTCGGAAACTTTCTCAGGATAACTAACGAATTTGCTCTTAAGAAACTCCCGGATAATTATCGGATAAAATCCAGGTGAAATCTCGCAAAAAAAAAATCCGCAAGGACCTGTTGGAGGAATTCCTCGGAGGAACTTCGGAAAAAAATCTGAGAAAAACTAGAGCATTGGAGAAAAGAGCTTGAAGTACTCCCAAGAGGGTATATTAAGGAAATTCAAGGAGGAACTTTGAAAACCTCTAAAAAAAATCCCGCGAGGAAGTCTAAAATACAAAAAAAGAAATATCGGAGAACTCTCTGGAAGAACTTCTGCAAGAAACTCGCAAACACCCAGGGAGAAACTGTTGGATAACTATCCGCGAAAACTATTAAGAGAAATTCTTAAAGTATCTTTCGATAAATTTTGGAAGGATTCCCGGGGAAAATCCAACGAGAAACTCTGGAAGCTTATCGGGAAAATCTTTGGAAGTTTTTTTTTCTGGTAGGTAGTCCTGCAGAGACACCATGAAAAATTCCGACAGTAATCCTGGAAGGAACTCTGATAGGAATCTCAACTCTCAGAATTCAAGGATGAACTCGCGAGAAGAATTCAGTGAGAAACTTCGAAAGAATTTATAGGAATTGCTATGGAAATTCGGAAGAAATTCATGGAAGAATCATGAATAGAATTTCGAGAGAAATTTTCAAAGGAATTCTTTATCCTTGAAAAAGTTATTGAATTTTCAAAAGTCCCATCTGGAAAGCTCAGGGAGTTTTATTTTGTCTTATGAGTAGACACCCTGAGAAACGTTGACAGAATATCTTAGATTTAGATGAATTCTAATATATAAATCTCGTGATATGTTTCTGTGTTTGATGTGATTGCACTACTTTTCCCAGAATGTCGGTTCCCCGAATGTCGTTTCTCCGAAAATACTTACATTACATTCTTGTCACAATATGTTCGTAATCCTGGGGACTAGGTTGTTCAAAAAGTTAATCGATTATAATTTGACAAGTCGATTTGGTTCTAGAAAGAACGAACAGCAACGGTTAATAAGGAGTCATATTGCCTTTCTTCATTCAGTTGTGTTTCAGCAGGTCTGAGGAGCAATAGAACTTAAAAGAATCGCCTATAAATTAAAGAAGAGTGTGATTCGGGGAAAAGGGTCATTTGGGGAAAAGTGCCATTCGGGGAAACGGCATTCGGGGAAACAACATTCGTGGAACCGACATTCGGGGAAAAGTAGCACAACCGTTTGACGCATCTCGATCTATATTCCATATCTGATGCATCTCTTTGTATCAGATTTACATGATGCCTATCTCGACAACCTGAACATTTTCCAAACATTTTTTTCTTGTTTAGGTACCATCCCTTTTTTAATTTAACCTTCCTAATGCATCATGCTGAGAAAAACTCGCTGACGTAGTGTACAGTTTGGGGACCCTAATGTACAAGGAGGGTTAAGTGGTTTGGCTAAACTTTGTTTTTGATCTTATTTCTATCAATCTCTATTTAATATTTAGTATTGCAACTGGTTGTTTGAAGATGTTATCAATATTGATTTTATTTGATAGCGGGACATTTGGCATAAAAACATTTGGCATAAGGTCACTTGGCATAAACATATTGGGCGTAACGGTCAATTAGCATAATGGACATTTGGCATAATAGAAATGCACCCTTCAGTATTATGCTAAGTGTCCATTATGCCAAATGACCGTTATGCCAAATGTCGTTGTGCCAAGTGATCTTTTGACAAACGGCCATATGCCAAATGACACAGACCGTTAATCAAGGTTTTATTTTTTCAGTTACTACTTCCATAAAAATCTCAGCACAAATCCTGAAATTCCTTAAGTTACTTATAAACGTGAAATCTTCATTAGAACTGATTACCTTTTGGGCTGAAACAACGGTTTCATAATCTCACTTTTTCCATCCATAGGCATCTTCGTCGGATGGGTCCACGGCCGTCACTACGAATGGCGAACGACTGTCGGCAATTTTGAAAAAGCTGTTCGAGCCCCACGCGTCGGGAGATACGACCGAAGAGCTAGTGAAGGCAGCCGCCAATGGAGACGTTGCCAAGGTTGAAGAATTCCTCTCCGGATCATCCGCACAGAATGTTCCTTCATCTTCCACCAGCTCCCAGGATTCGTCCCAGGTGGTGAAGGTCGATGTCAATGGGGTGTTTGCCGGTCATACTGCTCTGCAGGCGGCCAGTCAGAATGGTCACCTGGAAGTGATTCAAGTGCTGCTGAGGTACAATGCAGACGTTGAGATCGAAGATAAGGATGGAGATCGAGCGGTGCATCATGCTGCGTTTGGCGATGAACCAGGTGTTATGGGATTGTTGGCTAAGGCCGGAGCGGATCTAAACGCCCGGAATAAGCGACGACAGACCGCGTTGCATATTGCAGTCAACAAGGGTCATTTCAATGTCGTCAAAACTTTATTGGAGCTAAGCTGTCATCCGAGCTTGCAGGATTCCGAAGGAGACACACCTCTTCACGATGCGATTTCAAAGGAACATGATAATATGCTATCGCTGTTGCTAGATTTCGGTGCGGATATTACCCTAACCAACAACAACGGATTTAACGCATTGCATCATGCCGCACTAAAGGGCAATCCCAGTGCCATGAAGATATTACTTACGAAGACCAACCGACTGTGGATAGTGGAAGAGAAAAAGGAAGATGGCTACACCGCTTTACACCTGGCTGCGCTGAACAATCACGTTGAGATAGCGGAACTGCTGGTCAAAATGGGCAAAGCCAACATGGACTGCCAGAACGTCAACCTGCAAACGGCTCTACACCTCGCAGTCGAACGCCAACACGTACAAATAGTTAAACTTCTAGTTCGCGAAGGAGCCAACCTAAACATTCCCGATAAAGATGGTGATACGCCTCTGCACGAAGCTCTGAGACATCATACCTTATCTCAACTCCGGCAACTGCAGGACGTCGAGGGATTCGGAAAGATTCTTATGGGACTGAGAAACGTAAGTAACCAAGCTATACTATTGATTAAACTGAGTGTCAGAAGATCCTCCATTTGAGACATTTCTGCTAAACTCTCTTCCCAATTTCAGAACACCGATAAGAAAGCATCCGCGTCCATCGCCTGCTTCCTAGCGGCCAACGGTGCCGACCTAACAATTAAAAATCGGAAGCTCCAAACTCCTTTAGACCTGTGCCCGGATCCAAACCTCTGCAAGACCCTTATCAAATGCTACAACGAACGTAAGACCGATGATATGGACATGACTGCTGCCGGTGGTACAGCATTGCCCGGTCCCAACATGATGCGTAATGGAGGAGCGCCGGTGACAGGTACGGCCACTGCTCCGAGCTCGTCATCTCTGGTCCCTGGATCTACTCCGGGAATTTCGGCGTCCGGAGTGGTAGATGCCAACCTACTGAACGATCTGAACAAGATGTCCATCCAACCGACAGTTGGCGGTCAGAATAGCGTTGCGGGAAGCAATGGAAGCCCGCTGGATGAGTGCTTGCTCTGCTCGGATCAGAAACGGGATACAGTATTTAAACCGTGCGGACACGTTGTGTGCTGCGACAACTGCGGCCCGCGGATAAAGAAATGTTTGATTTGTCGAGAAGCGGTTTCGGAACGGGAAAAGATCGGAGAGTGTTTAGTTTGCTCCGATAGGAAGGCTGCGGTATTCTTCAAACCTTGCGGCCACATGGTTGCCTGCGACAATTGCGCCCAAATCATGAAGAAGTGCGTCCAGTGCCGAGTCCAACTGGAACAAAAGGTTCCTCTATCGGTCTGTAGTGGGGGTCCTGGAAATGTGGTCACTGTTCCATATCAGCGCGACGAGAAGAAGGAAGTCAACCAAACAGTTCTGCAGGGCATCAACAAGAGCGGTCATGGCGTTGCCATGAACAATACGATGTCTCCGAATGTGAGTGGCGTTAGTGGTACTCCGACTTCGCTTACCACGATGAACAACATCGGCGCTGGAAACGTCGCACCAAACAATCTAAATCTGGCCGACGATGTGCAGAAATTGCAACAGCAGCTGCAGGACATCAAGGAACAGGTTAGTAATTTCTGGTTCATGATATTTTTGCATATAGGTATTGGGAGCGGACAATGTGGTTTGAGGTTTTTGGTCGGTGGTTTATCCTTCTAATGCCGTTTCCTTTACCGCAGACGATGTGCCCGGTCTGTTTCGATCGCATGAAGAACATGGTCTTCATGTGTGGCCATGGAACATGCCAGATGTGCGGCGATCAAATCGAAGGATGCCCAATCTGTCGCAAAACGGTTGAGAAACGGATTCTTATGTTTTAACTTTCTAGCTGTGTTGCGTTACATAACGTATTCTCAAACAAGTAACGCCACGAGCAGCGATTACTTGGCCGAGAAAACATTCAACGAAAATCAAAAAAATCAATCTCCTAAACGTATGTTATAAATAGGTTTTAAAAAGTTTATCAATCCACAATCAAAACCTATTTCGGTTAGTAGTTGAAGCGGTTTATTATAGTTACAACGTTGAGATTGTTTCACTCCTCTGGCGTTTCAACGGTGACGTTTGTTTTAAAACTTTTATTTCGGCGCACATAATTATTCCATAGATAACAAGTTTTAAATCAGATAATGCAATTGTTTATTATTTCACTGAAGATATGCAACTATCTTCGCTGTTACACGATTTTGCGCCATCAACAAACAAACATTTAAACAGAAACAATCTGAAAAGTTGCATTACATACAAATACAAAAAAAAAAACAATTACTGTCCTTAATAATATATTTAGCTCCAAAATTATACAAAATTCGCCTACAAAATATTATTCTAGTTACAAAAATATATTAGAAAAATCATAGTGGCCCAGTATAAACAAATAAGTCAAGCGTCAAAAAACGATTTTAATAGGAACCAGCATTGCACATAATCAATTTATCACACCTCTGTACGGAATAATTCGAAATAAAGTCGTAAATATCTATCAAATCTTAAGGAGCGAGTTTCACTTAAGTAGAGCATGAAAGAAAATATATATTTTCCCGAGCCATTAACAACCCAACTAACATTTATTGCGAATGTAAACGTCAACAAAGCGACTCAATACGGCTTGATGCTGAGTTACTGTACTATACTACTATACTATACTGAGTTACTATATCAATGAATCTGGCGAACTTAATCCACATGTTGTATATGCTGTGCGAGCAGCGTCTATGTCGCCAAGTCATAGCTGTTTTCTTGGCTCCTATGTAACCACTAACTGAATAACATCTTGAACAGGCGCTTTTTCGACCTTTTAACAGCTCTTAAATAATAGTTATACGGCATCCCCAAATTAATCGAATAAATATAATCAGGTTATTGATACCGTGACGCAATACATGTGGAACTGGAACGCTTTTGAAATTGAACAATAGCTCCCGATGATATCCTCGCTGCCACTTTGCCGGCTTCGGAGTCAGTTTGGCTTTCTATTCCGCAGAACCATTAGCTGTTCTGTGGCTTAGTTGGTTAAAGTGCCGGTCTAGCGAATACGGAGCCTTGGGTTCAAATCCCACCAGAACGCGATTTTTTCCACAAATTTCATCTCTCAATTTATCAATTAGCAACATTTCGTGCCTTCTAATTACAAGTTTTTCCAGTACGATTCACAGGGCTTTAAAATTCAGGGGGTGTCCGGAGCCTTCAAAGAGCGTTACAGAAAGTTTCAGGGACTTCCAGGAACGGTTTAGGGTCTTCCGAGAGGTTTTAGAGACGATTGTTAGCATTTCAGGTAAGCTTTCAAATGTATTATGGAGATTTCAAGGACGTTTCAATAGAGTAATTGGAACATAGGGGCGTTTCGAGACATTACAGGGACGGATCAAGGGATTTCAAGGGGTTTGAAATTGTTTTTTATGGGTCTCAGGACTTTAAGGACGTTTACAGAGTGAAATCTCCGTAATCTCTTTGAAATACACCAGAACGTTCTAAAGGAAACCCAATGAGGCTCCCTGAAATCGTCTGAGACCCGCCGAAACGGCCTTGAGAGTTCCAGGTACCTCCTCTTATCATAACCCTAGTAAGATGTTGGGGCCAATATGACCCTAACAGGCACGTACACCATTCCAGCACCAACCCTAGGAGTATTAAATGTGATGTTGAGCAAATACATTTGTTTGTGTGTACTTATCAAAATGAGAGTTGGAAACCAAGTGCAACGAATTTCATGAAGGCTTCAAGCAGTTTAATTGAAATAATAATACAAACAGTAATAAATAGGTACATGACACAAGTTTCAAACATGCCTCAGAAAGATTCTCCAACGGGCTTTATTGTGAGCTCATGGACCTGCACGCGCGGAGGAGTGCCGAGAACATAAATAATGGCATTGGCTATATCCTCCGGTTCCAGCAATGGTACAGTATTTTCCGATGTGATGGAATCGGGTAGCATATCCGTCCTAACCATTCCAGGACTAATACTCTGAAAAAAAAATATACCATGAAATATTAAAACTGGCTAAACGTATCCTTCGACATCATACCGTAACTTTAATCTTTGTGTCTTCTGCTATAAATTCTTGCCTCAGCGTGTCCGTAAGAGCGGTAACAGCAAACTTGGAAGCACAGTACATGTTCAAGTGAGGCAAGCCTGTTTTGTGGCCGGCTTCGCTATTGATGTGAATTACATGCCCGTCCATCGAACGTTTCTTCATTGATTGAAAGGCTTCTCTGGTGCAGAAGACCAACCCCAGCACGTTGGTGTTCAGCACTTCTCGTATCATAGTGCTATTATCGGCGTCTATTAATTTCGTATTTCGGTAAATGCCAGCGTTGTTCACCAGGACGTCGACGCCTCCGAGCGTTTTTTCGATCCATTGAAATGCTTTGCGAATATCTTCCTCCTGGGTGACGTCACATTTCACAGCATGCAAGCGGTGTCTAATGGACTCATCCAAATCACTTTTCAACGCTTCTGTGCGTTCTACACGCCGAGCTAAGCCAACCACTAGCATTCCGGCTTGGACCAATTTTTTAGCTGTTGCTGCACCGATTCCGGAACTGGAACCCGTTACCACGGCCACCTTACCGGTCCAGCGATCCATTGTTGTTGGCAGTGATCTTAATTGAGACGTCGTAGAACAAAGTGGACGTTGGTGTTGCACCGAACTTTAAAAAGCTACTACTGAAATGTGTTAGGTGTATTATATATCAAAGTATGTATAGATCCGTTAGGCAGAAGAAGGCCGTAGAAGCATTATTTATTATTCGATAACACTGCAAACGTTGATTGTTTGAGCACAATGCGTGTGAGGCAGCTTTTTGTCCTGTTAGCGGTCATGCATAGCTTACGTCACGGTTATTTCGATAAAACTATCTATTATTTTTTTATGCAATTTGATACTGAATTGCATAAAATAATTTCTATTTTATATATCTCATTTCGGTATCATAATGGCCCACTTTTACGCAGTGATTCATTATGCTACTGGAATGAGTTGCATAATGAAAAATAGACGGCAAGCCTCGTTGGATAAATGTACGAATCGTGCTGAAAAAATCAATTTTTCGCAACTCGTTACATAAATAACCCCGGTGGGAAAGATCATTCGGTGCTTCGACAAAGCGAACTGGAGCACATTCGCTCGAAAAGTCGATCTGGAAGTCGACCTCGGGGCAGATTGGGTCAACGACCTGGACCGGCCGGAGAAAATCGACTAAGCAATCGTAAGAACCATTGACGTAGCTAGCTTTTGCTTTTTTGTTACTCACTCTTCTAAGCAGACACGAGAAAAAGCGGGATGCAAGAGGGACCCTGTGCCCCCTTTTTCATCCTTCTCTTACTTACTTTCCTATCGGTTGGAAATACGCTAAAATGATACCATCCCGAAGGCACGGTAAAGACTGGGTATGCTGCGCAATTCAGATCCTATTGTGATCCACTAGCCTCTGCCCAGAAACTCCTATCCCTACCTTCTCACGGTACCGGCCGGAAACTATGAGCAACCTTAGGGAAGATCGGGTAACCAACCCCGATGGGAACTTTGGTCGTATGCTGATAGGGAAGGGGGGAGGGGGCTTGCTTCGGCAAACCTGAGCGTCTGTTCTCCAGGAGGAGCGGCTCACAACAGCGTCTAATCCCCATGTAGGGGCGGCTGATCTACGTCCGAGTGTCAGGGAAGGACTCTAAGCTCAACTGTGCACCATGGTCCTCCGGAAAGTAGGGGGTTGGTGTCAGGTCCTACGAGCCAGCCGTAAAAAAGACTAGGACCGGAAAATCAACAAGAGAAGAATGCGAACCAATGGCGACGACCACAGCGACGACAAGGGACTTGCGATTGGAAGCTCGGTATGTGGAACTGCAGATCTCTCAACTTCATCGGGAGCACCCGCATACTCGCCGATATACTAAAGGACCGCGGGTTCGAAATCGTAGCGCTGCAGGAGGTGTGTTGGACAGGATCTATCGCCGCCTCCAAAAATATGGCCATACGTAGCACCTTTTTCCAGCACAGCCTCCCTTATCGTTACACCTGGAGATCACCACAGCAGATGGAATCTCAAATCGACCACCTTCTGATTGACGGACGGCACTTCTCCGACATTATCGACGTCAGGACCTATCGTGGCGCCACCATCGACTCCGACCACTATCTGGTGATGGTCAAACTGCGCCCAAAACTGTTCGTCATCAACAATGTACGGTACCGGCGACCGCCACGGTATAATCTAGAGCGACTGAAACAACCGGATGTCGCCTCAGCATACGCGCAGAATCTCGAGGCCGCGTTGCCAGACGAGGGCGAGCTCGATGAGGCCCCTCTAGAGGACTGCTGGAGTACAGTGAAAGCAGCCATCAACGACTCAGCTGAGAGCACCATCGGGTACGTGGAACGGAATCGACGGAACGAATGCTTCGACGAAGACTGCAGAACGGTTTTGAAGGAGAAGAACGCAGCGAGGGCGATAATCCTGCAGCAAGGGACTCGACACAACGCGGAACGTTATAAACAGAAGCGGAAACAGCAGATCCGCCTCTTTCGGGAGAAAAGGCGCCGCCTGGAAGAAGCGGAGTGTGAAGAAATGGAACTGCTTTGCCGTTCCCAAGAAACACGGAAGTTTTATCAGAAGCTCAACGCATCCCGCAACGGATTCGTGCCGCGATCCGAAATATGCAGGGATAAAGACGGAGGTCTCTTGACGGACGGACGTGAGGTGATCGAAAGGTGGAAGCAGCACTTCGATCAGCACCTGAACGGCGTGGAGTCCACGGCAACGGAGGAAACGACGACTCCAGTGCAGCGGACCAAGATGGACCCAGAAAAGTTGGCCACCTGTCTGCATCGGCAGATAGTCAGGATCTGGGAAACCGAACAGCTACCGGAGGAGTGGAAGGAAGGGGAAATCTGCCCCATTCACAAGAAAAACGACCATTTGGAATGTGAGAACTTCAGGGCGATCACTATTTTGAATGCTGCCTTGCCTACAAAGTGCTATCCCAGATCATCTTCCGTCGTCTGTCACCTAAAACGATGACGATCGTGATGATCGTGGGAAGTTATCAAGCCGACTTCATCGACGGCTGGTCGACAACGGACCAGATCTTCGTACGGCAACTCCTCCAGAAATGCCGTGAATACCAGGTCCCAACGCATCACCTGTTCATCGACTTCGAAGCGGCATACGACAGTATCGATCGCGCAGAGCTATGGAGAATTATGGACGAAAACGGCTTTCCTGGGAAGCTGACTAGACTGATTAAAGCAACAATGAACGGTGTGCAAAACTGTGTAAGGGTTTCGGGTGAACTATCCAGTTCATTGCCTACAGTTCATCATGCCTACTCTTCAACATCGTTCTGGAAGGTGTGATGCGACGAGCCGGGCTCAACATCCGGGGAACGATTTTCACAAAATCCGGACAATTTGTGTGCTTTGCGGACGACATGGACATTTTTGCCAGCACATTTGGAACGGTGACTGAGCTGTACACCCGCCTGAAACGCGAAGCAGCAAAGGTCGGACTGGTGATGAATGCCTCAAAAAGATTAAAAGTACATGTACAGATGATAAAAAGTACATGCTGGTAGGCGGAACCGAACACGACCGGATCCGTCTGGGTAGTAATGCTACGATAGACCGGGATACTTTCGAGGTGGTGGAGGAATTCGTCTACCTCGGATCCTTACTGACGGCTGACAACAACATGAGCCGTGAAATTCGGAGGCGCATCATCAGCGGAAGTCGGGCCCACTACGGGCTCCAGAAGAAACTGCGGTCGAAAAAGATTCACCCACGCACCATGTACAAAACGCTAATAAGACCGGTGGTCCTCTACGGGCACGAGCCATGGACCATGCTCGAGGAGGACCTGCAAGCACTCGGAGTTTTCGAGCGACGCGTGCTAAGGACGATCTTCGGCGGCGTGCAGGAGAGCGGTGTGTGGTGGAGAAGGATGAACCACGACCTCGCTGCACTTTACGGCGAACCCAGCATCCAGAAGGTGGCCAAAGCCGGAAGATGGGCAGGGTATGTTGCAAGAATGCCAGACAACAACCCTGCAAAGCTGGTGTTTGCAACTGATCCGGTTGGCACAAGAAGGCGTGGAGCGCAGAGAGCACGATGGGCGGACCAGGTGGAGCGTGACCTGGCGAGCATTGGGCGCGACCGAGGATGGAGAGCGGCAGCCACAAACCGAGTATTGTGGCGTACTATTGTTGATTATGTCGTCTTGTCTAAAATGTGATGCTGAACAAATAAATGTATGTATGTATGATAGCCATCCCGAAAGGAAACAAGGATATCACCAATTCTGGTAATTACCGAACTATAAGTCTGCTGAGTAGCCTAAGCAAAGTTATGGAAAGGGTAAACCGTTACCTGGAAACGGAGGAATTCGTTCCAGCGGAGCAGTTCGGCTTCAGAACGGGACATTCCACGGTGCTTCAACTTGCTCGCATCACGCAAAAGGTGAACCACTTTTTTCAAACGGGCAAATCAACTGGCATGATTCATCTCGACATGGGAAGCATACGACTCTGTGTGGCCAGACGCCGTTGTCTACAAGCTCTTCCGCTCGAACCTCCAATTCTACATGGTCAGGATTGTGCTCAGTGCTGAGTCCGATTATCTACTCTACAACGTCCTCATTTCTGACGTACTGATGATAGACGGAGCATCGTACGCATTCTTTGCAAATGACACGGCTTTCCAGGCATCGGGCAAAGATCCGCAAATCGTTGTCATTCATCCCCAAGCGGCGATGAACAACCTTGAGGAATTCCAACGGAAATGACGAATCAAATTGAACTCGATTTTCTTCACGAGGAGGCGTGCTACTCGCCACCTTCCCCGCAGACCGATCACGGTCAATGGTCAGCCAACTACATGGGACGATGAAGTCAAGTATCGTGGAGTGCTGTTCGACGAGAAGTTGAAGCTCGACAAACATGTGAACTACGTCGCCAAAAGGTTGATCGATCTACCAAAGCGGTTCATAAACGGTCGACGGTGTGCAGCTTACATTAAAAACAAGTCAAGTGCATCATCCAACCATCCTATGCATCGGCGGTTTGCGAAAACTGCTATTAATCTCGCCGCAAAGGCTGCAGGTGGAACAGCTGCACAAAATGGTTCACAACTTGAACCCTCGGTACCCGACCGACGATCGGCACGAGCTGGCCAGAGTCGACACCAATCACTGTATGGGCCACGAGATCCTTCAGGACTTTCTGTGAGATGTCAGCGTATCCGCTATTCGGTGCACTCTTCCATCAACATCTGTCATATTAGTTTTAAGATAACTTGAGATCTAAGGTTTTTTTGCACTCTTTTCAGTAAAACAGCCAAACGTAGCTAGTATTTTTTCGTTCTGTGTATTTACATATGTTTCATATTTATTTTTAGCAGAGGGGTTCACGCATTGGTGCGTGAATGCCAGTCGCCAAGTGCTAGATTGTGTGAAGACTGAAGAATAATGATAGATTTTACAGTGATGGGAAAGTTGGACGACAGAGAAACGTTTTTTTTTTTAAATCCATTTCTAATTCTAGCGATGGCTATGAACATACGTTTATACACAAGATGTATGTTTATAAGAAGAGAGTGTATAGAATAGTAGATAGAAAGATACTAAGTAGGAGGACAGGGACGAGCCAGGGATTGAATCCAGGAACTAAATATGAATCAGTAGCGGTAGCAGAGCTTGGTGGTAGTCTTACCTCAAATCGAATCAAATCAAATCCCACTCAACACACAAAATGTGAATTGTTCTTTCGGAAGGGGAGTTAAGCGTGGGCTTCGAGATGAACTAGCCTCATGCCGAAACATGGGCCAGAAATCTCGTTAGTAAAGATGAACAAAAAAAATTGGCCAATTTGGAACAACTTTGTTTCAAGCAGTGGCGATTCCCTAACCTCAAATCTACCTGTTCAACAAGTGTAAATTCTTGAATTTTCGGAACAAACTAGCTTGTAATGGGTAGAGAATGACAAGTGTTCGTATATGCCCTGCACATCACGAAAAGGGAAATTATACGCCATCTGTCTGTCAGCCGTTTAAGTAGATTAGACGTTACTTCTATCCGTTACTTTCGTTCGTGGAGAACGATAAAAGCTCAAATGCCAACGAATAGGTTATCATGGCGTACCACCGCCTTCCGGGCACCATTATATAAAAGGAGAACAAGTAACCAACATCGTTTTTTTTTTCTGCACCGAAGCACCATCTTGGCGCCATTACTCTAACTGGATCTCTGCGCCACCCTGTTTTCTAAAGTTTTGTTATACCTCTAAAATTATTAAAGTTGAATTAAGTTGTAAGTGATTGAATTAAAGATAGGTGTAATAAATTAAGCTAAAGAAGGACGAAATAAACAATAGTGCATTTTCTGACTGTGTTAGTGAAAACCATTGGACTTTCTGAAGTGTTAATAGAAACTCAATCAATTCGGTCTGGGAATATTAATCGGCCTACATTTTGACCGTTACTGCTCGCTGTGCTGCGCTTTGCAATGCTTGTTTTAGGGCTGTTGAACAGGTAAAAAGTGAGGTTACGAGACGCCACTGGGTTCAAGTACTTCCGAAAACCGGAAATTGTAAAAAGAAAATCGGATTAAGTACTGTTCCTTTTAATTCCAATAAAAATTTGCATCTTTTGGCAGATAGGTACGTAATTCGACCTCAACTTTAAGGTCGTCTACAGTTTCTTGTACTTGACTCGACTCGAGTCAAGTACAATGCACTGAGTATTGTATAGCATGCAACTAAATATCCATTAGAGACACGAATAAAACAACAAATAGCGCTCTCATTTCCGATACTTTTTAGTATATTTTCTTAACGCTCGAATAATGTCCACATTATTATGGTTTATAGCTTTGTACATCAAATAATGTCTTAACAGGGGGGTACAACTATTACTACATCGAAAAAACCATTAGAAAATAATTCCTGAAATCGAGAACAAAGATAACCGAGCTTCTCGTTTAAGAACAATTAAGCTCAAAGGATTCTGATTTGCTGTTTTTTTTTCACTTGGTCACGCGCGTCGGGTTGTGTGCTCTTCGTTCATAATTATTTTGTTGTTGTTATAGTTATGTCCTAATTTACTACACCTATTCTTATCGGTCGCCGTCACTAAACAAACAAAATATATCCGCGCTTCCGCGAGCTAATATTTTAATATAAAATAAAGACCTCAAAATAATATTAAAAAATCTCCACAATGTTTTGAAAACAAATAACAAATTGCCACATCTATATAATAGGACTCCTCTCGCAAAACGACTACCCTTCGTGGACCGAAAAGTAATCTTTCCTACTAAAACACCATACAATTACACCACAAACATACTTGCTCAGCAGGTTCTGACTTCATTCAGATTTGATTTTCCTTCAAGATTGTGCACCGTCGCTTCCTACTCAAACACGATGTCATTTTTCCTAGGTTTGTGTTCTTTTAAATACATATACAATAGCATTATGCCACCTAGATAAACTAATTTATATTACAAGATGATGAGAAGAGAGTTTTTTTTTTCTAGTCTGCCTTCTTCTTGGGCACGTACAATAATGTTCGATTTTTAAAAAGAATCAACAATGAAGAGCACGAGAGAATCGGTTTCCTCCTTTTTTGAGATTAGACTACTATGTATACGACGTATGAACGATATATTGGATTAAAGGATTAATATCCACTAGTTGGGCTTGTGTTTGATTTTGCTATTTTACGCTCTCAGGACTAAAATACAATTTCTTGACTGAATTGGTTTGAATTTAAAAATTCCTCAGTGCAGCCTCTCACGGGATCGTCAACATGTTAGACTTTACGGTGAATAATAAGCTGCTTATTATTTGTCACTATATGTTCTTGTGTTTAATCTTGTTATTGGTGCAGAGTAAAACTGGGTGAATCTGACTGGATACATTGATATTTTCGTCTAAGTGTTATTTTGTTCTAGTGCATGATCCCATTATCAACGTGTCGTTTGTTTAACGAGATGAAATTCGATCCCTAAGCTGGTGGGGTCTGTTGTGGGGTCTTGGGAGTTGTGGAACCAGGTTCACTGTTGGCCGGTGCCTCAGGTGGGCTGCTGGCCGTGGCCGTCCCAGTGCTAGCAGGTACAACTTTGTCTCGTTCGCGCTCTCGTCCGGGTCGGAAGGCTTCCAGCAGAGCGTCCACTCGGGCTTCGGTGGGGCCCCATCGTTGGAAGCCGGCGTTGTTCTGCAGCCACACTACCATGGTGCCGTGGATGCTCTTGAAATTGACGTCCGATCTGTGGAGAATGCAATTGCGTGCGTGTGAGTGTGAAAATTATAAATATTATCGAACGTGGTAGACCCCTCAAGTTTACTCACCTTGGTATGCAGTGCTGCAGGCCATGGCGATATTCGTGCTCCATGCCCATCACCACAACCTGTTTCCGCTTGAAATGACTATCCTCAATTTTGGACAGACACTGCAAGGGCGGATCCTTCCATTCTTGCAGAAACACGATGAAACTGTAACAAGTCAATGTTTTAGGATCGCCTTCTAGTGGTGATGAAAAGTCCCTGGCGAAGCATTCTCACCTTAAAGGATCCGTAGAGTCCGTCAGCAATCGGTCAATATGGTGCAGTGTGGCATCGATCAGCTCTTCGCAGTAGGGCGGATTCACCTGGAACGATCCGGACACGGGTTTGAACTCCAGGAACGATCCTCGGGAGCCAAAGTAGGAATCGGTGTCGCCGAAAGCGGAGCAGTACTGTCGGAAATAGCAATTCAATGGACTAGCGAAACATTCGAAAGTCACACCGAAGTGCTGATGGAGACACTCGAAAACCACAGCTGGCAGCGCCGCCTGGGTGAGTTCCGGTTCCTGTTGGTTCGGGCTCACGTTGCACAAGAATGTGGAGTACCGTTTCAACATACAGTACACTCGTCCAATGAAGAAGTCAAACTTTTTATCGTCGAAACAATTGTATCGGTAGAGTTGTTCCTGAAAATGATAACAGGGTTAATAAGAATGAACCATAATTCGAATTACACACTTTATCAAGTACGCCGGAACCAGAGGAGACTTTTTGGGACGACATACAAAAGAGTGCTATTACTCACCAACTTCTGCAAATGCGAGCTGTTGATCGTGTGCGTGTCGGACCCATGAATGGAGGCATGCGTGTACTTGATGGTCATGTGGTCCCGATCGGTGTTGTAATCGATCTGGGGCATCCGAGGCGATGGGATGGCGAACTGGATCGGATAGCACCACACCTTCCGCATCAGCGGCGGCTGCAGCGGTTGCGTCAGCTCCTGTATGCCGCTTTCCTTCAGTATCTGACTGTGCCGATCTCGTATCGCTTTCACGTGCTGCTTGGACAGGGAATAGATCTTCAGGCACAGTGTCTCCACACTGTTCCGGACCGTTTCGATGATGTGCGGTTCACACTGCCGCCGCAGGTGCTGCAAACGGTCCTGGAAGTCCTCATAGCTTGCGCCCACCGTCTTCCTCAACCATTCGTAGGTTTCCTCTGCATTCCACTTGACCACCTTCTTGCTCTCGACAGAGGCCGACGTTCGCTCGACAATCTTCTTCGCCGCGTCGCAATACTTGGACAGCTGCTTCCGTGAGTCGCCGGTATATTTTGGCTTCACGATTTTGATTGGAATGTCCCGTATAATTTCTCGGTACATTTGCTGTGAGATCTCCGGTGCACATTCACTCGGAAGCATCGGATCGCATCCGCGGTCAATTATTTTACGCTCCATAAGCCAGCGATTGAAAGATCCGGCAGGAGGGTTGATGGCTTCTCTCTTAGTACAGAGATCTTCGTACGTTTTGTACAATCGCATGGTGAAGAGTCCTCGCATCGCTTCCACTTCCGGGTACGGATGGGGATACATCGTTGGAATGCGATCGTACATAACTACGTTAGTCGGGATCTCCAAGTCCCAAGGACCGGGTAGAATGTATTTTTTCAACGGAGGAGGGGCACCAGTGCTTTGCTGATTCTGGTGATGATTCTGTGTGTCCTCCGATGCTCTCCGTTTGAGAGCGTTGTTGTTCTGTTGCTGGGGTGTAGGACCATTCTGGCCCGTATGGCATATACCGAGGGGATCGGTAAGCGGATCGAACTGTTGGTTACCCCGATTGAGCATCGGCGGTTCCCAGAGAGATTCCCCAGTGAGTTTGTTCCAGAAATAGGGACGCCCCTCCCGTTTTGACCAGAACTTTCGCCAACCCTGGTTGACCAACTCCGGATGGAGTTCTTCGGAGTAACTTGGTCCGGGAGTTTGATTGGGACCGGGCGTTGTTTGCGGGGTGTGCGACATATCCGGAGGAGTTGTTTTAGTCGGGGTCATTGGCGGTGCCGCCGTCGAGGTTGGGCTCGTGGCTTGATGCTGGGGTGTTTGGTGCGGGTGGGGCGATTGGATTAGAGGGTGTTGTAGAGGGGGTGGCCCCTGCTGAGGGTGGCCATGGTGCTGCATTTGAGGATGCGAATGGGGTTGCTGATGGTGGTGGACATGTTGCGCCTGTGGCTGCTGGTTTTGCTGCGGGGGTGGTAGCACATGTTGAACTTGTTGTTGCATGTGTGGTGGCGGCGCAACATGGGATACATGGTGCTGATGCTGAAGGTGCTGTTGTTGTTGTTGTTGCTGCTGTTGATGCTGTTCAGCTAGAGCTGGATTAGTCAGCTGTTCCCAGGCTGAAGGAGCAGGGAGAACCGTTTCCTTATTGTTGGTACTGATATCGTTCATGGTTGTTCATTGGATGTAAAGACTGCAACGACAATGGAATAATAATAAATTTAGAGGATAACTCAAAGAGAAGTAACAGTAATAGTTTGAATTAAATAACCAAAAAGAATAAAACTTACGACCTATTCAAATTGAACGTCAGACTTATTGTTATGCCAAACGCGGTAGACTCTCCGGGCATTACTATACATATTAAACTTTTTATGCAATTCAGCATCATCATTTATATGCTAGACGGGCTTGGTGGTCTAGTGGCTACCGCTTCTGATTCGTATGCAGAAGGTCATGGGTTCCCTGGCCCGTCCTTTTCATCCTACTTTGTATCTTTCTATCCACTTTCTCTCGCTCTCTCTTCTCTACACATACAACTCATGTATATTTATAAGTTCATAGCCATCGCTAGAACCAGAAACGAATTGAAAAAAAAAGTCGTTTCCCTCCCTTCCAACTTCTACTCACAGCACAGTGTATATATAACGCCTATAAGTTATGCAACCAAAGCGTGCTGTGCCGCTTGACCTTATTCACCTTATTCACCACACAATCTATCACGAACACTATAAATAACCCCTATCCATGGATCGCATCACCGACCCAACGGTGACTCCCAGATCTCCCATCCTTTCCGTCTAACAAATACCCCAGTCCGTGCGGGTTGTGGGGACGCAGAGTGCTCTCGGTCTCTAGTAGCAACAACCAGTACAATTTAACATTCCTTTCCCTTCCCAGCTGACTATAAGGACTTGGCCGGCGCCGTTATTGATCAAATATGCATTAGTATGATACAAATATCAAATCCTCGCTCCAGTCGTCTTTTTAGATCCCATTTAGGTCCCATATGAACTGTGCAAAATTTCAGCGCAATCGGTGAAACTATAATTTAGCGCAAGCGGTTCAAAGTTTTCATAGGATTTACTATGGCAAAAGTTACACTTTCAGATAAAAAATCCCAGAGGTCGTCCCCAGTCTCCTTAATTTAAATCGATCAATGTTTCTTGTAGAAAAATCAATTATGAAACTTTCCTTCGAAGACCGCAAAACAATTGGATGCTTGTGGAAAAAGTTATTGATTTATTACCGATTAGTGATCCAATGAACGGCTTTTTGTTTTGTTTTAATAGCAGCACTGTAGCTGCTGCCTTGGCTGCTACTGTTTCTGGGGGTGGTGATGCCTCCCTCCACCCTATGCAACAACGGCAGCAGCAGTGCTGCTGATAAAACAAAATAAAAAGCCGTTCGTTGGATCACTAATCGGTAATAAATCAATAACTTTTTCCACAAGCATCCAATTGTTTTGCCGTCTTCGAAGGAAAGTTTCATAAGGGGGCATCCATTAAGTACGTCACGCTTAGAGGGGGGAGGGGGGGTTTATGAAAGTGTGACAAGCAATGTATTAGGTATAGGAAAAACCCGTACGAAGGGGGGAGGGGGGGTTGAAAATTCCCAATTTTAGCGTGACGTACTTAATGGATGCTCCCTAATTGATATTTCTACAAGAAACATTGATCGATTTGAATTAACCGTTATGTGGCCGGCAAACTTTTTGCTTTTTTCTACACCGTGTATTTTAAATGGGTGCTGGGTACCCGGGTACCCTGCCGGCCACATAAGGGTTAAGGAGACAAGGGACGACCTCTGGGATTTTTTATCTGAAAGTGTTACTTTTCCCATAGTAAATCCTATGAAAACTTTGAACCGCTTGCGCTAAATTATAGTTTCACCGACTGCGCTGAAATTTTGTACAGTTCATATGGGACCTAAATGGAATCTAAAAAGTCGACTGGAGCGAGGATTTATTTTTTCCATACAAGCGTGTACCATACTAATATGCATGAGCTACTAAAATTGCACTTTGAGAATAAGTGGAATGTCCCAGCCCCTTATTCAGTTGGATCTCAGTGCAATTGGTACCAGTTCAGATCAATCACGGAGGAGCAACCATTGACATGTATAGTCAGAATTGATCGTGATCGATCGTGAATTCAGCATCATCATTTCTATGCTATATAACTAATTTCTTTATTTATTTATTACTATTTATTTCTAACTGATTCATTATGCAGCTGAAATGAGTTGCATAATAAAAAAGTGCATTATCTTCATAATGAAAACTCAAATGAGTTGCATAGCGAAAACATCATTGTACAAAATTTTGTTTGTAACTCGTTGGAAAACTTGATTTTTCCGTCACTCTCGGCAAGCCTCTTTGGATAAATGTACGACTCGCGCTGAAAAAATCAACTTTTTGCAACTCGTAAATACCTATTAGCAAACTGAATGATAAAATAACATCGTTTAGTATTCCGGCGCATGCCAAATTCCGACGTATTACAAATTTCTTATCGTTGATTTTCTCTTGTTCATAAACCACGTAGACCAAAATTTGACCATCTCAGACCACCCCTCGTAGACTTTTGTCCATACGAAAATTTTAAAATTTGTATGGAGCGTAGACTTTGCCCAGACCCCCCCTGCCCTCAAAAAGTCTACGTGATTTATGAACGGCCCCTTAGGTTATTCTGTGAAATACGGTCAATACGGATGATCTCTCGGTGCATTTCGATGAAGGACGATTAGGACTAGCAAAAACAACCCAAAATCATTTGCCGGTCACGTCATCAATCAAAAGGGAGAATGTATGATGAGAAACCGATTATTGCAGTTACGCTTGTATAATACTAAGAATTGATTAGAACACAATGTATATCCCTAATAAATTATCGCCAATACTGGTAATACATTGCCACAAAAGAAGCCATCGCCTCCGCCTCGTTCCACCGTTCAGAAGTTACTAAAATTTGTCAACCAAAGGTGACAGCAGCACAGCGAAGCAGTGATTTGCTGCGAGCCAATACTTACTTACTCATCTAAATCTCCCATTCAAAACAGTCAGCCAGAGCACTACACGTTCGCGGTCCTCTCCGCCGCACTCTGCATTAGTGCTATTAGGGAAATCGACAAACCACCACGCATTCATTCCGCAAAGAAGCAGCACAACACAATCCGATCGGACCGATTCGCGGAGCCGACCGACCACATGGCCGGACCCTTCCGGAGGGCACCTCCGATATGTCCCACTGCCCAGTAGGTTTGTCCTCTTCGGTAGTCCGCGAGCGACTGATGGTGATGGTCGAGCGACAACACTTCTCGGAACGTTCGATTTTTGAGACTCCCATGCGCGCTGCTGTGTCTGTGGTACAGGCAGGCAGCGTTGTTATAATATAGCATCACCCGTGTGTTGTTGGGTGGCTAGGTAGGCAGTTACTTGGACGTGGTGCGGGGAAGATGTATAGAGGGAAGGAATGAAAGCACGGAACGGTTGTTAAAATGCTCAGACTTTAGCCAGCACCCAGAGGCAAGGCAATCTATAGAGCGCTTCATAGGCGGCTGCCAGGGATGGGTCGTTTTGTTCAATATGTCCGTGCTTCCCAAACTCTGTTTTCGAGGCGCACCAGCCTCTTGCGGGCTCGCTAAAACGAGTAGAAAAAGAGCGAGCATGCGACACGTTGGGGCGCCGTGAAAGCTTAGTTTGGGAAGCGTTACAACATGTGGTTGAGGGTCCAGTTCACAGTGCGTCTACTCATGTGAAAAAAAAAAATCCAGATTTTTCCGTAGTGGGGGGGGGGGGGGGGGGGGTAGGGTTTGAATGTTCCTAATTTAAAAATTAGTCAAAGTTTCTGTTCTTCTAAAAAAGTATACATAAAGAAATTTCCGAAAACCTTTAGGAAAAATTTTAGGAAAAACCGGTCCTTAAATTTCCTTAATATTTTCTCCTGGAATAACTTCCAAAACTTGTTTCCGAGATGCTTCTCTCCAGATATGTCTCGGTAATTTCTTACAAGACATCTCGCAAGAAATTCTTTCCAGGAGACATTCCGAGATAAACTCCCTGAAAAAATCCTGTATCAACTCCAGGAACAACCATAAAAGAAATCCTAAAAGGAACATCCTCGAACTCGGAATATTTTTTGGTAGGGATTCCGGGAAGTGCTCTGGAAATAATCCCGGGAAAATCAGTAAAAAAAATGATCTCAGGTGGATCACTACTAGAAATCCGATAAACAACTACTACTAGGAAAAGCATGGAAAAATTCTGAAAGAAATAATTGGAAGAACTTCATGAGAAAACTAGCACAGCAGTAGTTCCTCCAGAAATCCCAGAAGACACTCTAAAAAAATAGGAAAAACGGTAAATTCAGATAAACTCTGAGGGTCTATTCCAATGGGCGAATTAAAATTAATTTTTACTTAAACTTGACAGTTCAACACTTAAACTTGACGGTTCTCCTAAGGAAATAATTATCGAACTGTCAAGTTTAAGTGAAAATTAATTTTAATTCTCCAATTGGAACAAACCTTGAGAGACATCACAGGACCAACACTGGAAAGAACTTCTGAGAAGAGTCCTGGGAAAAACTCCGAGAAAAATCTCAGGTGAAACTTCGAAAGAAATCCCGTGAGAACCTTTAGGAAATATCCAAGCTGAAACTTCTGTAGAAATCCAAGGAGAAACAATTATAGAGATCTCGGTATAAATCTTGGAAGAAATCCCACATAAAAACGCAGTAGGAACTCCGGTAGAAATCCCACGAGGGACTCTGAGACCAATACCGAAAAAATCTCTGGAAGAGATTCCGTAGTATTCTCTTGAAAACCTCCACAAATAGGTAGGAATTCAGAAATCCTGGAAGATTCTCTAGAAAGAATTCCGCAAAGAATTGCTCAAACCTTGTAAAAAAAAAACAGTAAACGTTTCGTGGAAAAATATGTAATGAATCCTATGAGAAATCGTAGGAGGCACTTCAATACGTTCCAGAAAGAAACCCTGGTGGAATTTCTGGATAAATTTTAGCTACCAGATTCATCCGCGTCTACATGCAATTTGCAGCGTCTTATCGGAATCATCGCTTGCCTGAAATTTTATGCTAGATCTAAGAGTCCTCCTTTCGATAAAAAAAACGATCAATTCTGACTATACATGTCAATGGTTGCTCCTCCGTAATTGATCTGAACTGGTACCAGTTGCACTGTGATCCAACTGAATAAGGGGCTGGGACATTCCACTTATTCTCAAAGTGCAATTTTAGCAGCTTATGCATATTTGATCAATAACGGCGCCGGCCAAGTCCTTATAGTCAGCTGGGAAGGGAAAGGAATGTTAGAGTGTACTGGTTGTTGCTACTAGAGACCGAGAGCACTCTGCGTCCCACAACCCGCACGGACTGGGGTATTTGTTAGACGGAAAGGATGGGAGATCTGGGAGTCACCGTTGGGTCGGTGATGCGATCCATGGATAGGGTTATTTATAGTGTTCGTGATAGATTGTGTGGTGAATAAGGTGAATAAGGTCAAGCGGCACAGCACGCTGTGGTTGCATAACTTATAGGCGTTATATATACACTGTGCTGTGAGTGGAAGTTGGAAGGGAGGGAAACGACTTTTTTCAATTCGGTTCTGGTTCTAGCGATGGCTATGAACATATGAATATATATGAGTTGTATATGTAGAGAAGAGAGAGTGAGAGAAAAAAGTGGATAGAAAGATACAAAGTAGGATGAAAAGGACGGGCCAGGGATTGAACCCATGACCTTCTGCATACGAATCAGAAGCGGTAGCCACTAGACCACCAAACCCGTCTCTAGATCTAAGAGTCCTCCTTTCTGAAGAATTATGAGAATCTGAAGATAATCGTGCTAGAGGAACATAGTACGATTATCTTCAGATTCTTTCTTGATTTAACTTGCTTTTTGAATAATCATCAGAAGAAATTATCGACGTCCTCACGAAATCGCAAGTTTCTAGTAAGAACCTTCAGCATTACGGGAAAAATACAAATAGGTATATCGAAGCACAAAAAACGAAATGAGTTTTTCGTGAAAACTCATGTTTTTCATTTAGTGGTTTTGTGAATTTCACCGAAATCATTATTTAGGGTTTATTTCACGTCAAAAACATCAAAACTAGTAAATATTTAGTTTTTCTCTGCTTCGATATAACGTACAGAGATTTTTTTTTTGTACGTCATATCGAAGAGTACCTGTATTGCAAGAAAATTGCTCCGAGGATTCTACCGACAATCATCCGACCCATCGTGCTCTACGGTTATCCTGCATGGCAAATTTGTGCCGAAAGTCATCGTAAAAAACTTCAAGTCCAGCAAAACAAGATCTTGTAGATGGTCCTTGATCTGGATCCTTTCTACCCAACGGTTGAGGTTCATCGTATTGGCAAAATAGATACCGTGAATTCCTTTATCGAGCTTGGAATGTCAAAATTTCGCAACCGCTGCCGTATGTCTACCAACCCGCTAATTACCGCTTTGCAGTAAATCTGTCGGAAAGAACAACACCTCTGTGATATTAGTAATAAGGCTGAAATTCTACCCCTACCCGATAAATAACTCCAACAATTACACTAGGTTTTTTTTTCTCTGGCTTTTTCCTAGTTTCTACCACCATTTGTAATTTGCTATAATTGGCTTCTTTAGCGGTGTTGAGATAATTCCATATTCAGAATCTGCATGCAAAACTGAGCCGAAATCCAAATTTTCATGAATTTTGATGCCCGGGAACCTATTTAAAAATCAGTTTGAAGTTTGAGGGGTGTCGAATCACCCCTCGTCGCATTTTGTACTGGGCGGAGCTGTCAAGCAGTTGGCCAGCTGTCAAAAGGTGATTTCGAAAAATATCTTCGAAAGCGATTTTAGGTACCAAAATGAAGTTCTAAAAATATGAAAAAAATCATGGTGGTTCAGAAAAAGGTGCTCTTTCGTATAAAATCAAAACATCAATACATTTTTCTTAATTTAAAAACCCAATTGAATTCCCTATGTGGCCTATGCTAAAAGACAGTTGTAAGACATCAAATCTCTGTTCTAATCTAATGTATCCCAATAGTTATAAAAGAAATTGCTGAAATAAATGAAAATGAAATGAACACATTTTGACTAAACTTGCAATTAATCGCCACATCAACACTGAAGTAGCAGTGTAAAGCTTTTGTCAATAATTTAGATATTTTAATTTAGTATAGTGAGATGTAAACTCGAAGGTTAACGTTTTAGACTTCTGTTCCAGCATGCCGGAGCTAACAAACTTTAAATACATTTAAGGCTTATAAAAAAGTAGAAAAAGACGTTATTCAAAACCATATGCTGTTTTCAATCAGTGTTATATGGCCTTTCAATAAATACATATATGTACTTTGAAAATCTGAATTACAGATGTGAAATTAGTTCAAGTTATATGGTGTATTCGAACTTATTGAACATCGCCAGAAGCTCCAAAGTCCAGGCTAAATCTGGACAGCATAACATAAGAACGCGAAAACGAAAGGTGACGTACGACCTGTTCCATCTAAAAAAGGGGAAGGTGTTGGGGAGACGGGGAGACTATTCTAACCGGAGAAAGAGCAGTCGATGACGATGATTCGAGATGACTCATCATCTGACAGGTCGTGCGATGATTGATGGCATCCTCGTCACGCCAAAGGAGGTAATGTCATCGTTCAGTGGAATTTAAATCCGCGACATTTCAATTAGATAAAATGAAAACTCGCCCGAACAAAACTCCATCAAGATTTCAAAATGCATTTTAAGAATAATGCCAGGGCACTATGATTGTACTCTTTAATTTCGGTTCCGGGTGGAGACCGAATGTGGACAGACAAAATCTTCGGGATCACCGTTAAGAAAACAAATTATCATCTTATTGAAATCGATTGTAGACATTTGAATGTTAAAAAAAATAACAACAATTTAAATAATTTTCCGAAATGAGTTTTAATGCTTTTGATTTGCCTGTCGGGGCACTGCAGCCGCCTATGGTGCCATTCAACAAGTTTAGAAGGAATGATAGTGGTGCCAACTTCACATAGGTAATTCTGAGAGCATTCATCAGTTTCAACAAGATTCTTTAAGAAATTGAATAAAGCTGGATAGGTTAAATTTATTTTTTTTAACTGGATTTGATAGAAGCAGATCTTAGTTGATTTGGTGAGCATAGACCCGTCCATAAGCTACGTAAACTCAAAAGACGCGGAAATGTCTGACCTAGATAAAATTATCTAAACTTTGAAAGTCTACGAAAGGGACTGAGAAGGCGGTCAGAAATGACCAAAAATTAACCTAAGATTATGGATAGTGCCTTAATGCAATATTATTACAAGTAATGCCGTGTGCGCCTCCGCACACAGACCTGGCAACCGGGTCCAAATAAGCATCACTTCCATCCAATCCGAACGGAAAGCAAAACAGAGCAACCATCACCCTAGCTCGAGCGAACGAACCGCTAGCGCTGGCTTCTCTGTATGCATTATAAAGTTATCGTGACGAAGAGCAAAGCGAACAGAAACATTTTGGACGCTTCGCTGTACGGAACGCCCTGTACGTGGCACCTTCGGGAAGGAATTTTAATGCTGATTTTGTGGTTTTCTTCTTCGCGATTTTGAAGTATTGCCGTCACCGGATTTGGCTCGATTCTGAAAAGTTCGGCCGAAATTAACTTCCGCCAAGGCTTTCGGATCATTCTCCACCGGTAATTTCCACTGATAAAATATTTTCATTTTTCACACAAATCCCATCCCAGCGGAAGAAAACTTTTCAGGCGATACTCACTCGACAACGGAACGACGTAGAGAGCGGACGCTTTATTTTCCTCCTTTGCTGCGGCTTTGGGGGAGCGCGAAAAAATTTTCAGATCAGCAAATCGTATCTTTTTCTTCACGATTATTCCACCACTTGCATTCAAAATCCTTTTTATCCGAAATCGCAGTGCTTTTAGAACAACAAAATACACCCAACAGATATCACTGAATCAACCCACAATCGGGAAGGAAAATTTTCAACTCTGCGCCCGCCGCAGGAATGAAAAAACAGTTTGTTCCAAAACTGGGGCCAACACCAGCGCGTCTCGATCCCGGGTTTTCTTCCCGCTGGCGGCCACTAATCCGGCGTACTTCACCGTTCCGTTAAGCCGGGACACTTTATTCCGAACTTGACACAGAAATTTCCCGCTAATACATCGCGCGATAGACACTTTCGGACGAAAACTTTTCCAGCGCAGAAAATCACTACGTTCCGCCACCGTTCGCCATTTGCATTTTCTGAATCGTCGTCGCCGTTCGTTTGCGTTTGCTTGCTGCTGTCGGGGGTGCTGCTGAGAGCAAACCGTGGCCGCTCTCTCGCGCGAATCGCGACGTACGAGCGAGATGGCGAATTCCGCTGCGCGCGTCGTCTGACAACTGAACGGGATAGCATGCGATGCAAAATAAACGAAGACCAAAACGCGGACTGCGTCATCTCACGAAAGTGAGACCCGAAAGAGTTTGTTTGCGAGAGAGTTTTTTGTTTGTGTTATGCCTGGTTTAGACAGTGAAAGTGACTTGATTCAAGTCAATGGAAAATGCCCAATTGAATGCGAATTGAACGTGTAAACACCACCATTCATCTCACATGAGCAACTCACTTGACTTGAACGAAAGTTGAACATGTTGAACTTTTTCATTCAAGTCAAACGAAATCGTCTCACTTGCCCCGTCTAAACCCGCGATTCATGTGAGCTGAATTCAAATCATCTGTCAGAGATGAATTCAATTCAGTTTGCTTACGCTGCGCACGAGTTGAACAATAGACCACCTCACGGCGAAATTCTATCTTTTTCGCTCTTTCAGAGAGTTTGAAAACAACAGGACCAGTACCTGTCAAATTTGACAGGTGCTGGTCCTGTTGTTTTCTAATTTCTCGTAGGAGAGAAAGAGAGCGATTTCTTGATGACGTCACCGTGCAATGGAGTATAGGCCTTTTCATTTGACGTCTTAAATCAGCTGATATTTCGGGCGTTTGACAGTTCTTCTATGAAGGTGACACTTTCTTGTTAGCATCTGTTGTTTAAGCTTTGTAAACAAATGCATGCACGGAACTGTCACATGAAAAGGCCTATGTAAACACTTGCTTCAACTGAGATGCATTCAAGAGCATTCAAGTGAACACTCAAGTCATTTGCTCAGTCTAAACACATCATTCCATTGAATTGAACATCTTTGAGAAGTTAGCAAGTGGAATGTTCGTTTCAGTTGAACAATGTAAACCAGGCATTATGATGTGTCAGGGGTGGGATAAAATTTTCCTTTTGATAGTAGTGAAATTCACCACCAGGGTTACGGGGAGCATCGTGTGAAATGGTCAGCGATTTTTGGACGGGATTAAAAGAGAAGGAACTTCACAACAGTGTTGTAGAATACAGGCCAAACATTTCTATAGGTCCTAATGGTCCTAAGTGCAGATGAGAGGCTCTCTGGAGTCTCCTCTCTTTCGATTATAACGAGATTGTATTTATAAATTTTGATTTTCTTCTTGCGTCGGAAGGTAAATTAAACAATCCTTCTCCGATCAACACGTCACACATTTTCAAAATGTCCACTGTGACATCGGAACAAAGAGAGCCTCTCTTTGCCAATAAGTAGGGTATCGCGCCACTTGGGCGGTGGCTTCTATATTCGTCTGTTTGCCACTATAATTCAGTCAATTTTGAACCAATTGACTTGAAATGCTGTACACGGGTAGATACTATACCTATCTCACCACATTCCAAAAGTTGTGTCAATGGGGCACGTTCGGTGAAGTACTAGATTTGTAGTAATGAGCTGAATTTTTGTATGGTGAGAAGGTCCATTCTCCGTTTCTGCAAGGAAATGGTGCAAAAAGCGTGGGTATTATGATTCCTTGTCTAATTTGATGCTGTTTGAGTAAAACTTTGGATAACTATGTTGTTTATGTTGCAAGAAATGGAGAAAACAACAACACTGTTGCCCAAATTTTTGCTCAAACCGCATCAAATTAGGCAAGGAATCATAATACCCACGCTTTTTGCACCATTTTATTGCAGAAATGGAGAATTGACCTTCTCACCATACTAAAATTCAGCTCATTACTACAAATCTAGTACTTCACCGATCTGTCCTATTGGTTCAAATTTGACTGAGTTATAGTGGAAAACAGACGAATATAGAAGCCACCGCCCAAGTGGCGCGATTCCCTACTAGACGAGCTCAAACAATAGTCATGTTCAACGACGTAGGTTGAACTTGCTCGAAGTTGTTGCATCTCGCTCTTACCCGTTCGATGACAAATGGGTAAGAGCAAGATGCAGCAACTGAGGAAGTTCAACCTGCGTCGTTGAACAGGCCTAATATTTATAAGCAAAAAGTACCCAAAATAGAATCCCTAGTCTAAATGATTCTCATTCTATTTCTGACACAAAATGGAAATTTTTCTTAAGTATTTAATTGCAACTATTTGCTATTTAAATGTAAAATATAAGATAAGATACTATAATAATATATCGATATATCTTCTACACACTAGATAATTTTTAACTGTTAAGCTATGTCTTTTCCTAGTCATTGTAATAATAAAGCCTTCAAGCGATGACCTGCAGCTTTAGACAAACGTCTAATCCCACACTCAAATCCGCCCGGTGCTTGTTGACCATCTTGAGAAGTCCAATCTTCTTGTCCTTGGCATTGTTCGACTCCAGCTCGTACAGTGTGGACAGATTGATCAGCAGCGACTCGTTCAATGCCTGCTTCGGATTTCGCTGGACGGCACTCTCAAACAGTTTGATGGCTTCCTTCAGCTTTCCTGAGTAGAGCAGACATACGCCCATGTTGTTGTAGAGCATGGTGTTGGTCGGCTCCAATGCCGAAGCTTTCTGGAACAAATCAAAAGCGCTTTGAAAATCATTTTGGGCAACCGCCAACAATCCTCGATCCACCAAATCGCGCAAATCTGGCTGGAGGGTTTGATCGCCGCCCTCTCGCAGTCGCTTTGCTTCGGAGAATTTCTTTTCGGCTCCGTAGATATCTCCGCACTGCAATCGAATTCGTCCCCAGGCAGAGAGGAGTGATCGCTTCTCGGCGACCGATGCCGCCGGGTCATCAACCAGCCTTCGGATCAGCTGATCCGTCAAACTGAAATCCTTCAATAGAAGCGAGCAGTTAACAATGGAATGTAGAATCCGCTTCTCCCGCAAATGCCAGAACTGCGCCGACTGTTTATTGGCCTCACTCTCCGGAAGTCGTTCGAAATAGTTACATATTTGACTGGCAATGGCCAACATCTCCGTCAGACGATCCAAGGCAACACGCGGAGAACCCAAATAAATCGGTAGTTCCGCCAGCAGCAACCGAAACGAAAACGAGGCCATCGATCCCTTTCTGTTCGAGTGCATATCCGGATGATAGAACTCATAGAACACATCCGGCTTATTCAGCGACCCGAATGGTTCCGCCTCGACACGGGCAATCTCAAACTGTCCCAGCTTGACCAACAGTGCCAACCGTGTGAACCACAGCTGTAACGAATTCGGCGAGTGCTTCACCGTATATCCGGCCCGGCCAAATCCCTGCTGTTTGATTGTCAGCAGCCGCGCAGTCAGATTTACCGCCGACCGGAAGCATCCGTGCTCAATCAGTTCTCTCAATCCGCGCTCGTCCTGAGTAACGTCATTCGGCGACAGAATTTTTCTGTGCTGTGCCTCCACCGGATCCACCAGCACACTCACAGCTTCGTGGACCGGATCGTTCAGATCGGTGGCCACACTCACTCCGGGCATTGTGAGCGACGGAGACACCCCCGGTTCCACCACCGGCAGCTCCCACAGATCTCGAACGTTGTCCGGAATGTTGGATTTTGGATCAACGGCTGATGCACCCGCCTGAAGGAAATCGTACGAAGCGTACGGCTCCGGAATCGGAGCAGAAGTTTTGCCTACAAAAAATGAAATAAGAATCTATAGGTATCTACCTAACTCGACAGACGAAACATTTTCAGCGAAAACTTACCACCATCCTTCCCAGCGAGGTGGTCGAAGAAACTGGGCGGATCGTTCGCGAAATACTGACTCAGACTTGGTTCATTTCGATTTTCCGTCATTCCAGGATAATTTTGTTTTCAGTTTTCTATAACAAAGTGAATTTTTGGTAAAAACAGCGCCAAGAGATTGAAAAAATCTCGCGAATCTGCGAAACACTGATCACGAATCTATTGTCAAAACGACAAAAACAAATAATGACCCTGGTGGTAAATTTCAGATTAACGAAAAGTCAAACTGTGCTATTTTTCAAAAGGGACGATGTCGGACAGTCAGTCACTAACCGTTGGATCGGGAAATCGCGAAAAATGATGGACGTATTTTATTG
The DNA here is from genome assembly GCF_035046485.1 of Aedes albopictus. Classification (NCBI taxonomy): domain Eukaryota; kingdom Metazoa; phylum Arthropoda; class Insecta; order Diptera; family Culicidae; genus Aedes; species Aedes albopictus. The sequence goes on along the minus strand of NC_085138.1, from coordinate 388,454,995 downwards.
CTGACTGCACCCCAAATTGGACTGACACAATAGTGTGCACACACCTTCAAAGTGTGATTACAGCGCAGGGATACGTCGGATCGAATTGAGGTCTTCGGTGCACTTATTCCTTGTAAATGGAGGAATAAGTGCACCGAAGACGTCAAGACGATCCGAGGCAAATGTGCACTTTTATCACACTTTTTAGGCGTACCAAAAAAAGTGTGATAGTCCATTTTGAGATGAAGTCTGCAATATTGTCGGGCCGCTACCAAACCGTCAGAAACACAGTGCACTAGATGCGAAAAAGTTGCGACACTTGTGGACCAAGAAAATGGCAATAGGACGGATCGGTGAAGTACTAGATTTGAAGTAATGAGCTGAATTTTTGTATGGTGAGAAGGTCAATAGGGTCCTAAAATTAAAGACGAAATATCGCTTATATTGAATAATACGATCAAGCATGGTATTCTAATTGGAATTGTACTTTACTCGAACTTGAAAAACAAAGGAATAATGAGAAAATTCGAAATAAGTAAAATGGTAAATAGTTCTTCTTTGACATTTGAGGTCAACCTTGTGTGACTGAGCTCGACATTTTTCACACTGGGATTTCAAAAAGGTTCCTATCTGACATACACGGTGAAAAAAATCACTCAAAGTATGTGTTATAAGCTAGGGACGAGACAAAAGGCTAAAAAAAATAAAAAATATATATTTTCAACTAGCGTTAATAAAAACGTCAAAAAATGAGTAAATATGTACTCTTGAACCATATATTGTGGTTTAAAACAAGAATCCTGATAGGACTTTAGGAGCCTATTCTCCGTTTCTGCAATGAAATGGAGCAAAAAGCGTGGGTATTATGATTCCTTGCCTAATTTAATGCTGTTTGAGCAAAACTTTGGGCTACAGTGTTGTTGTTTTCTCAATTTATTGCAACATAAACAACATAGTTATCCAAAGTTTTGCTCAAACAGCATCAAATTAGGCAAGGAATCATAATCATCATAATACCCACGCTTTTTGCATCATTTTATTGCAGAAACGGAGAATTGGGTTTTTAAATTAAGAAAAATTCAGTGATTTTATATTTTTAAATGATAGAGCACCTTTTTCTGAGCCACTATGATTTTTTTTTCAAATTTTTTGAACTTATTTTTGATACCTAAAAATAATTTCAAAGAGATTTTTTCAAATCACCTTTTGACAGCTGGGCAACTATTTGACAAAACGCCCAGTACAAAATCCGACGAGGGGTGATTCATCAAATCGCTCCCATACAAACTTAAAATTGATTTTTAAATAGGTTCCCGGGCACCAAAATTCATGAAATTTTGGATTTTGGCTCAGTTTGACATGTAGATTTAGAATATGGAATTGTCTCAACACCGATAAAGAAGCCAATTGACCTTCTCACACTACACCGAACGTGCCCCATTTTTGATTGAATGTCTGTCTTGATTCCAACCGGATAGACGATATTGACCTCGCAGCACCAAATCGGAGTTCGTCAGTTGGACTAGCGATGCGAAGTTTTCAGCGAACTTCCACTTCACTGCCGTAGATATCAGCTCTTCTTCAATCAGGACTACATGAATTGGGAGATTTTGAACAGTATTTAAACTTTAAACCGAATATGCTGCCGTTAATGTGTTGCTTAAACACGAGCTTAAACATTGCTTAAGTTTTGTTATTCGACTTATTTTTTACATCAACAATGAAGCTGATCAATGTTTGATTAATCATGTCCACAACGTTTATTCATGTAAATAAAGTTTTCGGTAAGCTCTGATCATCAGCAGCGCTACTAGAGCTTAATGGGGCACGTTCGGTTTAGTACTAGATTTGTAGTAATGAGCTGAATTTTAGTATGGTGAGAAGGTCAGTTCTCCGTTTCTGCAATGAAATGGTGCAAAAAGCGTGGGTATTATGATTCCTTGCCTAATTTGATGCTGTTTTAGTAAAACTTTGGATAATTATGTTGTTTATTTTGCAAGAAATGGAGAAAACAACAACACTCTTGCCCAAAGTTTTGCTCAAACAGCATCAAATTAGGCAAGGAATCATAATACCCACGCTTTTTGCACCATTTCATTGCATAAACGGAGAATTGACCTTCTCACCATACAAAAATTCAGCTCATTACTACAAATCTAGTACTTCACCGATCTGTCCTATAGTGAGCAAACATCAAACAGGAGCAAAAACGACGCCAGCGCAGTGAGTGGTCAATCGACCTACTACCGAAAATTCAAATCAACCGTTAAAAAGGTGATCGATGGGAAGCGAGCGGAGTGTGACGCCTGTTTCGCTGTGCCTCTTTTATTAGCCTCTGCATGCTGTGAGATTTTGACTTTTACTGCGAGCACTGTGTTCAAAATTTCTGTGAGAGTGAGCAGGACAGCACCAAAACAGGGCTCGCAGTAAAAGTCAAAGAACAAAAGAATTATGCCAGCATACACAGGCTAATATGAAAGCACAGAGAAACAGACGTCACACTTAGAACGAATTATATTAAAAATCATCGTCACGAAATCGTAATCGCCCAATACTAATCATGCCGTGTATGGCAAAGCCACCTCTAGATGGCGGTAGAGAGCAAATGTCAAACAGGAGCAAAAACGATGCCAGCGCCGCGACTGGTCAATAGGACAGATCGGTGAAGTACTAGATTTGTAGTAATGAGCTGAATTTTAGTATGGTGAGAAGATCAATTCTCCGTTTCTGCAATGAAATGGTGCAAAAAGCGTGGGTATTATGATTCCTTGCCTAATTTGATGCTGTTTGAGCAAAACTTTGGGCAACAGTGTTGTTGTTTTCTCCATTTCTTGCAACATAAACAACATAGTTATCCAAAGTTGAGCTCAAACAGCATCAAATTAGGCAAGGAATCATAATACCCACGCTTTTTGCACCATTTCATTGCAGAAACGGAGAATTGACCTTCTCACCATACTAAAATTCAGCTCATTACTACAAATCTAGTACTACACCGAACGTGCCCCATTGACCAACTATCGAATATTTGAATCAACCGTCAAAAAGGTAATCGATGGGAAGCGCGAATAGAGTGTGACGTCTGTTTCTCTGTGATGAAAGCACAGAGAAACAGACGTCACGCTCTCATCGTTTCCCATCGATCACCTTTTTAACGGTTGATTCAGTACAGTAGACGTTCGGTCGGTGCAAACGGTTTAACTGCAATGCTTTTTAACTGCAAGCCCGGTAAGTGCAACAAATTTGCAGTTATCGCACCGCCAAACGTCAAAATGGCGCGCCATGTTAGCCCTAATGAACAGTCGAATGAATTTTTCGTTCATTTTACGTCAATTGACGGCTTGTTGACACTGTCAGGCGTTGCAGTTATCGAATTTTCGTTCGCTAAGTGAAACGTAAACATTAGACCTGTTCACTTTTTTTGACCTACCCGTGTCACATCAAATTATCAATCCACATGCAAAAACAAGTCTTCAGTCCAAAATTGAGCCAAATTGATAAAGGTTTAGAGGTGTATCAAATCGATTTTGTGTTTTTTCGAGCATTTTCACGGAAATGTACTCCAATATCCAGAAAAATGCACCGAAAAGGTACAGAAAACACCGTTAAAATATAGTTGGAACAATACTCTACAACTTTGCCGAAGCCACTACGGTGTTTAAATTGCTTATTTCAAAGTTATTCAATAATTTTCGTTAAAAAATCGCGAAAAAATACAATATTTTTACAGTTTTTCATGTAAAAGTCATGTAAATTTACATTGTATTAGGTGACTAATTTAATTAGCTATTGCTCCTATGTGTTACGAACATTTCGTCCATACATCATTTTAGTGTAGGAATTCGATTTCATTGACTAATTATCAAAATTATGTCACGTTGATACTAAAAATCACATAGAGTTGCCAGCACAAAATTAAACAAAGTTACCCATGATTAAAACGTCATTACATTTCTTTGGCGCATCTGCATCAGTTTCAATTTGGTGTAGATGGTTGAGCATGAGACTGCCGATTCGAAGATTCAAGGTTCGAGCCCTGGAATAGGATTTTTTGCGTCTCGATCCAGCTATAAGTTAATGAGACTACACTCTGCATCTCATTGCAATTTGGCATCATAGCCTTGTTTCGAAACCGTAGAGTGCATAGTAAGAATGAAGTTTCCCTTTATCGTGTAGTTTATGGCTAGATAGATGCAAGTAATCTCCACCGTTGAATGATAAATTTTGCATCCAAAAGCAGTTCCATCATCGTATTGAATTGTTTTAGCTAAATTAATCGGTATCAAACAGATGTCCAATATTTCGTCCAGCTGATCTCGTCGACACGATTTCTTGTCAACAAGTAAACTAAATATCTAGCTTGTCCTGGAATGGGCTTAATTGGCAGGTCCCGATCATCATTATTTGGGGGTTTGCGTGTAAGTCATGGGCTATGGCTCATGACAGATTCATCATTCTAACTGCTACAAAGAAAAAAAAAAGTTTACTATGTATTTGAACTTGAACCTGGGACCTTCTGATCCGCAGGCTCGAGCCTTATCATCTGCGCTATTTCTGATACTTGAATCAAAGGACATTAGAATACGATGGCATGACGTCTTAATCATGGATAACTTTGTTTTAATTCGTGCTGGCAACTCTACGCGATTTTTAGTATCAACGTGACATACTTTTGATAATTAGTCATTGAAAACGAATTCCTACACAAAAACGATGTATGGACGAAATGTTCGTTACACAAAGCAGAAATTGCTAATTAATTTAGTCACTTAAAATAATGTAAAATTACATGACTTTTATATGTAAAATCGTAAAAATATCGTGTTTTTTCGTGATTTTTCAACTAAAATTATTGAATAACTTCGAAATAAGCAATTTAAACACCGTAGTATCTTCGGCAAAGTTGTAGGGTATTGTACTAACTATATCCTAACGGTATTTTCGGCACCCTTTGGGAGCAATTTTCTGGATTTATGAGTAAATTTCTGTGAAAACGGTTAAAAAAACACAAAATCGATTTGATACACCTTTAAATCTTTATCAATTTGGCTCAATTTTGGACTGAAGACTTGTTTTTGCATGTGGGTTGATAATTTGATGTGTCACGGAGAATCGGAGAAAAAAAGTTTCAAAGTGAACAGGTCTAGTAAACATGTTGCAGTTATCGAACGTCTACTGTAGTAGGTCGATCGACCACTCGCGGCGCTGGCATCGTTTTTGCTCCTGTTTGACGTTTGCTCACTACCGCCATCTAGTGGTGGCCCGGCCAAACACAGTACGTGGTTAAACCACAGACAAACAGACGTAACACCTTGAACGATTTTCATGGAAATCCATCGCCCAGCTCACACTACCATCACCTGGTGGAAAAGTTGCACGAATCACTGTGTTGTGCCATATCGTCAACAGAAGGCGCTAGTGTGAAACGTCAAACGCATAGAAAAACGATGCGCGCCCCTCTGGTTGTGAAAGCCACAACTATGGAAATTTAAAATGATCGTTAAAAGCGTGGTCGATGGAAATTTCACAAGTGTTACGTCTGTTTGTCTGTGGTTAAACTTTCTGAAACATTTTGTGGCGTATCCAGATACAAAAGCGCCACCGTATCTGTTTATTTCATAGCGGCCGTTTTAGTTATTTCAGTGATTCATAGTCTGGCGATGAAGGTGAACTTTTTTGGAATCGTTTTTGACATTCTAGTTGAACAGAAATTTAGTTATGAGGGATAATTAACCCTCTTTGTAGGGTCCCAGACCCTACTCACATAAATCTATTACGAGGGAGGTAGCCAAAAACGTATTATACGTTTTGACGATGTTGTTGATTTTATTCGGGGTAAGAAAATGAAAGAGGAATCTGTTGCTTCTTTTTCACGAATGTAAAACACTGCAGGAAGAGATTGAGGTATCAAATCGTTGATTTTACATACAAGCAAAGATTTGTAAGCTAGGTATCAAAACGCATTTTAATCCAAGAGAGATCACTGCTTCATATCTGAAGTATTTGTTAAACTGCTCTCCGATCAAAATGAGCTTAAGAATTCTTATTACAATCATACTATATTTAACTGATCTGACCAGCTACGGGTACGCAAGCTCATCTGGATTCTACATCGACAACGGTCAGGGTCAAACGGTTCGTGAAACCACCATTACGCCTCAGGATCGTCAGGAGATCGAGCATGAAATCTTAGATTTGCTGGGACTGCCAGATAGACCCAACAAGGAGCACATTCATCCATCATTACGAAAGTCAGCTCCACAGTTTTTGCTGAACATCTACCTCAAATTTTCCGAAGAAGTCAACGAAGAACGCAGAAGCAGGCGTATTGCCAGGAATGCCTTGTACAGCAATTCCGATCTGTTCACGGAAGCGGATCAACGGGCGATCGAGGAGAGCGACTGGATTATGACCTTCCTGAACAAAGGTCATGTGAATATGCCTAAGGTAAGACATCATAGGTATGGAGAGCGCTTGGTGTTCGATACAAGCGAAGCGGCAGCCAATGGGACACTGCTTTTGTATGCCAGTTTGAAGATTTATAAGAATTTCACCGGAGATCATGCCAACGCGATCACAAACGGCAGATTAATTACCATCAGGACTTCGTTGATCAAAAGTTACGATACTGACCGAAAGTTTCATGAATTAGATTTTTTAGCGGAACACATTGTGCAATACAGCTATCGTGGGTGGATTGAAATAAATGCCACTAATATGATGGACCGTTGGATGGCTGAGTCTATGAAAAATAAAGGTATCTTTGTTGAGGTCTTCTTTTCGGAAAATCCGCAGAAACAGGTAAGGCCGCAAGATGTCGGTCTGATTCTTTCGAATAAGTTCGGTCGTTACCAACCCTTCTTGGTCAGCTATTACAAGGGCCGTGACTTGGTCAAACCGACTCCGCACGTGACTCGATCTAAGCGTAGCGTCGGAGCCGCAAATCAACGAAAGAAACCTTACAAAAAGTCCGTCCGACCACGTAACCCTCTGCTGGAGAAATGGGCGCTGAAAGAAAAGAGCTGCCAGATCCACACGCTGTACGTTAGCTTCCGGGAGTTGAACTGGCAAGACTGGATCATTGCGCCGGATGGCTTTGGAGCGTTCTTCTGTCATGGCGAGTGTAATTTTCCGCTGAAATCACACATGAATGCCACCAACCATGCGCTCATACAGACGCTGGTGCATCTGATGCATCCAGGCAGTGTTCCCAAACCGTGCTGCGCGCCGACGAAGCTCACGCCGATCTCGGTGCTGTACCACATCGACGACGCCAACATCAACCTGAAGAAGTACAAAAATATGGTGGTCAAAAGCTGTGGATGCCTGTGATTGGGTTTCGGATTATAGTGAAATAAATTCTAGGTAAAGCAAATAGTTCAATGTCATGTTTTCATTTATTACCTAGATTCGATTACAATAAAATGACCTTGCTTTATATAATATAAATCTTTTGCTTCAAGTTCTCCATATACTATATATTGTACCGATTAAGCTTATGTAAGTGTTTCCAACTGAAGTTGAATAAAGTCGATCGATGATTTTGTCAAACTTATACTGCGGTTCAATGCGTTCTCACTCGTTTTCTTTTTGAAGCAATTCCACAATGTGCTGTGAGTATAGTTTCAACCCCTCTGTTGGTAGAAGTTCTTCTCATTTAAATTTTGTTTATAATAGTTTTACCGCCTCTTATTTCTCGTGATCAACTGGTAGATTTTTTTTTCGGTAAGATGATTTTTCAAATCATAAAAAGAAAAGATATGTTTTTATGGTTATGGTTATGATATGAGGTTTTCAATTTAAAAAATAGAAAAATGAAATGGATCAAACATCATGAAGTAATCTCCCTTCGAGTAATCAAAGCTCATGATACATTTTTCGATTAGAGGGCTACGGTAGTACCACAGACAAACAGACGTAACACTTAGAACAAATTTATTAAAAAATCATCGCTCAGTTACACTAGCACCTGCTGGTAATGATATTGCTCGAAGCACTGAGCTTTGCAATATCGTCAACAGCCGGCGCTAGTGTGAAACGTCAAACGCGAACAAAAACGATGCGCGCGCCTCTGGTTGTGAAAGTAACAACTGCGGAAATTTAAAATTATCGTTAAAGCCGTGGGCGATGAAAATTTCGTCAGTATTACGTTTGTTTGTCTGTGGTAATATACAGAAAAAAACAGACGTAACACTGACTCTGCGGTCTCTGCGGTGTTAAATAAAAGTTAGTGAAACCAGAATTTACAACTTGATTACAACGGTCTCCAAAAAAAAATCTTCCAAATCAAATCATCATGTTATACAGATTATTTCAGAAAATCTTTCATGTGTTCCTCCAGAAGTTTCACAAAGAATTCTTTTATGAAAACTGACATGAATTGCTTCACCAAATCCTCCATGAGATTGTTTGAGAAATTCGCCCAGAGATTACTTGAGAAATTTCTCTGGATATTTATTCAACAATTTCTCTTGGCATTCGTTTGAAGAATTTTCTTTCAAAAATCTACCAAGAATTTTTCAGAAAGAATTCTTCCAAAGCATCTTGTATGATTTTCTTTTAAAACTCCTCCATTTCTTCCAAAAAAAATATATCTGAATTTGAGCAGAAATTTCTCCAGGGATTTTGTCAAAAAATCGTTCTGAATTACTTCAGAAATTTCTGCAGAGATTCCATTAATAAAAGTTTCAGCAATGTCTTCTGAAATTATTCCGCAGTTTTTTTTTTTCAGAAAATGTTTCAAAAACTTGTGTTGGGGTTACTTCTTCCAAGGATTTTCCAAATGCACTAGAGAATCAGAAGTTTCACAACGAGGTTTGTAAGAAAGTTGTGTATGAGTTTCTGTAGAAATTCTTCCAGGGATTTCTTTAGAAAATGCTTCAAATATTTATCCTATTTTTCGGGACTTTTCTAAGTTTTTTTTTCGAAAAATCTTTTGGATATTCCTTTAGGCATTCTCTTAAACATTCTTCCAAGAATTTATTCCGAAACTTTCTCCGGGGTTTGCTTTAGAAATGGCTTCAGAGATTTTTTTTTTGAAAATGCGCCAGAAAATCTCTCTGGGATTTCTTTAGAAATTCCTTTAGAGACTTTAATAAAATGGAAGATACATCCGGGAACCTTCAAGGATTTTTTTCAGAAAATCTCCCATGGGTCGCATTATAACTTTGACTACTGTTTTCTTTAGAAATGTCTCCATATTTTCCGCCAGAGATTTTTATTATAAATATCTTCAAGGATTACTTTGAAAAACAAATCCTCAAATTTTTCGATAATTGAGGGGGTTAGAAGCAAAGGGGTGTAAGTGACAAAACCCAACTTTCGAGTAAATGAGGTTTAAAGTTTTTGACCAATTTTTCATCCCATACAAAATGTATGGAACTTCAAAATCAACCCTATTTTCTCTGATTTGTTGTAATTTTTCCAATCATCGTAGAAACAATCTTCCTGAAGTTTCTGAAAGCTTGAAATCTGAAGAATTTTATGGTATGCTCAGCTCAAAATCGACAAAATGGTCACTTACACTCCTTTGATTCTGGGCCCCTCAATTCATTCTTGGACTCTTGTTGAAATGTATCCTAGGATTCATTTCAAAAAGCTTTCACGAGTTCCAGAAAAAATCTCTCAGGGATTCTTGAAGAAATTCTTCCAAGGACTCCTTTGGAAACTCCTCCGAAGATTTACTTTATAAAATCATCCAGGAAATCCAAAAAAACTCCAGTCACAAATTATTTCACAAAATATTCTAGGAATTCCTTTAGACTTTAGAATGTCTTCCAGAAATTTCTCCAAGAACTCCTTAAGAAGTCTTGACTCACGGATACATTGAGAATCAGAAATTCAGAACTCCTTCAAAATTTTCTCATAAGCTTTCCAAAGAATTTTCTCCAAAGGTTGTTTTAGAAATTTTTAAGAAAGTTTCTTCACATTTTCTTAGATATATATTCCTTTAAAACATTTCTCTTCCAGAAATTGTTCCAAGGATTCCTTCAGAAATGTTTCTACAGATTCTTTCAGAGATTCTTATAAGTATTCTTACGGAAAGTCTGGAAAACATTCTTGCAGAGATTGCCACAGAATATTTTCTCAGAAATTCTCAGAAAAGGATGTCCTCCAAACGTACCTGTAGGAATTTCAATTAGCTGGTCAATTGACCAACTCCCGAAAATTTGAATACCGATAAAAAGGTAATCAATGGGAAGCGAGTAGAGTGTGACGTTTGTTTCTCTGTCTTTGATTATTAGCAATCTTGAGATGTTATAAACAGATGGTCGTGGGTTCGATCCCAGATGATGATTCAGACGATAGAAGGATTATATCGGGATAAATCTCTGAAGAATCACCTGGATCAATCCCTAGAGGTATTCCTACAGGAATGCCTGGAGGAATTCCTGGATAAATTCTGGGAGGAATCCTTAGAGAAATTACTAAAAAAATCTTTTAAGGAATTCCTAAAAGAAATCCTAGTTAAATTTCTGGAGGATTTCTTGAAGGAATTGCTGTAGAAATTCCTGGAGGAAGTCTGGGAGGAATCCCTAGAATTTTTTTTGAAGAAATATCTTGAGAAATTCCTAGAGGAAATCTTAAAGAAATTCCTGAAAGAAACCTTGGAGGAAATCCCCGAAAGAATACCTGGAGGAATCCCTGAAGCAATTCTCTGGTGGAATGCATGGAGGAACTTTTGAACAAATTCCTGGCGTAATCCCTGGAGGAACTCTTGGATGAGACTCGCACTCAACAGGAGTTCCTGGAGAAACTCCTGGACGAATTCTTGGAGCAATGCCTGGAAGAATTCATGGAAGAATTCATGGAAGAATTCCTGGAGGAATTCCTGGAGGAATTCCTGGAGAAATTCCTGGAGGAATCCCTGGAAGAATTCCTGGAGGAATTCGTGGAGAAATCTCAAGAGGAATTCTGGGAGAAATTCCTGGAGAATTTTCTGAAAAATTCTCATGAGAAATTCCAGGAGGATTTCCTGGAAGAATACTTGGACGACTTTCTGGAAGATTTCCTGGAAGAAACTTCGAAGGATTTCCTGGAGGAATCTCTGAGAAAATCTCTGGAGAAATTTGAGGAGAAACTCCTGGAGGAATCCCTGAAGCACCTCATGGAGGAATCTCTAGAGGAATTCATGGAGAAATGCCTGGAGGAATCCCTGAAAACTCCTGAAGGTATTCTCCTGAAAAAATCTCTGAAGGATTCCGCTCCTGGAGGAATTGCTGACATAATTTCTGGAGGATGTCTAGGAGCAATTCATGGAGAAATTCCAGGAGGAATCTCTAGGGGGATTATTGAAAAAATTACTGGATGAATTTCTGGAGGAATCTCTAGAGGAACCCTGGGAGAGATTTCTGAAAAATCGCTTGAGAAATTCTTGGAGGAATTTCTAAAGGAATTTCTGAAGGAATTACTGGAGAAATCCTTAAAGAAATTCCTGAAAGAGTTCCTGGGGGAATCCTTGGAGAAATCTGTAGAGAAATTCCTGGAGGAATCTCTGCAGTAATTCTTGGAGAAATGCTTTGAGGAAATCCTGAAAAAATTACTGAAGGTATTCTAGGAGAATTTACTGGAAAAATGTCTGAAAAAATCTCTAGAGGATTTCCTGGAGAAATACCTGGAGAAATTGATGGTGTAATTTCTGAAGGATGTCCATGAGCAATTCCTGGAAAAAATCCTAGAGGAATTCCTGAACAAATCCATGGATTAAATCCTGGAGGAATTCCTCGAGGAGACTCTGGGGAATTTCCTGGATCCTCTGCATGAATTCCTGAAGGAACTCCAGGAAGATTTTCTGAAGCAATCCCAGGAGAAACTCCTGGAAGAACTCCTGGGGAATTCCGGGAAAAATTCTTGGAGGAATCCCTGAAGTGATTCCTGGAGGAATTCCTGGAGGAATCGCTGAACAAATAGCTGGAGAAATCTCTGCAAGAATCCAAGGGGGAATTCCTGGAAGAATGCCTAGGAGAATTCATGGTGGAATTCTTGGACGAACCCCAGATGTAATTCCCGAAGAAAACTTTGGAGGAATTCCTGTAGGCGTCTCTGGAATGGAGGCGTGGAGGAATCCCTGGCGTAATTCCTGTAGGAATTCTTGATGGGATTTCCAGAGGAACTCCTGGAGAAATCTCTAAAGGAAATGGTTAAGGAATTTCTGGAGGAATTTTTTAAAATAGGAATTCAGGAACTCCCAAAGGAATCCGTGGAAGAATTCCCAGAGGAATTTCCGGAAGAACTCCTGAAGAAATTTCTGGAGGAATCTCTTAAGGAATTTGTAGAGCAATACCATGAATAATTGCTGACGAAATCGCTGATGGAATTCGTGGAGAAATTCTGAAAGAATCCTTAGAAGAGTTCGTGAAGGACTTCCTGTAGCAGTTCCTGAAGAAACCTTAGAAGGAATCCCGGAAGCAATTTCAAGAGGAAATTCAAGGGTACCCCTAAACACTTCCTGGAAGAAGTACTGAATTAGTTCCTGAAGGAGTTCCTCAAAGAATACAAGGAGAATTTTCTCAAGGAATCCTAAGAAGAGTTCTTGGGGGTATTTTTAGAGGAATTTTAAAAATAAGTTGTTCTCAGAAGGAATTTCCGTGCGAAGCCCTAGAGAAATTCTTGGAGGAAGCCCTGGTGGATATCCTAGAGGAATGCTTGTAGGGATTCTCCGAGGAATCTCTAGAGAAACTCCTGGAGGAATCTCTAGAAGAATTCCTGGAGGAATTCCTAGTGGAATCTGTACAGAAATTTCTAAAGGAATCCCAAGAGGAATTTTAGAGGGATCCCTGCAGCAATTCTCAGAGGGATACCCGGAAGAATTTCTGGAGGGATCCCTTGGAGGAATTCCTGAAGAAGTTCGTGAATGAATTCCTGGAGGAATCGCCGAACGAATATCTGGAGAAATCTCTGCAAGAATCAGAGGAGGAATCCCTGGAAGAATGCTTAGAAGAATTCATGGTGGAATTCTTGGACGAATCCCTGAGATCATTCCCGAAGAAATCTTTGTACACAGAAAAAAATATTCATGTAAAATTCAGCTAGAAATCATGCACATAAAGGGAATGCTAGAGTTAGTGCATATTTACATGAGATATCATGTAAAATTACGTTACAATCGTCTAAATTTCCGCTAATAGTCACGTAACTGGTTGAAGTCCATGACGGTTTACGCGATGGTTGGCGGAAATTTACACGATGGTAATGTAATTTTACATGATATCTCATGTAAATATGCACTAACTCTAGCATTCCCTTTATGTGCATGATTTCTCGCTGAATTTTAATTACATATTTTTTTCTGTATAGGAAATCCTGTAGGAGTCTCTGGAAAAAATCCTAAGGGGAATCCCTAGAAGAATTCTTGGATAAATCGTTGTATGAATTCGTAGGGAAATGCCTGGTGGAATTATTGGAGGAATCCCTGGAGCAGTTCCTGGAGGAATTTCTGGAGGAATGCCTGGAGGAAGTCTTGAAGGAATGCATGGAGGAAACCCTGTAGGAATTCTTGATACGATTTCCAGAGGAACTCCTGAAGAAATCTCTAGAGGAATTACTAGAGGAATTTCTGAAGGAATCTTTAAGTGAATTCATGAAGGATTTTTTATTAAATTAAATTATTAAATTCATTCAGGAATTCTCAGAGGAATCTCTGGAAGAATTTCCAGAGGAATTTCTGGAAGAATTCCTGAAAAAAAATCTGGAGGAATCTCTTAAGGAATTCGTAAAGCAATACCAGGAATAATTCTTGACTAAATCGCTGATGGAATTCTTGGAGAAATTCTGAAGGAATCCTTAGAAGATTTCGTGGAGGAATGCCTGTTGCAGTTTCTGAAGAAACCCCAGAAGGAATCCCGGAAGCAATTTCAAAAAGAATTCGTAAAGGAACCCCTAATCAGTTCCTGGAAGAAGTACTGAATTAATTCCTGGAGGAGTTCCTCAAAGAATACAAGGAGGAAGCCTTGGGGGACTCTTTGGAGAAATTTTTAAAATAAGTTGTTCCAGAAAGAATCATTGAAGGAATTTCCGAGTGAAGCCCTAGAGAAATTCTTGAAGGAATCCCTGGTGGATATCCTAGAGAAATGCTTGTAGGGAATCTCAGAGAAATCTCTAGAGAAACTCCTGGAGGAATATCTAGAAGAATTCCTGGAGGAATTCCTAGAGGAATCTTTAGAGGGACCTTGCAGCAATTCCCAGAGGTATCCCTGGAAGAATTTTTGGAGGAACCCCTGCCCTGGAGGAAGCCCTGGAGAAATTCGTGGAGAAATCCGTTGAGAAATTCCTGGAGGAATCCCAGAAAGAACTCTTGAAGAAATCGCAGATAAAATTCTTGGAGAAATTCTGGAGGAATCCTTAGAAGAGTTCGTGGAGGAATTCCTGAAGCAGTTCCTGAAGAAACCCCAGAAGGAATCCCGGAAGCAATTTCAAGAGGAATTCGTAAGGTAACCCTCAAACAGTTGCTGGAAGAAATACTGAATTAATTCCTGGAGGAGTTTCTCAAAGAATACAAGGAGAAATTCCTCAAGGAAGCCTAAGAGTTCTTGGGTGAATCTTTGGAGGAATTTTTAAAATAAGTTGTTCCAGAAAAAATCATAGAAGGAATTTCCGAGTATAGCCCTAGGGAAAATCTAGGAGGAATTCCTGGTGGATATCCTAGGGGAATGGTTGTAGGGATTTTCAGAGGAATCTCTGGAGAAATCTCTAGAAGAGTTCCTGGAGGAATTCCTAGTGGAATCTGTACAGAAATTTCTGAAGGAATCCCAAGAGGAATTTTAGAGGGATCCCTGCAGCAATTCTCAGAGGAATCCCTGGAAGAATTTCTGGAGGGATCCCTGGAGGAATTCCTTAAGAAATTCGTGAATCCCTTGAGGAATCGCTGAACGTATATCCGAAGAAATATCTCCGAGAATCAAAGGACGAATTCATGGAAGAATGCCTAGAAGAATTCATGCTGGAATTCTTGGACGAATCCCTGAAGTAATTCCCGAATAAATCTTTGTAGGAATTCCTGTAGGAGTCTCTGGAAATAATCCTTAGGGGAATCCCTTGAAGAATGCTTGGATAAATTGTTGTATGAATTCGTAGGGGAATTTCTGGTGGCATTATTGAAAGAATCCCTGGAGCAATTCCTGGAGGAATTTCTGGAGTAATGCCTGGAGGAATTCTTGAAGGAATGCATGGAGGAAACCCTGTAGGAATTCATAATAGGATTTCGAGAGGAACTCCTGAAGAAATTTCCAGAGGAATTTCTGGAGGAATCTTTAAATTAATTCATGGAGGTTTTTTTTTATAGAAATTCATTCAGGAATTCCCAGAGGAATCTCTGGAAGAGTTCCCAGAGGAATCTCAGGAAAAATTCCCAGAGGAACTTCTGGAAGAATTCCTAAATAAAAAATCTGGAAGAATCTCTTAGGAATTCGTAGAGTAATGCCAGGAATAATTCCCGACGAAATCGCTGATGGATTTCTTGGAGAAATTCTGAAGGAATCCTCAGAAGAGTTCGTGGAGGAATCCCTGTAGCAGTTCCTGAAGAAACCCCAGAAGGAATCCCGGAAGCAATTTCAAGAGGAATTCCTAAGGGAACCTCTAAACAGTTCCTGGAAGAAGTACTGAATTAATTCCTGAAGGAGTTCCTTAAAGAATACAAGGAGAAATTCCTCATGGAATCCTAAAAAGAGTTCTTGAGGGAATCTTTGGAGGAATTTTTAAAGTAAGTTGTTCCAGAAAGAATCATAGAAAGAATTTTCGAGTGAAGCCCTAGAGAAATTCTTGGAGGAATCCTTGGTGGATATCCTAGAGGAATGCTTGTAGGGATTCTCAGAGGAATCTCTAGAGAAACTCCTGGAATAATATCTAGAAGAATTCCTGAAGGAATTCCTAGAGGAATCTAGCGGAATTTCTGAAGGAATCTCAAGAGGAATTTTTAAAGAGATTGCTGCAGAAATTCCCAGAGGTATCCCTAGAAGAATTTCTAGAGGAATCCCTGGAGAATTCGTGGAGAAATCCGTTGAGAAATTCCTGGAGGAATCCCAGAAAGAACTCTTGAAGAAATCGCAGATGGAATTCTTGGGGAAATCTTGAAGTCAAGTTGAAGAAATCCTAAAAAGAGTGCGTGGAGGAGTTGAGGAATCCTTGTAGCAGTTCCTGAAGAAATCCCAGAAGGAATCCTGGAAGCAATTCCAAGGAGAATTCCTAAGGGAACCCCTAAACATTTCCTGGAGTGAGTAACTGGATTCCTGAAAAAAAAAATCCTGAAAAAATCTCATAAGGAATCCCAAAAGCAATCAAATGAGGAATTCCTTAGGAAATCCCAGGAATGTTTTCTTAACAAATTCCTTGAAGAATTTCTGTACGAATACCTAGAAAAAATGAAGGAATCCATGCAATAATTTCTGGACGAACTATTGTTGGAATCTTTGGATTGACTCTCAAAAGAATGTTTTGTACAATGTTTTAAGGAATATCTGGATAAGCTATGGGATAATTCTTGAAGAAATTCGTCGATGCATCCTGGCAGAAGTATTTGTCCCCTGCCCCCTCTGCCTACGCCCATGGTTCAGATAACTACACTGAAAAGCGGCTTGCGGTAATGACCAGCATAAAAATGTTTTCAAATTTACCATGGCAAAACGTGATGATCGACCAACAAACGCTTCTTGTGTGCGTTTTGATTCCTCTCGTACCAACCGGTTCGATAACCGAGTGGTAGCGTTGCGAGCCTGGTGATCTCAAGCTTCTTGGTTCGAATCCGGTTTCCGACAAAAACTTTTTTTAATTGTAAATCGGGTCCATAGTAAAGTTGAAAACATTAATTTGTTGAGTTGAAACGAACCTCAGTCTGCACAAATTTAGTGGCGTAGTGTATTTAAATTGACCCTCAGAATGGTAATTTCAACCACAAGCCGTCTTTCAGTGTACAGTTAAAAATTAAGCGTAGAAAGCTACATATCAGCTTTATACAAACTTATTAGCTCTAAAAGAATTCTCTTCACCGAAACTTTACGCTACTTAGAAGTATTGGAAACTGATCGATGGATTTTTAAGAAAATCGTTCTAAGTGTTACGTCTGTTTGTCTGCAGTAATATGGCTTTTAGTGATGATTGTGGAATGCTTTCAAATCCTCCCGTTGTGTACATCCACTGTTAGAGATGTACGGTTTCCGGTTACATCTGCTTTGCATGTAATTAATGTTTAATAGTTAATGAGTTCTGAGGCAAAACACAAAATAAAATTCGATTGCAAATTGTTGGGCATTTAATGTACAGCATGTCAAAATTGGATTTATAGAAACAGAACATGCTATTAGTTCTCTAGTAGTATGCCCTTGGCTTCACAAATGTGTGGTACTCCTGCGGGATGAGAATTGTGATGCGAGGAAATAAAATCAAGTCTCGCCAAATAAATGACCAATGTAGCACAAAAGAGACCGCGGAGTCGCGATCATAACTAACTCTACTATACCTAAAATGGGATTGAATCAATTTCAAACCTTGGATTCCATTAACTATAGGACTTAAAATAGGAGTCTTATCTGAGCTACATTTGTTGTTGATACTGGTTTTTACGATGTGTGGAAATGTAATCGAGTGTTTAATGTATAGGTACGAAATCGCAATCGAAATTCACTTGTTACAAGTATTCTTCTTCTTGTTTGGTTTTCGCATTTCTTGTGTGTAGTTATTGATCACAGAGTAGAGTTGCTTGTCCACCACGTCATCACACGGCGGTTGGGGACAACTTATTCGTCCTTTCTCTTCATTCTTCATTTAATTAAGTAATTTTCGTTATTGTTAATTATCTAGCGGCCTAGACCCTAGCGTGGGTTCAACAGAACAGAACCCTTTGGTCTTCAATCAGATCTGTGCACGCATACTTTTGGATCCTGTTTTTATTCTCCACTAGTCTATATTCTATGTTTCTTTCATTTAAAACCTTTTCTCACGCACCTCGGTTGCGTCTCTCGATGACGACGACGGATTTCGTTCTGTGGAAATGTTCTTTTCCGGGGGTGGAAAGTATAAATTGAATGGGCCCTACACATGCTTCCTCCCGTTCTCGGTTAGGTATTGGAATTATTAATTACTTTTGGGTTGTTTCAATGTATTGAAAGTTCTAAACCGATTGGATAGGTAAGTTCGTTCAAGCAGGATACGTTGCTTGATTGGTTTGTTTTTTTAGTATGGATTTGAAAATTGGAGTAATTTATTTGGTTTGATTAGCTAAAAGGAATGATTGATTTTTTGCTTTGCTTTTCATTCATGTAAAGATGATAAGATTGTTATTAGCTCTAGAGTTACTTTGTAAGTTTTGCTTGAGTTTGTTTAAAGTCTATCAGTCCGATTTCTTCTATAAACTTTGAGTGCACATGGTTTCAAATTAGATGTTCTACGTAACACAATTTTGGAAATGTATGGCTTGGCTGCAGAAGATGTAAGGCGAATAGATGTAATACAATGAACAAATTTATGACACACTGGCCTTAAACGTGGTTCATGAGATTTGAAGATATTTGAAACTACATTGGTGTTTGCAATAGTGGGAATTCCAACAAGTTATGGACCCAGAACTTTTGAAAATTAGGCGCCTGCAAAATGGTATGTCTCCAAGAAGGGTCCAACATAATCCTGGCCTCCCCAATCCTACCTCATGCTTCCACGGGTCAAGCAATGACAAAGACCGCCAGCTAAGTGTTGTGTGCATGACTGGTAGTGCAACCTGGGCCCTGTTGTCCTTCTGACTTTGGTTTGATTGAAGTAGTACGTCCCGAGCGCCTGTTCACCGGCTCGAATATCGTCAGTATTGGTCTCCAGCGACTAGATATGAAGTTTTCATCCACCAACGGGAGCTATTCCTAAGATGGCAGCCCCATCACGGTGGATAGGAGACCTTACTCATACTTACCTTATCTTACCGGTCAGACTAAGGCGTGAGTGTCTTCTGCTGTACGTAGGAGACGTCTCCGTTCGACTCGGCCCATGGATGTGCGTATCCAATTCCGTATTCTGCGAAGGTTCCGCAAGTCGTGCTCATCTGATCGACCCACCTAGCTCGCTGCACACCACGTTTTCTAGTACCAGTCGGATGATTCTCAAGTACCATTTTAGTCGGGTTGCTATCCGACATCCTGATGATGTAACGCACCCACCGTAGCCTCCCGATTTTTATGGTGAGGACGATGATGGTTCTCTCAGCACCCTATGCAGCTCGTGGTTCATTCGCCTTCTCCAAGTCGCGTCTTCCACCTGCACTCCGCAGTAGATGGTACGCAACACCTTCATGAACAGCAAGCATGAAAGACGGATCACCTTGCCGTAACCTTTTACGAGATTCGAAGGGAATCGGGACCCCTGATATTCGAAATACGCACATTACTCGATCCATCATCGCCTTGATCAATCGTATCAGTTTATCCGGGAATCCGTATTCGTGCATAATCTGCCATAGCTTTTCTCGATCGATTGTGTCATACGCCGATTTGAAATCGATGAACAAGTGATGTGTGGGCACGTTGTATCCGCGGCATTTCTGCAACACCTGGCGGATGGCGAACATCTGATCCGTTGAAGTGCGTTGACCCATGAATCCAGCCTGATACTGCCTCACGAACGCTCTTGCAATAGGTGATAGACAGTGGCATAAAATTTCAGACAGTATCTTGTAGCCAGCGCTCAGTAGTGGGATCGCGCGATAGTTCGCGCAATCCAACTTGTTTTTGTAGATGAGACACACGATACCTTCCATTAGTTCCTCCGATAATACTTCCTCCTCCCAAGTCTTGGTAATGACCCAGTGTAGTGCTCTCACCAGTGCTTCTTCACCGTATTTTAGAAGCTCGCTTGGTAGTTAATCTGCTCCAGCGGATTTGTTGTTTTTCAACTGGCTAACCTCCTCCTCAATCAATCTCTTGGAGGTTAGGGGCTGAGGGGCTGGAAATCTTTCGTCCTACGCAACAACAACAGCGAGATTTGACCACAAGCTCATGAATAAGGGAAGTGGAGCGCATGAACAATACAATTCTGAAACGGTTGCGTATAAGTCAAGAAACTCAAGGGGCAGACTTGAGATGGGACCTTCGGAATTTTCTACTTACGTATAACTCAACACTATATACAACACTGTCCAACAACTGGAGTTGCCTCTTCCGTCCTTCTTTGTCGTTTTTTCTGTTGCTCGTCTGCGACAATTTTCTTCGCATGGGCTGCAAAACGGTGAGTCGAAAAGGAGACTGTCCAACATAGCTCTGATCCTCACAAGTTCCTACCCCATGCTTCCACGGGTCAAGCGATGACTAAGACCGCCAGCTCAGAATTGTGTGCTTAGCTGGTAGTGCAGCCTGGGCGGGCACTGTTGTCCTTCTGACTTCAGCTAGATTGAGGAGGTATGTCTCGAACGTCTGTTCACCAAGGAGGTGTGGCTCAAACAGCGTCTGTTCTGGCATCCAGCGGCTGAGTATGAAATGCTCCTCCACCAGAAGCTATACCTAAGGTGGCAGCATTACCACGGTGGATAGGAGACCTTAGGCCAACAACCTACGGTTTCCGAAACCAAAAAATCGTTACAGAAACCGAAAATGAAAGATTATGAACTGATTCAACGGTAACGACTTTTAGCGTGAAACAACGGACAAGAATTGGAACTTTGGAGAACACAGATTGGCGTCGGGTAAAATTCTACTATACTCTGGCCTACGAGGTGAACACGCTCCTCGCCACCGTGGAGTTGGTTTCCTGCTCAGCGCTCATGCCCACGCTGCGCTCACGAAGTGGGAACCTATTAATGAGAGGATAATTGTAACTAGATTCAAAACACGGGTTCGAAACCTTACCATGATCCAATGTTACGCGCCAACCGATGCTGCCGCATTGCAAGTTTGCAAGAGAACTTCTACAGTCAACTGAATGCTGTTGTGGACAAGATTCCGAAAGGTGATATCAAGATCCTCATGGGCGACTTCAACGCCAAGGTTGGTTTTGACAAGTCGGACTATGGGCACGTCATGGGACGCCATGGTTTCGGAGAAATGAGCGAAAATGGAGAGCTATATGCAGAATTATGTGGCAACAATGACATGGTGATTGGGGGATCGCTCTTTCCTCATCGACCAGTGCACAAAGTGACATGGGTTTCCCGTGATGGCGTCAAATCGACCACATCTGCATCAGTCGAAAATGGAGACGGAGCCTTCTTGATGTGCGGAACAAACGTAGCACCGACATTGCGTCCGACCATCATCTCCTAATCGGCGAGATCCGACTGCGCATTGCGAGGATCCAGCGACATGAGGAGAAAATCGGGCGCCGGTTCAACACACGCCGACTGGAAGACGCTGCGATGAAAAGGTTCTTCGTCGAGGAGCTAGAGAACCGTGCTGCGAATATTCCAGAAGGTGGAAGCGTAGAAGATCAATGGAGCGCCATCAAGAACGCCTTCATCGCCACCGGCGAGAATAATTTGGGTGAGCTACGCTTCCGAAGAAAGCAGTGGATCACAGATGGTACCTGGAGGAAGATAGAGGAGCGAAGGAACGCCAAAGCCGCGACAGAGCGAGCGAAAACACGGGGAGCCAAAGCCGTAGCCCGTCAGCGCCATTCGGCTCTCGAGAAGGAAGTGAAACGCTCATGTAGACGGAACAAAAGAGCGTGGGCGGATTCCCTACACCCTAAAATGAAACAACACAGGCTTGTGTACAATGTACACAGGCTTGTGTACAATGTACACAGATTTGTGTACTACTAGATCAGCCTCCACCCCTGTGTCAAATGTACACAGTCACTTTTCTGGCTCTAGCCAGAGAAGAGAAGGGCATCTCAGAACAAACCGAGCACACGAAAAGTGAAAAATTTTAGGCGTGAAAAATCGACTCGATTTATTTTGTTTCTACCCATTTCGTTTTCATCGTGTATAAACGTCAAAACAACTGCATGGCTCAAAGTGTATTGATTATTTCAGGTATAATCAAAATTAATGAACAGATGACGTCATATCGATGATTAATTATCTTATTCTTCGAAATTTTGTTTCATTGAGAGCATACCAATTGTTGTTTCGACCACTATTGCAATAATATGGTGCACGTACCAAAGATGTTTTTGCAATTGCATGCTGTTATAAAGCATAATAATGGTGTTTTAACTATTTTTCTTGATTATCATAACAGTTTCATACATATTCCCATCACTATCGTATCGCGTACTCTATTTACGGTTTTAAGAGATAAGCAACTTTGATTGTGTCCCCAAAATACATTCTAGTTAAACACATTTTTTTGCGAATCAGTTTTTAAGTTGGTGTACCTGCCTACGAAATACTTTGTTTTTTCGTGTCAACACGGTTGAAATTTTCCGTGTAAAAAGTGTGGCTTCAACCGCTAGGTGTCGCGACCAACAGCATGAATTATTTATCAGTTTCTGACTCGGGAGATGGCCTTCTCTTCTCTGCTCTAGCGCTGGTATGGGAGCAAAGTTCATAACTAATTTTCTCTGAACGATGACATGCATTATCAGGAATCGATCAGTGCAAAAATAATTGTTAATTTTGTTTTCATGCCAGCGCTGGAGCCGGAAAAGTATCTGTGTACATTTGACACAGCGGTGAGGCTGATCTAGTAGTACACAAATCTGTGTAACTTCTGTAACCGTGTAGCCGACGAAGGCGAGAAAGCCGCAAACACAGGCGACATCCGTCTCCTCTACGATGTCTCACGTCGCCTTAGTTGTACCAAGATGATTGCTACGATGCCCGTGAAAGACACGTCTGGACAATTATTGACCGACCCGGCTG
This sequence comes from Aedes albopictus, assembly GCF_035046485.1. NCBI lineage: Eukaryota > Metazoa > Arthropoda > Insecta > Diptera > Culicidae > Aedes > Aedes albopictus. The sequence continues at coordinate 388,432,248 of NC_085138.1, read as the reverse complement.
AGTTGAAACGCTGGTTCGAACACTTTGGAAACCTTTTTCAAGTGTCAGTCACGCCATCAACACCTCAGCATGATCCACCAAGGGTTCGACGCATTACCCGTGTCAACACCGAAGCTCCATCAGTGCAGGAGATAGAAACAGCCATCCGTAGCATGAAATCGAACAGAGTCCCAGGGGTCGGTCGCATATCAGCTAAGATGCTCAAAACTGACCCCGTAGTATCCGCACAACACTGCATCAATTATTCTGCAACATATGGCAAACCGCGACATTTCCGGCCGGCTGGATGCAAGACGTCTTAGTAAAGGTACCCAAAAAGGGTGACCTGACTGTATGCGATAATTGGCGGGGCATCGTGTTACTGTGTATAGTTGTCCAAGTCCTCTGCAAAGTGATCCTTAACCGGATACAGGAGAAAATTGACGCAACTCTCCGGCGGCAGCAAGCAGGATTGATTGCGAAAAAGCTTTCGACCGTCTCAATCATGGAAACATGTGGGAAGCCCTCAGGCGCAAGGGTATCCCTGAGAAAATCTTCGGCCTCATTGAAGCACAGTACAGGACATTTTCGTGAAGAGTACTGCACAACGGTGTTTTGTCCGATCCCATCCGGGTCGTTTCTGGAGTGAGGCAAGGATGTATACTACCAACACTACTGTTCATCATCGTAATCGACGAGATCCTGGTTGGTGCTATTGATCATGAACCAAATCGTGGATTGCTGTGGCAACCCATTACCATGGAGCACCTAAATGACTTCGAACTGGCTGATGACGTTGCTCTTCTAGCTCAATGGCGCTCTGATATGCAGAGCAAGCTCGATGACCTTGCCAATCGCTCCTCAGCGGCAGGTCTTACCATCAACGTCAACAAGACCAAATCGTTGGATGTAAACACGGTCAACCTTTCCAGCTTTACGGTAGCTGGGCAATCAGTGGAGAATGTTGAAAGCTTCCAATATCTTGGTAGTAGATTCTTTGTCGAGCGTTCGTGCGAGACAGTCGAAATTTCTCGGTCGTCCGGTTTGTCTTCGATACTTTCCAGTTCGGTGGCTATTTTTCGGCGTGCTAGTGTTTCAAGTGTTCACATTTCAGTGATTATCCCTAGTGGGACGAGTGCGGTTGGCTAGGCCACAATTTTTACCGCAAAAGTTTGTTTAATTCGAGTGAAATTCTCGTTTTCATCGTAACACGTGGCGCATTGTCCGATTATCGTGCGCAGCAGCCCCCGCACACCGCGCCGCTCGCGCGGCCGTGATCGGCTTTTTCCAGTGAGTACCCAAGCTCATCGTCGTCGACAGCAGCAGCCCACCGAGGGAAGAGCAGAGAGCGTTCCGCCGCACACCAACGTCGGCGCTCAGCAGCAGCTCGCCTCCTCCCAGTGCGGGCGATCCGATCGCTTGGACCTGTCGTCGTCGAGCCTGTGGCTAAACAGAGTGCACAAAGATAAGTACATAAAGTTACCCCTCGTTGTTCCCCCTTCTCCACTGACTCTTTGATTAGATTTAATTTGGTATATAAGCAGTTTTTTTCCTCGCTTTTCCTGTAGCGTTAATTTTGTCCCTTGATTTTTTTTTTTGATTATTTCGCCCCCGTGATAAGTGTTAGTTTAAGATTTTTGAGTGCCCCGTGGTGGTAGTTAGCTGCCACAATGGGCGATGATGATGATGGCGGGGGTACATCGTACCGCATCAACGAAGCTTTGTTATTGGCATCGGATTGCTCGAGCCAACAAGGCGATATAAATGCTAACCCCTTTGATTCCCTTCACCCTGGTGCTTCTCCAATGGACACCAACAGTAAATCTGTTTCGACGTCCCCCCGCCTCAAGGCCTACCCTCCCGACTTTGGCGGGCCATATGTTGTTTTCTTCCGACCCAAAGGCAAACGTTTGAACACCGTTCAAATCAGCAAGGATCTGACTAAGCGGTATTCTTCCGTTGTCTCCATTGACATGGTCGGTACAGCTAAGCTTCGGGTGACAGTAGGCGACCGAAAACACGCTAATGAGATTGTGGCCTGCGAGTTGTTTACTCTTGAGTATTTTGTCTACCTTCCGAGCGCGTCGATTGAGATTTCGGGGAAGGTCGCCGACGCATCTTTGACCTGCGAAACGATCATGCAAGGCTGCGGTCGTTTCCATAACCCTTCTCTACCTCCTGTCCAGATACTGGATTGCCGGCAACTGCATTCGGTATCCCAGGAGGGCGAGAAGAAGGTTTACACTCCATCTGAAGAATTTTGCGTGACCTTCTCCGGATCTGCATTACCAGATCTGCTGGTGATTGGCAAACTTCGGCTACCTGTGAGGCTGTATGTACCGAAGGTAATGAATTGCATCAATTGCAAGCAGCTGGGCCAGACCGCCCAGTACTGCAGCAATAAACCTCGCTGTGCAACATGCGGCGAGAGACATGTGGACGGTGCGTGTAAAACGCCGCCCAAGTGTGTTTATTGTGGTAGCGACCGTCCACATGATCTGATTGCTTGCCCAAGGTACATACAGCAGAAAAAACATCAAAAACGGTCGTTGCAGCAGCGATCACGGCGAAGCTACGCCGAAATGCTGAAAAAAGCTGCCCCGGCCGTTAAATCCCGTAACATCTACTCCTCTTTATCTCTCGATGATCAGGGCTCTGACTCTGAGGTCGGGGACGGGGTTCCCTTTGTTTTCAAGGGTGAAACGAGGAAACGGATGAGGCTCCAGAGACCCACCAAAAAACCTCGGAATCTGCCTAGCAGTGACCCCCAACCCACCGTGACAAATTCTAGGAGTGTTAAGAAAGGCGCCAAACGTTCACCTCCTGGATTCAAAATCCAAGATGAACGCGACTTTCCTTCGCTCCCGGGAACATCAAAAATCCCAGATGTCCCAATTTTTTCGACTTCTCAGCCAGAGGGACAGCATTCGGAGAACCAGGAACAACCCCTTGGTGCTCCGATGTTTACGCTTTCTGGCATCGTAGACATCATCCTAAACTTCTTTAATGCTTCCGACTCAGTGAAGAGCATTGTCAAAGCACTTCTTCCTTGTGTGTCCCCTCTTTTGAAGCAGTTGGCTTCTAAAATGCCCCTCCTTGCGACATTCGTATCTTTCGATGGCTAATTTAACCACCGAGGTCGAAGATATGATTTCTGTGCTACACTGGAACTGTCGTAGTATCGTACCAAAATTAGACGCTTTCAAATTTTTAATTAACAATTTACAATGCGATGTTTTTGCGCTATCCGAAACATGGCTGACAACCGATGTAACCTTACCTTTTTCCGATTTCAACATCATCCGTCTTGATCGGGCCGACTCATACGGAGGGGTGCTTTTAGGGATCAGCCGCGTAGTCGCCGGCTAAGAATAGGACTACTAACCCCAATTCAAGGTGTCAAGCGACCCGTGCTGAGGAATGAGTGATCGAGGGGGTGAAAAAGATGCTCGATCTTTAACGGAGCCTGTGGGGTACCTGGGCACCCCCCACAGTAAGCTGTCCCTTACCGCGTTAATGCAGGGCTCTGGCGTGGTGGACATTCTTTCCCGTGCGACTCGTGGGATTAATCATGAAATCAAACAAATCAAGCAATCAAAATTCAGGTGGAAGTAGTGGTGGGATCAACCCCTTCGCAAGAAGCGGGTTGATGAGATCTCCGACAAGGAGAAGTGAGGAGATAGGCGCTGGGAGTTGCGTACGCAGCTCAAGCGTGGGTGCTCCAGTCCACTTCCCGGCAAGCCAGCCGGTGGAGGTTATGGACGGAGCGTGGTTGTTGAGGGCCGTCAACCGAGGATCCAAAGGACGGTCCGCAATAGAGGTGGCTGAGCAGCAGCTTGGCAAAATCATCGACTTTGCGTCCACTAAGTCGAACATAAGCAAGGACCTGAAAACGGCCTTGCTTCGACTTAGGGCGTCGATCGACGATGCCAAGCAGGAGCACGCGGCACTCGCGTTGCTGACTGCTGCAGCAGCGGAGCCTGCAAATGAGAAAGTGCCGAAGTTTACCCAAACGGAGGCCTTCTCCTTCGCAGGAAGTCCAAATAAGGCGGAAGCGACTGCTCGCGACAAACGGGGCAAGCAATCGCAGAAGCGGGCGAGGCAACCGTCAGGCGAGGAGCTGTCTGGCGGTGCCCGCAAGGCCAGGCGAATCATTACCCCGAAAGTCGGTAATAATGCCGGAAGGTCGGACCCCAGCCAGGGTTCCCGGAAAGCTGGGAAGGGTGGGCCTGAAAAGGCTGGCCCGTCCCGGAACGATGGGAACAAGGGGTTGCGACCGCTAGTGGGCCCTCAACAGCCACAGAGTAGGGCGATCCAAGGGGAGGACCCCCCTTGGACGAAGGTAGAGCGGAAGAAGAAGAAGGCGAATCCGCAGGTAGTAGCGCAGGACGCCAAGCCAAGGCGTAGGAGGGCAGGTGCCAAGCGCGAGAAAGGCGACGCTATCGTCATCAAGACGGAACAGTCCAAGTACTCGGACGTCTTGAAGATGATGCGAAGCGACGCCAAGCTTGAGGGTCTTGGAGCCGACGTACGCAGTATTAGACGTACTCGTACGGGCGAGATGATCCTGGAGCTGAAGCGCCAGAAGGAGCATAAGGGCGCCGCCAATAAGAGGCTGGCAGAAGAGGTCCTTGGTGAGGGTGTGCAGGTGAGGGCTTTGACACATGAGGCGACTCTGAAGGTCAAGGACATCGATGAGATCACCGAAGTGGAAGAGCTCGTCACGGCACTGCGGCAACAGTGCGATGTGCAGGTGGCCGCCGCAGCCGTTAAGCTACGGAAAGGGCCAGCAGGGACACAGGTAGCTTTGGTTCAGCTACCTGTGGCGGACGTCAAAAAGTCCGTTAAAGTAGGGAGCATAAAGGTGGGTTGGTGTGTATGTCACCTGACATTCCACGAGCCACCAGAGGTTTGCTTCAGGTGTCTGGAACCAGGACACAAGTCGTGGGACTGCAAAGGCCCCGACAGGCGCAAACTGTGCAGGCGATGCGGCGCTGAAGGTCATAAGGCCCAAAGCTGCACGAGTCCGCCCATCTGCATGATCTGTACCGGGAAATCCTCGAACAACAGACATCCGATGGGTGGTCCAAGGTGCCCGGCCTTCAAGAAAGCCGCAGTGAACAACAAATCACAGTGCAGGTAACGCAGCTGAACCTGAACCACTGTGATGCGGCTCAGCAACTGCTTTGTCAGGCAGTTTCTGAGTGGGAGACGGATATCGCCATCATATCGGACCCATACCGAGTACCCGCCGGCAACGGCAACTGGGTCGCGGATGGGACCAGAAAAATGGCGGCGATATGGACGACGGGTAAATACCCCGTTCAGGAGTTGGTGTCTACTACCTATGAGGGCTTCGTGGTCGCCAAAGTAAACGGGGCCTTCTTCTGTAGCTGTTATGCGCCTCCGCGGTGGCCGATCGAGCAGTTCACGCAAATGCTGGACCGCTTAACGACCGTGCTAACAGGGCGAAGGCCGGTGGTAATAGCGGGCGACTTTAATGCCTGGGCCGTGGAATGGGGAAGCCGTTTCACGAACCAGCGGGGTCAGATCCTGCTAGAAACACTGGCCATCTTAGATGTCGACTTGGCTAATGTCGGTACCAAGAGTACCTTTAGTCGGAATGGAGCGGAGTCAATTATTGACGTGACCTTTTGCAGTCCTGGCCTAACAAGTAGTTCGAACTGGAGAGTAGATGATGGCTACACTCACAGCGACCACCTGGCGGTTCGCTACAGTATCGACTACAATAACAGCAGACAGCGGATAGAAGAAGAGGCGGCTAGGTCAAGGCCAAGCCCTCGCAGGTGGAAGACATCATACTTCGACGAAGGGGTATTTAGGGAGGCGCTCCGCCGTGAGCGAAACTTAATCGGTTTAGACGGCGACGAGCTGGTAGCGGTGCTCTCACGTGCGTGTGATGCGACCATGCCTAGGCGAGTCCACCCTAGAAATGGGAGGCCACCGGCTTACTGGTGGACCGACGCGATTGCGGACCTGCGCCGCGCCTGCCTAAGGGCTAGGCGGCGGATGCAGCGAGCACGATCAGAGGAAGAGCGAAACGAACGGCGGGTGGTGTTCGCCGCTGCAAAAGCCGCGCTTAAGACTGAGATAAGAGCAAGCAAAAAGGCCTGCTTTGAGGGTCTCTGTCAGAGTGCCAATACGAACCCGTGGGGTGACGCCTACAGGATCGTTATGGCCAAGACGAGAGGTGTGATGGCTCCTACAGAGCAATCTCCAGAGATGTTGGAGGGGATCATTGGAGGACTTTTTCCGCGTCATGATCCTAGTCCTTGGCCTCCTTTCGTAGGACAGCCGGGGACTGGGGCTGGCGATGAGGAGAGGGTCACCGATGTGGAACTTGCGGGGATAGCTAAGTCCCTTAGCGTAGGTAAGGCCCCAGGTCCGGACGGAGTTCCGAACCTGGCCTTAAAAGTAGCTATTGCAGAGGCTCCCGAGATGTTCAGGTCTGCTATGCAGAAATGCCTGGACGAGGGAGTTTTCCCAGAAGCTTGGAAGAGGCAGAGCCTGGTACTATTGCCAAAGGCGGGGAAACCACCCGGAGACCCGTCGGCATATAGACCAATATGCTTGATTGACACGGCGGGGAAGGTGCTCGAAAAGATCATCCTCAATAGAATGTTGCGGTTCACCGAGGGCGAAAATGGTCTTTCGAGTAACCAGTACGGCTTCCGGAAGGGGAGGTCCACCGTAGACGCTATCTTGTCGGTTACAAAAACCGCCGAGAAAGCACTCGAGCCTAAGAGGAGGGGAATTCGCTTTTGCGCGGTAGTGACTCTGGATGTAAGGAATGCGTTTAATAGCGCCAGCTGGTCTGCTATTGCCGATGCGCTCTTGCGTCTGGGGATACCGGAGTACCTGTACAAGATTCTCGGAAGTTACTTTCAGAATCGTGTACTAGTCTACGACACAGAGGTGGGTCGGAAGTGCTTTCACATAACCTCAGGAGTCCCGCAAGGTTCCATCCTGGGTCCGGTGTTATGGAATGTCATGTACGACGAGGTGTTGAGGTTAGAGTATCCAGTGGGAGTGGTGATTGTCGGATTTGCCGACGACATTACGCTCGAAGTCTACGGTGAAACGATCGAGGAGGTAAAGTTGACTACCAACCACTCGATCAAGGTTGTGGAGGCGTGGATGCGGTCCAGGAAACTGGAGCTGGCTCACCACAAGACAGAGGTGACGGTTGTTAACAACCTGAAGTCGGAGCAGCAGACGGAGATCAGTGTAGGAGACTGTACTATCCTGTCAAAGCGCTCCGTCAAACACTTGGGCGTGATAATCGACGATAAGCTTACTTACGGTAGCCACGTCGATTATGCCTGTAAAAGAGCCTCCACAGCTATTGCGGCACTGTCCCGGATGATGTCCAATAGCTCTGCGGTGTACGCCAGTAAGCGCAAGCTTCTGGCTAGTGTTGCTACATCCATACTTAGGTATGGCGGCCCGGCGTGGGGCACCGCGCTAAGTACTAAATGCTACCGACGGAAGCTGGAAAGTACTTACAGGCTTATGTGCCTGAGGGTTGCGAGCGCGTACCGTACCGTGTCACACGACGCTCTCTGCGTCATTACTGGTATGGTGCCTATCAGCATTCTTATCAGTGAGGACATGGAGTGCTTCGAAATGCGCGGCACAAGAGGCATACGCAGGACTGTCAGGATGGCCTCTATGGTCAAATGGCAGCGCGCGTGGGACAGCTCCACCAAAGGAAGGTGGACCTATAGGTTGATACCGAGGGTAGATAGTTGGATTAATAGGCGCCATGGGGAAGTCACATTCCACCTGACACAGGTCCTTACAGGTCATGGTTGCTTCCGACAGTATCTACACCGTTTCGGGCATGCGGATTCTCCCGAATGCCCAGTGTGCAATGGTTTAGAGGAAACGGCGGAACACGTTTTGTTCGTGTGCCCGCGTTTTCGCACAATGCGTGACCGCATGCTTGCCACATGCGGGGAAGACACAACTCCGGACAACTTGGTCCAGAGGATGTGTAGGGATGAGTTTGGCTGGAACGCCGTTTCAACGGCTATTACCCACATCGTCTGGGAGCTACAGAGGAGGTGGCGCGTGGACTCGGAGAATGGCTAGTCCAGATGCAGTACAAGAGGTGGTCCAGGGGTTCGGAGTCGGCTTCGTAGGTCATACCGGTGCCCTGCGGTCGAGATCGACCCTTACAACGATTAAGTGGCCGCGGAGAGGAAGTCCCGGTAGCGGTGCTGTCGTGGCGTCGGTCTACTGGGTTGGATCCGAGCCCGCGGTTGGAAAGGGGTCCCCGGCAAGGGTCGGGGTAGGTGAGATCCTGCTGTCTGCAACCTACGGGTGCATCTGATAGGGCCTGAAGGGTAGTGATACCCTTCCTTGCGGGCAGGTCAGATCGGGTTGCACGTGGGCATCAGTTCTTGATGTCCGCTCAGCAGTAGGGCGCGGGCGGGGTTGACCCTGCCCGCCTTCCGAGGACAAAGGGAGTGGCGAGGACCACTCGGGAAACTGGCTAAGCGCCAGCATGCTACCGTGATGGACTCTCCAAAGCGAGTCATCGATGTTCGTTGCTGCAGGCTACGCAGCTAACCTTGTGGGTGCGATGTGCACTAGCCCCTCTCTGAAGCAATACCTTCTTGGTGGTTCCGGAGAGACGTAGGGTTTGGCGACCATAGGAATGGTTTAGTGGGTACGAGGAGAGAGTAGTCCTGGATTTTACTTTTGTTGTAGAAGACAGCCTGTCAGACCTACACTACCCTAACCTTCTGTTAGGGTGTCTGTTGAGCAGATTATCCCCCTATGGTTTAGAAGGAAAAAAAAAAAAAAAAGCAGCACTCATTTTACAGAGTCGATTTCCATCCGATGACGGGCATCGAAGCCGTCGCATGTGAGGTGACTATCCGAGGTAAAACCCTCAGTGTTGCCTCCATATATCTTCCACCGAGAACTGCGATATCTCGCAGGGATCTCGCCCACATCTGCTCGGTTATGCCTGAGCCACGGCTGCTTATGGGAGATTTCAACTCCCATGGTACAGGCTGGGGGGAACTGTACGATGACAGCCGTTCAACTTTGATATATGACCTCTGCGACGACTTCAACATGACAATTTTGAACACCGGAGAAGTTACGCGAGTGGCGCCTCCAGCTAAAGATGGCAGTCCTAGAGACAGCCGATTAGACCTCTCAATCTGTTCGAGCTCACTATCGCTGGAGTGCTCATGGAGGGTTATCCAGGATCCCCATGGTAGTGATCACCTTCCGATCGCTGTTTCTATTTCCAATGGTTCACGGCAACCTCCATCTATCGACATTTCCTACGACCTCACGAAACACATTGACTGGGGGAAGTACGCGGAAGCAATTATCGACGGTGAGCAATCGGTAGAAGTCCTTCCACCGCGGGAAGAGTATCAGTTTCTATCAGAACTGATCATCAGTAGCGCGCTTCAGGCACAACGTCGGCCAGTGCCAGGTCCATCGGCTCGCAGGAAACCCCCCAATCCGTGGTGGGATAGCGAGTGTACAGAAATCTATCGCGAAAAATCCGCTGCGTTCAAAGAGTTTCGGAAACGCGGTTCGGTCGAAAACTTCAAGCGGTACGTTTCCCTTGAAAGCAAGTTCAAAAACTTGATCAAGGCGAAGAAAAGCGGTTACTGGCGTCGGTTCGTCGAGGGTTTATCGCGCGAGACATCAATGAGAACTCTTTGGAACGTCGGGAGAAGAATGCGTAACGCGTCGTCGGTAAACGAGGATCGAGAAAGCTCTCCTCGGTGGATTCTCAAGTTCGCAAAAAAAGTTTGTCCAGATTCCGTACCCGTGGAGCGAATAATTCGGGATGTTTCCGAGGATAGGGACGACATGGATAGGCCGTTTTCGATGGTTGAATTCTCACTTGCTCTTCTTTCATGTAACAATTCCGCTCCAGGAATGGATCTAATTAAGTTCAACTTGCTTAAAAACCTCCCCGACGTCGCTAAGAGGCGCTTGTTGAACTTGTTCAATCAGTTCCTGGATAACAACATCATTCCGGATGATTGGAGGCAAGTGAGAGTGATAGCTATTCAAAAACCCGGGAAACCCGCGTCGGATCATAATTCGTACCGTCCAATCGCGATGTTGTCTTGTCTACGGAAGTTGTTGGAGAAGATGATTCTCTTTCGACTGGACAAATGGGTTGAATCGAATGGCATGTTGTCTGATACACAATTTGGTTTCCGCAGAGGCAAAGGAACGAACGACTGTCTTGCGTTGCTTACTTCAGAAATTCAGCTTGCCTTTGCTCAAAAGCAGCAAATGGGCTCAGTGTTTTTGGATATTAAGGGAGCTTTTGATTCAGTTTGTGTCGATGTTCTCTCCGACAAACTACACGAAAGTGGCCTTTCACCAATTTTGAACAACTTTTTGTATAATTTGCTGTTTGAGAAGCAGATGAGTTTTGCTCATGGCGACTTGACAGTTTCACGAATTAGCTACATGGGTCTCCCCCAGGGTTCATGTCTAAGCCCCCTTCTTTACAATTTTTATGTTAGAGACATAGATGATTGTCTCATGGAAAATTGCACGTTAAGACAGCTTGCGGATGACTGTGTTGTTTCTATAACGGGATCAATAGCAGTCGATCTGCAAGGACCACTACAGGATACTTTGGACAATCTGTCTACTTGGGCTCTTAAGCTGGGTATCGAGTTCTCTCCGGAGAAAACTGAGATGGTTGTCTTTTCTAAAAAACACAAACCGGCAAAGTTTCCGCTCCATCTGATGGGTAAGACAATCACTCATAGCATGTCTTCTCAATATCTCGGCGTCTGGTTCGACTCCAAATGCACCTGGGGGAAGCACATTGTGTATCTGATACAGAAATGCCAAAAGCGAATCAACTTTATGCGAACTATTACCGGAACATGGTGGGGAGCACATCCGGAAGATCTGATCAGGCTGTACCAAACAACCATTCTGTCGGTTTTAGAATACGGTAGCTTCTGTTTTCAATCCGCGGCGAAAACACACTTGCTGAAGCTTCAACGGGTTCAGTACCGTTGTCTTCGGATCGCGTTAGGTTGCATGAACTCAACTCACACTATGAGTTTAGAGGTACTCGCTGGTGTACAGCCTCTGACAGACCGCTTTGCGGAGTTATCGTTCCGGTTCCTCATCCGATGCGAGGTTGTGAATCCATTGGTCATAGAAAATTTCGAAAAGCTGCTCGAACAGAACCCTCAAACTCGTTTTATGAGTGTGTACTACTGGTACATGACGCTGGAGGTAAGCCCATCTCCGGTTAACACCAATCGTGACAACTTCTCAAACTTCGACAGCTCCTCAGTGGATTTTGATCTCTCTATGAAGGATGAGATCACCGGTATTCCGGAATCTTTTCGTTCAGTAGGTATTCCACAGATCTTTGCAAGTAAGTTCGGGCATGTTAGCGGGGACAGACAGTTCTTCACAGACGGTTCGAAAACCGATGACCAAAGTGGTTTCGGTGTCTACAACGAATTTCATAGCGCCACCTACATGCTTCAAAAGCCATGTTCGGTATACATTGCTGAGCTAGCGGCTATATACTACACCTTAGAGTACATTCGCACTCTTCCACCTGAGCACTACTTCATTTTTACCGACAGTCTAAGCTCTCTGGAGGCTGTTCGGTCAATGAAACCGATGAAGCACTCAGCGTACTTCCTGAATGGAATACGCCAAGTCTTGAGTGCTTTGTCCAAACGCTCATACATCATCACCATAGCTTGGGTCCCTTCACATTGCTCAATTCCGGGCAATGAGAAAGCGGACTCTCTGGCTAAGGTGGGCGCTAGCGGAGGCGATATTTACGAGCGTCAAATCGCCTTCGACGAATTTTTTGCATTGGCCCGTCAGGAGACCTTGATCAGCTGGCAACACAAATGGAGAGATGGAGAGATGGGTAGATGGTTGCACTCCATCATTCCACAGGTGTCGAAGAAGCCATGGTTCAAAGGGTTGGATTTGAGCCGCGATTTCATTCGTGTAATGTGTCGGCTGATGTCCAACCACTATTTGTTGAATGCACATACCTTTCGTATTGGGCTCTCAGAAAGCAATCTCTGTGTCTGTGGCGTAGCTTACCAGGATATCGAACATGTCGTGTGGGGATGCAATGAGTATCGTGAGGTCAGATCTGAGCTGCATGAAATTCTCCGGGTCCGAGGAAAACAACAGAAACCCGTTAGAGAAGTGTTGGCAGGACTTGATTTGGAATACATGAACCTGATTTACCAGTTTTTGAAACGTGTTGATGTCAGAGTTTGATGTAGTACGTTCCTTGTTTTCGTTGTCCGCCCTTTGGTTTTGTTGTTCGCCCCTGTCTGTCGTCACCCCCTTCCGTTTGTCCTCTTCTTGTCGTTGTCTACCGATAAAGTCCTCTCTTTTTTGTTCCATTTCAGATAAGGACATTTTGCCCCATCAATGTTTTTAGTATAAGTTAGCAAATAATTTAGTTTAAGACCCCTAAATTCCTCCTTCCCAATTTTATTTTATTTTTTTTATCCCTAACCTCGAAACAGCCGCGAGTACTTCGGCTCCCCAAACTAACATAGCATTAAGGCAGTAAATATTGTAAAATGTAAAATATATTGTAAAAAAAACAACAAATGATTTCGGCTCAGTTATGCCCATGAGGCGCCCGAGCCTTCCAAATAAACGAATAAGTAAAAAAAAAAAATATATATCTTGGTAGCCAAATGGCGGCCGATGGTGGCACCAAATAAGGGCCCATATAGCCGAGGCGGTAAACGCACGGGTATTCAGCATGACCATGCTGAGGGTGACGGGTTCGATTCCCGGTCGGTCCAGGATCTTTTCGTAAAGGAAATTTCCTTGACTTCCTTGGGCATAGAGTATCTTCGTGCCTGCCACACGATATACGCATGCAAAATGGTCATTGGCAGAGGAAGCTCTCAGTTAATAACTGTGGAAGTGCTCATAGAACACTAAGCTGAGAAGCAGGCTTTGTCCCAATGAGGACGTTATGCCAAGAAGAGAGAGAGAGAGAGAGAGGTGGCACCAAGATCGACATAGGTGCACGGATCAAGAAGGCGAGGGCTGCTTTTGTGAGTTTAAGAAATGTATGGAAAAACAACCAGATCAGTCGACACGCCAAAATCCGAATTTTTAACTCGAACGTGAAATCTGTGCTACTATACGCCAGTGAAACCTGGTGTGTATCAGTGGAGAACACTCAACGGCTGCAGGTCTTCATCATGCCTGCGGTATATAATTCGTGCATGGTGGCCTCACAATTGGATCTCCAGCGTGGAGCTCAATCGTCGAAGTCATCAAAAGCCGATAGCGACCGAAATTCGGGAGCGAAAGTGAAGCTGGGTCGGCCACACTCTACGCAGGGGCGGAAACGAAATCTGCAAACAAGCGTTAGACTGGAACCCAGCAGAACATCGCAACAAAGGCAGACCCAGAGGCTCATGGCGGCGCAGCCTCAATAACGAACGACAGAAATTTGACCTGGCCACAGGTCAAGGCGATGGCTGGCAATCGCCCAGGATGTAAATCTTTCATTTCGGCCCTCTGCACCACCGTGGGTGCCCAGGACTGAAAGTAAGTAGTTCAGGGCTCTGAATGTAGCTTAGCCATACATTCCCATAGAATGTAAAGTAATAATACTTGGATAAAACAATAGACACATAAATGGAATAATAATTACAGTAGTTCATTTGAAACTTTGCATCTATTTTTGAAAACATTATTTTTTTAAAAATTTTGTAGCTGAAATTCTTTAATCAAAACATTATCTATTGCTGGGCTACCTAAAAGATCCAAATAGTCAAGGCTAACAGATTGTATTGTGATTATCGAAAGAATTGCGAAAGACTACTCCTTCTGACCTACAATTTGTTTTTGGAGTAAATATGAAATGATAGTAAATTCACACGTCCAATCACCTTCCTCCATTACGGACCCGTTCACTGTTCAGATCGTCCACACCGTAAGGCTAGTTATCGACGCATTGTCCAGAGTCCAGTTTTGAAACGATGTTGTCGTTGCTGAGCTACGATGTGTATATCTACTAGCAGGAAGGATTTTAAAACAATTCGGCGATTGTTACGTCGCTTGCGATTGACTTGGCCTTGCTCCGTAGTTCTTCGCTTGCGTTTAAGTTGCTACATCATAAGAACGAGCGTGTTTTGTTATTCATCTGTTTTGACTTGCATATTTTCTTGCCGTTATCTGCGCACTTACTTTTCACTAGTTATCGAGGTTGAATAGCTTCCTGACGCCCGACGCAAGGGTTCGGTTGGCCACGTGGTGATATGAGGCGATCGCCGTCGAAGCGGTCGTCGCCTGGATCGTGACTTCGGTCGGCGCCAGGAGCAAACCTCACGTCCGTACGTACTTGTACACCACTAGAAACACCAGAAAGCTAACCATCACTAGAACACAGGCGGTGACCACTTTGGCGAACGTGTTCAGGCCGGACTCGTTTGGGTTGAGCGGCCGGGATGAGCTCTCCTCGGTAGAGGTACGCCGCTTTGCGGCTAATCCGCGGGCGAGTGCTGGAAAGGCGAGCGACTGAGTGAAGGTGAGTTTGTGCAACGATTCGCTCAACGAGTAGGGTCCCACGGAACCACGAGCAGCGGCTCGCAGCAGAGCGTACTCCAGGTCCAGGGCGTCGAACAGCGACAGACGGGCGGTCATTGTCGACGCCCTCCGTTGGTCCAGCTCAAGGTGATCTTTGTCGCGCTCCGGACGGAGCCAGGGGTCCGATGATCTGAAAAGGTAACGTAATGGAGTATGAGGTCAAAGGACATTTGATTCGAGCTGAATTACCTTTGGGGATGCGCTCCAAGGGTGGCGACTGCTACTGAAGTCAGGGATGAGGTCGTACTAGAGCTAGCCGTGCATAGATGATTCCCGGCTACCCCGTTGAACTCCGTATTGTCTTCTAAGGATGTCTACAAGACACAAAAAAGATTATTGCTTCCATTCTTTCACAACTCACGTTAATCTCACTTGGTCGGGTGATGTCAGCTGTCGCAGGGCCAGTATCCGCGCATGATCCGGATGGAGAAGCGACGTCGATGGGCGCCGGTTGCGATCCATCGAAGGCGTCGGTGAACCCACCGTGGGCGATGCACTTGGTGATATTGCGTTGGACACTACGAGGGGATGACAGGGCATGGCGACCGGCGATGGGGACGCCTGAACGGAATCGATTCCGCTATCGCCGGCTTGCAATTGGTCAACGAAGAGGGAATTGCGCCGCAGGTCGCCGGTGCTACTGCTGGAGGCCACGGCGACATGCTGCAGCGAGGTTTGGAGTAGTCCCGTACTGCTGCCGCTCTGGTCATCTACGGCCAGCGGAAACACGAAACTCTGTCCGTCGGCTTCTCCCCGGGGCGAGTCTTGGCTGGGCCAGACCTGCAACAGCGGTAGCGAGCATGTCGGCGGATTGCGGGCGGGACTGTTAATGCTATTCGTTTGCTGCTGGAAGGCCTTTCGTCCTAGTTTTGTAGGACTTTCGCACCCGCCGGAATCCTCCGAGGACGTGGGTGGCTTCGTGGTGGTACGCCAGAACTTTTTCAACCGCAGCTCGCGTCGTTTTTCTTGTTGCTGTGGAAGAGAATGCAGAAGATGGTAAACATTTTTGAGTACTATTTGAAGAGTAGTGCGACTTTGATACTTAGAACAACTATGCAGGCAATAGTCATTGGATGCAAATTTTGCAAGATTTAGATTTCCGTAGAAGTCAGTCTGGGAAGTTTTTTATCTGGTAGGGCCTACGAGGCTGAATCAGGATGGTTTTTAGATTGTATGGACATCAGACACATGCATTTGGATATGAGATAGGAAAATATCATCTATTCGATTAGAATAAATTTTACTTTCTCCAAATAGTTTTCGTGATGAAATTTGCCAGGATGTTTTAACATTTCCTAATCTTTCTTATATCATAATCTTTGTTTTCCAGAATAGGTTAGCTCAGAAGTAGCCTATCCGATCAGAGTTATAAAAAGGTTTATATTGATATGTTTTGAGAGCTTTGTAATGTAAAGGTTCATTTTTTCGACGAATCGAGTTTTTCGTACATTGTTTGAACGTTTCTCATTAAAAACAACAAACGGTTTCACGGTTTAGTGGTTTACGCTATCTATCCTCTTTTAAAAAGACAATTCACACCGTCTTCAGCCAGAGGCTGCACAGACTGAACACATTACTTACACTAGACAACGGACAACACACAGAACACCCAGTGGCCCAGTGATGATTTTTTCGTTTGACGAAAAGTTTCTACCGACTGGAGCGGGAATTGAACCCACACTCCGAGGCTTACGATACGCCTAGACGACTGCCGCCGCTAACCGCATGGCCACGAAGCCCTCTTATAGATTCAATCTACGAATCCAACGTACGACTGTAAATCCCTTCGAGCTTCTTCTGGTGCTTGATTCGGTTACCTCGTCAAATTGGCAGAATTGTACAAATTTGACTAACAATGACCGTTGTTGCTCCCGCTGCTGGTGATGTCCCATTTCCCCCGAGGGAAACCGTAAACGAACGAGCCGAACCTGATGCCGGTTGGTCGTCCTTACTCCTAGTCCTAACCAATGGTGATGATGGTGATGACGATCACTGCGCAAGAGTAAATTTGCATAAAGTATGAAATTTAATTAATATTGAATATGTTTTCCCAGCGTGCTCGCTCGCCTTGTGCCAGGCTGATGACTGCAGCAGGAAATAGCACACCGGATTGGCCCAGGAACACCACACCAGACTAGAGCACGAGACCGGAACCAAAACCGGACCTCAGTTGGCATATGGGGAATACTAATGCTCATCCACTTCTTCTCTGTATCGCATGTATGCGGTGGCCGTAGATTTGTGCATGCTCTTTAGGTCCGTTCAATGCGGATGCCGTTCAATGGAAATTTACTATCCGTATTGGCACTTGAAAGCAAACCGACTGTGAGCTAGTGTTGTGCCACTAGTCTATCATGAATGAATGCTCGAAACGGGCATCACCGAGTTACTGCTGCCTGCTCGTACATACCTACATTACATATGTGCTAGGTCAGAGGTGCTTTTTGTGCGAGGTATTGCGACTTGAGTGGATGATCTGCGCTCAATGCTGCACTAACTCTGCAATACATATGGTGATTTGATGCAGTGGAAGTACGCTCAATGAGAGACATTCATGGATGGATCCAAGGATGGATCCTATCGGCGACGGATGGTAAAGCAAATGGAACTGACTGGTTCACGTCAATCAATGTACTACAGGCCATAAATTTAAAATAAAATGATTAGGTAATCGACGAAGGAGGGAAGTTAAAAGGCAAATTCCATCTGGCTGGTTTTGATAACCGCAATGTAGTATAATCACAGTCTTGGAAACTGTTACTAACATTTAATACGACTGAGTTCTTATATTACCGGAGCGATAAACACGCGGGTATTCAGCAAGGCCTGAGGGTGACAGATTTGGTTTCCGCTTAGTTCAGGAACTTTTCGTAGTGAAATTATCTTCGACCTCCTTGGACACAGAGTATCTCGTACCTGCCACACGATTACAAATGCAAAATGGTCATCGGTAGAGAAATTTCTCAGTTAATAAGTCAGTGCTGTCAGAGCTGGTTGCTCAAGGTTTAAGATATGCTGCGCTCCCTATGTGATTCGATCATTACTATAGCCTATAGTCTAGTCTAGCCTATATAATCTATAGGTGAATGGTGTCAATATATTTTTGCATAAAACGATCTTCTTGAAGCAAGGCCGCCAAATCAACGGAAATTCTCTTGATTTCCCAACGAAAATGGTCAACTTCCGGTTTTTGTGCTTGCAATTAAGGTTTTCATGTGATTTTATCACCAGCAATGTGTTTTCAAGGAGATTGGGACACACATGGAGGCGCATGGTTATTGGTGTCTATGCTATCCATGTTAGGGGACATTGAAATAAGACGACCATCGTTTAGCGGAAGGGGGGGGGGGCGAAAAATGCGGAACATAGGGGGGAAAGGGAGTCGAAAATTCCCGAAAAATGATGGACGTAAGTTTTTAATATTTTCAAGAAGTGGCATCTTACCCCATGGCCTAGAAGAAGTTCTTCTAGAAATTTCTCGAGAAATTCTTCTTGCAATTACTCCAGGAGTTTCCAGGAGGTTCATTATTCATGGAAACTCTTTCAGAGATCCTTTCAGACTTTCTCTAAGGTTTTCCTTTAGAAATTCAGACATTTGTCCACTAGAGGTTCCTTCATGTATTACTCCATATATTCAGGAATTCTCTCTGTCATTTATTCAGAAATTCATTTAACAAAATCTCTAGAAAATCTTTTGGACGTCCCTCCAGGACTTTTCCAGACTTTACTCCAGATATTCCGCCAGGGATTACTTCGAATACATTCAGACCTTGATTTCTATTATGACTACCTGCAGACAGTTCCTCAGTTTTACCAGGTATTCATTCAGATTCCTTCAAAAATACATTTTACATTTTTAATTTCTTTTCAATCATTATTTTTACATTTCTTCTGTGATTCTATTCTCCAGAATTTTGTAATGTTTCTGCAGAATTTCCATCAGAAATTTCTTCACTACTTCAGAGATTTTTGTGTACTAATCCCTTCAGAAGTTGTGTAAGAAATTCTTTCAAGAATTCTTCCAAAGGTATCTCTTGGAGGTCTTCCAAAGATTCCTTCAGAAAATACACCAGGGATCTTTTACAAATTTATTGAGGCATTTCTTCAAGAATTTAACTAGTATCTTTTTCTGTAATTTGTGCAAGGCTTCTGCAGACATTTTTTCAAAAGATTCCTTTAAAAATTTCTTTACGGAGTTTTCTTTGGAATTACTTCCAGAGTTCCTCCAGAAGCTTTTCATGACTTTTTAAAAATGAAGAGATATCTTAAGGAATTTATGGAGGTTTTTTACAGGCATTTATCTTAGAATTCGTTCAGCTATAACGTCAGAAAGTGCTTCAGCTGGGAATCCCTCCAGAAAATTTTCAAGAATTTCTTTTAGGAATCTCTAAAGGTAACACCAGGCGTTTTTCAAAAGATTCCTTCAGACAATCCTCCAGAGATTTCCTTTCAATTTCCTTAAGAGATTCTTTTAAGAATTCTTCCAGTATTGTTTTGTGCAACTTTTAGGAAAACTTCTAAAAAATCCTTGGAGGAATATCTGGATCAATTCCTGCAGAAATCTCTGAATAAGTGATGTAATTTCTAAAAAGAATTCCTGTAGGAATTTCTGTTGGAATTATTGAAAAAAAATTCCAAGGAGTTATTTGAAGATCCCTTGGAAGAATTTCCCGAAGAATTTCTGTAGGATTTTTGAAGAAATTTTAGGAGTGCCTTCCTTGAGGAATCGACTGTTGATCTTATGTTTTGAGGTTATGGCTTTCAGTCTTTCAGGCTTTCTTCCAAGACTGAAAGCCATAACCTCAAAACAAATTTTAGGAGTACTGTCTTAAAAATCCCATGGTAGGAGTTTCAAAGAAATCTCTTGCTGTCATAGCTGCAGAAGTCCCTACCCGAGCAGGAGGAAATAGCTGAAGAATACCAAACTCAGGTATGGAAAACCGAATACCTACAACCTGAATGAGGTATTAAGTAGCCCTGCATAAGAGGTAAAATACCTAAAATAATAACTGGTGTATATTCTGTGCATAACACGTGAATAATGACATCAGGTATGGCAATACCTTAATAATAATCGGCGATTTTTCCATACAAATAGTGATTTTTCCATAACTGAATAATACCTCAAGCAGTCCTCAACACCAAACCAATAACTCGTTGAGGTATTTTATAAATACCTACACAATACCAAAATTAGTTATTTTCAATGCCAGGCTAACCGACCAATACCTCATCTTGGTATGATACCTGACTTTGGTATGCTGCAGTTATGTGTAAGTTATTCGTTCCTGCTCGGGTACAGCTCTGCAAACATCTTTGGAAACCTTGTACCGACTTTTTGAACCCTCTAGGCAGAATACCCTCCTGGGGTGTATGTAATATGTTTTGTACCTTTTAATTCCACCCTGTTTTGCTTATCCTTTGACGCATATTTTGCCTACCACTTCCCGAGCAGGAGAAAATAGCTGATGAATACCAAACTCAGGTATGGAAAACCGAATACCTACAACCTGAATGAGGTATTAAGAAGCCCTGCATAAGAGGTAAAATACCTAAAATAATAACTGGTGTGTATTCTGTGCATAATGCGTGAATAGTGACATCAGGTATGGCAATACCTAAATAATAATCTGCCATTTTTTCATAGAAATAGCAATTTTTCCATAATTGAATAATACCTCAAGCAGTCCTCAACACCAAACCAATAACTAGTTGAGGTATTGCATCAATACCTACAAAATATCGAAATAAGTTATTTTCAATACCTGGATAACCGACCAATACCTTGTCTTGGTATGATACCTGAATTTGGTATGCTCCAGTTATGTGGCAGTTATTCATTCCTGCTCGGTTTGTAATCTTTCTCATTGACAGTTATCCAGTACACTCATTTGAATCTCTGAAGATATTTTTGAGGGAATTTTCAGAAAGAATCTGAGCAGAGATTTCTGGAAAAAACTCTGAAGATATTTCTGAAAAAAAAAAAAATCCAGTAGAATCCATGTAAACATCTCAGAAGTATACTTGTATGAATCTCTAGAGAAACAGCTGAAGAAGTCGCAGGGAAATTCTTGAAGGAAGAAGAAGAAGAATTTCTGGTGGAATTCCTACAAGATTTTCTGATTGAATCCCCGAAAAAATTCCGGGACATGTCTTGTGGGAATTTTCAATGGAATTTGTGGGGTTCTCCGTATCGTAGATTCCAGATCTTTATGATTCTCTCCTGGATCTCCGGATCCGATTCGGGAACCAATTCTTGCCTCCTCACACTCGTGGTAACAGATCGCCCAACCACTTGCTATAACTCCCGCTCACATACTGATTGATGCAAACTAGAATGGAACACTCTAAAGTCTGAACTTCCCAAAAGATGTGAATATCCACTCAAGTGCCAAGGTATCTAGATGTTTCAGTGATAGGACACCACAGAATTCATTGAGCAATTCCTGGAAAATTTTCTGAAGAAACCACTGGAAAAATCTGTAAAAAAATTCATGTAGAACAATCTAAAGGTATCTCTGAAAAACTTCTCGAAGGGTTTTCTAAGCGAATCCCTAGAAGAGTTTCCAAAGTAAACCCTGGCGGAGTTTCAGAAGAAGCCCATGGGAATATGTATTTAAAAAAAAACACATTCAATACTTCCAGTGAACTATTTGCTCTTTGAAGGAAGCACGACACTAGACAACGGACTAGGATGCAACGCCCAGTGGCACATCCGAAAATTTTCCCTGACAGTTATGGTGGGAATCGTACCCAAACTCCTCAGCACGATGCGACTAGATGCTTGGTGACTAGCTGCACGGCCACAACACTAAACAAATATATCTGAAAGAATTCTAGGAAAACATTTTGAAGGAATTTCCGAAGGAAACTCTGGAGATTTTCGTTAATAATTCCTGGATGAATTTATGAAGAAACCGATGGAGGAATTTCTGACAAAATCTTGGTACAATTTTAAACCAAATTCTTGCATTAATATCTGGAGGAATCCATGGAGCAGTTTTTGAGGGAATCCATAGAAGATTTCTTAAAAAAACCCGTGGACAAATTCATGGAGATATTTCATTAAGAATTTCTGAAGAAATTTCTAAAGAAATGTCCAAAAGAATCCCTGCAATGATGACAAATATTTGTCCAAACAAGCCCAACAAACGACCAACAGAACGTGAATCGTGGCAACCTTGCATAAATGTTGGACTATAATGACAAATATATTTGTCCGTCTAATGGACTCTTTAGAGAAATTTCTAAAGGAATTCTGCACTTTTGATTTTCTGAAGGAATTGCTTTAAACAATCAGAATGAATCCATGGATGATGGTAGTTTTTTTTCTCAGAAATTCGTTAAAAATTTTTAGGGGGATCCTTTGAAAGAAATTCTAAAAATTACAAAGAAACCGTGGAAGACTTTTTGAATAGAACTCCTAGAGTGTGTCCTAATAATCTAAAGGAATCCATGGAGCAATTACGGAAGGAATTCAATGAAGGTTTTATATAGGAGTTCTTAAATCATCTTTGGGGTAAACTTTAGAATTTTTTGGTGAAATTTTAAAGGAAAGGAGAAACCCATGGAAGAATTCTCAGAGGATTCACTCCGAAGGCATTTTTGGTAAAATTTCACAAAAATTCCCTGGAAGTTGTTTTTAAGGGAAATAAAGAAAAATTTCTAAAGGCATACCTAAAAGATTTTTTAACAGGAATCCATGGAGGAATTTCTGAAACTATCCATGGATGGCGTTCTAAAAGAATCATTCGATAAATTTGTGGAGAACTCTGAAGTAATTCCAAAATGGTTTCTGGAGAAATTTCTGGTGAAATTTCTGATGCTATCTATGCAAGTCTTTCAAATATAATCTTCAGTAAAATTTTATAGGTATAGCTAGTGCAATGTCTGAATCAATCCCTGTAAGAAACAAAAGAAAATTTCCAAACAAAGATTCATATAGAAAGGTTTTTGGAAGATTCCTTGTAGCAATAAATACATTGGCATTTTTTTTTATTTGCAAGAGCGTTAATAATATTTATAGTTAAAATTTAATAGAATAATATTTATAGTTACTCAGTGATTAATTTGAAGTAACCTCCATGACGCAACTGTACTAAGCTGAAAAGCAGAATTTGTCTCTAACGTTACGCCAAAGAAAAAAGAAAAGCTACTTGGGACTACTAGAACATAATGGCCACTGAACTTATGCCCCCGAAAATTCTCGGCAGTCTTACTGTCATAATTTCTAGGGGATTAGGGATCTCTGTTAACTCGAATATGAGTTTGACCGATTCGTATTGATAAATTCGTAACTTCTAAAGTGAAATCTTCAGGAATTTTCTCATGTCTGCCAAAAATTATACAATGAGAAAAATTCAACAAATTCCAAAAACAAATCGCGAACCTCTCAAATTTGCATAAAACGTTCGTAAAGATAATTGTCCTCGCTGTGCCTATCATCAATTAGGGTACTGGTTCCCTTATTAAGCATGTGGCTCCCATTTTCATCCTACGAAAAACAAAGGATTGAAGCGTTGTTTGTTTTGTTTCTTATTTTTGTATTTTTTGTTAGAAGTGAGCACGCATGAAAACAAAAAGAACGGAATCAATCGGTGCCGTAATCGCTTGTTTTCGAATAGGATGAATATGGGAGCGTGAGATTACTGATGGAACACATACCCTATAACAATTTGGTTTGAATCAACAAAACTCTTCTTATCGAATACCCAAATCAGCACATCCACTCGAAAATCAATTCGACCTCAACCTTCATCTGCCGATGTCGCCTGTTGTAGAACGATCTGTGCGTCCACCTCCACCCACCCACTTGAACGAACGCAAATTTATTGAATAAATCAAAATAAATTTATCATTCATCCGGGTGTCTCATGACATTTGTCCCGTCTGCTGCTGCTGCCGCCATTCTATCTGTGCTGCTCTGCAATCGAGTTGTGTCGTTTCTCTACTCCGGATACCAGAGCTGGGAGGAGCGTGGGAATTTACAGTGTCAGACGAAGCATTGTAGCTTCTTCAAAGGTTGAATTAAAGGTTGAGCCTGCATCCCATCATGACTACATAGGTCTATTCCTTGAAATTGTTTACAATACACATTTAAGGAAATCAATGTGAAAGTAAAATTTGTTGAGATAATTAAATAAAAATTTCTTGAATCGTGTTCACAACTGTATTCAGAATATCTTCATCAATCCCGTTCGTCCATGGTGGAACTTCGATACTCATAGCCAATCCATCCCATTCCCCATGAATTAATCATTTATTTCCTAGGGGAAAATTGAGGACAGTGTTTCATCTCATCATAAGCGACATTTTAAGCCGTAGATGATTTGAATAATGCGGAAGTATACAAGTTATGTTCAATGGTAGATTTTGCCATTCTTCATAGCTTTTTCATTGAAATTTGTCAACTTCAAAATTTGAACATTTGAACATTTGAAACATTTGAAAACCGTTGACTAAGATTACTACAAGAGGGTCGTGAACCGTATATTTTTACGAACCTTAAGCATACATTACACCTGTGTATTTGTTATCGATTCAATCGTTTGATATAATTATTACTGAATAACAGCAGAACTTCAACAGAAGATACAATTTACACCATTCTCCCCCGCTCTAACGAGTGAGTGCTAATGATGATTGAGTTTTAAAAAATTCAATTACATTTCCTCAACCCCGAGGGCTGGCTTGGCAGACTGGAAAGCGAAATGGCGCAACAATGCCACTCGCACTCGTTTGTCGTACGCAGAAATTGTGTTGAAGCATCTGTTGTCGCCGGATTTGCTAATTTTGCGTAGGGACAGACAATAATTGGTATAAGCCAGCCAAATACATTCGTGGCGTCATGCTCGAAAACTTTTAATCGGTAGACACAGTAGGATGTTTGCTTGATTGAGAAATTGAGATTCTGGTCGGATTCAAGCCCACGATTCCACTTCCACTCTGGGAAAGGGTTTTGTTATTCAATTCCCGTCATACTGAGCACCGACCAATAATGATCGACTTCATTCTAGCACCTTTTACAATGCCCCATGGGCAGTTTGGCATCAATTACTAATTCATAAATTAGCTTTGATATCTAGTGAAAACAACTATCATTTCCTCAAAATAATAAGAATGAATAGTTGTCCCTAGAATTCTATTTCCATCTAGTCCACGTTTATTTCGGTTAAAAGCTATTAAATTGAGACGAATGTTAGCTTTACAATATTGACCAAAATTTTTCAATTTTTGTTTTTGTCCACCAGATCATAAACGCTACGAAAAAATCTTTCTCTGTGGTTGTGAAATACAATGTTTCGTGTAGAAAATCCAAGCACACATTTGTTTGCATCTTCCCTAGGATGAGGAAAACTTGTTTGTTTACATTTTACTATATCCCTACACGGAGAAATCAAACTACCTAATTTTTGGGTTGATTTTACTCAAAGCTGAGTATATCGAATAAACTAGTTACCCAAAATTAGGTTGTTTTCCCTCTTTCCCTCACCGATGTTGTCAAAAACAAACAGAGATGCATCTACCCAACGGGGGTCCTTGAGCCCAATAAGCCAATTTTGGGTAAATGCAGGTTTACTCAAATTTGGGTTGAATGAGGGGGGGTCTTGGGTTGAATTTACCTACTCTTAAGTAAATGTTTTTGCTGGAGGTGAAGGCAATTTACCTAGTGTGAGTTTAATCGATTTACTCAAATTTGGCTTACTGGGCCGAACTATGGGATTGCGTCAAAAGAACTCAATTTTGGGTAGTTTGGCGGTTCCGTGTAGAACTGACACGAATGCACACTAATGTGTAAAGTGTCGAAAATAAATGAACTAACTAACTTACATTTTACCGACGGGAAAAGCAATTTGTTTTAATAATTGGGTTCTTTAGGGGTATCCGGATTATTTCATAATCGGATTCTCCGCCCAAAAATTAGTCGAAATCCAAAATCTCATATTTTTTGAAGTCCGGAAACTATTTTTAAAATGCATTTAAAGTTTGTATGGGGAAATTTTTTTGTTCGGGTCGAACTGTCACTTTATCGATTGAACTGTCATTCTATCCACGAAAATTAAAATTGTTTTGTTAATTTAACTATCAAAACAAAGGTATTGGAATCCAATAAAATCACGTTATACTCAGAAAAATAAGCTCTTTCGATTAGGCTACAGAAAATAGCAATATTTTTTTCACTAAACAACCCAATTGAGCAGCGCAACCTTTGCTGCATTTTGCAGCAGTGAAATCCAACTTTGAAGTGCCACCACATAGCTTTCGTAGACTATGAATTGATGATCAGTTCAATAAGTGAATCTGGCGAAGCGAAAATTGAACGGTGTTGAAGAACAGTTCGGCTAGCTGCTGCTTTGGTGCGGTTGCCTTCGTCAGACGCAAAACCAGTCTTTTATTCGTAATTATTCGATTTCCAGTGCTCTTTGAGCTGGATTATTGGTAGTCTACATCTTTTTGATTCCATCTAATGAGTTATTGGCACAGGTTAGTTGGAATATCTTTCATTATTGGATATTTTCCATTTAATGTGACGGGAATTAGCGCATATGCGAAGTAAATTTCTACCCTACATGCCACTTAAGGAGAAACATCAGAAAATACAAATATGGCTGCCACAATGGCCGACTTGGTCCCCTACTCACGTTTTCAAGAGCACCAATATTAAAAATTCGTTAACGAATGCTCTTGATTTGAAAAAAAACTGCCTCTTTTTGCAAGTGAGCAAAGCCAGGATAAACAAGTGCGGCTTGATCCGATGCTTCGTTGGTCAGATTTGTGCCTCTAAAGTTTGTATGCAAAATTGCAATGGGATTTCTTGATGTTTCACCTTAATGAATCGCATATTGGCTATGATGATATTTGAACATCGACGGTGATTTAAAATTAATCTTTTGATATGATTCAGCAATTATTTTTCTTTTCAGGTTTAACAATTAGTTTGATACAATTGCAATTGAATTCAAAAGAGGTCAAACTTAATTATATTATGCCAAGTATCCGACCCAACACCCTAGAAAGATTTTTTTCGGTAAGTGGGACGGGGAGTTCAAGAGGTGGTTAGAACAGGGCGATAAATATGTTGCATCTACATATTATGAGAATGTTATCATACATGCATAGGTAGTATGCTTTCACCGTTGTCTCTCATCTCTAACTTTGACGCAAAAAAAAAACACCACTACACCCAATAAACAACTAGAATCAAGCAAACAGCAGGGAGGCCCATGTAGGACAAGATATTCACCAGTAGTGCTAGTGCATTAAGCGCATCAGCACATTTTTCTGCCACTTCTTCTGAATCACTGTGGTGCTGCAGTTTTCTCTGCAGCCTCTGGAGACTTTGATAAATGTATGCAGTTAACCACGCTGCAGGAAGTAAGAAAAGCCGCTTTCGGCAGTGCAGTGTTTTGCAAATCGGAAAACTTAAGGATAGGCATACATATATTGGGACCTCATGGAAGCTTAATAAGAGGATTGGTAGATGTAGATGATCGAAATATAAAGTAGACGGGCTTGGTGGTCTAGTGGCTACCGCTTCTGATTCGTATGAGTTCAATCCCTGGCCCGTCTCTTTCCTGTATCTTTCTCTTTTCTTTCTACCTCCTCAACATATACAATTAATGTATATTCACATGTTCATAGCCATCGCTAGAACAGAAACGGGTTGAAAAAGTCGTTTCCCTTCCTTCCAACTTTCACAGCACAGTGGCAATCTACCTTATAAGTTATGCAATCAAGCGAACTGTGCCGCATTATCTCCACACTAATCTTTCAACTTTCGCCTGGCATCCACGCACCATTGTGTGAACCCTCTGCCAACCATATCCCACCAACACTCCGACATCCGCATGAATTTGTGCAGGTATATTCGACATGATGTGGATACAAATGATTGTAATCCTCACTTCCTTCCCTTCCCCACATTGACCTCCAACCTGGCGTGGTAGGCGCCATTGTCGCCTAAAAAAAGAAGGATCGCCAACGCTCACACACTGAAGATGCCTGCTTAGTAGGCTGCGGCTTATTTTTCAAAAGTTGTTGAAACTTGGAATTCGTAAGCTCTTCTGGATTCAAATGACACAAAAAGAGAAACTTCTGAGTTTGAGCCAAAAATATTGAGATTTAGAGGTAGCGCAATCGCCTCAAAGTTGAATTTTCTAGTAATAAAAAGGGGGTTTCACTTCAAGTGTTATAACTTTTTAAATTTTCAACCGATTTTCAATCTTTTTTTTATGAATTTCTCACGAATCAAATGTCAAATAAACGCATAGAACATTATTTTTTTCCAAAGTCACGTAATATATGAGTTTTTGAAGATTTATTTTTTTTCTTCTTTTTACAACAACTTTAGAGTGCGATAACTTTTTAACCGTTTGACCAATTTCAAATTTTTTAGCTTGCTTTTGTAGATATTTTTGTTGCCAAAGAATGCTGTAAATAAACTGTACCTTTATAAAATCGTTTCAAAATGGATAAATACCAAAAACCGTTCAAAAACTCGTATTTTATTATAAAAATCAGAATTATGGCAAAATTTTAATTGATTCCTTGCTTAGTTTCATGCTTAAAGTAAAAAAAATATTCTAAATAATCATATGGAAGCCTTGAACTTCAATTTTTGGAGTGTTTTGAAGCAAAAAAAAAAAAAATCATGTTTTAAATGCGATGAAAAATAAAATCTTCCAATGTATTCCATATCCTTAAATATAATGTTAATAATCTGGTTTGGAGTAAGAAATTGCAAATAATCGTCAAAAACTCCAATTTTGCATGAAAAAATCAAGTTTTAAGGCATGTTTTGGCAGTTTTTGGTGTAAAGTATCATAAAAATGACTACTTCGACGAATAGTTTGTTTGGAACAAACATAGGCAACAAAAATATCTACAAAAAAAAATAATGTTCTACGCGTTTATTTGAAATTTAGTTTGTGAGAGATTCATAAAAAAGATTGAAAATCGGTTGAAAATTGAAAAAGTTATGGCACTTGAAATGAAAACACCTTTTTATTACTCGAAAATTCAACTTTGAGCCATTGCGCCTTCAAATTTCAATATTTTTGGCTCAAACTCATAGGTTTCTCTATTTATGACATTTGAATCCAGAAGAGCATACGAATTCCAGGTTTCAACAACTTCTGAAAAAATAAGCCGCAGCCTACTGCTTAGTCCCCAGCAAATATCTCATTGGTTCCTTGTGCGAGTGTAGCTTGTTTGGCGATACTGGAGTAGCATCTACGGGCGGTCAATCAAGCTCAATTGATCAAAATATTCATCTTTGGAACGAGTTCCAAAAGTTGATTTTTGTTTTGTTTTGTTGTTTTGTTTTGTTGATGAGTTGTTTATTATTCAACGGATCTTGATGAGTTAGGGAATTGCAAAAAGTGCTAAAATAGTGAAATGAGTTGTAAAATGATGATTTTTATAACACGAGTTGTACATTTATCCAACGAGGCTTACCGAGTTGGGTAAATATGACGAGTACTGTAAAAATCGAGTTTTGCAACGAGTTGCATACAACATTTTTTTTTATTGTTCGAAGAAAAAAGTGAAAATGACGCGTGTTTGGGGCAGTTGCGATGGGGATCTCGATCAGGTTGCATTGTTCGGCGAAAAAAAAACGAAAAGTGACGCGTGTTTGTGGCAGTTGCGATGAAAATCTCGGTCGCGTTGCATTGTTCGAAGGAAAAAGCGAAAAGTGACACGTGTTTGGAGCAGGTGCACATTGTCCTTCCTCGTGAAGTGATAAAAATGCACACTTGGTAGCAAACAGTATTGCAGAAAATTGAAGGAGTTAAGGAGTGGTTGCGGTGGAACTGGATGAGATCATTCCGAGTTTTTTTTTTCATTACGCACTAGAAAAAGTTGGGGTAATTTCGCCAATGTGTTTTCATGAAGACTCCTGGAGGCTGTAATATCTGCAAATTAATCTTGTAGCTCTGGTGCAGGCCTAATATTGAAGCGGTAAAATGTTAGATGAAAGTGATTGCGGTTCACAACTATCATTGAACAAATTTAAAACAATTGGCTTAATTACCTCAACGGCTGTCGATCACAGGTAACACATGGGACTTCAATGATACATATTGCCCATTTTACTGGCATTTTACCAGATTAGCTGGTATGTCTGAAACATACTGGAAAAACTTGTAATTAAGAAGGCACGAAATGTTGCTAATTGGCAAATTGGGAGATGAAATTTGTGAAAAAAAATCGCGTTCTGGTGGGATTCGAACCCACGACTCCGTATTCGCTAGACCGGCGCTTTAACCAACTAAGCCACAGAACAGGTAATGGTTCTGCGGAATAGAAAGCCAAACTGACTCCGAAGCCGCACCATGAACACTCCTATTTCACAAACTCATCTCTCTTTTCGGCTTAGATGCCAATCCACAACACACTCCTATTTGTGCCCAATAACTACAGTGTATCAAACAATTGTCCGTACAGCATTTTTTTTTGTCAAAATAATGTTTCATTCAAATGTTAATAACTTTTTTATGCGTCAATCAGAAACGCTGAAATTTTGACCAATCATGAATCATATATTAAAGCTCCATTAGTAAAATTTTGAGCGAGATAGAATAAGTTTTCCGTAAGTTATAAAACTTTTACTAAAACTTATAAGATTTTTGAACACATTTTTAAATTATTATATCTCAATATGTACTCGATGAATTTTTTTCAATTTTTTTTGTGTTACATCTTATACATAAGGCTTTCATATGCAGCCATGTTTAGGGTTTTATTTTCACTACAAAAAATATGCAAAATGTGCGTATGTAGTTGACGATGTTTTAAAATTTACCATATTTTGCACATGTAATCTGCCAAACGTTTTCCACCAATAAAAGTGCATTAACTGAACGAAAAATCCATAGGACCAACTCTTCATATGTAGTTTAGTAGGTCCTGTATAAAAATATATCATTAAGAGAGTTTAAAAAAGTTGAAAACACTTGGCACTTTTATTGATCAAAATATGATAAATTTCCAAATGACACTCTGAACATATACAGATTTTTCATATTTTTTGTAGTGAATATAAAGCCTTAAATGAAGCTGCATATGAAAGCCTTAGGCATAAGCTGTAACACGAAAAATATTGAAAAAGTTTCATCAAGTTATTAAGATATAATGTTTTAAAAATGTATTCAAAAATTTTATAAGTTTTACTAAAAGTTCTATAACTTTCAGAAAACTTATTCGATCTCGCTCAAAATTTTACCAATGGAGCTTTAATATATGGGTTATAATTGTTCCAAATTTCAGCGTTTTTGATTGACGTATAAAAAAGTTATAATCATTTAAATGAAAAATTATTATGACCAAAAAATTGCTGTACGGACAATTGTTTGATACACTGTACATTCGCTCGCACTTGTAGTTAGTGGGCACAAATAGGAGTGTGTTGTGGATTGGCATCTAAGCCGAAAAGAGAGATGAGTTTGTGAAATAGGAGTGTTCATGGTGCGGCTTCGGAGTCAGTTTGGCTTTCTATTCCGCAGAACCATTACCTGTTCTGTGGCTTAGTTGGTTAAAGCGCCGGTCTAGCGAATACGGAGTCGTGGGTTCGAATCCCACCAGAACGCGATTTTTTTTCACAAATTTCATCTCCCAATTTGCCAATTAGCAACATTTCGTGCCTTCTTAATTACAAGTTTTTCCAGCACATGGGACTTCTCTTAGTAAAATATATAATTCGAAAATAGCTATCTAAGCTTGAAAGTTTATTCTCCGTATACTCTAACTTCAATACTGTGGGAAACTCGCGACTATTTCCGCGAGTCGGTCGGTTTTCTCGGTAGGGAGATGCACAAGCGCGTGATAACTTTCGCGACCAATTTAATCATAATCGGGATGAAGACCGTGGCGTGTATTTCCATATAACTAGTGGATCATATCACCTACCAAAGTTGGCTCCAAGATCCACACTATACCCTACCCTACTAACAAATACTCCTTCCCGAGACAACTGCGGGGATGCTGTGGATTCCACGGTTTCTAGTAACAACGGTTGTCGAACTAACATTCGTTCCGCTTTCCCGATGACCGTAAGGACGTGGCCGGCGCCGTTATTGACTTTAAAATATTGAACTCTCGAACTGTGCACATTGAGAGTGTGTAGCTAGTCCCAAGCACCATTCATTGGATCTCTGTGCAACTTCGATTGTTCTGGTCAATCACGGAGTAGCAACTACGATGTGTACGGTTATCTTTGCTTTGCTTTGATTTGGAGTTGCATACAACATTTTTTGCAATGAGAAAAAATAATCACTGTAATATGATCATTTTCATTCATGCAAACTTGAATCAAGCAAGTTGTGCTATAACCGTCACAGTTTTTCAAGTTCTTGACGTGGAAACACCGATAGTTGTCCAAACAATTGGATTTTGAATCATATGCAACCTAAATGAATTGCATTATGAATCATAATGCAACTACTTTTTACAGTGAGGAAAAGTAGGCCGTGGTGACACTACAACGGCAAGTATGAAACGCAATATTGTAGTGCCAAGTTGCAAAAAATAGTTTTGGGGGCCGTACACAAATGACGTCACGCTTTTAGGTGGGGGGGTGGTTCGTTACGACCCATACAAATAATGGAGTGAATTTTTTATAAAAAGCCTCCCTTAAGAAAACAATTTTTGAAACAAAAACGAATTGGCGGAAGAAAGCTAATGCAAATTTCCATCAATTGCGATTTTTTTCAACAAAATAAAATTTATATTATCAATACCGGGTACAAAATTGCAGATAACTTTTGATGGGAATACCTCATTTCTAATTGTTTGATATGTTGCGTATAAATGTCTCAGCTTTCAATTGATGCAAAAATTTAGATAAACGGTGGTTGCCAACATGATGAAAAAAAATTTTCGTATAAAAATCCAAGATGGCGGCCAAAATCAATATGGTGGACCCAACTTTTTATAACTGTAAATAGTAGCCCTGTATTTTCTCTTTTCAACAACATTGTGTTTTGAGGTGGTTTTGAAGAAACTTTCGAGTTATAACGGTTTAAATGTACCAACAATGGACCAAAATCGAGGATCTGTAGAAATTGTTGTGGCTCTAACTAACGAGGGGTCCATAAATTTGAGTAACCAAATGCATTTTCCTTACCTTTTTGACAAAGACTTTCAGAAAATCGCCACCTTAAGCATTTTTAAAGACCAGGTGTAAACAGTGGACCGGTCTCAGCGATAATTACTCCCTGCAAACATTTCTCAAAGGTTTATTTTAGAAAATCTTGTAGGATTACTTCAGAAATTCATCCTTGAATTTAATCAGAAATCCTTTAGGAATTCCTTCAGAAATTCTTCGAGAGATTCCTTCAGAAATTACACGAAAGATTCATTCAGAAACCCATTCACGATTTTCTTCAACAATTCCTTCAATAATTTCTCTTTAGAGAATGTTCCAGGGATTCCTTTGGAAAGCCTTCTTGAAATCTTTAGAATCTCTGCCAGGGATTCCGTTCAAAACACCTGTGAGGATTTCTTCAAGAATTCTTCCAGAGCTTTTCTTAGGCAATCCATAGATTCATTCATGTTTTTCTTCTGAAGTTCATTTATGATTCATCCAGAAACATTGGCGTATCTAGGATTTTTCCCTAGGGGGTGCCTGGGGGGTGCCAGTTTCAGTGGCTTCCAGGCTGTTTTGATTTTTTTTTTTTTTGAAAAAGAAATATCGATCCACCCTTAATTTCTTAGTACAATGATATGCTGCGTCGCTTCGTGACAATTTAGCCCGAGAATTTAAACGCGCTATATGTTAAAGAACAGTTTTTTTTTTCATCCGAATCGTTGTACTGACTTAACAATCTCCCCGCCATGTGAGGTTTGAGAACTTAACTTAACCCTCTTTGTTTTATTGCATGATAACAACCCTTATAAAATAGTTTTCAAGAACAATTCTAAGAGTCTTTTTTTCCTCCCATGTTGTGAAAATTAAGCCACTGCGTCCAATAAACTGTACTTTTGTGGCTTTGAAATTGAAAAATTAGGAGACATATTTGCATTTTTGGTTTGACCACAACATTAATAGCGAACTTCGATTTTCCTCTGATTCTGATTCTATGCTATACTATAATAAAGAAATTTGTGTTTTCGGCAAAACATTGTTCTTTTAGAAATCTTTTAGTAATTCCATTGAATTTTGCAAACTTCTTCGGCAATTTCTTAAAGAATTTTTTGGTAATATGTCTGGAATTTGATTCTAAACACCTTTTATGCATTCTTTGAAAAAATCATCGGAAATTACTTAGGAATTTCTTTGGCAATTTTTATTTCATTGACAAATTCTTTGAAATGTTTTCTCGGGAGTTTCTTTCTCAATTTTATAGTAGTCGTTCAAGCGATGGACGCAGTGGCTAAATTTCCCCGACAGGGGAAGAAAAAAAAGCGATGTTTTGTTAATTTTAGCGATTCTATTGATATTTGCTTTTTAAAATTCTCCAATTTCTCTTCAGGCAATTCCTTTGGGAATTCTTTTAGTAAAGTATTTGGCGATTCATTCGACATTGACTTATATTTTTTTGTGAAAATGTCTTTGGCAAGGTATTCTACTTTTTTTGGATTATCGTCGATTTTTTGAACTTCCATTATCTATGCAATTAGGTATTTCTGCACCAATTCCTTCGAAAACTCCTTCGAAAGTTCTTTTATAAATCGCTTCTATAATTTAAATAAAAATTCTTTAGACAATTTCTTCTAGATTTCTTCAGTCATTATGTAAGGGATTCCTGCAACAGATTATTTCGGAACATCTTTGGCATTTCCGATGTTACTTGCATTGAACATTTATTTGGGAATTTTATCAGCAAATCCTTTAGAAATCTCGGAAACTTCCATTATTACTTTAGGAATTCTTCGGTAATTCTTTTGAAAATTGATTCGGCAATTTTCTTAGAGTTTTCCTTCGGGAATTTCTTTGATTCTGGCGGTTCTTTGAAAAATCTGTCACTGCAATCACTATTCGAATTCTTTCTAAGTTTCTTTCAGAAATTCCTTTGTTGATTTCGGAAAATTCTTTGAGAGTTTCTTCGATTTTTTTTTTGTGAATGTTTGTGGAAATTTTTGTAGAATATTTTTTGGCAATTTATTTTGGGATTGAATTCGGCCAATTTTTTTAAAAAGCCATCAATAAATCCTCTGGTAGTTCTTATATGAATTCTTTTGGCGACTACTTTGAAAACTCTAAGGTATTTTGATGGATTTTTTTCCGGCAATTTCTTTGGGAATTTGTCAGGAAATTTTTCGTGAAAATCATAGGATTTTCTTTTAGCAAATCTAGTTGAGAATTTCTGAATTTCCAGTTCAGCAATTTTTGGAAGCAATAAATTTAAATACAATTGAATCATAAAGACTAACTGAAGTAATCACGATAACTTTGCTTGATAAATTTGCAAAATAACTGAAAAGAAATTCCTAAAATATTTAATTACGGAGAAATAGCCATTGAAATATAGAAAAAAAATCCAAAGAATTTGTTGATTGCATTCCCAAGAAACGTAACTAGCTGAATATCAGTTTCTTAAACTAAAGTTAGCTTAAGAGTGGTTTGTTACTTTCCTATAAAGCTAAAATGTTTGTTGGGCTCCAATGAAACTACCACAGAAATTAAAAAAAAAAAAACAACTATGCCGAAGGAACCCTCAAAGAAATGCCCATACTGCGGTTAAGCAAATACGGAGCCGTGTTTTCCCGAATCCCACCAGAACGCGATTCTTTTTCCACAAATTCAGCTCTTATTTTGGTAATTAGCATCATTCTGTGCCTTCTAATTAATTACAAGTTTTTAACGTACATTCCTATGGGATTTCACTAGAGATTTCTCTAGTAATGCCTCCTAGGATTTCTCTGGAAATTTCAACTATTTCCAAAATTCATTTAAAGATTCTTCTAGAGATTTCTATTGGGATTCCTTCAGCTAGAATTCTTTGAATTAGGCCAAGAGGAGTTCCAGGTGTAATACCATGATTCATTTCTAGAGTAATCCATAAATTCCTGGATGAGTCTTTAGAAAAATCCCTGGAAGAATCAAAGGCATTTCTGGAAGTATCCTAGGAAAACTGACTTGAAGAATCCCGGCAAGAATTCCAGAAGAAATCTCTACAAGAATTCCTGCAGGTATCACAGCAAGAATTTTTGGAGGAGACCTAGGCGGCATTCCCGAAACCAGTGTTGGGAATGCTCACTTGCGAAAAGTTATACTCACTTCCTTCTATCTCAGTCCAGAAGCATGCTATCCAAAAATGATGTTTGAAGGGCCGTTAGATTGTAGTTTAATCTCAAAGTTTACCGAATGAAGTAAAGGTTGCAGACGCATACCAAAACCGTGAGAGAGCTGTGAGCACAAGGTGAGTATAAATTACACGAATTTTACTCACCTCGTACTCACAGCTCTCTCACAACTTTGGTATGCGTCTGCGACCTTTACTTTCTTCGGCAAACTTTTAGATTAAACTGCATTCTAAAAGCCCTTCAAATATCATTTTTTGATAGCATGCTTCATGACTGAGGTACAAGCAAGTGAGTATCACTCTTGCAAGTGAGTATTCCCAACACAACCTGTAGCATTAGAAGCAGCAGGAATCGCTTATGGAATCCTAAGAGGAGCTCCTGGAGAAGTCCTTAAAGAAATATTTGGGGAAATCCCAGATTTTTTTTAGGATTTCCAGGAGGACACATCGAAGGTACTTCTGCAAGACTCATAGAAAGATTATCTAGAATAATTCCAGCAAGTTTTTGAAGGATTCCCTGGAGAAATTATTAGAAGAATCTGTAGAAGAATTCTGGCAGGCATTACAGTAAGCAAAACTGGTGAAGTCCTAAGAGGAATTGATGGAAGAACCACAGCAGGAATAGCTTGAGAAATCCAGCTGGAATTCTTGGATGAAGGCCAAGAGGAGTTCCTGTAGGAATCCCATGGGAAATTTATAAAAGAATCCGTGGACAAAATATCTTGGATAAAAAATCCTGGAGGAATCACCGGAGAGTTTCTGAAGAAATCACAAGAAAAATCTCAGGAGGTATCAGGAGGAATCCTTCTATTCTCATCTGAAATCCTAATAAAAATTGCTGGAGAAAACTGTACAGGAATTTCCAGAGAAATCCCATTAGGAAGTCCCTGCAAGAACCGGTAGAGGTATTCTGGAAGAATCTATAGGCTCTGAAAGTACCACAGTTAGAATTTCTTGAGGAAGAATAGCTGGAAGATCCGCATGTATTGCTTGAGTAGTCACAGCTGGAATATCTGGAGGAATTATAGACTTCCGGGAGCTATCATAGAAGTAATTTCTAGAGAAACCCTAGAATCAGCAATGCCAGGGGTATCTCAAAAGAAGTTCTTCTAACAAAGAGAAGGAAGACATTGCTGGAAGAATAGCAGCAGGAGTTGCTTGAGGAATCCTACCCACAATTCCCGGAGGAAGGCCAATTTCTGGAAGAATCTCTGAATAAAATCTCTAAAAGAATTCCTGAAAGAATCACCGGAGGAATTTCTGAAAGGATCCCAGGAAGATTGTTTGAACAGAACAGAACAGAAATTCCTGAAGAAATCCAAATAGAAATTTTTAGAGGAATCCCTAGAAGAATTCCGAGAAGAATCATAGTAAGAATTTCCAAATAAATCCTAGCAGAATTTGCTGGATCAATCTCTGTAGAAATTTCTAGTATGTACAACCTCATCAGGACTGCCTGGAGTATCCTAAGGAAAGTTTATTGAAGAAATATCGGGAGGAATCTATAAAGCAAGCCTAGAGAAATCACTGTATGAATAGATAGAGGTATTTCTGGAGGAATCTATGTAGAAGTCTGTTGATTGTTCTTACCAATATCCAAAACACCAAAACGTGCAAACAGTAATTCCGGGTGTGCTTAAGTTTTGTTCAAATGTGCCATTAAAAATATTTGAATTATTGTGTAAAGTTTTAAATTTTAGGTGACTGTCCAGGAAAAATTCTAGGGGGTGCCAAATATGTTCTAGGGGGTGCCAGGCACCCCTGGAACCCCCCCTAGCTACGCCAATGTCCAGAAACTAAAAAAAAACTCTTTGATATATCCTTCCATGGATTACTTCCAAAATGGTTCCATGGATTCCTACAGTAATTCCTCCAGAGTTCCATGAGATAACTTAGAAAATACTCCATAAATTCTTTTAGAAAATTAATCCTGAAATTCTTGGATTCACGGATTCCTCAAAAAAATCCAGCAATTTCTTTCAAAATATCAAAAGTTCAAATTCCTTCGGAAATTTCGCAAAAAGTTTCTTAAGCTAACGTTATTTTAAGTTTTTTTTTTCAAGAATTCTTTCAGAAATTCTTAAAGATAAACCTAAAAGGAATTCCTTAACCCTCTAATACCCAATCCCGCCTTTAGACGGGGTATAGTTTGAGCATTTATGTAATTTTTGTTTCGTGGGAAATCAATTTTTTTATATTTTTGGCTGATATTTAGGACTGTTTTGTATATCTCAAAATGGTTTTTGGTGTTTTTTTAAAAATCATTGGAAAATTGATGTTTTAGTCACCTTTTAGAAGTCATTGTTTATTTTGTATTGAATCGCTACAATTAACATACTGTAAAATTTTCCCAAATCATTCTATACTTGTCCAATAGTTAGGGAATCAAATACACTCTAAAATTAATTTCCCTAAAATTACACGGAAAATAAAATTTTCTGTGAAAAAAAATTAAAATATGTAATAATATTTCAACAATAATCATAAAATCTCAAAATGTTTTCATCTCTAAAAATCCGTTCCCCAAATTGGCTTTTAGGAAAAATATAAAAGTGTGGGGATGTTCAAAAATAAAAATTAGAAAAATCAAAAACTGAAATTCACGAAATCGAGAATTAAAAAGAATCATCTTCCAAAACATGTTTAAACCGATTTTAGATGACGAAAAATGATATTTAGATCAAAATAAAAAATTTGGGTATTAGAGGGTTAAGATAAACTTCAAGGGATTCATGAAATAATATACGATGTTTTTTTTTTTAAATTCTTCCAGGGATTTTATCAAAAATGTCTCCTTTTGAAAATCTGGATTCCTTCCGAAATTACACTCCGGTTTTTTTAAATCACTACAGGAATTCATTCAAAAAATCATCAGCGGATTCAAACATTTTTTTAGGGAATCTTTAATATACTTCTCCAAGGTTTCCTTCAGATGTACCTTTATGTTTCAGTTAAGAAATTTCTGCAAGAATTCATTTAGGAAGTTTTTTTTATGGATTCCTTTGAATCTTTGCCTGGGATTGCTTCAGAAACTCTAACTCTTTTTGAGTTTTCTTTAGGAAATACCTTTGCAGGAATCAGAATTGTCTCTTAAAGTTTTATCTGTTTTTATAATTGAGATTTTCTCAGCTCTATGCTGGTTCATCTCTGTATTCAGAAATTCTTATAAAGATTGTTTTAGAAATTCTTTCAGCAGCGTTTTTCAGGAATTCGAACAGCTATGTTTTCACAAACTCCTCCAGAGATTTCCTCGGGATTTTTTTCCAGAATATCATTGAAAAT
Source organism: Aedes albopictus (assembly GCF_035046485.1). Taxonomy (NCBI): domain Eukaryota; kingdom Metazoa; phylum Arthropoda; class Insecta; order Diptera; family Culicidae; genus Aedes; species Aedes albopictus. The sequence goes on along the minus strand of NC_085138.1, from coordinate 388,393,105 downwards.
ATTCGTAGGAATGGCTCCGTTTTTTTAATTACTTCATCCAGAATATCCAGCAAAAAATCCTCCTGAGATTCTTGCACTATTACTTTTAGTGGTTCTAGCAGCAATTCCTACAAGTTTGTATAGATTTAGGAGTTTTAATAGTATTCCTTCTCATGTTTATCTAAAAATTCCTCCAGCATTTCCTGCAAGAACCTCTAGGAATTAATCTACAGATTCAATTATTTGTACAGGAACATTTCTGCAGCAGTTCCGTTAGAAATAAATAAATTTCCAAATTACTTCGAAGATTTCAAATTACTTCCGAGATTTTCCAAATTTCCCAAGGTTTTTTTTTTTGAATCCCTCAAGTACTCCAAGTACTTGAAGGATATCTTCAGGAACTCTTCTAAAGTTTCTCAACATTTTTTTTTCTTGAAGTTTCACCAAGTGTTTTCCGAAAAGTTTTCCTGGAGTTTCTCCAGAAATTTATGCATAAAACTCCTGTGATTCCTACAAAAATACAATCAGATATTTTTACAGAAATTGGATTTTTTGAATTTTTTTTATAAATTTTTATTAAAATTTCTGCATGAATTCCTTCTGAAATTTCCCCATGGTTTATTCAAATTTATCGCCAGGGACTTGTTGAGAAATTTCAGCAAGAGATTTCTTCAAAAGTTGTTCCATGAATTTTTTCTTCCTAAAATTCCGCTGCTTTTTAAACAACCCTGCGCAAATCACTCCAAATGTTCCACCATAAATTTCTTGAGAAGTTACTTCAGGGATTCCCGCAAAATATCCTACAAAGGTTCTTTTTGGAGATGCTGTTGCGGTTCCGTCAGAAATATTTTCTGGAATTCCGGAATACCTGAACTTGCACAAAATAAAACTGGATGAATTCCTAAGGATTTTCTAAATCCCTGAACAGAAGATACCTGTGGAGATTCTTAAAAAAACTGAAAAATTTCTGAAGCAACTCCTGGAAATACCTCAGGAGAAATGCTTCAAAGAATTTCTTGTACAATTTCTCAAGATATGAGTGAAAATCCTGCTGATTTTTTAAAACCATAATCCTGGAGAAATTCTTTAAAAAATTATTGAGTAGATTTTTTATCGGAAATATTTTTTATGAAATCTCTAAAGGAATACTAGGAAGAACTGAAGAACACTCTGCACTACTGTTGGTACGCACTGGTACTCCTAGTATAATTTCTTGAAAAATTTCTGGGGAAGTTTGAACGAATTCCTAGGAAAAAAAGAGAAAGCATGCATAGAGGAATTCCTGCAAAAATCTCTAAGAAAATCTGCGAAGAAATCTCTGGAGGAATTTTTGCTAGTATTTCTAGATATCATTCTACAAGAAACTGTAAAGGAATGTTTGCCGGAATGGCACTTTTTAAGGAATATTTGGAGGAACACCTAGAACAATTCCATGGGAAGCCCGTAAAAAATAAATCCAAAATCCTTCAGAGTACTCCTTCAGAAATTTTTAAAAATAAATAGGGTGCGGGCATCGGTTTTGGCCAGTCTAAGTGAAATCATTTTTATAAAAATAACTAATAATCCTATGAAAACAACCAATGTGTCAAATGAAAGGTTTCAATCTATATTTTGAAGGAAAAATGCAGAAATCAAACCAATACTTGATTTTTGTATTAAAAGTGGCACTGGCCGAAATAAAAGCACTGCCGCAGTTTTGGCCATATTCTTAAGTTTGGTTTTTATTTTGGCCAATTACGTGTATTTCTTATGGGAGTGGCCAAATTAGAAGCACCCTGGCCAAAATAGATATATAGGAGCTGATTTTTTAAGAAAAAATTTTTCTTCTAGTTTTTAATCAAAATGTGTGGTTTTCACAGCTGTAATCATCATATTGTATTAGGATCTACTAGTAAAAAATAAATTTACGCCGATTTAGATCGCAACAGGCTCAATATCGCACTATGGCCAAAACTCCGGACTGGCCAAAACTGAAGCTTCTACCCTATGTTCTGATTACTAAAGCAATCTTTGAAAGTATTGTGTACCCAAGTAACACAATTTGTTATAATACTGTATATAATACATGTTTCATACAAACGTCCATGTTTTGTTTCGACTATGGGAAACGTATTTTCATACACTTATATAACCGAAAAAGCGCAAAAAATGGCGGCTTATAAAACATCTTTGATGTTACTGAAGATGTTTTTCAATACATTCTTATAACATAAAATTATGTATTGAATATGTTTTCAGCAACATCATAACAACTTGCTTATTGCTGGCACGAAAATAATATTTATCAACCACGCATAGCAAATAAATATGGCATCTATTAAAAATGCAGTATTTAGTGATGACTCAAAATATTTTTCAGGCATTACATTTCGTTTGTAATTTACTATCTCGTTGTTTGAGCACTATGACTTAATTTCATGTGCCGTTCAAAATTTATGGTGAAATAAGCACTTTTCCTTTTCATAAATCCATTTGCTTTCCATCGCATTGGAAATAAGAAGGTAAGTTTTTTGACATCTCTGTGGTTTGTAAGATTTTCAAAAAAAATTTCAGACATGCAACATGGTGGCTTCTTGAGAAAGTACCGTCAGAATGTTTTGGGATGGTATTTTCAATTATGATGTATTCATGATGTTCTTTTAGACTGTAGAATTTGTTTACGTTATCAGTAAAGAAATTATATTATTTCATTGCATATTTAAACTGTTCTAGATAGATAATTATTGGCAGAATCATCAGTAGATGAACAAACGGCTATATATAAAAATGTTAGTGTGAAACTTTTCAGCAGGCACTGTAATTGGTCTGGCCTGATATACGGAAGAACTCAAAATTTTAGAAATACGTTCAAATTACGACTGTTATACATCTCAATAACATGTTTGTCGATTACCACTTGAATTGAAAGAAATACATTGAATAAACATCAGAGCAACGTATTTTGAACATCTGTTTCCCAATAGCATACGACGATGTCATTTTTGGTTTAAGATGACCTTTTTTGAACATATGTATAACAATAACAAAGTTGGAGTGCGTTTCCTAGAACGAACACCAGTTAATTATTTTCGTATGTTTCACGGGACTAAAATAGTGTAAAAACTGTGCTGGAATGTGAGATTTAGCCGCCACGTAAGTACCCCCAGTGATTTTTAGGTGACGGAAGGCCTGCCATGGTAATATAGTTGAATGGTGGCGCCCATCTTTCGAGCCATGGTGACTGGTCTGCGCCAAGTTTTTTTTAGAGACTATTAACATACCCATTTGTTACCCCGTTTAGCTTACTTGTAGCGGGGTCAAACTGCAAAGCATAAAATTAAAACTGCTATCATATTTGGATTGGCTCGTATTATTATAATATATAATATATAAGTGAAAGAGATGTTTGTTATATAATGATCAGGTCAGTGAGAAGAGATAGCAAACTAATAATGTTGTACATTGACGTGTTTAATACGTAAAAACAACGTTTTAATAACATGTTTGAGCTCAAAGGTTATAACTACGTGTTGCTGATGTTATACATATCATCTTCAATTGAAGGAAGACGATAACACAAATAGCTTGTGTAACCAACGTTAAATTAACGTTATTTTAACTTGTAGTGAGGATGATAACATTTTTCAGTAACTTGTTATTACCAAACACAGTTAAAACATGATTTCAACATAATATGTGTACAAATACGATTATAGTACTATACTACAACGTCTTTTTAAAAGTTTATTCTCAAAGATGTTTTCTGTGTTACTTGGGTAAACTTTTAAAAAGACGTTGTAGTATAGTACTATAATCGTATTTGTACACATATTATGTTGAAATCATGTTTTAACTGTGTTTGGTAATAACAAGTTACTGAAAAATGTTATCATCCTCACTACAAGTTAAAATAACGTTAATTTAACGTTGGTTACACAAGCTATTTGTGTTATCGTCTTCCTTCAATTGAAGATGATATGTATAACATCAGCAACACGTAGTTATAACCTTTGAGCTCAAACATGTTATTAAAACGTTGTTTTTACGTATTAAACACGTCAATGTACAACATTATTAGTTTGCTATCTCTTCTCACTGACCTGATCATTATATAACAAACATCTCTTTCACTTATATATTATATATTATAATAATACGAGCCAATCCAAATATGATAGCAGTTTTAATTTTATGCTTTGCAGTTTGACCCCGCTACAAGTAAGCTAAACGGGGTAACAAATGGGTATGTTAATAGTCTCTAAAAAAAACTTGGCGCAGACCAGTCACCATGGCTCGAAAGATGGGCGCCACCATTCAACTATATTACCATGGCAGGCCTTCCGTCACCTAAAAATCACTGGGGGTACTTACGTGGCGGCTAAATCTCACATTCCAGCACAGTTTTTACACTATTTTAGTCCCGTGAAACATACGAAAATAATTAACTGGTGTTCGTTCTAGGAAACGCACTCCAACTTTGTTATTGTTATACATATGTTCAAAAAAGGTCATCTTAAACCAAAAATGACATCGTCGTATGCTATTGGGAAACAGATGTTCAAAATACGTTGCTCTGATGTTTATTCAATGTATTTCTTTCAATTCAAGTGGTAATCGACAAACATGTTATTGAGATGTATAACAGTCGTAATTTGAACGTATTTCTAAAATTTTGAGTTCTTCCGTATATCAGGCCAGACCAATTACAGTGCCTGCTGAAAAGTTTCACACTAACATTTTTATATATAGCCGTTTGTTCATCTACTGATGATTCTGCCAATAATTATCTATCTAGAACAGTTTAAATATGCAATGAAATAATATAATTTCTTTACTGATAACGTAAACAAATTCTACAGTCTAAAAGAACATCATGAATACATCATAATTGAAAATACCATCCCAAAACATTCTGACGGTACTTTCTCAAGAAGCCACCATGTTGCATGTCTGAAATTTTTTTTGAAAATCTTACAAACCACAGAGATGTCAAAAAACTTACCTTCTTATTTCCAATGCGATGGAAAGCAAATGGATTTATGAAAAGGAAAAGTGCTTATTTCACCATAAATTTTGAACGGCACATGAAATTAAGTCATAGTGCTCAAACAACGAGATAGTAAATTACAAACGAAATGTAATGCCTGAAAAATATTTTGAGTCATCACTAAATACTGCATTTTTAATAGATGCCATATTTATTTGCTATGCGTGGTTGATAAATATTATTTTCGTGCCAGCAATAAGCAAGTTGTTATGATGTTGCTGAAAACATATTCAATACATAATTTTATGTTATAAGAATGTATTGAAAAACATCTTCAGTAACATCAAAGATGTTTTATAAGCCGCCATTTTTTGCGCTTTTTCGGTTATATAAGTGTATGAAAATACGTTTCCCATAGTCGAAACAAAACATGGACGTTTGTATGAAACATGTATAATATACAGTATTATAACAAATTGTGTTACTTGGGTATTCTCAAAGATGTTTTCTGTGTTACTTGGGTAAAAATCTTTGCAAGAATTCTTGGAGGAATGCCTGAAGAAACCCGTACACTAGTTCCAAGAAAGAATCTTTTGAAAAATTTCTTAAAAAAATTGCTAAAGAACTAAAAAAAATACTAGTGGCACAAGGACAATAGATCTGTCTGCATTTCCAAATATTTATGTTCTTTCTCAAGTTCACCCCCATATTTTGATCGGCATCCTGGAAGAAGTCAATGGCCAAAATATCAGGCTTGCCGGGGCCCGTGGTGTAGTGGTCACACGTTCACTTCATAAAGGATGGTCACACTTGCAATTTTTTGTCAGTTGCTTTTCCCCCCGAGAGCCTCTTCTGAGCATATGCTTTTACAAACCCGGAAACTTGGATATCGGCTAACGGCAACTCATAATGGACCCCCAATCGAACTAGAAAAGGAACAAGAATCACACATCCACATCCTCGTGGCCATCATTCTACCATGGACAGGGTAGAAAAGTGACAGCAGCGCAAAGGCAACCAGTTTGATAAAGTAAAATTAGAATAGAATACATTTAGGCGCTGTACAAAGTGTAAGTGCAGCTGTTGATTGGAATCGTTCACGCAGCGACCTAGTGGGCAAAAGAGCTGCAAATTGGGTTAAATGGTTGAAGAAAAAACACTAAAAAAGGATGTTTTTCTAGATGAAGGTTTCAGGGGGATTTTGGAAAAGATTAGCATTAGAGGATGCCAGAGAGTTGAAAGAATTTCAGGAGTAATTCATAAGAGGCTCAGGGGTGTTTTAGGGCGAAGTTTTCTTGGGGGTTTCAGTAAGTTTTGGGATAACTTCAGGAGGGTTTAATTGACATTTCAGGGGGTGCAATGAGGCTAATGGGGTTTCAGGGATTTTTAGAGTGCTTCTAAATGAAGGTTTCAGAAGGAGGGAGTTTAATGGGATTTTAGGAGGTTCTAAAGTTGTTTTGGGGGCTTAAGGAAGGAGACAGCTAATTAGCAATTACAGGCGCGTTTTCGGTCATCGGGTTGCTTATAAAACAACGGTTTTAAGTTTTGTTAATTGAAAATGAATCAAGTCACTAGGTCTGAAATTTATATGTGTGATTATAATTTCAGTGTAATGTTGTCAGCCGTTCAAATTGTCCATGTTCAAACCCACTTGACTAAAATCAACCTTTAATGTGAGTAATTTTATGTTTTATGTAACAAATGACTTGACTACTCAAACTTTGTATGTAAATTGTAGTTTGCCCTGAAGATGAGTGAATAAACGCTCGAAACGTCGGCTATAATTAAAACCGTTGTTTTATAAGCAACCCGATGACCGTAAACGCGCCTGTAATTGCCAATTACCATCCAAACAGAAGACAGCTAATTCAGGGATGCTTCTGGGTTTCAAGGAAGTTTGAAGGTTTTCAAGGTGGTCTCAGTCAGGGGGCTTTACGAAGGCTTGGAGTTGATGTAGGGGAGTGTTCAGGAATTTCACGAAGTATTACTCTAGATCAACGATAGAATAAAAAAGATACTCTTTTATTATTTTTTCAAGAATATATTCTACATTTAAGTAATATATTTCCCAGACTTGTTATGTTTACTATTTTTCCATCTTTATTATAGAGATTTTCAGCCATTTGCTGGTTCGTCCATGTTTACTATTTGTACTCCAATTTTCAGAGCAATACTGTTTGATTTTCAGGCGGGTACTTTTTCTTGCAAATAAATGATATCATTCTTGGTTTGTCTATACCTCTGCCGGGTTCCATACTGCAGTATCAAGCCTCCAAACCCTTTCTGCACACCTAGTTGAACCAATCCTACCATAAACTCCATTCCATGTTCCGCCGATGCTCTCAGTTGTATCATTGCGCTTTGACTGAATGTGTAAAGCTCTCCACCAATACCAATATTCGGTACCGCCCCTTGACGACATGGGTCCCACTTCGTAAATACTGTGTAAAAGGATGTGTAAAACTATAGGGCAAGTTGTTATTCCGGCATGGCGTTTATTTGAGCAGTTCGCAGATGTTTGGATGAATTTCGATGATTTTGTCTCCGTAATGAATTTATTTAAAATATTGCTCCTTGATCTATTATTTAAACTACATACACACATAAGTATGAACGTTTCAAATTTCAAATGAATTTCTATTTCACTATTCCATGCCGATCTATTCAATTCAGGAAGGGTAAACGAATGGGGCGCGCTGAATGCCACTTTGAAGCTGAAATAGCACACACAGGGGAAATTAATACCAACTGTGTGGTTGTTTGACCACATTTCAACCCCGTTCCCAATCGAAGGGGTCGTAGAGAACTTCCTCTCAGGACCAATCCATTATCCATCGGTTTCGTTTGACGCGGTTCCTTTGTAACGGCGGGGGTAGCCATATAACCATCACAATAATCGACGCCGTACTCGCGCACCATCAGAAAACGTGAAAACCCAATCACTGTACCATTTCCCTGATGGCGGTTGGTTGGTATAACATCACATTATCGCACTTTAAAAAGCCATCGCACCTGATGAGCCAATCGACGCGAACCTAATTGGCACTTGAACCATTTTAATCCAGTTAAACCGAGTGGTGATTGTAGGTAGGCCTTGCAGCAGAGTTGTTCCGGGATGCCGAACAATGCGACTATATAAGTATAGCCAGTTACACAATCCGACACAGATGAATAATCCCTCTCAACACCCCGCAGATATTTGCAGCTATTTAGTTAATTAACTGCATCATTTATCCCCACTCACATCACCATCGTCATCAGCACTGCCCGAGCAATCGACATGCCATCCGATTGAATGTGCTCCCGGTTGCGGTTTTGCTGTGGGTCACTGAATGCTGCTGTTCTCTTCAGTGCTCATTCCTTCGGATGAGTGAACTTAAATTTATTCGATATTCGGAACTAGGAACTATTTAGCAAACTACATGGAGCATGAAAATGACACTATCAGTCCATTGGTCGGCCATATGTTGTAAAGCTGTGTGCAATATGGCAATTGGCGTTCATGAAAATAAATGAACCGAATCGTACGCAATTACTTGCGTGAGCTCTGGGTCATGTGTGGTTATCCGCAATGTGGAAATGGGTTCATGCACCAGGGAACATACCAGAGCTGCCGGCAAGGAATTGGCGATGGGTTGAGATTGCATCGATTGGGTCATTCGGGTAGAACATTCACTCTATTGCATGGTTGTCATTCTTTACTTGGTGGTTGCAGTTAACAAGCTTTGGTATTCGAATAAGAGAATTGAAAATCAGAGAATCCGTGAATCCGAAAATCCAAGAAACCGAATACATAACTTAGATCTCGAGAATCCTTGAATTGAATTCCATAATCCAAGAATTTAAGAAACCATCCAAACTATCCAAGAGAATCCAAGAGAATCCAAGAGAATCCAAGAGAATCCAAGAGAATCCAAGAGAATCCAAGAGAATCCAAGAGAATCCAAGAGAATCCAAGAGAATCCAAGAGAATCCAAGAGAATCCAAGAGAATCCAAGAGAATCCAAGAGAATCCAAGAGAATCCAAGAGAATCCGAGAGAATCCAAGAGAATCCAAGAGAATCCAAGAGAATCCAAGAGAATCCAAGAGAATCCAAGAGAATCCAAGAGAATCCAAGAGAATCCAAGAGAATCCAAGAGAATCCAAGAGAATCCAAGAGAATCCAAGAGAATCCAAGAGAATCCAAGAGAATCCAAGAGAATCCAAGAGAATCCAAGAGAATCCAAGAGAATCCAAGAGAATCCAAGAGAATCCAAGAGAATCCAAGAGAATCCAAGAGAATCCAAGAGAATCCAAGAGAATCCAAGAGAATCCAAGAGAATCCAAGAGAATCCAAGAGAATCCAAGAGAATCCAAGAGAATCCAAGAGAATCCAAGAGAATCCAAGAGAATCCAAGAGAATCCAAGAGAATCCAAGAGAATCCAAGAGAATCCAAGAGAATCCAAGAGAATCCAAGAGAATCCAAGAGAATCCAAGAGAATCCAAGAGAATCCAAGAGAATCCAAGAGAATCCAAGAGAATCCAAGAGAATCCAAGAGAATCCAAGAGAATCCAAGAGAATCCAAGAGAATCCAAGAGAATCCAAGAGAATCCAAGAGAATCCAAGAGAATCCAAGAGAATCCAAGAGAATCCAAGAGAATCCAAGAGAATCCAAGAGAATCCAAGAGAATCCAAGAGAATCCAAGAGAATCCAAGAGAATCCAAGAGAATCCAAGAGAATCCAAGAGAATCCAAGAGAATCCAAGAGAATCCAAGAGAATCCAAGAGAATCCAAGAGAATCCAAGAGAATCCAAGAGAATCCAAGAGAATCCAAGAGAATCCAAGAGAATCCAAGAGAATCCAAGAGAATCCAAGAGAATCCAAGAGAATCCAAGAGAATCCAAGAGAATCCAAGAGAATCCAAGAGAATCCAAGAGAATCCAAGAGAATCCAAGAGAATCCAAGAGAATCCAAGAGAATCCAAGAGAATCCAAGAGAATCCAAGAGAATCCAAGAGAATCCAAGAGAATCCAAGAGAATCCAAAAGAATCCAAGAGAATCCAAGAGAATCCAAGAGAATCCAAGAGAATCCAAGAGAATCCATGAGAATCCAAGAGAATCCAAGAGAATCCAAGAGAATCCAAGAGAATCCAAGAGAATCCAAGAGAATCCAAGAGAATCCAAGAGAATCCAAGAAAGTCCAAGAGAATCCAAGAGAATCCAAGAGAATCCAAGAGAATCCAAGAGAATCCAAGAGAATCCAAGAGAATCCAAGAGAATCCAAGAGAATCCAAGAGAATCCAAGAGAATCCAAGAGAATCCAAGAGAATCCAAGAGAATCCAAGAGAATCCAAGAGAATCCAAGAGAATCCAAGAGAATCCAAGAGAATCCAAGAGAATCCAAGAGAATCCAAAAGAATCCAAGAGAATCCAAGAGAATCCAAGAGAATCATAGAAACCGAGACAATTCAAGACAATCCAAGACAATCCAACAATCTAAGACAATCCAGCAGGATCCGAGAATCCAAGAGGATTCGAGAATGCAAGAGTATCCAAGAATCCAAGAGAATCCAAAAGAATCCAAGAGAATCCAAGAGAATCCAAGAGAATCATAGAAACCGAGACAATTCAAGACAATCCAAGACAATCCAACAATCTAAGACAATCCAGCAGGATCCGAGAATCCAAGAGGATTCGAGAATGCAAGAGTATCCAAGAATCCAAGAGAATCCGAAAATCGAAGAGAATCCGAGAATCTAAGAGAATCCGAGTATACGAGAATTTGAGAATCAGAGTATCAAAGACTCAAAATGTCAGCAAAACAAACGAGTTTCACTATGTCAGAGAAGCACTTTCATAGAAAGAAAGTTTCGGAGAATCAGGATATCAGAGAACACCGCAGGAGCGGAATATCAGAGAACCAGAGCAGCAGAAAATTAGAGTGTCATAGAATTAGAACGTCTCAAACAATCAGAGTGTCATAGTCAAAGTCACTCATAGCCTAAGAAGAAAATAAGAACATCACATAATCAGATTATTGCAGCATCAGATAATCAGTGAGACAGAGCACAAGAGCGTCGGAAAATTAAAGCGTTAGGAAGCGTTAAAGATTCAGACCATCAGAAAATCAGAGCGCCAAGGAGTGAGAGCATTTGAGAATTAGATCGTCATATTTACAGAGCATTAAACAATCAGAGCGTAAGTCAATTACAGCGTCATTAATCAGAGCGACAGAAAGTCAGAGTGTCAGAGAATCGAAAAAAACAGTGAATCAGAGTGTTAGTGTATAAGAGCGATTGAGAATCAGAGCGTCAGAGACTAAGGACGTCAGTGGATTAGATTTTCAGTGAATCAGAGCGTCAGAAAAGCAAAGCATCAGAGAACCAGAGCGGAAGAGAATTATTGAATCGATGAATCAGAGCGTCATGGAGTCAGAGGACAATAGCGTAAGAGAATTAGAGCAGATTCAGATTCAGAAAACCAGTTCGTCAGAGCTTCAAAGTAGAGAACGACAACGTAAGAGAATTAGAACCAAAGAGGATCAAAGCGTTAGAGAATTGAAGCGTCAGGGAACTAGGGCGTTTGAGAATCAGAATCTTGGAGCATCTCAAGCTCAGAGCGTCAAAGAATCATACTGTCTGCATGTAATCAAAGCGACAGTGAATCATAACTTCAGATAATCAGAGCGTAAAAAAATAAGAGTGTCAGTTACTCAGAGCCTCGTATAGTTGAGCGTCAGAGAATAAGAGCGTCAGAGAACCAGAGCGTTAGAGAATCAAAGCGTTAATATAATGCACAATTGTTTGAAGCTTGCTTCTTCAGATTTGTGCATTTGAAGTTCTGATGCACTGTTAAAGCGGTATGCCAAGACGCTTGTCCTTAATGAGTTAGGGCGCCAGACAGTCGGAGGATAAGAGCGTAACAGAATCAGAGCATCAAAGTTTCAGAACCTTTAGAGTCTCTTTAGAAATCCGAGAATCCGAGAATCCAAATATCTGAGACTCAGAACGCCAGCAAAGCATACGAGCTTAACTATGTTAAAGAAGCACTGCGAGAATCAGAACATCAAAGAATGCGAGTTTTAGGGAATCTGGGAACATCGGTGGACCGGAATATCGGAGAACCAGAGCAGTAGAGAATTCAAGCGTGAGAGTATCAGATTATCATAGAATCAGAGCGTAGGAGCGTCGGAAAATTAGAGCGAGATTAGACGTAAGATTCAGACAATCAGAAAATCAGTACGTCAAAAAATGAGATTGTCAGATTTTCAGAGCGTCAGAAAATCAAAGGGCCCGAGAATCAGAGAAGCAGTGAATCAGAGCGTTAGTGAATTTGAGCAACAATGAAACAGAATGTTGAGTCGAAGAATAATTATCAGAGCATCAAATAATCAGACCATCAGAAAAAGAGTTCTTCAGAGAATCAAAGCAAAGAGTAACAACTTAAGAGAATTAGAACCTAAGAGGATCAAAGCGTTAGAGAATCAGACGTCAGAGAATTGCTGCGTCAGAGAACCAGGGCGTTTGAGAATCAGAACATCAGAATCTCGAAGCATCAGAAACTCAGAGCGTCAAAGAATCATACCGTCAAGTGATCAAAGCGACAGTGAATCAAAACATCAGCAGAGCGTAAGAAAATTAGAGAATCAGAGCGTCAGTAACTCAGAGCCTCGAGGCGTCTGAGCATAAGAGCGTCAGCAAATCAGAGCGACAGAGAACCAGAGCGTTAGACAATCTGAGCGCCAATGAATTAGAGCACCAGAGAGTCGGAGGGTAAGAGCGTAAGAATCAGACCATCAGAGTATCTTCAGAAACTCAGAGCATTAGAAAATTACGTCAGAGAATCAAAGAATTACGTCTGAGAATTAGCCATCAGAACTATTTTGTATTTTAACGATAAAAAATCAAGATCATAATTAAGGTAGAATCTGGTAGAATCTAACGTCACATACTGCTTCATTTTATCATAATCGTATTATCATTCTCACCTGCATCGTGTTGCTGTCGTTGATGTCGTCGGGCACTGTCAATTGTTTTCATCCCCAATCACTGTAGTATTATTGGCCAGGAATGATGAAAGTGGATTAACCTGTTGCCGGGAGAACAAGAGACAAATAAAACAAGCAATCAACAAGAATTCTTTCAGCAAGTAGGGAAAAAAACAATCACAAATCAGTGGCTCAAATCGGATTTGAAAAACAGCTTTACGACGTTGTTCTAGCTAGGTATACTCTAGGCTTTTATTTTACTGCTTTATCCCGCATATCATCGTCTATTTTGCGCTCGATGGGAGCCGTCGAATGGGCTTCGAGTTGAGAGGCTGGAAAATCAAGTTGAGTGCGGCATTTTTCCGCTTCCACAGGTCTCTTCAGATTCAGCGGAGGAGCTTTGTGTGTGGATGTTGGATGCTCACCATCAATAGAGCCGACCCTACTTGAGCCTGCTCGCTGCAAAGAGCAATAGAACTAGTCTGAATGTACACTGGACAAAATTGGGTTATTAAAACTACTTTTATGCAATTCAGTATCATAATTTCTATTTTATATAACTCATTTTGATATCATAATGACCAACTTTTCCGAACTGGTTCATTATGCAACTGAAATAAGTTGCATACAGAAAAATAGTTGCATAATGTTCATAATGCATCTCATTTGAGTTGCATTATGAACATTATGCAACTCAAATGAGTTGCTTTATGAAAAATCATTGCATAAAATGTTGTATGGAACTCGTTGCAAAACTCGATTTTTTCAGCACTCTTCGTATTTATCCAACTCGGCAAGCCTCGTTTGATGTACGACTCGTGCTGAAAAAATCAACTTTTTGCAACTCTGAAAAAATCAACTTTTTGCATCTTACATAAATAACCATTTTATTTCTTAATAAGGTGTGCAACTGACTCTGTTGTATATACATAAGTCATCGTAGAGAATCAATCCACTGAATTCAGTTTATTGCCCTCTCGACTGGCATGTGCCAGATTGTCTGGCACCTTTCACAAAACAAACTGGAAACCATGTAATTAGAAGACATAATACGTAAACCAGCGAAAAAATCGCACCCTAAAGGGATTCGAACCGATGCCTCCGTATTCTTTAGAACGACGCTTTAACCAGCTTAACCAACTTTCAAACCGTTAGTGAGATTGACATCTAAGTCAAAAGAATGATGTAATTGCGAAACAAGAAAACAGTGTTTATGTTGTGGATTCGATAAATAGTAACATTCGGAAGTAAGCTATTGCTATTGAACATTTTCAGAGCTGTTTCAGCACTGTTTTTGTATTTCATCCTCAATGAATTTCATAATCTCAATTCTTCCAGTGCAGTGTAGAGAACCACCAGCACTAGTCGAGCAGCAGCAGCAGTAGAATCATAACGCTTCATTCCGCCGCAAATGCAGCCAAACGGATGCTTATGCGCATCGGGGAATAAATGATTTATGAAAATATTTTCCTCCGGAATAACAACATGCATAAATGCTGCTGCTGCAGCAGCAGTAGCAGCAGCTCAGTAGGAGAGCAAACAAATTTCCAACCATGCAGCATCATCGGACCGGGTGGAGTCGCCCGGACCCGGTGTCGATCCCTGACCTACCTTAGACAGACAGAAAGGATATTGAATTTCAGGTTTTTGAGGTTATAGCCCGAGTTTCCGACCGATGATGCCATGCCGGCAGATCTCGTATTGGTAATTTGTTTTCGTAATTTTGATGTTCAACAAATCCGGCACCGAGTGCATATATTTTCAAATGCAATATTTAATCAATGCATCCGACAGGTGCATGTCATTACTGATGCAGGCAACAGCAGTGGCTGGAATTTGTTGGTTTAGATTTGAATTGGATTTGGATTGTACTTGGACTTGGTTTGGATTGGATTTGGATTGGATTTGGATTGGATTTGGATTGGATTTGGATTGGATTTGGATTGGATTTGGATTGGATTTGGATTGGATTTGGATTGGATTTGGATTGGATTTGGATTGGATTTGGATTGGATTTGGATTGGATTTGGATTGGATTTGGATTGGATTTGGATTGGATTTGGATTGGATTTGGATTGGATTTGGATTGGATTTGGATTGGATTTGGATTGGATTTGGATTGGATTTGGATTGGATTTGGATTGGATTTGGATTGGATTTGGATTGGATTTAGATTGGATTTGGATTGGATTTGGATTGGATTTGGATTGGATTTGGATTGGATTTGGATTGGATTTGGATTGGATTTGGATTGGATTTGGATTGGATTTGGATTGGATTTGGATTGGATTTGGATTGGATTTGGATTGGATTTGGATTGGATTTGGATTGGATTTGGATTGGATTTGGATTGGATTTGGATTGGATTTGGATTGGATTTGGATTGGATTTGGATTGGATTTGGATTGGATTTGGATTGGATTTATGTAGGATTGGGATTTGAATTGGATTTCGTATTTTAAATGTAAAAATTCTTAAATTCTATAACTGGGTATTTTAAAGTTGTTTATAAAGTCCTCTGTCTATTCCTTCCTTCATTCCTGTGAGGTATACCGAAGGGATAACTGCGTGGTTAACCTCGATTCTATCGCTCGTCATTCACGACGAAGATGCATCGTCGATGGAAGCATCACTAAACAGCAGTCAGACGGATAAAACTGTAATGTCAGTTATTTTTTCTTCAGTTTAAAACCACTACCCTGGGAGAAATACCAAAGTGCCGGAGGATTGCCGAGCTTGTTTGACCTGCAGCCTGCAGGTACTGTGGTAGCTGTGCCAGTAAGTGCCGTTCGGTTGCTGCGAGGCAAACATCTGTATTCTTGCTTCGTAGCTACAACGTCAAGGTGCACCACATTGCACCCGTTACCCACTAGGTAGGTACATCACGTCCGGGAATGATGCGGAGGATATTGATGTCGGATGAATTGATCGGAAGCCCTAGCATAGCTCGGTGCAGGGCAGCAATGGTCGGAAAAGCACGCGGAAATATGTTATAAAAGTTAGCTTGTGCAAGATTGGTTTCATGCTGCGCATTCAACATTCAGTATAGTGGCAGAGGCACACGTTCTAAGACGGAGCCGTTTTCAATTACGGCAAGGTTGGGGGATGTTTGTTTTCCAACTGAGCGGGATCGTTTTGACGTGACCTTCCTTGGAAGATGTTTTTCTCACATGAGTATTTCATACGGAAAATTGGTGATATAAGGTAGCAAACTTATTTGCTCGGTAGGTACTCTTGGACGAAATAAGGTTACGATAAATTCATTGCACGGAATAATATGATTAGCATGCTCCTACATAAGCAAAGTATACTTACACGTTTGCTCTATTCGTCAAATATCATACATCTAAGCAATTAATTTGTCGTTATGATCAGTGTAGGTGGTAAAACAACCTAATACATTGTTAGCCGAAATCAACAACACCAGAACCTAATGAATGTCGTTGTAAAGCGGTATGCTTCATGGTCGGCCTATACAGGGAAGATATCTCAGTTATGAATACAGTGCGAGAAATAAGTATAAAGACAGAGCCGTTTTCCATACAAAATAATCATGTTTAGGGATCAAAATCTCTTTTTCTAGCGATTCGATTGTTATGGAATTTTGTCTGCAACCTTAAAATAACTAGAATTTCGGCTAGAAATATAAATCATCATCCATAAAAACGTTTATATCGACTTTTCAAATTCAAATAAATATAAAGACACTGATTTCCATATAAAAATGTGTCTTTATATTTATTTGAATCTGAAAAGTCGATATAAACGTTTTCATGGATGATGATTTATATTTCTAGCCAAAATTGTAGTTACTTTAAGATTGCAGGCAAAATTCCATAACAATCGAATCGCTAGAAAAAGAGATCCCTAAACATGATTATTTTGTATGGAAAACGGCTCTGTCTTTATACTTATTTCTCGCACTGTATAATCACCAAAGCATAAGTTGATAACAGTATTTATGGATATCTCATTGGTAATAGAGTCTTCGTGCCGCAAACTGAATTAGGCAGGTATAAAAACCGGATAAGCATCTTGATAGATGGACGTGAGGTCATTAAAAGGTGGTAGCAGTACTTCGATAAGCACCTGAGTGGCGTGAATAACGTAGGGAGGGCATTCGCCTGTACTGGTTGATAATAAGAACCTGGGAAATCAAACAGCTGCCGGAGCAGTGGAAGGAAGAATCTGTGTAATCTACCCTATCCATAAGAAAGATGACTATTTGGAATGTGGGAACTTCAGAGCGATCACTGTTTTGACTGCCGCCTACAAAGTGCAATCTCAGATCCTCCGACGTCTGTAACTTAAAACAATTAAATTGTGCTCCTAAGAACCGAAAAATAGAAAACTCTCAACACTATCTTTGTTCCTAAAGAAAAGAGAAGCAATATCAAAAGAAATTACGCTGGAAGAACTTATCATGGAGGAATACATGGAATAATTCCTGGAAGAATTCCTGGAAGATTCTCTGAAGGAATCGCCGGAGATATTTACGAAGGAAACGCTGGAACAATTTCTGCAATAATCCTTCTAGGAATTCATGTATTCCTGTAGAATTCCTTGAAAGAGTCTCCGTAGGAATATATGAAGGAATCAAAGGGAAATTATTGTAGAGATCAAAGAAGAATTTTAGGATTTTCTGGAGACATTTTCCAAGGAAACCTGAAGAAACTTCTTGGAAAACCATTTGAGGAATTCCTTAACGATCCATAGTTTAGAAATGCGTTCAGCAATACACTGAGAGAAAATCCTAAAACTACAATTCCAAGAATTCTTAAGACGAATATTTGGAGAAAAAAATGGAGAACCTCTGTAAATATTCCTACCAAAACTTTTGGGAAATTCTTGTAGAAATATCCAGGAAATAGTTTTAGGACATTTCTGAAAGAAAATCCATGTAGAAGTTCTTGAAAGTATCTTTGAAAAAAAAAAAACTGAAGGTATTCCTGACAAAATACATAGAGGAATACCCGGAGGAATTCGTGATGACATCTCTGTATCAAGTTCCTTGGAGAAATTCCTGCTTACTCTAAGAGTTGTAAGATGGGTTTCTACTGTAGTCATTGTAAGAATTTCTCAAAGCATCCCTTGAGGATTTTGAGAATGAATTTTGAAGAAATTTTTGAACAAATCCATGGCCGATTTTCCAGAGAAAATAAATAGTTGGAAGAATGTCTTCTATGGAGTGATTACATTGGATACTCTTTTTATGCACCTGGCTGGGGGTGCCTTAATTAAAAATGTGCATAAATTAGAAAAGGCATTATAAGAGGGAATTTAGTGCATACATTAAGTTAGGGCTTTATAGCAGGGAAAAGTTCGCGTTAACAGGTCATGCTCCTTGAAATTAGAGATTAGACAAGAGGGTTTCCAGGAGTTCCCAGAGATCCTAAAAAGAGGGGATCTAATTTGCTTCAGGGGCGTTTCAGGGGTAGTTTCAGGGGATTTATGAAGCCTTTTAAAAGCGTTTTGTTGGCGTTTCAGTTGGATTACAGGATAATGACGGTAACTATGGCATCGGTGGACAGGGTACGTTTTAAAAGGGTTTCAGGGGGCACCAGGAGATATTAGGGACGTGTAGAGGGGTCCCAAGGAGTTTCAGGGGGGTACTTGGAGGTCTCAGAGGTGTTTCAGAGGGTTTTCAGAGGCCTTCAAGGGAATCTGCTGGGATGGGTTTTAGGGACATTTCTGTGCGTCTCAGAGGGGTTCCATGTGGCCTCAGGTGCCCTTGAAGGAGTCTCAGGGGTATTGCAGAGAGTCTAATTGGGTACCAGATCTCAGGGGCGTTTCAAGGAGTCTTCAGGGAGTTTTAAAAATACCAAGAGGGTCGTGTAAGGGGATCTCAGGGAGTTTGAGAGGGTTTTCAGAGACCTCCAAGGGAGTCTGACGAGGTTCCAGAGGCTGCATTCTGCAAGTCTCAGAGGGGATCCAAAAGGCCTCAGGAGTACTTCAAACGGTCTCAGATTCCAAGAGGCCTCAGACACAAACTAATATTCTAGGAATGTGGAGCTAATTACGACCATTCTGACTAAGCACAAATTCAAGGTTCAGGCTACTACTTACCAAACTATCCACTTTAGGGAGCAATCTTTCGATACTATGTAATGAAGGAACAAACTGTGATCACGTCGATTCTACTTCTATAGAAATACCGAGTTCAATACAATGCAATGGTTCAAAGAAAGAAAAAGAAAACCCTTTGCTAATATCTACATTTCGGAAAGTACTCCTTGTTTCTCGGTGCGCATGTAGTGACCGGAAGGCAGGGCAGCCAGTTTTGCGGTAATCGTGTTGAAAACCGCTTCGAATGGTCTCAAGGGCATTTCAGGGAGTCTCATGGGTGTTTTTGGTGGTTTCATGGGAGTACCAAGAGATCTCAAAGGTGGTTCAGAGGGTCCTGATGGGTTTCAGGAAGTCACATGAGAACTCAGTGGCGTTTAAGGAAGCTTAAGGTGGTTCCATGGGGTCTCATGGGTGCTTCATGGGTCTCAGGAGTGTTTCAGGGGGTTTTAGGGGGTCTAAGTGACGCTACTATGGGTCTCAGGGGGCTCCGTGGAAGATTCAGAGAGTCTCAGAGGCTTATCAGGGAGTACCAGGAGATGTTAAGAGTGTTTCAAGAAGTCTTAGGGGGTTCCATGTGGTCTCCAAAGGGGTCACAGGAAATATCAAAGGCGTGTCAACGGGGTCCAAGGGTATTCAAGCGGCACCAATAGGTCTTAAGGGTGTTTCAGAGTATCTCAGGAGCGTTTCAGAGGCTTTCAGGGGGTTCCAACTAGTCCTGCGAAACATCGCGACCACCAGGAGACAGTCATTAGAACCAATTTTTGGATTCACCCTTCCCATGGTGAATGGTGATACGAACCAACCAGCAAGTCACGGCTGGAGGGACAAGCATTTTGTGGATTCCACTCTTCGCCTCTTTGCAGCGGTAGCAGCTGCTGAAAGCGCTTCAGGCGGTTTGGGAGAGAATCAATCTCTCTGAGAAACGGTGCATTGCGGGCAAAGTGAAAGCGTTGCCATAGATGGGGCGCACTGCATGGTACGCTCGGAGTGTGTATTCTAACTGAGGTATGGTCCACTGCACGAATTTATGCTGGCCTGCTTACTCTCACAGAAAATTTGACGTTTGAGCGGTGCCGACACCTCTCAAACTTCAAATTTCGTGTGAGAGTAAGCAGGCCAGAATAAGTTCGTGCAGTAATCCATACGAGACGAATAGGATTTGTGACGTAGTGCCGCGCTTGAGCTAATACATATGCAATGCATCGTTTCGCATACCGTTGTTCGTGCTTCTGCTTCCTACCGCAAGACGTGAAGGAGAGAGTCATGGCACTCATATCCGCGTCGGTATGACTTTCGCAAAACGTGAATGACCAGGATACATGTGTGGGATTCAGTATTTTCTGGTGCCAGCGACCGTGGGAAGAGCGAATCCAAAAGCGCAAAGACAGGGTGATACAAGTTCGGTGTTTATCAGCTTTTTCGAGAATAGTACGCTGATGCTTCGCGGCACTGATTTCAACTCGCTCCAGGGATCTTAGGGTGCTTCAGGGGGTCTCCGAGCCGTTTCTGGTGGTCTCTGTGGAGCTGCAGGGGGCCTCTGGGGCATTTTAGGGGGTTTCAGAGACAGTTGCGAGAGACTTCTGAGGCGTTCCAAGATGGTCCCAGGGAGTTTCGGGGGGCTCACTGGGTCTCAGGGGCGTTTGATGCGATCTCATTGGGATTCCGGCGGCTTTTGGGACATTTCTAAGGATCTCAGGGGTGCTTCAAGTGGTCTTGGTGTGATTCCAGGGAGCTTCATAAGATCTCAGGAAGTTCCAGGGAAGTTCCAGGGTGCGTTTCAGAGGGTGTCAGGGGAGTTTTAAGGATTTTCAGGGGCTACCCGGCAATCTCAGGGGCGTTTCAAAGGTGCCATGTTCTACCATGAGGTTTCGGGGGCGTTTCAGGGGGTCTCAGCCGAACAAACATTTTAGCAGTACAGGTACTCTTCGATATAACGTACAAAAAACTTTTCTCTTTGTACGTTATATCGAAGTGTACGTTATATCGAAGCAGAGAAAAATTTAATATTTTTATGATAGTGTTGGTGATGTATTTGATGTGAAATTAACCCCAAACAATGATTTCGGTGAAATTTACAAAACCAATAATGAAAAACATGAGTTTTCACGAAAAAGTAATTTCGTTTTTTGTGCTTCGATATAACGTACATTTTGCTTCGATATAACGTACACTAAATGTTTACCCAAATTGCGCTAATTCTAGGTAACAAGGCTAATACTACAACAAAACATTGATTTGAGTTATGTCGTAGTTTATCTGAGAGTTATTCCTATAAAAAATATAAATTTTTTATGTTGTACGTTATATCGAAGCAAAATGTACGTTATATCGAATTCGCTATATCGAGGGTACGTTATATCGAAGATTACCTGTATAAGAGTTGAACAAATCACTCTTAAGCGTACCTCAGCTTAAGGCGAAACTGGAAGCATTTTCTCATTTTTTTGGTTTTTGATTTTTTATTAAATAACGAAGCAATATTTTCAAAATCGGTTTTCGTGCACATGTAGAGTACGGATCAAGGTATCTTCTGAATATTTTTGAGGTGGAAAATGTTTTCCATTTTTGCAAAAACCATTTTTCGTTCAAAAATGATTTCTGCAAAAACGAGAAACATTTTCCACTACAAAAAAAATCAGAAGATACCTTGATCCATACTCTACATGTGCACGAAAACCGCTTTTAAAAATATTGCTTCGTTATTTTTTAAAAAATCAAAAACTGAAAAATGAGAAAATGCTTCCAGTTTCGCCTTAAGAAACTGTTATTCAACAATTTCTGTTTCTTGGGAGGGTTGTCGCAGGGTTTCGTGGGCGTTTCAGGGAGTCTCAGGGGGTTACATGGAGCTCTAAGGGTGCTTCGAATGGCCTCAGGTGGTTCCAGGGAAGTTCCAGAGGACCCCTGGGTTCCGAAGAGTCTCAGGGGGTGAAGGGAAGTTCCCGAGTGTCTCAGGAGCGTTTCAGGCGGTCTCAGGGGATTCCCAGGACTAAGATCTTGACATCCCCTGGGACCCTCTTGAAACGACCCTGAGACACCCTTGAATGCTCCTGCGACCTCATCGTACCTCCTGAAACCCCCCAGGACCAATGGATCCCCTTGAGACTATTGAGGTACTCCTCTGAAACCCGTTGGGGACATTCATGAAGCAATCCCTGAAGGAATTTTCGAAGAAATCTCTCGAGAAAGTGAATAAATCTCTGAGGTTTTTTTTAAAGAATGGAGGAAGTTCTTAAGGGGTTAATATATATGTTGAAGTCGGGTAAAATTTTACTGGGTTTTTGAACTGCTGACTATTTGGTATTTTTTTCAATTACCGAATAGTATGCAAATTAAAAAGTTGATCATCTGTCAAATAATAACTGAGCTAGTCAGTAATTTTTGTTGGGGAAATTTACTGACTTTCAGTTATTCATTTGTTTACAGCTGACTACCGAGTTTCCCAGTTTTACAATACTTGCCCGTACCTCGCACTCCCTCGCATTTTGTGTTATTTAATCATTTCAGCATAGGTACATTGCGGATAGTCATGAATGCCGGCAAAATGATCGTCTTTTTTCATCTTTGTCAGTGTAGGGTTTGTACTGGCATCAATCTGACAGAATCTGCGACGGATTTGCGAAAGTGGTTGAACAAAACTAGATCCGCGATGCTGCTGGTGCTAAAGTGTGTAAGGAAATCCATCTTTGAAGCACACGGGACAAGCCTCACATTGCAGTATCTTCCCTGATCTAGTCCCGCATAATAACCTTCTCCATTATTTCGTCGCAGAATCTGTATTCTTTACCTGTGAGTTGACGGGATGATAAAAGATTAAGTCTTCTGCTGCTATGGATGGCAAAATCGAGTTCGAGTTCTGCTGCTGCTGCTCCTGGGAAATGATGGTGAATGGATGTTTGACAGCTGCCCGTGAAAGCAGCAGTTTGTTTTCGTTTACATTGGCGAAAACTCGGTACAGGAGCAATGATTACTGAAAATCGGTAGTTGATTTCACTGACTTTTTCCCCCTTTTCGGTGTAATATGAAAATTACCGGGTAACAAGCGACTCAAATAATCGAACTCAGTAAAATGTAGAACACATTACTGGAGTTCGGTATCTCTTCAAACAAAAATGCTGATTTGTCGCCAAATCATTGTTTAACAGTTCGAGCCCAGTAAAAATAGTTACCGAACTCGTAATTCTTAAATAAACATATACACAGCCATTTCAGATTACCGACTTCGGTAAAATTTTACTGGGGTTTTGAACTGCTGACTACTCGGTAATTTAATCATTACGATAAACTCAGTAAACTAGAAATTTGAAGATCTGTCAAAAGTTACCGAAAAACCCAGTATTTTTTAATGAGAAAAATTACTGACTTTTCAGTTAATTATTTATTTACTGCAATTCACTGGGTCCCCGGTTCCCCAGGAGGCATCCGCTATCCCGGTTATTTATTTTATTAGGCTTTCATTTTCATTCTCTCAAGGATACGGATCCTTGAACTAATTGTTCTGATGGATTGTTTTTGCCTCACTAGGGAAACACAAAATCTACGACAA
This sequence comes from Aedes albopictus, assembly GCF_035046485.1. Taxonomy (NCBI): domain Eukaryota; kingdom Metazoa; phylum Arthropoda; class Insecta; order Diptera; family Culicidae; genus Aedes; species Aedes albopictus. The sequence goes on along the minus strand of NC_085138.1, from coordinate 388,369,581 downwards.
TTTGCTTAGGGAAACAATTTGGGTACACTGGACCAGCTTCGAGAATCCCCCGCTGTCGTAGCATGCGTATCTACGGCAGAAGTTTCACAATGCGCACCGTTAGCCAAGGATGGGAACACTCACTTGCAAAGAGTTACATTCACTTGCTATTTTCTAAGCTCATAAGCGTCCTATCAAGAAACGATGTATGGACGACTTTTGCCTTTTGGTTTTGTCTAAAAGTTTGCCAAATGGAGTATGGGTCGCACACGCATACCAAAGTCGTGAGAAAGCTGCGAAGGCAACTCTCCACAAGGTGAATGTAAATTACACTCACCTCGTGGAGAGTCGCTTTCACAGCTCTGTCACGACTTTGGTATGCATGTGCGATCCATACTCTATTCGGCAAACTTTTAGACAAAACCAAAAGGCAAAAGTCGTCCATACATCGTTTCTTGATAGGACGCTTCTGAGCTGAGAAAATAGCAAGTGAATGTAACTCTTTGCAAGTGAGTGTTCCCATCCCTGCCGTTAGCCAAAAGCCGTTGCATTACGAATGTGCAATTTGTTGTAGATTTTGTGCTAATACTTACCCTTGTAAGCAAAATCGCAGCAGCGGTTAAATTTCCTGCTGAAAATCGAATGGTGAACAAAGTTGTTGAAGGAGGAATATCTTTGCCGCTTGACAGCTGCTCCGAAGGGCAATCGAATATTTACATTTATTTCTCACGAAAACTCGGTAGATAAGCAATATTTACTGAAAGTCGGTACCTAGTTTCACTGGTTTTTGGCTGTGTTCAGTAAAGCACCAACATTACTGAAAGTTCAGTTATTGTATTTGCCAAACTCAGTAAAAAGGGCAGTCTGTTCACTGAAAGTCAGTAAATTTTCGTGAGAAATACTGAATTGTCTTTAATTTGGTGATTTACTGCCCGAACCCAGTTGGGAAAATTACCGAACACCTAAATCATAAATAAGTGTGTACAGTTCAAATATTAGGTATCTTAAAAATAGTGTTTACGAGAACGGTTCTTCTTAACCAATCGAGCTCAAATTTGTACCAATGATGCACATATAATGGGTTGAGAAACACTCCAAATTTGAGAATTTTTGATGCACTCTATGAAAAGTTATAGACACATTCTACGGGCCCCGTATCATCAATATCAATTTTTCAAAGTTGAGTTATGGCATATTTGACATTTTTATCACATTCTACATTACTTTTGTCATCCAAAAATGTATTCGACATGATATTAGTGTGACAATAAATATAAATTGAACGACGATTAAGATTAACATTAAAATCGTGATTTTAAGTCTTTTAGGCACACTTTTCATCCAAACTGTCGTATTTTAAACACCAACACACTGATTTTTCAAAAGTCTTCCATCATTTATAGATAAATTTATGAAGATTTTTAAGCATAAAAAGATTTTTAATCGGAAGACTTTACAACTCTGAAATATGGCTGATCATAGTATGGGTTTTTATTGCGTTGTAACGTCACGAAAAATCAACATTATCAAATTTTATTCAAATACGGAAAACGTTACAAATATGAAATTTTGTATGCTCTTTGTACTCGAAAAGACCTTCAAATGAGACTAAAAGAAAGAAAATCGGTTCACGGAAGCCTGAGTTTCACTTGGTTGAAGTTTGCGTTGTAACGTCACGAAAAAAAGTTCTGTGGAAAAGACCAAATTTTTCTGGCTTGGACGGCTTCTGAATTGGACAAACGTAGTTCTATATTCAAAACAGTTTCGTTCTCGTTGTGTATGAGCTCATTTTCAAGATATCGTTTATAAATTGCGTACCATTGCCCGTTCATAAACTACGTAGACTTTTGAAGGACGGGGGAGATGCTGTTTGGCCAAAATCTACGATGTAATTGTACTACGATATTGTAAAATTTTTTAATCGTAATCAAATACCACCCAAACCGAAAATTTCTGTGATATCAGTGGCTAACAGACGAAACACTGACGAAATAACAAAGTTATTAAGTTGGTCAAAGACTTACAATTGATGGATAGTTTGATTTAAAGTTCCACCAACCGGCGGCGCTAGAGAACTTACAAATTTTAAATTTCATACATCTCAGAATCCCTATTACATAGAAATACGATTTCTTCGGCAAAGTTGATTGGTAAGTAAATGACTTGCAGTTGATTTACCAATAGATGCGAGATTTTGCCACTAGAAGACGTTAGATTCCATTGTGCAAAAGCAGGCAAAGGATTAGAATTTTTTGAAAAGTACATATTCTACAAGCTGGAACTTTTTTCACTTTGGACATATTGTATTCAAATCAAATTGTAATCAAAGATCAATATACAATTCTTAACTTTCAAAATTTAATTTGATTTGATTCAGTTATTCCTTACATATAAGAGTTAATAAAACAACAGCCAAAAATATGATTCTGCTTAAAGCGCTCCATCTTTGTGTAGAGCTTACCAATCAAGTCCAAAATTGTAGAAATTACAGATAACAAGATGAGGAACTATCAGTCAAAATTTGAGAATTTTTGATATATTTTATAAAAAGTTACGGCTTGTTGAATGTGTTTTGGGTAATTAATAAAATTGGCATGCTTTTGAAAGTTTTCAACTACCATCACTGTGTGGCAGAAATTAATACCATACGGCTATTAAACTGAAAGTCCTTAATCTACCAAACAATTTTAATGAAGCAACCATCTTCCCAATTAATCACGATCCTAAGATAAGTAAAACTAAAAATGTGTCCTAGCGCCTCCTAGTGGAAGGATTTGAAATCATACGGCCCATCAATTGAAAGTTCTTGACCAGCCAAACATTTTTGTCGAGGACACCAACTTTCTTAATAGTTAGGATCATGAAATATATGGGATGGATATTACTTCAGTGTTACATCTATTTTTGATATAACGAGAATCACAAACAAACAGACGTAACACCTACGAAATTGAAACTCATATATCTCAGGACTCTAGTTACTTAGACTTTAGACTTTTAGAATGTTGATGTCTTTGGAAAAGTGGTTTATCTTGTCAAGAATTTTCAGTTTAAAAGCCGTTTGGTTAAAGTTTCTAACTGACTAGTGGTTGTTGAAATTTTGAAAAATCATGCACTTGATATTTATTCAAAAAATATTCAACATGTAACTTCTTATAAAGTGCCCAAAGATTTTACAAAAAAAAAGTTTCTCGACTATTCAAAATTTGTTGAAAACTTTTTGAGAAATTCTAAACTATTGTAAACTTTTAATTAGCGTCGCCCAGTGTGTCTGAATCTCACATCCAATAGTAAATCAGCTTAAGTTTTTGACTTATCAATCAACTTTGCCAAAGACACTAACTCTCTAAGTAATTATGACTCTGACATATATAGGATAGATTTTTTTTTGTCAGAATTAGGTCTATTTGTCTCTGGAATCACAGAAATTGATGCCCCAAGTAGTATGCAGATCCTCAGGTATGTCTTTGGTTCAATAACTGCTCGCACATCTTGAAGCGTTTTCAATTGAATCAATGACGTTGCAAACATTATTGAAAAAATGTTTAATTCGACGGCGTGATTAGTTTTATGCTGCAAAATCTAAATACCTGGCGGTAATGAAGTAATTAATATCAACGGTTTAGTCTATGGGACAATATTAGATGAATATGGGTGGTACTAGGCCGAAGATGGGTACCATTAACCTTCATGAAGGAGATTTCATACTATTGATAGCAATAACTTGGCCCTCCGAGCCATTTATCACAAAACGGATTTTCAATAGAATAAAGTTGCTCTTGGAGCAGTGAAAATAATGCAATAATATATTCACAAATTCGGGCAATTTTGGCTGATAATTCTGATTCTAAAATGATGTGCATTTTCGTGACGTTACAACGCGAGCAGAACCCTGTTTGAAACTGAACGAGCGTTGTAACGTCACGAAATGTAATAGTCGATTATTCAAAAACAAATCCGAAATTTAAATGTTTTATTCTATTGAATTGAAGAACAAACCAACAAATTTCAATGGTGGAAAAAAAATCAGAATATCATAAAAATCCGAGCAGATTTTTTAAGATGTTGGTAGCGCGTTAGAGAGGGTCGGATTCTAGCGCGTTGCAACGTCACGCTACAAATACGCATTTTGAACACGTTTTTCTAATGAAAACTAAATGTTCAATAGGTCAAATATATCAGAAATTTTACAAGGAATCCGAATATGAAATTTTTTTTTGATATTTACGCTTGTTTTCATGAGTTATAGTGGACAATCTGACTACGAATGCGTCAAAACGTTGTAACGTCACGGTAGAATGTGTCTATAACACGTTGAACTTTTTTGTGAGAGAAATCACGTTGCCTATTCCAAACATTTTGGCCATTCCCTGTATCATCACGTCAAATTTCAATTGGAGTATTGTTAGATCATGAACTGCAATTATTAAAAAAAAAATAAACTAAGTAGTTGCAAACTGTATCTCTAGTGGCATTGCATTTACCAGATAAATTGGTGAGCCCGTTCCATATTATTTCCTCTCTACTAAGTATTTGAATCAATTTTCGTCATTTCTGAAAACGTTGTTGTGATACAACTGGCAACAACTGATACCGTTTCCCTAACATAAGTTACCCACAGGATTCGGTTATTCTGCTCCTATCGGTATAAAAACATCATCAGGCGAAGTCACGGGCGGGTTGAAGGTCAGACTAGTGCTGATGGCTACTGAGTGGAAAATGTCATTAGCTGCCTTCGCGAGGAGGAGTAGCAACAGCGAGCGGTAGGTAAGTGCAGAGAGGAAACCTGAAGGTGTCACAAATTGCGGTTTGGAATGTGGTCGGCCGTCATGTGACCGTGTACCTAAGTGTACGTACAGGAGGGTGGGATGGGTTATGTTGTTTGATGTGTTTTTCTTTTTGATGGACAAAAACTAGCGGGAGCCCAAAGTCATCAGAGCAAATTACGGTTCCCTACCTGCGGGCGGGGTGGTGTGTGGTCAAACGGTAAACGTTATGAATAATTTTCGTGGCTTGCGAGATGACGGGGGGAAATTGGTTTTTGCTGTGAACAGGATGCATACTTGGAATGGAATTCTTGGTTCAAAGGAGTCACTCTTATGTTTTTTTTTTACTGCTTTCAGTGCATAGGATAAAAAACAAAATAAAACTTGCTGAAAGATGTTTATTAGTCGTAGTTATTTAATATAAACAAGGTATCAGAAGGCTGGCTCCAGAGGCACGTTATCCTTCATTTGGACAGTGTTAAAAAACACTGATATTGAAATTATTGTATTTTCATTTCGTTCAGCAATATCATGATCCTATGTGATATACCAGTTTGGTGTAATGAATATTGATTACAGGATCAACATAAGTTTCACGTACATTTCCATTAAAAATTTGTTTTTGGAACAAATTTTTATGATTTTTTAATACATTTTATGTAAATTATTTTGAACAAAGTGAAAAAAGTTAAATAAAAAGAAAATCGCGTTAAGTACTGTTCCTTTAAATTCCACTAAGAATTTGCATCCTTTGAAAGATACGTATTTCGACCTCAACTGTAAGGTCGTCTTCAGTGTCTTGTACTTGACTCGACTGAAAAAAAATAACCTACACTCGAACATGAGATGGCAAAACGGAGAGTGTGTTCTTCATTCGAACGACTATTCGCAATCGAAGGCCTATATTTAGTATGTGTCAATCCCTTTGATTTCCACACTGCTGATACGTTTGATTAAAAGTATATTTTAGTGTACCGTAAACCGGAATCAAACTGATCTTCAGGTCGAAATTGATCAGATGTTTTTCTGATACATTTACCATACTTTAAATAATTTTTGTTGTAAGTATCGTGCTGCTGGAACCAGATACGATACGATATTTATAAAGAAACTATTCATAGTATGATTTATCTAACTGAAAAACACCTGATCAATTTGAACCTGAAGATCATTTTGACCCCGGTTTACGGTACAAAGAATTTAGAAGACATATACCAACTAAAAACGATGACGGAAACAAGATATCAATCTCATTAAAGCCACCCCGTTTCAACCCTTTCCGATAGCCAAAATGTCACGTTTATTTCGTCTGACACCAACCTTGCACTACGCGCCCAAAAACAGAAACGAGAACCATAATAATGATGTTGATCACATTCGCTTCCTTTTGGTTGATGATATACGTGCGATAACGCGAAGTGGGAACACAGAGAGAAAAAACCTATAATTTATACTGAGGTCGTATTTCCTTTTGGGGCCACGACTAGCACCGACGTCGCCGAGAGGATGCTCCCGAAAATTTATCACGCGCAACCGTATACGAACGGAACGCCGCCCGCCATCCCTTATGCGTCTTGAGCTGCTGAAGTGTCGCGGTGACGACGACGACGTGTCTGTTGATTCGATTTGGCGTGCAGAGGACATCCGGCAGCTTGTGTGACGCAATTGTGGCTGTCTAGGCGGGCGATGCACGGAGAAGCACGCAGTCAACCGGATCCTTATTTCAATTTGCATAGAAGCTTATTTTGTATTACCGGTCTGTCAGTGTATACCGAAATGTCTGGTTTCGGCACAACGTGCGTTCGTGACGACAAACTACGTATCGAGGCTCGGCAGCTGGTTCCCGACAGACAGGTGTCATCGTTCGAAATACATCGCACCTGAGCTAGTCAGTCACTCAATTTCCTTTTCAAGGGAGCTCGGAATAATGCTAACGTGTCTTCCGGTCGTGTTGCCGCCACACATTCTGTCTCTCACCGCCCAGGTGGATCGGATGGCATAGGTGTTGCTTACTTGGTTGGGTTGGGTGCAGTAGACGGAAGCATGGGAGTAATAAAATTTTGATGTAATCACTGATGACGACGGTTTGGTATACGTATGAAGAGAGAGAGACGATTCAACGTAGCCAAACATAAGGATGCGGATGTTGGTGGAAGATGGTAACGTGGAGGAAAATTTATTCCCTGAAGAACAGCCCCAGACACCGGATGTTTTGTTTGGCTGGTCAGGTGTTTGGAAAGTGTATTCAACCCACCAGCTTCGATGTTGGCGTTCAAGGAACGCAAAATTCTCATAACAATACGAAAGAGTCTTTGTCACGGGAAATTTTACAGTATACTGATTACGTGTCATGTTTTAATGAACCTAACGCAATGAAAAGAATTCACATGGGTATATTTTTCTCTCAAATTTAATCAAGATGTTGGATCTTAGGAAACAGAAAGTTTTCCATACCTTCTGAAGGATGTCGTCACTTTATTGGTACATAGGATTTTTGACCCCATTCCCGGCACTACAGGTAAACAAAATTGTTCAATACCTAAATTCACAACGAAATGACCGTTTTCGTCCACTTCTTCCATTTTAATCAGATACCTTATTGGGCTGTAAAACTGTGAGTCAATAAGGAGAGCGTCTAACATAGCTCTGGTCCTCACAAGTTCCTACCTCATGCTTCCACGGGTCAAACGATGACAAAGGCCACCAACTAAGAGTTGTGTGCTTAGCTGGTAGTGCAGTCTGGGCACTGTTGTCCTTCTGATTCCAGTTAGATTGAGGAGGTACGACCCGAGCGTCTGTTCACCAAGGAGGTGCGACTCAAACAGCGTCTGTTCTGGCATCCTGCGGCTGAGTATGAAATGCTGTATCGCACCAGCTATACCTCAGAAGGCAGCCCCTTCAACGCAATGTATGCAGCGCGGCCCCGGTAAGGTAGCCTGCTGAAAACCTTCAAACACCCAGAAAAGCAATAGTAGAGTAAATGGATTCATTCAACGGCAACAGACCCGGCAACGAATAAAGGACAACTATTGGAAAGTCGGATCTTGGAACGTGAGAACTTTGAATGAACCCGCACGTGTTGGGCTCCTGGCTCGTGAACTGCAGAATGTCGGCATTAATGTAGCCGCTATCCAGGAGATACACTGGCCCAAAACTGGAGAACGCGAATTCCGAGCGGTGGATCTCATCGCCAACCCTTCATTCAAGTACCACATCTACTACAGCGGCGGCGATAAGGCAGAACGCGGAGTTGGCTTTATAGTGATCGGGAAGCAGATGAAGCGAGTTATTCGGTGGAAGCCAATAAGCGACCGAATCTGTGTGTTGAGGATAAAGGGCAAATTCTTCAACTACAGCCTGATCAGCATCTATGCGCCAACGAACGACAAACCCGATGACATAAAGGATGAGTTCTATGAGAGCCTTGATAAGGCCTACGGAGAATACCCAAAACAAGATTTGAAAATAGTCATCGGAGATGCAAATGCGCAGATCGGCAGAGAAAGTTTCTTTCGGCCTGTCATTGGAACGAAAAGCCTTCATTCTGTTACCAACGATAATGGTCTGTCTGTTTTTTGTCAAAATAATTTTTCATTCAAATGTTTATAACTTTTTTATGCGTCAATCAAAAAACGCTGGATCATTTAATAAAGCCTGACACTCCAAATGACACTCTGAACACATACAGATTTTTCATATTTTTTGTAGTGAATATAAAACCTTTCACAAAACTGCATATGAAAGCTTCAGGTATAAGCTGTAACACAAAAAAAATGAAAATTTTTCATCAAGTATATATTGAGATATTATGTTTTAAACATGTGTTTAAAAATCTTAAAAGTTTCTCTAAAAGTTCTATAACTTTCAGAAAGCTTACTCGATCTCGCTGAAAATTTTACCAATGGAGCTTTAATATATGGGTTATAATTGCTCAAAATTTCAGCGTTTTTGATTGACGTGTAAAAAGTTATAAACATTCAAATGAAATATTATTTTGACCAAAAAATTGCTGTACGGACAATTGTTTGATACACTGTACTTCGCACGTAAGAATATCCGAAAACACACCTGGCGACACCTGTGACGGCGAACAGCTCTAATATTCAAATAGCTACGCGCCTGTTTTGCACCGGACCGGCTGAGCTGACAACGGTGCTTGACAAAGAAGGACAATGTAGCTCACAAATCAATAACAAAGTTGGCAAGTGGTTGGACGAAGATCTGCAAACCTTAAGACACCTAAATATTCATATTTCTCCAAGTAATATTATTTGAATTCGACACCGGTTTGGTGAAATTGTTTATTATTCCCAGGAATTCAATCGTGAGGTATATTTTTAACAGTAAAGCATCAAACAGTCCGTTATTGTTACTATACTTTTTCTAGTTTCTCACACGTGCAGAAATAGTGAATTACTTAATCTAGCTGTACAAAAATACAGCAAAACATAAATTTTCTTTCACAATTGAACAAATAGTGTAAGTAAAAACATGTAAAATCTAATTAAAATGTGAACAAACATGCAATATATAAAATTATACTTAAAACAGTTAAAACCTAACCTAGAAGCTACCAGCTAAGAGAGGGATTCAGGTGGAGTTCAGAACTGAAGATTTGTAAGTTGATAAATATTCATGCCTTAATTGTAAACCTAATGGAAAAATATATTTCAGTTAAAGTTGCCCTGAAACTACAGCGTTTGTGGTTCCGCTTCTAGAGAATTCAGTGAGAACAACACCCGAGTGGTGACACTTGCTCCCAGATTGACCACGTCCTGGTCAACGGGAGACATTTTTCGGACGTCATAGATGTGAGGTCCTACATAGGCCCGAACATTGACTCGGATCATTATCTTGTGGCCGCAAAAATTCGGGCGCGATTATCCAGCGTCACGAGTTTAAGAAACAACAGGACGATGCGTTTCAATATCCAGCGCTTGTCAGCCGAATGGGTTTTCTGCACAGTACCATCAGAAGCTAGACGAGAGGATAGGAGAGACCAACGGATCTGGAAATGTCAACAGCTTATGGGGAGTTATCCACGAAGCAGTGACAACAACAGCGCAAGAGGTGACAGGTACCGCTCATCGACGTCAACGTAATGGTTGGTTTTACGAGGACTTCCAACGAGTGACGAACGAAAAGAATGCCGTCAGACGTCGAATGCTAGTGGCTGGTACCCGGCAGAACAGGAAGCGGTACAGGGTGGCAAGAGCAGAAGAGAAAAGAATCCACCGCAGAAAAAAACGACAACATGAAGAGAGTGTTATTGCTGAAGCGCAGGAAAGTATGGACAGGAACGATATGCGGAGGTTTTATGCAACTGTCAATGGCGCGCGGCACAAGACTGCGCCAGTGCCCGCCATGAGCAATGACTGGAAAGGAAATTCGCTGACAGACAAAACAATGGTGGCAGCCAGGTGGAAGGAGCACTTCGAAGATTTGCACCCACAAACAGGATTAACATAATGGATAACGGTCAAGCAGTGGAAGCACCAACACTGGATGAGGTTAAAAAGGCCCTTAAGGAGCTGAAAAACAGCAAGGCTGCTGGGAAGGACGAGATCCCGGTCGAACTTCTTAAGCACGGAAGTGAGCAGCTACATCAATCAACCCACCAGATTATTATAAAGATTTGGGAGGATGAAGAATTGCCCACCAGCTGGTTGGATGGCCTCATATGTCCAATCCAAGAAAGGGCTGACTGGAGTGTGCCAATTACAGAGGGATTACCCTTTTAAATTCGGCGTATAAGATACTGTCGCGTGTCCTGTCCATCAGACTGCGACCTCTTGAGGAGTCCTTCGTCGGCGAATACCAGGCTGGTTTACGTGAGGGCCGATCAACGACCGACCAAATGTTTATCCTGCGGATGATCCTAGATAAATTTTGGGAATATAACTTACAGACTCACCATCTGTTCATTGATTTTAAAGCAGCGTACGATTCAGTGAAAAGAAATGAGCTTTGGCAGATAATGTCAGAACATGGTTTTCCGGCGAAACTAATTAGGCTGATACGCGCAACGCTGGATGGATCGAAATCAAGCATTGGGATCGCGGACGAAGTGTTTACATCGATTATGGATTGAAGCAGGGGGATGCTCTTTCAAATTTATTGTTCAACATTACAGTCGAAGGAGCGATTAGGAGGTCAGGCGTGCAGAGGAATGGCTCTATCATCACGCGGTCGCACAAGCTCCTCGGTTTTGCGGACGATATTGATCTCATCGGCATCAATCGTAGGGTAGTGGAGAAAGCTTAAGCTCCTCTGAAGAGAGAGACAGCGAGAAAAGGCTTGACGACTAGCTTGACGATTAACTCTACCAAGACGATGTACATGATAGCGGGTAGAGACAGAAGCAGGCCTAGTGGTGTTAGTGATGAGTTAACGATTGATGGGGATGTGTTTGAAGTTGTTGAAGAATTTGTTTATCTTGGTACACTTGTGATATATGACAATGTCGTTTTCCGTGAAGTGAAAAGGCGTATTGCAGCTGCGAATAGGATCTTTTAAGGATTGCGTAGCCAGCTTAGGTCCCGTAACTTGCAAACGCTTACAAAATTCGCTCTGTATAAGACGCTGATTCTTCCGGTTGCCCTCTACGGTCACAAAACGTGGACGTGAAAGGAGGTAGACCGAAAAGCTTTTGGAAGTTTTGAGCGCAAAGTGCTGCGAACAATTCTCGGTGGGAAACAAGAAAATGAAGTGTGGCACAGACGCATCAAGCAATACAACAATATTCAGCAGAGAACCCGGTAGAGGTAGGCGACTTCGTGGGCGGCCGCGAATTCGCTGGCTGCACGCGGTTGAAGCAGATCTACGATCCCTACACGTTCGGGGAAACTGGAGGAACATCGCCCAAGACCGACGAAGATGGTGTTCTACTATAGCCTCGGCGTTGGAGTAAAGTTACTTTGTAGCCAACAAGGTATCAAGGTAGGTATGGGTCAACTCGCTCTGTGTAAGTTATATGGTTATTTCTTGCGCTTAAATATTTTTATTATACGTCTATTCAGACGAGGGTTAGCAGGACCTTTTTTTGCCCAATTTTTTGCATGATTTACATGATTTACTCACTTACTCCCTTCATATTTTGCTCATCTCCAAAGTGACATTTTAAGCTCTGCACATCATTTAGCATAGCATAGTATAGCATGAATACTTGCACAAATCGTGGGTGGAGTTGCAAAGATAAGTATATCCATTATCATTGCAGATTTCGCTACTATCTACAATATCATAGACCCACTCATATCCACACACCTGGCCAAGTCCTTGCAAGCATTTTTATGTTAAGAGGCGATTTCTTCACCCCGCCTATGCATTAAATCTGGATTAACTATATGTGTAAACCAGGTTTACGAGTTAAGCGGAAGTGAAGAAGAAGACCGTAAGTCCCATCATCAACTTAGAAAGCGTCCAGAATTGAAAAGGCTTCCGATAGATGATAAGAAAGTAAAAGAGTGAAAAGATATTCCAAACATATATGATAATAATGCAGTGTACAAAGAATAAATCAGAAAGATCTCACCAGGTTCCATCTTGTCTTGTCGTATCCTCTCCTCGATTTCTGTTCATTCTGTGCTAAACACTCCTGGCATGGGATCTTCACAATCCGGTCGCCCCCGAAATGTTATTCTGATTCCGTTTCCGTCATCCGTAGAGGACGGGGCAGATGTTTCCTTGAGACTTTTTTCAGTAAGGACTGTTCATTAAAGAAAGTGGACATCTGTTTTTCAATAGAAAATATGTATTTTCGAACAAATTGATAAGTTTATTTTTTATAAATGGCAATCAACATACATGTGGCCGAATTCACGTGAGTTTGAACATTTACTTCGCTTTTCGGAAGAACGCTCGGACTTTCCTCTTGATACCTCCCATAAGATTCTGCACAACTTTCTCCGTAACTTTTCGTTGTGCCGCAGACCAAATTTTTTTGAAGCAATCAACAGAGCTTGCTTCTCTTCCATTTTTTTTTGAGATGCCACTTAATTATTGTCCGGTATTTTTCCACTTGACGCTGTTCAGAGAAGTTTAGTGGATTTTGCCATTTTTCGACAAAATCGACTTTTTTTCGTCTTGAGCATCTCTAGTGTAGAAGAAGCGTAATAAGCGGATGCCAGTTCCGCCAAAAACAAAAGAGGATCCGTATGTTTCCGGTAGATTGGTAGAAGTCGTTTTTTGATGCATTCCTTTCACCGTTCATTGTTCCCGTTGTAAAATACGAAGAACTCTTTAAGCCACATGAACAATCGGCTTGCCACACCAAAAACCTTTTCCCAAATTTTTCAGTTCTGATGTACCCTACACCATCCGGCACATCTGCCCCTTGCTTAGCGTTAAAAAATTGCGGTCCCGGAAGTGTATTAGTAAGTCAGTTCTCGAAACGACAACTTTTTGGAACACCATTTGTGCAGAATTAATCTGCTAGTCGCAAAGCTAATACGACGTATCGCTCGAAATTTATAACTTTTTCCGTTTTCTTTGAGTGTATTGCCGAAGTGAACAATGTTTTTACACACTGAGCAAAAATTCACATTTTTTTGTTTAGTTTTAACTCTAAACTATTGGTAAACAGATGCCCACTTTCTTTAATGAACAGTCCTTATTACCCGCAGAAACGGCCACATCCAACAACCTCCTCTTAATCCGGGGAGCTTTCCGCTTGTGTAGCAACCTCCACATCGCTATTAGACACCTTGTTTTCCTGCTGCGACCAAGTCTCACCATCCAAAAGAATGAAATTCTCGAACCACCATCATAATTCGGCGCTCTAAAACACTTTGTTCATATCCACTCCATTTTAAGGTGAATGTTACCAGTAAGCCCCTCGGTTGAAGAGCTAAACTAACGTCACAACGAACGAATGTCAACGAATGAGAAACGATTAGGTTAATGTCACCTTTATTGACGATTAACACAGTCAAATTGTGAAAATAACAGAGATCACGACTTTGCTAAAACAGTTATTGAATTTATTTGGAAAGCTGTTTAAACCGTAAGATATTTGGAATTATCATTGTTTCTACGACTAAACATTTCCTTTATAGGTAATAATTTGATAATAGAACTACAGATTTGTTCGTTGATATACACGTTCGGACACTAAATTGTAAGTAGTGGTGGATTGGGAAATACGTGAACTAATAAATATATCTTGTAGCTTGAGCTGTCCAGAATTACGAAAAATCGACTTGCTTTAAGACTACCGAACTCCACGAACAGTGAATATATAACGAAGCCACACCTCGAATTTATTGGTGATACGCTGGTGGTGAGCAATCAATCAACTTTTCAGCGCAAACCAACTCTCGGTTCTTCAGATTTGTGCTTAAGAAAATTCGGAGTGTGGCTTCGTTATATATTCACCTTAAGCTCTGCACATCATTTGTGTACAAATTTTCGACAGTGTTCCGCTGAGAGTTTAGGTATTGTGAAACAAACTTAGAACTTGGAACAAACAAACTTGTTGGAATCGCACAAACCGCTGCCCAAATGCTGAGAGAATAAATTGATCAACAGGATGCAGCCTTCAAAAAAGAAATAGTCATCAATAACTTTTTAATGCCAGTATTTTTTTTCTGCGTCCATACTTTCTGGGGCGGTCATCAATTTGTTTTCCATTTGCTAATTATTTATAAGCTTGTTAAAATCGTATCAAGACATTTCATAACAATGGACAATTATTGTTATTATTTTGTCATTCAACACCTAACCGACTGTTTTTATAACATATTATGTTATGAAATTATATATGAAATCATAACTCAGCCGGTCATCATTCAGTTATTTTGATTTCTTCTTTCTTATCAGGATCTTAAAGTACATAACCAAAGCAAAATCTGAGACACGAAATCTCTGACGTTAATTCCCATAAACCTAGAAGAATTTTCATGTGACCTTGCGATTTCTTTATGCACTTCATTTCTCTAAGCGGAGGGAAGTGCAATCTGAAGAAAACTTTACTTGTTGAACTTTTCAACGATTTCTGCCCTCAAAGTCACAGCTCAACGCCATATTTGAATATTATGTGTATAGTGCTGTAGAATTTGTCGCTAGTTTAATTCAATCAGAGCACAATTTTCTCATATTTTTTGTTTTAATCGAAATTAAGTAAATTTCGTTTTTGTCGTGTAAACATTTAACAATGTAAACCCATTACTTGATGTGTACATTTATTGAGTTATTTTTATGCGCATGGTTTGAGCTTGTGTGAAATTGCATGCTCTAACTATGTGGTTATTTGATTCGCTATTGACATATTGACCTTCATCACATTCAACACAAACT
Source organism: Aedes albopictus (assembly GCF_035046485.1). Taxonomy (NCBI): domain Eukaryota; kingdom Metazoa; phylum Arthropoda; class Insecta; order Diptera; family Culicidae; genus Aedes; species Aedes albopictus. Next base: position 388,354,540 of record NC_085138.1, on the reverse strand, counting down.
ACAAACTCCTTGTAAGACTACAGGGTGCCTGATATAGGGGAGCATTTTTGGATGAACCAAATTTCAACAACTTTTTCTTTTCATAGAGCCTCTATGAAAAGCAAAAGTGGATTTGACGTTTGGTAGCTTGCTTGAAAATGAAATGAAGTGGATGTTTAAATGTTTTAATATTTATGCTATTTACCTAAATTTCAGGTTTTTTTTTCTGTATGTTCTTGAATATTCAATACGCTCATAGATTCGGTGTATGTGTCCTCTTGCTTGTTTGCTTAAGGACAAGGTATTTGGGGTACATTGCTCAAAATTTCAAGAGCACCGTTTATTAGAACCGTTGAACGGATTTGGATTAAAATGCATCACGCTGCTGACAACCACTGAACAATTAGCGTAATGCATTTTCATCCAAATCCGTTCAACGGTTCTAAAAAACGGTCTCTAGAAATTTTGAGCTATGTACTAAATACCTTGTCCTTAAAAAGTGCTGAATAATTGGGAGTTTGAATGAACATGAAAAACATTTTTCAAGTCTTAATACAAAGCCCAAAAGCACAGACAAACAGACGTAACACTTGCGAAATTTCCATCGACCACGCTTTTAACGATCATTTTAAATTTTCATAGTTGTGACTTTCACAACCAGAGGCACGCGCATCGTTTTTCTATGCGTTTGACGTTTCACACTAGCGCCTTCTGTTGACGATATTGCACAACACAGTGGTTCGTGCAACTTTTCCACCAGGTGATGATAGTGTGAACTGGGCGATGGATTTCCATGAAAACCGTTCAAGGTGTTACGTCTGTTTGTCTGTGCCAAAAGCATTATATTACATGCATTTCGGTTGCAATAATCGCCAATTAGTTGGGTTTATTAGAACATCCTATTAAAATTAAATATAATGCCCAATGGTTTCAAAATGCTGCGTGTATTCCTGCTAAACGCCTAGCTATAGGATAACAAACTAGCTCAACGGAAAATTCAAACACACACACGATTACAAAACGCCACAAGTATCGCCGGGTGAAAAAACTTTGCTCCACTTCCTGTTGCTGCAAGAAAAATAAAATTATCATCAAGTTTCCCCAACTTGCACGTGGTCTAGCACTTTTGACTGTAAAACTCAGACCACATTTCCACACTGCAGCGGCGATGGTACCACGGATGGACGTGAACCACATCGGGAAAAGCGATTTTCCACATAACCAGCACTCGCCGCGTCGTGCCGTGCCGTACCGTACCGTGAGAGCAACGTGTTTTTCGGTCAGCCAAAGTTTTCGCAACGCCAAAAGTTGTTTTTTTGTTGCAGTCCTTGGCGCACACAGTAAGCGCTCAAGCTAACTTTTTCATAATTAATTTGTTTTCATTTTTATACCTTCTGACTATGATGGGAACGGCAAAAGGAGTTGCAGATGTTGTGAGTTTTGGGAAACAAACACTTCTATTATTTAAAGCTAAATTAAGATTCTGTCAGAAATTAGCGTACCTTTTGGTTCATTAAATAGTTTGCGAGCGGCAGTGAGGCTGGATTTGGTATTGGCAGGGTTAGGTTGGTCATGACATGATATAGGGCGTAAGGTAAGGCAGGTAAGGCGAAAGGCGATGGAACCTGTGAAAGATGTATTTGGAAATGCCCTTCGGTTCAATGGCATGGACCTTCAAGTCAGACAACGTCATTGAGGGCCCATATAGCCAACGCTGTAATAAGGCGTGGGTATCAATCATGACCATATTGGGAGTGGCGGGTTCGATTCCCGGTCGGTCCAGGATCTTTTCATTTTGAAAATTCCTTGACTTCCTTGGGCATAGACTTTCTCGGTGCCTGCCACACAAAATACGCATGCAAAAAGGTCATTGGCATAGGAAACTCTCAGTTAATAACTCTGGAGGTGCTCATAGAACACTAACCTGAGAAGCAGGCTTTGGAAGTAGTAGAAGAACAAGAAGAAAAGTAGAAAAAATAAAAAGAAGAAGATGAATAAGAAGAAAAAGTAGAAGAAGAAAAATGAGAAGAAGAAGAAATACGTCTAAATACGTCACAAAGCAATGAGCGTAGATCAATGGAGGGAAACTTTTCTTTGACATGTTTCGAACTAATTATTCGATGTTCTTTCTGTATCTCGATCCAAACGAGTTGAACAGTACCACTGCCTCACCATGATAACATCCATAACAAACCAAACTGAACTCAAACAGCAGGTGTACTATTCCCCTTTCATCATCACTGTCGCAGAAGCGACTCCAACTGACTATGGCTATACAAACAGTAGGTATCCTCCCAGCGGAATGGAGAAGTAAATGAACAAAGCGAGCGTCATAAAATTAAAAGTTTTCTGAAAGTTTCTGATTAATATTCATAAATGCCTTTCCCGTCACTAGCAAACCGAGAGACGGCTTCAATGGAGGCTTAGGTGTATAGTAAAAGAGAAGTAAAAGCCGTGTCAAGTACGAAGCAAATCTGCATATCCGGAGTTTTCAACTCGAAAGGTTCTCCGAAGTTGGTAGAGCGAAATATGATTACTGGCTTCAAATGAATCTCTATGACAATTATGTCATTGGTTTCTTTTATAGTCCAATAGTTCAAATCGTTCGCATTAATACAATACAATTTTTAATTGTATATAAATCTGAATGTCATGGAAATTTTAATCATTCCCATATGATTAACATGAGCTTGAGTTTGAGCTTGATTAACCGTAGATTCTTCTCCAGTATCACCAGACCAGCTACACTCACACAAGGAACCAATGAGATATCTGTCGGGGACTAGCAGGCATCTTCAGTGTGTGAGCGTTGGTGATCTTCTATTTTTAGGCGACAATAATGGCGCCTGGCACGTCAGGTTGCAAGTCAACGTAGGGAAAGGGGAAAGGAAGTGATGATTGCAATCTTTTGTATCCACATCAGACCGAATATACCTCTGCGTCTACTGTCGGAGTGTTGGTGGGACATGGTTGGCAGAGGGTTCACACATTGGTGCGTGGATGCTAGGCGATAGAATTGTGTAATTTATTAATCTGAAGATATGCGGCACAGTTCGCTTGATTGCATAACTTGTAGGCGTTATCTGATAGATTGATAATGTGCAGTTAATGTTTGGTAGGAAGGGGGAACGGCTTTTTCAACCTGTTTTTGGGTGTCTAATAACTTAAAAACAACAATACCATGAATTGTCAAATACAAACACAATATTATATAAGTTTAATGTGATTTGAACACCTCTGTGAATATGTCGATAAATCCAATTAGTAATGAGTACTGTTTTTTTCTGTTCCATTGTGTTTTCCCCACTTTAGCCCATATTTATCAAACAATCCCCATATTATAAATTGGAATCGAATCTTTTAAAAGCACAGATCGAAGTCCGTCCAAATTATCCGTCTTATTTAAATCAGATTCCAATTTGTTTCACAATAGGGCACGTACAGCACGTTTCGGCGATAAAGGGGGCTGTCATTTCAAATTGCAGAACCGAATAACTTGCTTTCCGATGCGGCGGCGATGGATTACGGCGAGGCGATGACAGAAGACGAACCGAGGACCGAAAATTAAACTAGACAACGCCAGTGAACGGAATTGTCTGTAAGACAAACCCGAGGAGAAGCCAGCCAGCAGTCAGAGTGAAAGCTGCTTTTATTGCAGAGCAAATTTACATTCGGTCGTTTCATCCCCCCTCACAACCAGGCAACATATAGATCAGATGCTGGGCCGCTTCAAGAAACTGGACCAACCGAACCGAATCCAGCGTTGAATCAACAACAGGGGTAACCGAAGGAGGAAAGGGAGTGGAACCGTTTCGATATCAACGACACAGCCAGTGCGCCTGGTTTGACCTTTTTCCGGTCGCATGTCGTGAGGGCTGACGGTCATCCGGAAAAGGTCACCGTCAGCATTTTGGTCTTTTGTTTGTTTGATATCTGTCATCTTGGAGGGAACGAAATTGATTGGTTTGTGGTTGGTGATGGATCCGCAGCATTGCATTGTTGGCGTGCGATGGCACTGATGATGATTGACTATTTCGAATGATGAATTTAATTTTACGGTTCAGTTTCCGCGCAATCAATTGATTTTTCTTTGATAATGGTAGGGAGTTTTTGACAAACAGAAATTAGATGAGAAGTTTTCAGCAATTTCAAGGAACCAGTAGAATAAGGGCCAAATAAATGCCTCATATAATCGGTACAAAAATCACTGCGGCCTTACAACACATTTCATTTCACCTTGGCCATGAATCTAGACCCTCATCAATGCCATGGCCTTACACTGAACATGAAATGCATGAACACCTGACGCTTTGCCTGACGCACTATAATACCCCCAGTAGTGGCTGTCATTAATATTGCAATTTCCTGTCCTGATGACAGCAACTGATAAGCAGCGGTAATCCATAAAAACCCACCTCCATTTCCAGCATGGGCAACCTGTAGCTGGCTGGAGGTTATTTATAACACTACACTTAATTCGAACCTGACCAGCAGCATTTCGTTCGACCCGTAGCTGTGGGCATTAGAGTCGTGTCATTCAAAATCACGCCTAGAACTTGAACTGGCGAAGGACATTACCGAGTGAGCACATGGCCTGCCTGGTATCGATTAGTATTCTTCCCACGCTAAGTTTCTATCAGAACTCTCAACTTCAGCACAACGATTGGGAAATATTTCTTGTGCCACTTCAACATTTAAGAACAACATCAGGCAGAGCATCGATGTGCGAAACATGAGTACATGATTCACATTCATTTGGATTATATCAGAGTCTACTAAACCAGTCAAGCGGAACGTTAATGCTTGAAAGACGAACGGATCCAGATCTACCATACAATTTGCTTTAATTTTTTCTTGTGCATACAATAGTAATGTTGACGGAATGTTTTTTTTTTTTAAGTTGGTCAGCCGTTATTTTCATTCATATCTCGTTCCGTGAAAGACGAAATTTTCATCAACTCACCCAGTAGTTGGCAGTAACCTCTCAGAATCAATTGAAACTATGTCGGTATGAAGATATGGTATTTTAAAGCAGCTTTGCATACTTCGTTTTATCAAAATTAATAAAGACTATCATTTGGGCTAAAATTTTGATCATTGGTTTTTAAATCAGTGCAACTCAATAACAGCAACACCTAGAAAAAAAATTATGTAGAGGTGATTTTTAGGAAAGTGACTGCGAGAAACACGATGAAAAGGATGAAATGAAAAATGCGATGTATGGTGAACTTTTAGACAATTGTTTTGTCTAAAAATTAGGAAAAAATCGTTAATTAAAAAATAGTATTTTGTGCAAATTGACTTTGTACTTTTAAATACTTTTTAGCGTATGGTAATCGATTTTTCAACTTTTCAAAAATTTTACATCAAAGTTACAAGAAATCCCAAAGACGACTTTATTTAAATTTGTCGAGTGAAAAAGAAACATGTTTTCTACATTCTACATTACCCATCGTGTAAATTCGTATTAGCAAATGTTGACAACTCGATGCAAAACTGTTACCCACGAAGTGAAAAGACAAATTGAAACCGTTAATATAGCCTTTCATCCGTTAAATGACCTTTTGACAGCTGCAATACCATGTCATAACTAAATGTTCCAAGAGACATACATTCTTCAACAAGTTCAAAGTTGATATTGCTGCATAAGTGTGAATTCCTAGTATTGCTTTGAACCATGTTTTTACTATGGAAAAAAAGGCTATGCAGGGAGATGCAGAGTGATGCGTATAAAAGATGGCGAGAAGTCTTATCATGAATTATATACGTTCACGATAAGCTTTATTATTTATTAGAATAAGTTAACTGGAAGTCATGTTGACTTCCTGTGCATAATATTCGCCACTTTCAGGGATCTTGGTTCCCCCGGGGAAGAGGACAAATTCTGGATGCTTTTAAAAGCCATCTTGCGACACATCATTTTCCATGATTTTACTAAATATGTCAGAATTAGAAGTCATTTCAGAACTTTTGGGGCCAGATTGGTCACTTTCAGAACCGACAACAGGAGCACGTAAATATCGTTCAATATAGTAAAACATTGCGATGTGGAAGGGCGTGCCCGAGCAGGAGCGAATAACAACAGCATAAGGAGCTGTGTTATTTGGGCAAAATAACTGAATAATAAAATCGATTATTTTTAAGTTATTACCGTAACATATTGTGTTATAAACTTGTCTGTCATAAGCGGCTAAATAACAAATTCCATAACAAAAAAATATTCCCGGAAAACCATGCTAATAACTTGTTTTGTTAGTTTCAATAACAACTTAATAACAGTGAATTCGGAAAATATTTCAATAACAAATTTTGATATTAATATGTTATTGATAATAATCGGAGAGCAGAATTTGCTATGATATCAAACTCGTTACTAAATAAGTTATAATACTTATTATATAAAATTATTTGCTTTGTCTCACAAACCCGCCAATAACATACTTACTTACTTACCGGTCAGGCTAAGGCCGGGGTGGCCTCTGCTGTACATAGTAGCCGCCTCCATTCCACTCGGTTCATGGTTGCTTGTCTCCAGTTCCGCACTCTGCGTAGGGTCCGCAGATCGTCCTCCACTTGGTCGATCCACCTAGCTCGCTGCGCTCCACGTCTTCTTGTACCGGTCGGATGACTCTCGAGAACCATTTTAGTCGGGTTGCTATCCGACATCCTGATGACGTGACCCGCCCACCGTAGCCTCCCGATTTTCGCGGTATGGACGATGGTTGGTTCTCTCAGCAGCTGATGCAGCTCGTGGTTCATTCGCCTTCTCCAAGTCCCGTCTTCCATCTGCACTCCGCCGTAGATGGTACGCAACACCTTCCGTTCGAAAACTCCAAGGGCGCGTTGGTCCTCTGCACGTAGGGTCCATGTTTCGTGCCCATAGAGGACGACCGGTCTAATCAGCGTTTTGTAGATGGTTAACTTCGTGTTACGGCGAACTTTATTCGATCGTAGAGTTCTGCGGAGTCCAAAGTAAGAACGATTTCCTGCCACAATGCGCCTCTGAATTTCTCTGCTGGTGTCGTTGTCGGCGGTCACCAGTGAGCCCAAGTACACGAATTCTTCAACCGCCTCGATTTCATCACCGTCGATATGAATTCGGGGTGGCGGGCGCGGTGATTCCTCCCTGGAGCCCTTTGCCAGCATGTACTTTGTCTTCGACACATTAATGACTAGTCCGATTCGCCTGGCTTCACTCTTTAGTCGGATGTACGTTTCCGCCATCGTCTCAAATTTACGAGCAATAATATCAATATCATCGGCGAAACCAAGCAGCTGAACGGATTTCGTGAAAATCGTCCCACTCGTGTTTATCCCCGCTCTTCTTATTACACCCTCCAAAGCAATGTTGAACAGCAAGCACGAAAGACCATCACCTTGCCGTAGCCCTCTGCGAGATTCGAAGGGACTCGAGAGTGTCCCTGATACTCGAACTACGCACATCACTCGATCCATCGTCGCTTTGATCAACCGTATCAGTTTATCCGGGAATCCGTATTCGTGCATAATCTGCCATAGCTGTTCTCGATCGATTGTATCATACGCCGATTTGAAATCGATGAACAAGTGATGTGTGGGCACGTTGTATTCGCGGCATTTCTGCAACACCTGGCGGATGGCGAACATCTGGTCCGTTGTAGCGCGTTCACCCATAAATCCAGCCTGATATTGCCCCACGAACTCTCTTGCAATCGGTGATAGACGGCGGCATAAGATTTGAGAGAGTATCTTGTAGGCAGCGCTCAGTAGTGTGATCGCGCGGTAATTCCCGCAATCCAACTTGTCGCCCTTTTTGTAGATGGGACACACGATACCTTCCATCCATTCCTCCGGTAACACTTCCTCCTCCCAAATCTTGGTAATGACCCAGTGTAGTGCTCTCACCAGTGCTTCTCCACCGTATTTTAGAAGCTCGCTTGGTAGTTGATCTGCTCCAGCGGCTTTGTTGTTTTTCAACCGGCCAACCTCCTCCTCAATCTCTTGAAGGTCAGGGGCCGGAAGTCTTTCGTCCTGTGCACATACTCCTAGATCTGTTACCACGCCACCTTCGGTACTTGCAACGTCGCCATTGAGGTGCTCATCGTAATGCTGCCGCCACCTCTCGACCACCTCACGCTCGCTCGTGAGAATATTCCCGTGATTATCTCGGCACATGTCGGCTTGTGGCACAAAGCCTCTGCGCGAGCGGTTCAGCTTCTCGTAGAACTTTCGTGTGTCCTTAGCGCGGTACAGCTCTTCCATCGCTTCGCGATCTCGTTCTTCCTGCTGGCGCTTCTTCATCCGGAAGACTGAGTTCTGCCTGTTCCGCGCCTGTTTGTAACGTGCCTCATTCGCTCTCGTACGGTGTTGCAGCATTCTCGCCCATGCTGCATTCTTCTCGTTTTTCAACTGTTCACATTCGCCGTCGTACCAGTCGTTTCTGTGATTCGGAGTCGCGAAGCCTAGTGCTGTAGCCGAGGTACTACCTATGGCGGATCGGATGTCCCTCCAGCCATCTTCAAGTGTAGCTGCGCCAAGCTGCTCTTCCGTTGGTAGGGCCACTGCTAACTGCTGCGCGTAGTCTTGAGCCACTTCTACGTTACGAAGTTGCTCGATGTTGAGCCGCGGCGTTCGACTTCGACGCGTGGTGATAACTGTCGAAAGTTTTGAGCGCATGCATACAGCGACTAAGTAGTGATCCGAATCTATATTCGCACTGCGGTATGTGCGGACGTTGGTTATATCCGAGAAGAATTTACCGTCGATTAGAACGTGGTCGATTTGATTTTCTGTTTGTTGGTCGGGTGATCTCCAGGTGGCTTTGTGGATATCTTTGCGGGGGAAGAAGGTGCTTCGGACTACCATACCACGGGAGGCTGCAAAGTTTACGCATCGCTGGCCGTTATCATTCGATACGGCGTGCATGCTATTTCGCCCGATTACCGGTCTGTACATTTCCTCCCTTCCTACCTGCGCGTTCATGTCGCCGACAACGATTTTCACGTCACGCGGCGAGCACCCATCGTATGTTTGCTCTAACTGCGCGTAGAACGCTTCTTTCTCGTCATCGGGTCTCCCTTCGTGTGGGCAGTGGACGTTGATGATGCTGTAGTTGAAGAAACGGCCCTTAACTCTCAACATGCACATCCTTGCGTTGATCGGCTGCCACCCGATCACACGTTGTCGCATCTTGCCCAACACTATAAATCCTGTTCCCAGTTCATTGGTGGTGCCACAGCTTTGGTAGAAAGTAGCCGCTCGATGCCCGCTTTTCCACACTTTCTGTCCAGTCCAACAAAGTTCCTGCAACGCCACGATGTCGAAGTTGCGGGGATGTAGTTCGTCGTAGATTATCCTGTCACATCCTGCGAAACCTAGTGACTTGCAATTCCATGTTCCAAGTTTCCAATCGTAGTCCTTATTTCGTCGCGTGGGTCTTTGCCGATTGTATCGAGTCGTATTTTCTCCTATGTTATTCGCAATGGGGATTTTTACGGGTGGCTTATTGGGCCTACGCCAACACTCCTGTCTCGCCGGAGGGCCATCGTGCCAGTTCTGTTTAACGTCCCAACCAACACTGGGACGACCACGCTGATGGGGCTACCACCTTGGATCTAGCTGGGCGTGGTGCAGCGTTTCTTACTCAGCCGCTGGATGCCAGAACAGACGCTGTTTGAGCCGCACCTCCTTGGTGAACAGACACTCGGATCGTACCTCCTCAATCTAGCTGATGTCAGAAGGACAACAGTGCCCAGGCTGCGCTACCAGCTAAGCACACAACTCTTAGCTGGCGGTCTTTGTCATCGCTTGGCCCGTGGAAGCATGAGGTAGGAACTTGTGAGGACCAGAGCTATATTGGACGCTCTCCTTATCGACTCACCGTTTTGCAGCCCCGCCAATAACATGAGGTTCATCATTCTGACGTAAGAAATATTTTCAAATGATCGAAAAATACTATATTCAGCTTTTAATCCATTATAAGAGATTTGAAGTCGCAATACAATCGAACTTTAGTAATTTCCATATTATCAAATACGACGATCTTCGATTTCCACCTATAATTTATAAACTGTTATACTTTAATTGTTTTCAAAGCACGGTTTTGAAATCAATACGTGTACTTGAAAAAGTTTGATCGTCGATAGCGATTTGTGACTTTTTTTCAGCATAGAAAGTGAAGAATTTTAAAACGCTCAACAGTTTTGCAGAAAATTTTTGGGATATTGGAAATATTGTACAGATTATTACAATTTTCCTCCGATTTTCCCTGGATTCAAGAATTATGTCGAATATTCCTCCTGGATTCTACAAGGATTCCTCCAAAAAAATAGCTATAATTTCTCCTGAACTTTTTCAAAGTTTTTCAAAAGATTATGCCAAGAATTCTAATAATTGCTCAGACGAATTACCTTCGGAATTTCTAAGAAAATTGCGCCAGTAGTTCTCTTGAGGACTTCTCCAGGGAATGATCGAAAGGTTCCTCCAGAACTTCCAAGTGCTTATGTGAAAATTATTTAAGAAATTCTTAAAATAAGTCGTTCAGAAATTTCCTTCTTAACTGTATACAAAATTGGAACAACACAAAGGGACAGGTCATATTTGTCGAATTGTTGCTGTGATTTCAAAACTTGTTACTGTTTTGCTATTGCTGATGAGTTGATCAAAAAGTAAAACAATTACTAAACATGTACAAAACATGTTATTTAAATGCAATTTAGTTAATGAATATCAATAGCTTGATTATAACAAAATGAGATTATCCAACAAAATTTCTTATTGAAAATCTATGCCTTGATAATTTAATAATAACAAAACAAGATATAAAAACAGGTTATGTGATTTCGTAGTTATTAACTTGCTATTCTCCTCTGCTCGGGTGGGATGTGTCATTTGTATATCATGTGGTACATGAAATTTCCAATACGAACGGATTCTGGAACGGCTATAGTCAGCGTAGTCTTGCTGAATACATGCTACAAAAGACATCGGCTCTGTTATGCGCTATGGTAGCTAAGCCTTGAAAATAAACTAAACAGACACATGCAAACTTCTTTGTTGCAAGATTTGAAAAAAATATTGGAAATAATTTTGATATAAAGCTGCTTTTCTATTGACCTGCCGTCTATGAACGAGTTACATGCATGGCTCTGTTAAGATTCATAATGACTGAGCATTGCAAACAAATAGGTTGATCGATAAAAAGATCAGCAATGGAGCTAATACTATCTAAATAATATCAATATCAACATGTTCTTTTATTCTTAAAATCAATATAGCAATATGCTAACTTCATATATGCAGGCGGTGAAATGTCATTCAGCATGAGGGCTTTCTAGCTGTTCGTTCGCAAAAAAACGTATGTTCGCAAAATAACCTCTACATTTTCTGAAAGCTGGCTAAAAAAATTTCTAAAGCAAACAATGAAAACTCAGTAGAAGTTTGTTGCGGCGTACTATAAAATGAATTTATGAAACCAATCGAATTACACACCTAAATTTATAGCTTAACACTTTGCTCATACTACCGTCACTACCACACTTACGTTAATTTGAATTGAATATTCTGTTAAAGCACACACTGAACTCTACAATAAATCAGTTATGTTCAAGCAACCGTACGAAGCAGAACACTTTCTTGACACGTCCGAATATCACTCTCGGTTCGCATCAGTACCACGTACTTTAGTTTCGTCGTCGTTCCAACTCATACCTTTCGTCGTCGCGCCGGCCAGAATCCGGTGAAATACGCCACATTTTGGTGCCGAAACCCGGGACGTCCCGGTGAGCTACTGTGTTCCCACAGATCGAAAAACTCGTCTCGAAGCCTTTCAAAAGTTATTGCCGCGGTACAATCCGCCATTCCGCGTGTATAATACAAGACAATCGGCTATTGTTTCTCCCCCCGCTGGGGAGCATTGTTAGAGTGACCATTATACGAAGAATAGCCACGTGGCTCAGTGAAGTGCGTGTTTGGTTGGAGATTATTTGCGGATTCTGACTTCGATCAATTCGTACCAGCCCTCCGTCCGTGCTGCATTAGTCGACGATCTCGACGTTGTCCGACGCTTCCGACGCTGCAGCTCTACCGACGCCCGACACATTCCACCACAGACCACGCCGTTCCGTAGCGATCGTTCAGGTTAAGTACGGTCGAAGCAGGTTAGTGATCTCTTTCTAATACTGGGATAAAATGGCAACCGCCACGCGGAGTAAAAAAGCTAAACAGCTCAAGCAATTAGTTGCCAAACGGGCTAATTTACTGCAATCGGCGCAAATTATTCGCGATTTTGAGGAACATTATGATCCCTCACAACAAGCCGAGATACCTTTTCGGCTTGAACGTTTGGATAAGTTATGGGAGGAGCTGGAAAGTGTCGACACTGAACTCGAAGCACTTCATGGGGAAGATCCTGATGCCGCAGAAACACGCACTGTGTTTCAAAATATGTATTACCGTCTAAAGGGATCGCTATCTAGAAGGCTTCCAGCTCCTAACCAAGTCAATCCACCTGCTCCCGTACAGCCCCCCCAAGTTCTCCCTGTTGCCCCTGGTATACGTCTCCCAGAGTTGAAAATTCCCGAATTCGATGGGAATCCCGAAGATTGGGCTGGGTTTCATGATCTGTACAAATCAATGATCCATGATAATTACCATCTGACAAGCATTCAAAAGCTGCACTATCTGCGTGCTTCATTAAAGGGAGATGCGGCTCGTATAATTTCGTCCCTGCCAATTTCGGCGCACAGTTACATTGTTGCCTGGAAATTGATTATTGATCGCTACGAAGACAAGAATCTGCTCATCAAGCAGCATATCTCGGCACTCTTTTCGGTTTCTCCGCTAAGCGAGGAATCCGCAGCTGGCCTTTCTGAGCTAGCGGATGAGTTCGAGAAACACGTCAAGATCTTGGACTCATTAGAAACAAAGGCTCAGCATTGGGATTCTGTGTTGGTTGAGCTTCTATTCAGCCGCATGGATGCCACCTCGCAGAAACAGTGGGAAAGTACTCGCGACAAAACTGCTCGTCCTTTATACGATGACCTAATTAAGTTCATCCATCAACACTCGCGTACACTACAGTCTCTTCAGCTCTCCCAAACCGTCTGTGCTCCGACACTGGAGGCTAAGCCATCGAAACCACGATGTGCATCGAATCATTCGGCTGCAGAACAGCCACCCAGGTGTGCAGCGTGCCAACAGGCTCATTTTTTGTTTCAATGCGACTTTTTTCGGAATCAAACTCCACACCAACGTTTTGATTTGGTGAAGCGTAACAATTTGTGCATCAATTGCATCAAGGCAACTCACCAGGCTAGGAACTGTAGCAGTGGGTCCTGCAAATATTGCCAGAAGAAGCATCATACATTGCTTCATCTCCCGTCATCTGCTTCCTTGATAACAACTGAAGCTCCACCACATAACCGATCCTACACTACCATCCCAAATCTCAATCTGTCGCATTCTCCTTCGGTTCCGTTAAACAGTGACCCGGATGTCACTTCGGTGAATCGTTCGATTTCGTTGCCGTCGCCGTCGGTATTTGCGCCTCGCCTGCCCTCGCCGGGAACAGTCACACCTCCGTCTACCTCCTGTCAAACCGTTACGCCGAGTAAAGTTGACGAGAACACCGTGATTCTGTTCACTGCTTTAGTGAATATTCACGATAATCACGGGACTCGCCAAATGGCACGTGCGCTACTGGATAGTGGTTCGCAATCAAGCTTCATTTCCGAATCGTTGTGTCAGCGCTTATCGCTAAACCGAACAAAAATCAACATGCCCGTCAACGGCATCGGCCAATCCATTGTTAATGTACGATACGCAGTGTCAGTGAACATTTCATCCCGCTTCAGTGAACAACACTTTCCGTTGGACTGCTTGGTGCTACCGAAGCTAACAGTAAACCTCCCTACGAAGACAGTGGATATCAATTCATGGAGAATTCCAAAACATCTTCCGTTGGCGGATCCACAGTTTTTCCAGTGCCACGGTATCGATTTAATTATCGGTGCTGAGCTCTTGCCGTTCATTCTACAACCGGAACAAATACATTTCGACGACCAACTGCCGCCGCTTCAGAAGACAAGCTTTGGATACGTGTTCTCTGGAAAGGTACCCACATCTGCGACAACTCCAGTTACCTGTCTTGTCTCTACTTTCGACAACCTGGATGCACAAGTGAAAAAATTTTGGGAAGTTGAAAATTTCGACACCGGAAAATGTTTTTCTGCCGAAGAACAGCTATGCGAAGCACACTTCGTATCTACGCACTGTCGGAACAGCGAAGGCCGGTATGTAGTGCGTCTTCCGGTTTGAGAGGAACTTCTTCCGTCTATTGGAGACACCTGGAGCACTGCCGCTCGCCGATTCTCTGCTGTAGAAAGACGTTTTCGCTCTGATGAAACGCTGCATAAGAGCTATGCAGAATTTATGGAGAAAGAGTGAAAACGAGCCGTTGAAGATCTACCGTTTAAACACTGTCACATATGGTACTTCTTGTGCCCCGTTCTTATCAACACGAGTTCTCAATCAGCTTGCGGACGATGAAGGTCGTGATTTCCCGATTGCTGCTGCTATCATCAAGGAGGACTGCTACATTGATGATGTCCTCACTGGAGCCACCACTATCGAAGCTCTGCTTGACGCCAACAAACAGTTAAACGGACTTTTCGCAAGAGGCGGCTTTTCCCTTCGAAAGTGGAGCGCTAATCATCCAAGCATTCTGGAACAGATTCCAGATGATCTCAAGGAAGATCAAACATCATTGGAACTCGATCGTTCTTCATCAATTAAGACTCTTGGACTTCTTTGGTTTCCAAAAGAGGACAATTTTGGATTCAAAGTTCCAGAACTTCAAACTATTTCGAAGCTGACGAAACGTACTGTACTATCGGAGATGTCCTCGCTGTTTGACCCGTTGGGTCTTGTGGGTCCAGTGGTAGCAAGCGCAAAGATGTTTGTTCAGCAATTGTGGCAGGAGAAACTAGATTGGGATGAAGAACTTCAAGAACCTCTCCGATCATGGTGGCTGTCATTTCGAGCTTCGATTAGTAGCATCCGCAATCTTCGCGTACCTCGATGGGTATTCGGAGAAAATGTAAAGCAGTTTGAGTTGCATTGTTTTGTTGATGCCTCTTCGAAAGGGTATGGAGCTTGTATCTATGCAGTTTCCGAAAGTTCGTCCACGATCCATATCAGTAATTTGCTTATAGCAAAATCACGGGTCGCTCCAGTAAGTGGCTATTCTACCCCACGATTGGAACTCTGCGCAGCCGTTCTGGGAAGTCAACTGGCGGATAACATTTGCAAAACAACAAAATTCGCCTCGAAGATCACTTTCTGGTCAGACTCCTCTATCGTGCTGCATTGGATCAGCTCGTCATCGTCTTCATGGAAAATATTCGTTTCCAACCGCGTTGCTGAAGTCCAGAAGCTCTCCGAAGGTGCCCAGTGGCGACATGTACCTACACAAGAAAATCCGGTGAAATACGCCACAAAGTTTGTTTCTTACATGGGAGCTTAAATTTTAAGCATAACGTACACATTCTTTGAAGCTAAGTAGAAAAAAAGTTCAATCAGCTCGAAATTTTGAAAATAAACTACTCAAATGTTGAGAAAAAATTGAAAAATATTTATAGATAGAATACAAAGGTTAATTTTTCAGCTCTTTTTCGCCCTCGCGCCATTGTGAAATGGGATGTTGAAATTCGGTTAAAAATGCTACGTCATTTGTGAATGCTCCCTTAGTATTTTCCTAGCGAAATGTTACGGGATTTTCTTCCTGGATTCCTCCAGGTTCTTCTTCTTCTTCTTCTTCTTGGCGTAACGTCCTCATTGGGACAAAGCCTGCTTCTCAGCTTAGTGTTCTATGAGCACTTCCACAGTTATTAACTGAGAGCTTCCTCTGCCAATGACCATTTTGCATGCGTATATCGTGTGGCAGACACGAAGATACTCTATGCCCAAGGAAGTCAAGGAAATTTCCTTTACGAAAAGATCCTGGACCGACCGGGAATCGAACCCGTCACCCTCAGCATGGTCATGCTGAATACCCGTGCGTTTACCGCCTCGGCTATATGGGCCCTATTCCTCCAGGTATTTTTTCTGAAATTTTCCAAGAAGATTTATCTGAGATTCTTCATGATATTTTGCGCTATACTTTACTAGTTTTTCCCAATGTTGAGGATCATAGCAGCCTGTGCGCGCGAGCGGCTGCGTTTTCAAAACCGTCACGCGTATTCTTTGATCCTCGTTGTTTTGAATATGGCCGGCCGGATTGAGAAACGACTGGAAGTGCTAAGCCATTCATGTATTCTACCTCGAAAAGTGCTTGCAAATTGATCTTCGGAATGTGTTCCTGTATATCGTTTAGGTTACTAAACATGAACTAAACGTATCCTTTGGACTTAACCCTTCCATTCACAACACCAAAGTTTACATGATACCTAGGCCAGAGAGGACGTAGAGGTCTCTACGTCTATATACCTTTCTTAGGTGTTCAACTAATCTTCTTTTATCATTCCTCAGCTGTCGCAAGGACGTGGCTGAACAACTTTCATTGGAGAATTGTGTCTATGTTTTCTCAGAGTCAGTGATTAGCCCCAAATTTCTGTGGACATTAAGGGGGCCATTCTCATAACAGTGGTCTGGGCTAGGGTCTGGAACTCAACAACGTATAAATCTATGGGACTTGCTAATACTACAAATTATTATTTTTTTATCAATGTATTCTGTTTTCAAAGCCAAATATTAGGTATTTTGTCCATGCTAGATTCCATGTGTTTTTTTCTGTTATACTTACAAGAGTTCTTTTTGATACTTTTAGGAGTAGCTCAAAATATTACCTCTGGAATTTTTCCAGAGGTTCGTTCTCGGATCCCTGGATCCCTTCAAGAGTTTTGGGATCCTTCTAAATAGAAGCTCAGGGATCCCTCAGGAAGTTCGTTTTGGGACTTCTCCTGGTTTTAATATTTTGGGAGAAAATTCTGAAATTATCCTTGAAGAGTTTCTGGTGGTATTCCATAGGGGATCTTCGAATAAATAAAAGGAACTCCAAAATGTCAGAAGAAACTCCAATAGAAACCCATAAAAAAGAAATCCCAAAAAAATAAGTTCTAGAGAATTTTTAGAAAAAAATGTTTGTAGGAATTCTAGAGGGAATTCCTGAGCAAGCCGTGCAGGAGATCGGTGTGTGGCGGAGAAGGATGAACCACGAGCTCGCTGCACTTTACGGCGAGCCCAGCATCCAGAAAGTGGCCAAAGCCGGAAGGATACGGTGGGCAGGGCATGTTGCAAGAATGCTGGACAACAACCCTGCAAAGTTGGTGTTTGCTAACCATCCGGTTGGTACGAGAAGGCGTGGAGCGCAGAGAGCACGATGGGCTGACCAGCTGAAGCGTGATCTGGCGAGTGTTGGGCGTGACCGAGGTTGGAGAGCTGCAGCTGCAAATCGAGTATTATGGCGGCAAATTGTTGATTCAGTATTATGTATCATGAATTTGATGTTAACTAAATAAATGAAAATGAATCCTGAGCAAGCCCTTGACATGTTCAGGGATTTATTACTTGGTAGTACTACTAGGTATTACTTTGAAGAATTTTTACAGGTATTGCTTTTTGTATTCCTCCAGATATTCATTCTGGAATTCTTCAAGAAGGATCTCTGAAACAGATCAAGTAGTTTCTTTTTAGGAATGTTGTCCAAGATTTTTTTTATGTTACTCCTACTAGAGTCCGTTACAGAAAATATTTCAGGAATGTCTCTGAGGCTCTGGGATTCCTTAAAAAAAAAATACTTAGAAATTCCCTAAGATTCTTCAAGGGTTTTGATCTGCGATTGCTTTTGATGATTCTTTAGTAGTGGCTTCCAGTAATTCCCAAGAAGTTCATGTGAAAATCTTAGAAAGACCCACAGGGAGAGCACACAATCGATCAACTGGAGAAGCCCCAAAAGATAGTCCAGGAGGAATCCCAAAAATTTCCTAAAAATATCAGATGGACAGATTCTTCCTTCTGGGATCCCTAAACAATTTTCCTCTTCAAATCTTCAGAGATTTGGAAAAATCACTCAAGAACTGCAGGATACATACCACGAGAAAGTTCAGTAGAAATGCTCGAAAGAACTCATCGAAGAAATTCCTTTAAAACAGATGAAACTCCTGGAGGAATTCCAGAATTAATGAAGTTCTGGAGCAATTCCAGAAAAATTTCATAAGCCTGTTTTAAAACCTGATCAAAATTTGGTCTAATTTCCGAAGGCGCCAGGGCGCCAGTCTACCAGAAGATCAAGAAATGTGGCTAATGTAATCGAAAATGTTCAAATTATTCTTAAATCATTATTCAAAAATGTATGAAATTACAAACCAGGATTTCCAACAATTGAAATCAATTCACTTATCCTGGGGAACTAGGTGACGGAGATCCAGAAAAGTGCCCGATATGACCAATGATGCATGAAGTAGTCTTAAATCATCAATTATCATCAGTCATCAACAAGTTTTGACATGCCACAAGACAGGCTCCGAAACTAATTAAAAACTTGGTAGCTCTCTTGGGGAAGCAGGAGCCGGATGATTCCGTGACCAGTGCGATTAAATATGCTCGAAATACCCTTCAAAGACATTCTTTTTATGCAAATGCATGTCGCAAGGCTGGTTCAAAAACTGATCGAAAACTAGCCACCTCTTTACTCGAAATCTACAATGTATTTCTCTTGTAAACTCATGAAGTTGGGTATGTCGCAAGGCAGGTTTCAATACTGATCAAAAATTTGCCACTTCAGCGGGGGACCAGCTGGCCCGGTTCAAAATAGTCTACAAAAAACTTTAAACTTAAGTCCAGGACCATGTGGCTGTGACATTTTTTGTTCTAGTTTTATTAGAAACATTAAAACATTACCAGATTAATTGAAAAGTTTGGAAAAAGTAGGAATATGGTTTTTTAGTCATTTTGCGATAATCAAAACTATATCAAGGAAGAATAAGCGTTAATTCGTGCCTGGTCTATTGCTGTTGAAATGTTCCGCTTGCTGCCTCCTTAGGTAGGCAAATCCTCATCGTCAAATTTCTTTTCCGGTCAGTGCACACAGCGAACACTGATGCAGTCTTGTGCCGCGTATCATTGACAGTGGCATAAAACCTCCGCATATGGTTCCAATCCATGCTATCCTAGCCTTCAGAAGTCACACTAACAATCTGTGGATCGCATCGTGGCTCTCGTAGAACTCATCATCCAAGTCATCGGTCTCTCATCATTCATTGACGCATAGATGCAGATAAGGCTGTAGTTGAAATAAGTTAAATACATGCTGATCGAGAGTTTGCTGAGCTGATCAAGAAGCGTACTTGCTTGCTCTCGGCTACATATTCCTCCGATATAAAGTTGACCTGCGATGATTAATGTTTGTACACGTGTGTCTTGCAAACTAATTCTATTTGCAGAAAGAAAAAGTTTTGTTCCATATTAACCTAATCTATATTCCTGATTCTAAGTTCCATTTCAACTTGATAACTTGCAAATTGTTAACTACGTGTTAACTAAGTGCTCAATTCCAAGTTATGAAATGAAGGTATTTTTTGCCTGCCATTGCATGAATTACGGTGTTGTGTGGTAAGCATAATGACTGACTGCACCCTGGTACTTTCAATTGAGAAATCTTCCTGAGAAGAAAAGGAATCGAATCCACGCTCTCAAGATTGGCGATCCAATGTCTTATCATCTAGGCTAACTGGAGACCCCAACCGAACCATTACACTGATATAAGTGTTTATTGCGAGTCATGTTATATAATCGGTAATAAGCAAAAAAAAAATACAATGGAAATACTGCAGGCCCACGCGGCGTGGCTCTGTTAAAACAATTTCAAAAAGAATAACTTATATTTGCTAATTAAATTTATTTTTTGTTTGCCATTATATAGAATGCTGTCGTAGTTGGAACAGCCACCCATAAACATCCAGCATAAACGTTGGCATAAACATGAATGAATTTATTTGAACAAACGAAAGATAGTGCCCAAACGAGGATAAATTCAGAGGGTGATAACTTTGGCGCAACAGTTTAATTGCACTTTCGTGACACACCCGCTCACACCTCTTCTCCCATGTTCATATAATCGCTGAAAACAACATCCAATTGCAGTTATAGTGTAGAACATTTTAATTGGATTACAGTTTTCCACCCTTTGCTTCGCTATCTCTTTCGGGGCTCAGAAAGCTTGAGAAAAAAATGCTTCGTCCGACAAGCATGTACCTAACAGTGCAACACCAAGCGCGATATCGAACGAAAGCTATTGTACACGGTTCCAATAATGTAAAACGCTTTTTTTTTTTACGAATCCAGGGACGATAATAGCTGAAAGTGCCTTCCTGGCCACCGACCAAATGCCTCTACCGGATCGGATCCGAATTCCATTCCGCTTCCCATTTCTGCCTCTCGGGGCGAATTTATCTCCCTTTCATGGTGGTAGGTACTGGGGCTGCCTTCGGCAATTGTAACCGTCGTTCCTCTTACATTGAAAGTACATTTAGCATGGGGCTGGGGCATTACAGGAAGGGAGAGAAGGTATGAAGCAATCGGCCGAACAAAAGGGAAGAAATATTTCCTCGAATGCAAAGAGCTTTTTGCTCCGTTGCCCGTCGGTCGGCGTTGTTGTTCCAGGATATTGAGCAGTCAATTGAAAATCGAAAATTTACGACATCGCTGTGGATATTTTTCATTGTCCCTGGGCGGGCGGGCGGTCGGACATCTGCGCTACCGCAGACATTCGCCCGCCATTGATACTTGAGCGCGTGCGGTGAAAAGGGATGACTACCGAAGGAAAAGTGGAGTTTGTAAGGGTAATTAATGATAGGACAGAAAAAAAACCAGAAAGGCATAATGAATGTATTGGAAATACATAATTGCTGTTAAAAAACTCATTTCATTCGTGTATGGTCGGCAGCCTGTTAGGATCTCTATAGCCAGCCACAGCTGTGAAGTGGGTATTCAGTGTGATCATGCTGAGGGTAACCGGGTTCGATTTCCGATCGGTTCAGGAACTTTTCGTTATGGAAATTTCCTTCATTTCCTTGTGCATACAGTATCTACGTGCCTGTCACATGATATGACACATTCTACGGACTCCGTATCATCAATACTCATTTTTCAAAATTGAAATTTGGCATATTTCACATTTTTATAACATTCTACACTACCCTTGTCGTCCAAAAATGTATTCAACATGATGTTAATGTAAAAATAAATAGTTATTGAACGACGGTTAAGATAAGCAATAAAATCGTGATTTTAAGGCATTTAGACACACTATTCACCACCGTATTTTAAACACCAACGCATTGATTTTTCAAAAGTCTTTCATGATTAACAGATAAATGTATGTAGATTTTTTAGCATACTTCTTCTTCTTCTTTATGGCTCGACGTTCCCACTGGGACTTGGCCTGCCTCGCTTCAACTTTGTGTTCTTTGAGCACTTCCGCAGTTATTAATTGAAGGACTTTCTTTGCCTGCCATTGCATGAATTTGTATATTGTGAGGCAAGTACAATGATACACTATGCCCAGGGAGTCGAGAAAATTTTCCCGACCGGAACGGGAATCGAACCCGCCGTCTCCGGATTGGCGATTCATAGCCTTCACCACTAGGCTAACTGGAGCATACACAGAATTTTAATTGTAATACTTTACACTCATAGTTGTAAGGTTGGTCAAAGTATAGGCTTTTAAAGCGTGGTAACGTCACGGAAAATCAACCTTTATGAAATTTATTCAAATTCGGAACAAGTTTCCAATATGAAATTTTGTATGGTCTTTGTACTCCAGAATATCTTTCAAATGAGACTAAAACAATGGAAATCAGTTCACTGACGCTTGAGTTTCACCTGGTTGAAGTTTGCGTTGTTATGTCACGAAAAAAAAGTTCTATGGAAAAGACCAAATTTCTCTGGCTTGAACGGCTTCCGCAGTGGACAAAGGTAGTTCTATATTCCAAAAAATTTCTTTCTCGTTGTGTATGAGCTGTTTTTCAAGGTATCATTCATAAATTGCGTACCATTAAGTCCCTTTCATAAACTACGCAGACTCTTGAGAGACGGGGGAGGTGATGTTCGGCCAACATCTACGCTCTAACCAAATTCCAAAAATTGTTTAAATTGTAATTGTACTGCGATCTTGTGAAAATTGCCACTCAAACCGATCTTTTATATGATATCAGAACCAAACAGACGAAACACTGACAAAATTACCATCTCATATATCTCAGGCAGTGGCGTAGCCAGAAATTGTCTCTGGGAGGGGTTTTCAACGGTCAATGATACCTTTTTTGATTTGACACTTACATTTTGTAAACAGTAATGAGCAATTGTATCCGCAGTTTGAAAATAGCGGCGCAGCCGAAAATTTTTTTCGTCGCTAAGCGCTTTATACTGGAAATTTCTTCCAAAAATTTTGTCTCTTGGGGGGGTTTTAACCCTAAAACCCCCCCCGTGGCTACGCCAGTGATCTCAGGGTATTGATAACTTCGAGAGTTGGTGTTTTCAGCAAAGTTGTTAGGTTGGTCAAAGACTTACAGTTTGGATAGTTTAGTTCAAAGTTCCACAAAAAAGCAGCGCTAGAGAACATTCAAATTTCAAATTTCATGTATCTCAGGACCTCGCGATTACTAGAAAAGATGGTTTCGTCGGAAAAATTTGGATTTACCATTTGATGCAAGATATCGCCACTAGAAGACGCATGTTTCCATTTTGTAAAAGCTGGCAAATGATTAGAATTTCTCAAAAAGTATTCTACAAACTGGAACTTTTTTCACTTTAGACATATTGTATTCGAATCAAATGGTAATCAAACACCAACATATTACTCATAAATGTTCCAAAATTGATTCGATTTGTTTCACTTGGTCCCAAGATACAAGAGTTAATAAAACGACAGTCAAAAAGATGTATTCTGCTTGAAGCACTTCATCTACACGAAGATGCTAACCAATCAAGTCCAAATTTGTAGCAATTAAAGTTACAGGCAAATCAAGAAAAAAGGATCAAGTCTACCCAGTCTCCTCTATGGAATGGAAATTATGTCAGTGTTATGTCTGTCTTTGATATCACAAGAATCACCGGCTCATATATCTCAGGACCCTGATTACTCAGATAGTTTTTTAACTTTTTAAGTGTCTACAGTTTAAAAGTGGTTTGGTTTAAGGTTCTACTTACCTAGTGGTAGTTGGAGTTTTGAAAAACCATGCACATTACATTTATTTATAAAAGAAGAGTTGGAATTTTTTAAAAAGTGCCCAAAAATTTACAAATTTTGACTGCAACTTTCTCAAATAGTCAAAACTTGAAGGAAACTTTTTGAGAAATCATTTGCAAACTATTACAAACTTTTAATTAGCTTTGCCCAGCGGCGAAATTTCATGTCAAATGGTAAATTAACTGTAAGTATTTGATTTATCAAACAACTTTTCCAAAGACACCAACTCTCTAAGTAATTAAGATTTTTTATCACTGTTAAGTCTATTTCTCTCTGAGATCACAGAAGTTGCTCTTAGGGTCCTAAGTGGTATGCAGATCCTCTGGTATGCTTTTGGTTCAAAAAAATTTTCGCAAACAAATTAAAGAATTATCACTTGAATAGATGACATTGCATAGATTATTGAAGAAATGTTTATCTTGACAGCGTGATGAGTCATATGTTGAAAAACCTAAATATCTGGCTGTTTGAAGTAATGGATACCAGCGTGCTAGTCTTTGGGACAAAACTAGAAGAATATGGGTGGTACTAAACCGAAGACGGGTGCCGGTGTCACCTTCATGAAGGAATATTCATACTACTGATAGCAATAACTTAGACCTCCGAGCCATTTATCACAAAACGGATTTTCAATAGAATAAAGTTCCCCTTGAAGCAGTGAATATAATGCAATAATATAATCACAAATTTGAACAATTCTAATTCTAATTTTAATTCTTATGTGCATTTTCGTGACGTTACAACGCGAGCAGAACCCTGTTTGAAACTGAACGAGCGTTGTAACGTCACAAAATGTAAAAGTCGATTATCCAAAAACAAATCCGAAATTTATATGTTTTATTTCATTGAATTGAAGAATTAACCAATAAATTTCAATGGTGGGAATAAATTCAGAATATCTAAAAAATCCGAGCAGATTTTTTGAGATTTGGTAGCGCGGTAGAGAGGGTCGCATTCTAGCGCGTTGTAACGTCACGCTACAAATACGAATTATGAACAAGTTTTTCTAATGAAAACTAAATGTTCAAATATATCAGAAATTTTACAAGGAATCCGAATATGAAAAAATATTTTGAGATTTACGCTCGTTTTCATGAGTTATAGTGGAAAATCTGACTACGAATGCGTCAAAACGTTGTAACGTCACGGTAGAATGTGTCTCCTAGTGATTTTGGAGAACAAATAAATAAGAAACTTCTGTGGCGAAAATTCACGATTATTAAGAAATTATGAAAGAAACAGGTTTTTTTACTCGTTAAGAAAGTATTGTATTTAATTTGTATGCGTTTTTTCATGGAAATTGCAATCAAAATCATGAAGTTTAAAATTAATCTTAGAACACTTTTCGAATGTAAGTCATCCCACATTGTTTGAACATATTTCAGATAAGCTTCCCGGAGGAATTCCAAACATTGTTTATTACTAGGAGTTGTTTTGCAAATTTTGCTCAAAACCGAGTAATGACTGCATGTCTGCATATCTAATTATTTAAGCATGAGCATGAGCATGAGCATGATTGCCGCCCGCGGTTGCTCCTCTGTTATTGCAAGGACAACTGCATTTACACAAAGAACCAACAGATGATGCTTGGGATTAGCTTTCTCTTCATTGTGTAAATGCTGGAATCCCAATACTTTTCAATAAGCAATACCAGCGCCGGCCGCGTCCGAATGCAGGTCAATTGAGGATTGGGAAGGAAGTGATGACGTGATTCTCGCTTAGGCCAATAACCGAGGAATTCTCTGCGTTACTACGAGAAATCACTAGGAGTTTGGACAGGGGAAATGGAGATGTGTTGAGGATTTTGTCGTGGTAAACGAGTGTAATGTTTTGATTCGCGATTAATAAATACCCTTCTAAACCTTGGACGACGAACGCGATCTTTTGTGCCTCAAAACTCACCCTACATAAGTTATTCATTCGCAACTAAGGAGAACACAATGCTAAACACCGACGCATCTGTAGTTTGCTTTTCCGCGCGAGACAATGCTGAACGCGATCAATTCACAAGTATTAACAAAATAACACGTGATAAATAAATCAGAAAGATCTTACCGCATGGTTCGCCGTCTATCTTTTACTGACCCTCTCTTTTTCCAGAAATTCATGCAACCTTTATTTGAGTCAAAACATTTATTCATTTGGATTAAAATATTACAAATGTCGACACCGAAGATGACGAACCATTCAAATTTTTGTGTTCATGCAAAAAATGAAAGGAAATTATTTATTATCAACTAAATGTGCATTTGGAACTAGCGCCGACACATGACGTCACGAACTTTTCAATATTTGTTAGATAAATACACAAAAACCAGAGCTGCAGCATCTTCTACTAACTGGCCTCGAAATTACACTGAACTGCTACACAACAACGACGATGTGCACATTCAAATTGTCGACGACAACGCGCCCGATCCGAATGAAAAAAGCGGCACTTCCTTTGCCTCCAAAAACACACTAAACCGCCTCGTACGAAGATGAGTACGCACACAGGACGACGACGCGATGCAACGAAGAACCAAGACGGACTCTCATGCAACCTTTACTATTGAGTCAATACATTTATTAATTTTGAATAAAATATTACAAATGTCGACACCGAAGATGACAAACCATTCAAATTTTTGTGTAAATGCAAAAATGAAAGAAACATATTTATTATCAACTGAATGTGCAGTGGGTACTAACGCCGACACATGACGTGACGAACTTTTCAATATTTGTTAGATAAATACACAAAAACCAGAACAGAATTGTATAAATCCTTTAGCATTAATTATTATTATTATTATGATAAAATGGAAAGAGCTCACCAATAAACATCCTTCGAAGTGTCCAGTGCGTATGTGCTATAGCATCTTCCACTAACTGGCCTCTTCTGCGAAATCACACTGAACCGCTACAACTACACACGGGTGTCTGCATATCTAATTATTTGACAATAAAAAGTTTTACAATTCATTGGAAGATTGTGGATTCGCATAACAGGATTTTTCAAATTTTCAATTACTGAGCAAAGCTGATTACATTTGAAAATACACCAATATATTCCTGAGTTGTACGTTTTGCATAAAAGATCTTTTTGTAATTGTTCTTCAATTTCCCACCAACCTTATTTGAGTACTTGTTGTGACCAAACATCTCGGATGTTGAAGAACCTTTCAGAATACTATTAAAATATCTGGTTGAGCATAGCAAGTGTTCCTAAATGTTCACAGTCCGTTCTATTTTGCTCGATTTTGTTCAACAATACATATAGCACAAACATGATATCAAAGTATATTGTTTTATATCGAATACTGCAGTTTTTTTTGGAATGCTTACAATCAATGCATTTGCATAACAACTCAATGAAAATGAGCGCGATACCAATTTACATACATTGAATACCAGTTTTGCCACAATAGTGTCAAATAATGGACTTTTAAAGGCTTCCGCTAAGCATATTTTCAGCCTTTTATCATGGAAAAACTATACAGTGTATCAAGCAATTGTCCGTACAGCAAATTTTTTGTCAAAATAATTTTTCATTCAAATGTTAATAACTTTTTTATGCGTCAATCAAAAACGCTGAAATTTTGACCAATCATGAATCATATATTAAAGCTACATTAGTAAAATTTTGAGCGAGATCGAATAAGTTTTCTGAAAATTATAGAACTTTTAGTAAAACTTATAAGGTTTTTGAACACATTTTTAAAAGACACGGACACGTTCAATGCTTCCAGTGAGCTATTCGCTCTTTGAAGGAAGCACGACACTAGACAACGGACTAGCATGCAACGCCCAGTGGCACAGCCAAAAACTTTCCCTGACAGCTGCGGCGGGAATCGAACCCGCGCTCCTCAGCACGATGCGTCTAAGTGCTTGGTGACACTAGCCGCACGGCCACGAAGCCACAACAATTTTTAAAACATTATATGTCAATATGAAATTTTTTCAATTTTTTTGTGTTACATCTTATACCTAAGGCTTTCATATGCAGCCATGTTTGGGGTTTTATATTCACTACAAAAAATATGAAAAATATGAAAGATGTTTTAAAATTTATCATATTTTGCACATATAATCTGCCAAACTTTTCCACCAATAAAAGTGCATTAACTGAACGAAAAATCCATAGGAATCACTCTTCATATGTAGTTTAGTAGGTCCTGTATAAAAATATATCATTAAGAGAGTTTAAAAAAGTTGAAAATGCTTGGCACTTTTATTGATCAAAATTTGATAAATTTCCAAATGACACTTTGAACATATACAGATTTTTCATATTTTTTGTAGTGAATATTAAACCTTAAAAGAAGCTGCATATGAAAGCCTTAGGTATAAGCTGTAACACGAAAAATATTGAAAAAGTTTCATCAAGTACATAATGAGATATAATGTTTTAAAAATGTATTCAAAAATTTTATAAGTTTTACTAAAAGTTCTATAACTTTCAGAAAACTTATTCGATCTTGCTAAAAATTTTACCAATAAAGATTTAATATATGGGTTATAATTGGTTAAAGTTTTAGCGTTTTTGATTGACGTATAAAAAAGTTATAATCATTTAAACGAAAAATTATTTTGACCAAAAATTGCTGTACGGACAATTGTTTGATACACTGTACCTTTTTAGGGGGGCGAACATATTTTTTCTCAAGCTCCAAGGGGGCGATACCTCCTAAAAGTATGGGAAACACTGCTTTAGACAAAAAAAATATAAATTTTGCAGGAACTTTTTGACTCTACCTGAGTAAAGTTTTTGAGGTCTTTTAGAATTCAGTCGAAGATTTTCTTCGGGGTTTCCGGTAAGTTTTTTTGAGAAATCGCACGGAAAAAATAATATTATCTAGTTTTGGAGGATAAATAGTTGCAGTCTTTCTCAAAAGAAGATGTATCTTAGACTGACAAAAAAAATCGATGTTCGAAAAGTCAAGGTGCTCAACCCTTAATTGAAAGATATGCATATTTGAAGCATTTTTGTAAAACATTTCTATTTTCTAAAAAAATCATTAAGAGGTTCTGCCAGGGCGATTTTCGAAAAAATGACCAATTTTCATGAAAAGTATAAAAAAAAAAACAATTTTTTTTAATTTTTTTTTAGCTTACCACCGTTTTCAGCTTCAGTACAACTTGAAAAAACAGCCTATGAGTTTCAATGCTAACTTATCTCAGAATATCAAACTAGAAAGAATAGCCTAGGATCAAAAGAAGGAAATATTTCTGATTATCATATTGGAAGTTAGAATGTCGAAAACTTTTTCCGAATTCTTTTGATCACGATTCTTCCAAACGGCATTCGGCTAAATGACCCTTTTGGCCAGATGGCATTCGGCCAAATGGCGTTCGGCCAAACGGTGTTCGGCCAAACGGCATTCGGCCAAATGGCCCGACACCACTGCCAATCACCCCAGAATAAAATGTTCATGTTTAAACTAGCTTGACCATCCAATAAGAAAAGCTGTATTTTCAAGCTCCTTTTAGTATTTTGCAAAAATTTGAAATATTGTCTATTTACTTACAGCGTAATATCTCAGCTTCTAGACAAAATATTTTAAATTTTTTTAAGAGAAATGACGCATACAAATAGTACTACCAGATAAATTTTTCATGGTTGATAATAAAAAAATCGTGCATGTATTTTTTCTCAAATTTTGATAAAAAATTCTCAAAAAATAGTCCTTTTATCTGCACAAAAACGGTTCTGCCGTTAATATAAATAAAAATTTTCAAAAACCTTTCCCCTTCAAGAATGCCTAGAGGTGCATAGAAAAATACAAAAATATTGAAAAAATTCAGAAGTTGAAAAAATATTACGAAAAAATGATTTATTTGAGACTTTTCATGAAAAATGGCCATTTTTCAAAAATCGCCCTTGCGGATCCCTTAAATGAAATGTTTTACAAAAATGCTTCAAATATGCATATCTTTGAATTAAGAGTTGAGCACCTTGACTTTTCGAACATCGATTTATTTTTGCGACAGTCGATTCTACTATCTATTACTATCTACTACTATAGAAATTTAGATACATAGTAAATTCTACTATCTGCTACTATAATAATTTAAAGTTCTTATGATAAAACTAAAATCAAGAGAAGTCTTTTGCACTACTTTTATCTTGCTTCAAATTCTTTTCATAAAGTGAAATATTGTGGGGACCCGGAAATGTGAGAGACCGGGGCCCTGGCCCCACTGCCCGACTAGAAAAATCTATCAAATTAATAACACATTGTGTTATGACATTATAAATTTTTTCTATAACTTAATATGTTATAAACTAGGTGCAGGATGATGCTAAAATAACTAAAATTGTAACAAAAAGTATACCGGTCTAATCAAAATATTAAACCTATTTTGTTATGATCTGATCAATATTATAACAAAATATGATGTAGGTTTAAGCTTCAAGAAAACTAGTTCCTATCATATTTTGATACAATTGAACAAAATGATTTTCTGTATGTCAAGTAATTGAAACCAAATTATTTCACAATGAGTTATTAAACAACATTTGTAACATAATATGATATAATTGAGATATAATATTTTTAAACCCCAAAGATATTAAAACTTGATTATATCACAATGAGTTATAAATATCAGGGTTTGTTAAAATAATATTATATTTTTGTTAGAATCTTCCAGTCGGGAGGCCTTCCCTTAACTCCGGCACTGAGCGTCCATCACGATAAATAAAAGCTGTTTCCAACGCGTGCGTTGCCGCAGTTCTTGTAGATGACATGATCCCTCTAAACGTTCCCACAATGGATCTTGTTTAATCCTCGAGCAGTCGTGTCTTTGACTACCTGCAGCGACGCCCCGCTCACGCTGCGTACCACATGGGAGCATTTTTCATGGTGCGTGTACTCAGTACACGACGCGACCGCTCCCGGGTTAACACACCTCCTGCAATGCTGCGATGTCGAATCCGCGGTACTTCAGTAGGCGAGTATGCGGGTGCTCCTAATGAAGTTAAGAGATCGGTAGTTCCACATACCGTATTTCTAATTGCTAGTCCTTTTTGTTCGCTGGGATCGATGCCGTTGGTCTCGTTTCATATTATTCTGTTGCTTATTTTCAGTTAGCATGGGCTGGCTTGTAGGGCCGGGCACCAACCTCTCACTTTCCGGAGGACCTAAGTACACAATTGAGCTTAGAGTCCGTCCCTGATACTTGGACGTTGATCAACCGCCCCTAACAAGGGAATCAGAGGTTGTTGTGAGCCGCTTTTCCCGGAAAACAGACGTTAAGGTTTACACAGAAGCAAACCTCGCCATCCCTGTTAGCCTACGACCAAAGTTACCATAGGGGTTAGTTACCCGATCTCTTCTAAAAAGAATCTCTCACCTATTTACCTTGTTAGTGCTCATAGAATACATAAAGCTGAGAAGAAGTCACTGTCTCATTTGGGATGCAACACAAACATTCGAAGAAGCAAAATAAAAATCTAAACTCACAGCAACTCACACCCAATTTAACATTCCTCCGAAAGCAACATTTCTTTTTGACACCGATAAGCAATCATCAATTCTCATCCAAGTGATGAAATTTGTTATCATAAATTCCCTTTTACGAGCGATAAATCTCTCACCCTGCAACAAGTCTGTAGTGATCGAAAAAAAAAACTCAACTTTATTACCCCATCAAAACCGGATCAACGAACATACTCAGTACAGTACCCAGCTACGTTTCAACCTATTGTCCAAAACTTTTGGCCCGACCGATGACTCAACCTGGCTCCGGTTTATTTGGGTGCCGGAAGCCAGATTTCCAACGCAAACAGTAACGAGCTTCAATCGCAACCGGAAATATGCTCGGGCTCCAATCAGTTTAATGTTGATTGCGTTCGGTGTTTTTTTTTATTTGGCCATTCTTTCAACTCAGGCAGAGTTTTCCTGTGCATCATGTAAGTGGTGTATCTGTGATTTCAGTTGCTTTGACTTGAAAGGAATTGAAGGATCGGACTACTGATAACGTTTATTTACTTCAAGCTTGTATAGATGAATTGTGTTTCCTACTTTGCGCTTCAAGACTATCTTAGAATCTCTTTTTGTACGAATGAATTTATTTTTATAGATAGATGCCAATATTATAACAATAGCTGCGCTTGGATTGAGTGAGTAAGGGATGAAACATACCATGAAATACTAAATCTTGAAAATGTGCAAAAAACAAAATGACATTTTAATGTAAAATCAACTAAACAGTTAATTGATATTATGCTAAATGTTCTTGAGTTCAGTATATACTAAATACACTAGTTTACAAAATAAAACGAAAGTCGTGAACTTCTGTCAACGATCAAAATTTTTGAAGTATAATTTAACACTGATTTCGAAACCGTGTTTCAAAAAATTTTAAGTAGAGCAGTTTTTAAATTTTAGCTTAATATTGAGTTTTACGACTTTTAAAAATATGAAATTTATCAAAATTTAAATATCTTGCGTTTTGTTCAACCAATTTCAAATCTTTTTCCATAAACTAAAAGCTGAATACAATACAATTCGATCATCTGAATACAGGTTTTGCGTCAGATTGATGAAATTCAAGATATTGGCGAGTTTTGGGGACGATCTCCGTAAATTTTACCCAAATTCCCAAAAGTATATGAAGAAATGTATTTTCTTCAATAAGAAAAAAACCAATCTATAAATTCTTTCTCGACGTTAATTTGACAAATCATATGTAGGCGAGTTACAGTAAAAAATTCAGCTCAATCGGAGCATTGATTATGGAGAATGAGATGTGTGAAGTGAGCGACGTTACTTAAAAATAGAACAAAAATCGATTTCAAATCATCAACCTTGTATGGAAAGTCGAAAAAAATTCCGCTCTTCTGTAATTTTTTTCCTTCGCGTTTTCGAACTCAGGGCATGATTCTACACCAAAAATGATCATCAGCTTACCGAGTTCAAAAATGCTGTAAACTAGTGATATTTATAAAGTATTACAGAATTAAATAACTTTCATTTTCATTCTAACATCCCAAACAAACTGCATGACAAAGAATTTCCGCGGACTAGATCTAGTCTAGTCTTGTCTAGTCTAGTCTAGTCTACACATACACAGCCATTCATTGAAAGAATCCTGGAAAATGATAAAATCGACTACTTCTACCATTTTTCTTGTCATTATCAATACTTGCAAGGCATCGGAGATGTATTAGGGTTCATTCAAATATTACGTAACGCAAAATTTGTCAATTTAAGACCCCCTCCCTCCCCCACGTAACAATTTTTGTATGGGAACTTTTGAAATTTTGTATGAAGCGTAACGCTGTGCCAGACCCCCTCCCTCCCCCTTTTGCGTTACGTAATATTTGAATGAACCCTTACAAGTGTTGAAGCGGCCAGGCCTACTGTGCAGCGTTATTGAATACAATTGAACAGAACTATGGAACGGCGACATCTTGTCAGCCGTATGTGTAATAAATGTGAAGCAAAAACGTTGGGAGTGACGTTGCTAAGAAAGTTAATGTCACTCCGTTGGGGCTCCTCTTCTTCCTGGGATGGGACAAAGGTATTTATGGTATTAACCCCTTATGTCCTGGCTCGAAAGCCTAGGTTTAAGCGCCATTGCTCGCTCTCTGAAACGAGAAGAAAATATAACGATCCCTTCCCCGACTGGATTAAATACCCTGTATTATTAACCGACAAACTACTTAGAACCATTACTGCGAGCCTAAGAATTTCCGCGGACTGGATCTGAACAAAAATTAACATTAGTCCACTGACAGCACATCTTGTGACGAAATGGTAACATATTTCCTTATAAAGTGCCATTGCTACTTGAGGCTTCATTACATCCGACGCTGCGCTGGCTCCCCCACAGCAACACATCGGCTGTTGCTTTTACCGCAGCCAACAGCTGCTGTCAGGCGAAAATTCATGAATAATAAATGAAATATTTATTCGCAGACTGTTTTTTCCATTAAATTGAACCGCGCTCAGTTGACATGAAGACGAAACAGATCCGATTGTTTGCGTATATTCTTCCCGCAAATTATTCGACTTTTACGTGCCATTCTTCCATCTTATGATACACTACACATCCATGCGTTCATACGGAAACAAACGCGTGAAAGTGACAAGCCAACTTGACAAATGGAAATGTAGTTAGTTTCTTTGTGATGTGTTGACAGGGTTCCGGTCCCGGTTTCGGTCTGGGGAATATTTAAGCTCGGATGGCGGCGGCATGGCATCATGATGACATTCTCGTGACAAATTGGAATGTGGCGGCTTTCGTGCTCGATTTTGCGGTTCGGGGAATGGTAGCTATATCAGTGTTATTCATGTGCCATGAAAG